>NC_091458.1:10570654-11770654 GCF_027789765.1 Dendropsophus ebraccatus
TGATTACAGCAACCACTGTGGGAACTTCCATTCAGACATATACTTAGTGCGGTACTATATACTATATACTGATTAATCCTCTATAACATATACATGGCGGTAATATATACTATATATACTCATTAGTCCTCTATAATATCACATATACTGATTACTCTGATAACACAAATACATGGCTGTAATATATACTATATACTGATTAATCACATATACATGGCGGTAATATATACTATATACTGATTAATCCTCTATAATAACACATATACATGGCGGTAGTATATACTATACACTGATTACGCCTCTATAATAACACATATACATGGCGGTAATATATACTATATACTGATTATTCCTCTATAACACATATACATGGTGGTAATATATACTATATACTGATTATTCCTCTATAACACATATACATGGCGGTAATATACAGACATATACATGGCGGTAATATATACTATATACTGATTATTCCTCTATAACACATATACATGGCGGTAATATATACTATATACTGATTATTCCTCTATAACACATATACATGGCGGTAATATACAGACATATACATGGCGGTAATATATACTATATACTGATTATTCCTCTATAACACATATACATGGCGGTAATATACAGACATATACATGGAGGTAATATATACTATATACTGATTATTCCTCTATAGCACATATACATGGCGGTAATATATACTATATACTGATTATTCCTCTATAACACATATACATGGCGGTAATATATACTATATACTGATTATTCCTCTATAACACATATACATGGCGGTAATATATACTATATACTGATTATTCCTCTATAACACATATACATGGCGGTAATATACAGACATATACATGGCGGTAATATATACTATATACTGATTATTCCTCTATAACACATATACATGGCGGTAATATATACTATATACTGATTAATCCTCTATAATAACACATATACATGGCGGTAGTATATACTATACACTGATTACGCCTCTATAATAACACATGTACATGGCGGTAATATATACTATATACTGATTATTCCTCTATAACACATATACATGGCGGTAATATACAGACATATACATGGCGGTAATATATACTATATACTGATTATTCCTCTATAACACATATACATGGCGGTAATATATACTATATACTGATTAATCCTCTATAATAACACATATACATGGCGGTAGTATATACTATACACTGATTACGC
Source organism: Dendropsophus ebraccatus (assembly GCF_027789765.1). Lineage (NCBI taxonomy): Eukaryota > Metazoa > Chordata > Amphibia > Anura > Hylidae > Dendropsophus > Dendropsophus ebraccatus. Next base: position 10,571,891 of record NC_091458.1, read on the forward strand.
CTCTATAATAACACATGTACATGGCGGTAATATATACTATATACTGATTATTCCTCTATAACACATATACATGGTGGTAATATATACTATATACTGATTATTCCTCTATAACACATATACATGGCGGTAATATACAGACATATACATGGCGGTAATATATACTATATACTGATTATTCCTCTATAACACATATACATGGCGGTAATATACAGACATATACATGGAGGTAATATATACTATATACTGATTATTCCTCTATAACACATATACATGGCGGTAATATATACTATATACTGATTATTCCTCTATAACACATATACATGGCGGTAATATATACTATATACTGATTATTCCTCTATAACACATATACATGGCGGTAATATACAGACATATACATGGCGGTAATATATACTATATACTGATTATTCCTCTATAACACATATACATGGCGGTAATATACAGACATATACATGGAGGTAATATATACACTATACACTGATTAATCCTCTATAGCACATATACATGGTGGTAATATATACTATATACTGATTACCCCTCTATAACACATATACATGGCGGTAATATACAGACATATACATGGTGGTAATATATACTATATACTGATTACCCCTCTATAACATATACATGGCGGTAATATACAGACATATACATGGCGGTAATATACAGACATATACATGGCGGTAATGAGTCGTTCAGGTCTGGTTTCCTCCACTCTCGCTTTCTCCCGGACGGTTTATTGGCCCATAAAGTCGAGTTTTTCTTCCCATAAGCCTCTCATTTCCCGCAGAACGTCCCCGGCTGATTTACAGGTTTGTTCCACATCACAGGAAAATAACTTTTTTATTTCACTTTTCACAGAAAAAGTAAGATGCTAAAAATAAGGTAAAGAGCGGCCGACCTCACCAGACACGTCATCGGCTCCTGATGGCTTCTCCGGGTTTTACCTTTTAGTCTTAAGCACATCGTCTACTATAGAAAGAGGAGAAAGACCTGCTATATTATTATAGAGGGGCCGGAGTGAGCAGGCTGAGCCGAGCTGAGTGTACACTACTGCTTCAAGGAGTAGCAGCTGCACAGCAAGGAAGGGGTTACACTGAGCCCTGCACTGCTGCTGACAAGCTGGAGAATACACAACAGTGTATCACTGAGTATATATAGTAGTAGGTGCACAGGTAGTTACAAGGACAGCTGTTTGTTATTGGTGGTCAGTGATGAGAGGGAAGCCATGATTTACCTTTAAGGAACATCCTCTCTTATAGCTCTTACTAGAAATGTATCATTCTGTAACCAGCTGGGTGTCATCAGCTAAGGGCGTGTCCCTACATGGACAATATCCAATCAGAGCTGACAGTGCTGAGCTGTGTAGGGTCTCCCTCCCAGCTGGTTATTGGGTCATACACTCCCAGTACAAACAGGAGAGGAGCGGCACATCACCCACCTAGAAGAGAGGATATCCCATAATTGTTATTTTATTAGGAATACAAGGATTTACTAAGACAGGTCAGAAGTGGTGCAGGTTATCTCTAAATAGATGAAAAATAACTTTTGATAGGTCATCAGACATGTAAAAAGTTATTGATCACAGCAGGTCTCTAATCAGGAAATATAGCCGAGGCAGCGGAATCCTCTCCCCGCCTCAGAATATTAAAATTTCCTATAGACTTCCATCATGACTTTTGACAGACTGCAGGGATTGCACTGTGGTGCTGCTGTCTCTCCCCGTCTATATCTTCTGATCACAGAGAGTGTCAGCAATGAGACCTGCGCTGATCAATAACTTGTGACATGTTTGATGGCATATAAGAAGTGATTTTAGTGACTATTCCTGTATTCTGTCTTAATCTAGCTGTTACTAGAGACAGAATTCTCCTAACAATAGGTAGTGGGCAGAAAATTACAGAGAAGAGAGACACCTAGTGGCCAATATTTTAGAGCTGTTCTTCTAGTGATTACCATAGGGCTCCATTATAATTCCGTCCACCGCTACTTTACCAGTAAGACGGAGATGAAGAGGCAGAGTAAGCGCTACTGAGCGAGTCTGCCCCTGCATTCTAAGGATCAGTGAGGGTCTCAGCACCCGGACCCCGACCGATACAGACCTCTAACATATTGCTATGTCATGTCAGAAGTTTGTCAAAAGATAGGTCCCCTTTAAGGTCGTATCCCTACAGCTCAACAACAGAACAACAGTTCCCATCATGCCTGGACAGCCAGACTTTTCGTTTGTGTCATCCTTAGCTAATATGGCGGACATGAGGTGACTACACGGAGGTCTGAAGCCCACAGCCCACACTACACAATGACTCCATCCAGGGAACGGTTACTTTTTGGTCGGAGTTGCACTTTATTACATTTTTGCTGTCTATGTATTATTTCCATCTGGCGGTATAAAAGTCATTCCTGCCATCCACTGCCTGAACATCGCACAACACAATGACATATTCCTGTATATTTTATCAGGCACATAACATTTCCACTTCAAGGCTAAACTCCGAATGCCCCGCCGCTCCGAGCGCTGAATCACCCCCCCCCCCCCCCCCCCCCCCCATTCTTCTCCTGCAGAACGATTTGCTCAATAAGGCAAACACATAACAATAGAGATTTTCATTTCCCAACCATTGGCGGGATTTATAGCGAGCTGACCTGCAGAAGCCGCAAACTTATCCGCCAAGTCAGCAACTCTGCTCTTTATGGTTCAATTACTTTGTGATAAGTTTTTACTTGTGTGTCTGCTGAGAGAGAGAGAGAGAGAGAGAGAGAGAGAGAGAGAGAGAGAGAGAGAGAGAGAGAGAGAGAGAGAGAGAGAGAGAGAGAGAGAGAGAGAGAGAGAGAGAGAGAGAGAGAGAGACTACTATATATCCAAGTGTATATTATAGATAGATAGATAGGAGATAGATAGATAGATAGGAGATAGATAGATAGATAGATAGGAGATAGATAGACAGATAGATAGATAGGAGATAGATAGATAGATAGATAGATAGGAGATAGATAGATAGATAGGAGATAGATAGATAGGAGATAGATAGATAGGAGATAGGAGAGATAGAAAGAAAGATCGATAGATAGATAGATAGATAGATAGATAGGAGATAGATAGGAGATAGATAGAAAGATCGATAGATAGATAGATAGATAGGAGATAGATAGATAGATAGATAGATAGATAGGAGATAGGAGAGATAGATAGGAGATAGATAGATAGATAGATAGGAGAGATAGATAGGAGATAGATAGATAGAAAGATCGATAGATAGCAAAAGAGAAGAAGCGGCACTGCTTTAATGTGGTAATGGTGGTGCCAGCGGATCTTGATCCAGACCAAAGATCGTAGTGAGTATATATGGAGAGAATCCACAGCACTCCAGCGTAGTGAAAAAGCTCTATAAGTTGTGTTTATTCAGTCAATTCATAGTGCAACACTCCAAACGCAACGTTTCAGTGACTCTCTGTCACCATTTTCAAGCGTGAATACATGGTACAAAACTCATATATATATATATATATATATATATATATATATATATATATATATACATATACAAAGCACAACATAGGATTGGTGAAATCGTGATTACTAATTGAAAACATTCATCAGGTAGGTCACATGGGTTGCTCCCTGCTGGAGTTTAACCCTTTGAGAATAGTGCAGCAGTGCATAAAGTGATATTGTGACATATTCTATAAAAAACTTGAAATATAGAAACAAGTTTCACTGATCACAGTAATTCATAAAAATTCATTTTTGCATATAGTGTCCATTCACCCCTGGAAGGGTTAATTCACCACTTTGATGTTGTCCTCCAGCACTGTGATAGCACAAGTAGATGAGCTGTAGTAAGGTTGCTGGATGTCCGGCTAGGAGATCACATTACAAGAGATTTGCATAGTTACACAGGCAAGGCTCCTGGGTTTTCATGTCAGCATTGGACATCAAAATACCCTGTTCACATGCTCCGGATCGCAGGCTTTCATCCCTGTGAGAGGAGAACGTCTTCAGATCCTTTGCACATAGCCTCCGCCCTCCTCTGGCCTCTCCAGGCCAAACGCATTGTGTGAATACCTCCCAAAGTATGCCAACATCCAGATGAAGTATAGGGAATGAAGCAGAAGAACGGACATCTCAGGGTCGTGCTTCGTGGTGAATACCCTGTCCAGTGGATCATGGATCTGTAAAGACAGTAAATCAAGGTTAGTATATGTGTGTACCATGTGATATACATAGGTATATATATATATATATATATATATATATATATATATATATATACCTGAGTTTTGTACCATGTATTCACGCTTGAAAATGGTGACAGAGAGTCACTGAAACGTTGCGTTTGGAGTGTTGCACTATGAATTGACTGAATAAACACAACTTATATAGAGCTTTTTCACTACGCTGGAGTGCTGTGGATTCTCTGCATATATAGAAAGATAGATAGATAGATAGGAGATAGATAGATAGATAGATAGGAGATAGATAGATAGAGAGATAGATAGATAGATAGATAGATAGATAGATAGGAGATAGATAGATAGATAGGAGATAGATAGTGTGGCATGGTGGGGCTGTAAGAGGCAGTTCTATGCCTCTGGAGTGGGAATTGGGAGTTCAGGTGGAGCTCCTGGTCCAGGTACTCCACTCCAGTCCAAGAGCTAATGAGGCTCTGAAACCACCTGGTGGAGCTCTATTAGAGACTCCAGAGCTGCCCAGGTGATGGCTCCCAGGTGAAGACTCCCAGTGTGGGAGAACAGGCAGCACTAGGCCTGTGGGAGCTGCAGACAAGAAGTCTGGGTGAGACCAGTGGAGCTGGTGATATTGAGCATTAGGCTCATAAGTGACAGCTAGGGAAGCTGTGGTGTTAGTCAGTGGCTAGACGGCCTAGGTTTTATTTTATTGGCAGTGTTGCCTATGTCTTGTGTTTTTTGAACGGATAAATAAAGCTGACTGAGGTCCGTATAAAGCATACAGCACTGACTGGACTGCAATTTGTGATGTGCCAACCGTCTCAGGCCAGGAGATGGCGATCCCAGCAAGTGAGTAACCCCCAGATTGTCACCTATGGTGGAGGATTGCTGTGGGCAAGAAAATGGCACATGAAGTTTGTGGCTGAATTTAAAGAGCCTGAAGCCTTACAGAGATTGAGTCTCTGTGGAGAGAGACATACAGAGACTGTGTTGCTGTGGAGAGAGACATACAGAGACTGTCTTGTCTGGATAAGGCCAGTTTTGCTTATGTTTGAAGCTGGTGTTTCTGCTGCATAAAGAATATAGTTGCCATGGGTCTAGCAGAGGACTATGTCAGACGTATATGGGACATACAGCGCCGTGAAGACATGGCTAAACAGATGGGTTATAACCTTGCGCAGTTTGAAGCAGAGCGGGAGGCTGTTGAGGCCCAACTGCAAAGGACATTGGATAAGCAAGCTCCTGTACAAAGTGCATGTACTGCTACACCCCGCACTGCACTGCAGGGGGCTGCTAACCAGAAAGCACAGGGGTCCAAGCCAAGTGGTTGCTGTACCAAGGTCCCAGTTGCATCCTGGTCTGATTCTCCAGATAAAAAGCGTGAGGGTGCCGTCCCTAAAGCCAACCAGCCAGAGCCAGGCTTGAGATGTATGAGAATGGACTGTTGTGTAATTGGATGTGCTTTTGCCCGAAGCCCGAGTGTTAAAAAGTCACTTTTGCAGAGGCGCCATGATGTTGTTGCTAGGAGCAACCAACCACACCAGCAAGCGGCAGTCACTGAGCAGAGAGCGCCATGTTGGAGGTGCATGGGAGAGGGGGTCTGTGCATCTTATTGTCCTCTGGTCAGGAGATCAGAGAAATTTAAACCAAAAACCTGTGAATTGCTGGTGGGTGGCATCCCACTGCTGGTTGACCTGGACTGTCGCCAGGAGGTGTCCAGGGTCCACCCGGATATTATACGGTTTGTGAAGAGTCGACCAGAGGCGTATGGTAAGACTATTCTAATTGACTTTAAAACTTGTTATGGGACAGTAAATCATGTGCTGGAGGTCTGTGCGGAGCTTCAGGTGGAGTTCATACTTGGCAGAGACTTTCCTTATTTCTGGCAGTTGTGGGAGGGAGAGTCCCCAGTAAAGTGTACTGTACCACTGCCTAAGGGGGAGGAACCAGGAGAACCATATACACATGTCCCAAAGTTACCAGTGGGCGGAGCCTCACTATCTTACTGTGTGAACTGTGACCAAAATAAGTCCAAATGTTCAGCAATGCTACCAAGTGAGGAGAAGAATCCTGTGGCTGACAAGACCATCCTGATGTCTGATGAGATTATTGCACAGTCTGAACATGGACTTGAAAAGTCAGATGAAATTAATGATAATGTATTGCATGCAATGTGTATTGAAAATGTCACCCAGCAGTTATATGATAGCAGTAAGGTCACCCCGCAGTTATGTGATAGCAGTAAGGTAATGTCAGATTTGCTGCCTAACATGCATTTAACCCATAACTATGTCCCACAACCTAAGCAGGTAAATGATGGGTGTGCTACAGCGTTAGTTCCAATGAATGCAGAGTGTGAACTAACCTCTAAAGCAGAAAAAGCAGCAGAGGGGATTCGCTCTAGTGTGCCCCTAAAGGTCATGATGTGTAATGACGAGAAGATTGCATGTGATGAATGTGCTGTGCTGCCCCTAGAGGTCATGGTGTATAATGACCAGATGATTGCATGTGATGAAGGTGCAGTGCTGCCCCTAGAGGTCATGGTGTGTAAGGACCAGAGTGTTGCATGGGATGCATGTGCTGTGGTTGAAAGCAATACAGAGAGTTTGGTGGCCTTTACTGAGTCAAGTGAGGCCAATGTGGTTGCTAGTGGCAACCAAATATCTGCTGAAGATAACAAGGAGGGTAAGCAGACTCACAAGCCCATGGGTTCATATTATGCCAAGAGAGTGACCTACAAAGTCAAACAGCATGTGAGAAGTGACTGTGGCAGTAAGCGGTATGTATGCTGGGTTTGTGGGGCGCGTTTTTCCCAAAGTGATGCAGTGAGAATGCATGGGGTGAGGAAACATAGTGAAAATGTGTTGTGTATTCTCACACCTAAACTATGTTCCTACAACAGCTGTGCTGTGCCCAATAGGTATCTCCAAAATAAAAGAAGGGGAAAAAGTGACCAGTGTGAATATGGTTGTAGACTGAAATGTTGCATGGAGATAGCCAGATGTGCTTGGCCTGGTAGGAAGCCGTATGCACGTGGTTTGTCTGAGAGCGCCCCCTGTGTCTATGACAGTAAGCCTGGTGTGGGTGACCGTGTTACAATGCAGAGCCAGATAGACCTGAGTGGTGCATCCAGTAGGGTTAGTGAGGGTCACACAGTAGCAGCATCCAGTGAGGTTAGTGGTGGACACACAGTAGCATCCAGTGATGTTAGTGGTGGTCACACAGTAGTAGAACAGCCACCGCTTATGGTTATAGAATCTCTTCTTTGTCAGGTCCCAGAAGCTGTTCCTGTGGCTAATGTGAACATGCCTCAAGTAGCAGGTGATGAGATGGTGGCCAGAGAATGTCCGGCTGAAGAGCTTGTGTTGGCTCACACATTACCTCTTACAGGGAGTCTTGAAGTTACTGAGGCTGATGTGAATAATGAAGAGGTAACTTTGGAGGAATCATGTCCTCAGTACCAAGATGTGCATGACGGAGCTGGTATGAAGACTTTCACTTTGGAGACTGAAAGTGAATGCAGTCTGTATGTTGCCCTGTCTGGAGTGAGAGGTAGTGAGAACTGTCAGTCAATGTCTGAGCCGAGTGTCACTCATACAGTCCCATCCAATGTAGCTGGAAGTGAGAGGTTTCATGTTGCCAAGGGTAACAGCCTGGATGTTACCAATAAGGGAACCCAAATTACATATGAGAACAAGGACTGTGTGCACGCTGAGAGTGGTTCTCAGTACAGCCGTCCGATGCATGTCTCCACTTATGGACGTGGTCATGAAAGAAATGAACGGCAAAGTGAGAAAGTGGGGTACGGTGGTTCTGTGTTATGGAAAATGCAGGGAAAACAAAAACCTCATGAAAAGTGTGATGTGTGTCCCCAGAAAAAGAAAATGAGGCATGAATGGTGTCACATCTTACCCCAATGTAGGACCTTTGACCCAGGAGGGGGTGTTAATAAGGTGACAAGTCCTACGGCCTTTGTCAGGGGGGGAGGATATGTGGCATGGTGGGGCTGTAAGAGGCAGTTCTATGCCTCTGGAGTGGGAATTGGGAGTTCAGGTGGAGCTCCTGGTCCAGGTACTCCACTCCAGTCCAAGAGCTAATGAGGCTCTGAAACCACCTGGTGGAGCTCTATTAGAGACTCCAGAGCTGCCCAGGTGATGGCTCCCAGGTGAAGACTCCCAGTGTGGGAGAACAGGCAGCACTAGGCCTGTGGGAGCTGCAGACAAGAAGTCTGGGTAAGACCAGTGGAGCTGGTGATATTGAGCATTAGGCTCATAAGTGACAGCTAGGGAAGCTGTGGTGTTAGTCAGTGGCTAGACGGCCTAGGTTTTATTTTATTGGCAGTGTTGCCTATGTCTTGTGTTTTTTGAACGGATAAATAAAGCTGACTGAGGTCAGTATAAAGCATACAGCACTGACTGGACTGCAATTTGTGATGTGCCAACCGTCTCAGGCCAGGAGATGGCGATCCCAGCAAGTGAGTAACCCCCAGATTGTCACAATAGATAGATAGATAGATAGATAGATAGGAGATACACAACAAAAGTTCCAAGCACTCCAGCATAAGATTTTTATAGCATGTATAGGTCGGTACAGTGTGTTTTTATGCTCTGGGGCTGTAGTATGTAATTTGCACTCCCACCGCCAGGTGTCACTGTATGTGTTTTACTGTCCTGCATGACTGAAGAAGTGAGCTGAAACAGGTCAACTTTGAAAACTGTATGGCCTTGTGTGTTTTCCATGGTCAATGCTACTGTATGATTTATTGTACAGCAGTCGCTGAGTCAGGTGCCTCAGGGTGTCTTATAGCCTATCCTAGAGGGCTGAGTTTGAGACACTACGAGAGAGAGAGAGAAAGCCTGCTGATGAGATTCTTCCAGGGCCTGGCCTGGAGGCCAGGACCCATCTGTGAGTTCTTACCTTCAACCAGAATGTACTTGCAGAACTTTATCTTTTCCAGCACACCTGACCTCCTGGCCATGTCTGGCTAGTGCACCTCGCTGCAAGGCTGCAGTAGAGTCGTATTGGACAACTCTATCCACACAGGGTGGTAATTCTTCTCAAGTCCTGAAGGTAATTCCAGGATTAAAAGACAGTGGCTAGGTAAGCACAAATAGCCGAAAACTCCACTGCCCCTGCTATGATTACTTAGTGATCACCCCAACAGCTATCTCTCTCACTAGGTTGGCCTAGGTTCCTGGTCTAGTGTCACTTGGTGACCACGAGACAACATTAGGTAGATGTTCATTCCCTGAGCCTAGGTACTCTTCCTCTGAAAGTCCCCAAATTGAGCACCTTAGGGTCTGGGTAGGGCCCCTAGACTCTCACCGGTAGTCCACTGTCACCAATGCAGTTTATCCACTAAAGTGAAGTCAGTCTATTTCCAGTCTATTAAAGTTAAGTTTAAGTTAAGTTGTATGTTCTCCATCTTCCACCAGCAAGAGACTGTGATTGATTGATATATATAATTCTACCAGTGAGAAATCAGTGAAGGAACTATTATATGTGTATTGCACCTTTATTCTTAAGAACTGTATAGCATGCACTGTCACTTTAAGAAGATTTTCAGTAAACTATTTCCTGGTTATGTTACTTGCTGGACTTTGTGGTTCCTTGCAGTACACCTAAACCCATACCTGCAGCTGTTCTACCTTCAAGAGTGTGTGTTGGTACATCCACAATGCCCCACGGCATTGCCAGGGTAGATGGTCATAGCTGTTAGGATCCGGTCCTGCTTTTATGTTTGCTGTGTTTGTGGGCATTTCTGCCTCTTTGCAAGATGGCCACTGCAGCTTCAGTGGCCATCTTACCTGCTCTCTGAGGCTATATTAATGTATGCACCTGTGCCCCTCCCTGCCTGAGTATCAGTTAGAACTTAGCTTCTGTCTGCCTCAAGCTTACAGACTCTCCTGTTTGTATATCCCGGTGGTCCTCTTATTCCAGTGTCCTGCTACTAGACCTCCTGATTATACTACTGCTGCAAATGGGATCACTCTGCTGTTTAAACTCCTCAGCAAGGTTTACCTAGTGCTACACATCCTGCCTGCTGTCTGTCAGCGGCGCTGCCGCTCACCTACCCAGGACCCGCTCCTGCAGTGTGCTATCTTCCTACAGATCCGTTAGTGGAACAGCCGCTCTGCTAAACCACACTCTGCTCACCTGCCGGACATCATCCAGCGCTGCTGCAACAAAACGTGAGTCTGCATATACTTACTGTGACTGTTATCTGCTGTGTACACCCCTACCAGCCATAGGCTTCCACAAAGTATCCACATAAAGTGTAACAATAGCCATTGGAAATGGTGGGAGTTATTTGGGCTGACAGTCACAAGGGGAGATGTAACTACTGGCGGAGACTCTGGAGTGGCAAAGTACTGGTGATTATGCTGATCCACCATGCTGAGTTGGAGAAGCCTTGGGAAGATGTAAAATGGCCAGGGTTTGGCTCCAAACTGTGAAGTTGGCCTTGTCAGGTGCCTGTAGGGATTGTTGGCCTGTGAGCTCTGAAGAAGACCTAGGGCTTGTACATGAGGGCCCTACCTAGCCCTGTGCAGGCCAGGAGAGGTGGTGCAGGGGTAATTCCAGAACGTGGACCTAGAATGTCCAAGACCTAAACTAGGGAAAGGAGGAGATAGGCTTTGTCTCTCACATTCCTCTCAATGGTTAGCGGAAGCTTAGACTTCAGTAAGTACCTTCCACCTTCTAGAGCTCTACTAATATATATCCATGTCCTAAGGGCACTGTAGTATTTCATCGCTGCATGGTGTTGTTATTTGGCTGGTGTGAGGTGATATAGTTGATATCAGGCCGTGGTCATCATGGAGCCTGAACACCTGATGAACAGCCTGATTTTTTGCATTGCATTGGTCTTTGATCGGTCATGTGAAGGACATAGATGGAGCCCACCTTGATTTTGTATGATTATGAGGAAGTTGTCTAAGGACACTAAACAATGAGAGAGCATTGGGCCCCATATGCCCTGCCTATAATCCAATAATCCATCACAAACATCAACTATCACTTGTCTGCAAACAATACAGTGTAAATAAGTGGGGTGTACCCCTCCGGTGGTGTGGAGGAGGAGCGGCCAGATGGTTAAGTGTGATGCCAGTTCTATGGTGGTTGGCCGAGATATAGCCTTGCCCGGTGGTATTGTGTTGTGACGCCAGTGTTGGTTGGGCACACAGGTATGGTGGCACACCTGCTTTGATTTTAATGGGCTGGCTATACCTAGTTCCCCTGTGGACAGTGACCTGCCGGGTTGTTGCAGGGTCCCTTGGGTACTTATCACGGTGGTCCAGAGTGGAGTAGTGACCCACCCGGACTATTGGTACTGCCACCCACAGAAAGGGGATATGACCCAAGGAGAGTGTGTGTGCTGTGTCGGTGCTTGACGAGGAATCACAGAGTCTCTTTAGCATGAATATAATCTTGTTTACTCTGAAGATACTTGAGGTAGGCAGCAGGTAATACAGCTTTGCCTTGATACAATACTTTACACTTGATAAGATACTTGACAGTTCAGATCTGCACTGAGAGGAGAAGGAGTTATACAGTCGTGCTGAGTTGCGTGATGAGAAGTGAAATAGAGGATCAGAAGAGTAGAGAGGAGGATGTCGAGAGAGTTCCAACCCAAGTAGTACTGTTCTCTGCCAGAACTTCAGAAGTAGAAATAGAATAATTGTGCCTGTGTTTTGACTCTTTGGTCTTTGCTGGAGGCCCAGAATAACCAGGTTAGCTGGGATAGGAGGCCTAATGGGTTAAGAGTGGGATATGGGGGGGGGGGGGCGGAGCGAGCAGCCGATGGAGAAGGACGCATGGTGAGGAGCTCCTGACCCACGCGGCAACTTTATGAGACCCCAGCAAAGCTAAGGCACCCCGTTCATGGGGAAGACGACCGGGAGAACCTCGCAGACACCCCCCGCATCCCGCAAGTCTGATTTGGGGGCTTCCCCCATTAGGAAATATCTGGTGCGTCTGGGAGCAGCTGTCCCTCTCTCCTCTGACCTTCCTCCGTCAGTGCCGAGGAGATCGGCTAGGACCCGCACCAGTGCCACCTACCTTCCCCCGGGACGAGTTAAAGCCCCGACCGCTGTGAGGTGCTCCCGCGTCGCCCGGTCAGTCAGTGAGGCCCGCCGCTTCATTCCGGACCCGGGCGCCGTTGTGGAACGGGCGCCATCTTGGATCCCGCAGTCCGGCGACGCATCGCCTTGCAGCCCTGCACAGCAGCCCGGCCCGTCTGCCTCCTGCACGGTGAGGACCTATCTCGGAGCGGCGCACTCCTCTCTCCCGGAAGCGGTGCAGGCTCCGGCAGCAGCTGATCGGTCCCCGTCTGACGCGGCCTTCAGTCCCTCCGTGCTTCTGGGTGCTGACGTCACAGGGCCGGCGCCATCTTCCTGCCACGTGGGACGGACTCTGCAGCCCGACGGCAGCCCACCTAGCCACCCCGCACCGCAGCTGGACACGTCAGCATCTGGCCTAGAGGTTAGTGGCTCTTCGCCCTCTGCACCATCAGGGCAGAGCAAGGAGGACAAGGCTCCTGTTGAGGGCTGGCCATCTCGCCTTCTGGGCCCAGTGATATCCAGCCTCCCCCCCTCTGCGACAGTGACTGCACCACCTGAACCTCCCTCATTAACCCAGGCCCTCCCTGTTAACTGTCCGCCATTAACCCTCTCTGGCCTCATAAAGGGCACCCCCTCGCGTCTGCAGCATACAGACTTCAGTCCAGCCCGCTTCCTAGCTATGGCGTCCCAGCCCAAGCCTCAGCGAGCTGACAAGGTGCGCCAAAATACGCGCACTTTATCCCATATGGACGCTGAGATTCATGCTTCCCCTGCTGACCCCCTGTATCCACTGGGTGGGGACAGTCCACGCTCTGGGGTCTGGCCCACGTCGCGGGACTCGGATGGAGACTCCCTTACAGCTAAAGGCGCTTCACTCCAGGAAGTACACCTGCTCCTGACTCAACTACCCACCAAAAATGATTTCCACTCACTGATATCAGAGGTTAAAAGGGCTTGCAATGAACTTTCGGAGGTGCGGAAAGATATTCAGCTGATCTCGTCAAGGGTGGAAACCCTGGAAGAGGACCATGACGCCACCAGGGGTTACATTGCTCAACTTCAATCTACGGTCTGCTCCCAAACCTCCGCTATTAGTGACATGCAAAGACAAGTAGAGGACCTGGACAACAGAGGAAGGCGGAATAATATCAGGATCCGGGGCCTTCCTGAAGCCACCCGGGATGAGGACCTCCCAGAGACTCTTGAGGCTATTTTTAACTCCATACTGGGGGAGACGGCCTCCCACAAAGTGAAGCTCGACAGGGCGCATAGGGCCCTTAAACCGCGCTCCTCCTCTGGAACTCCTCGAGACGTCATCTGCTGTGTGCATGACTTCCAACTAAAAGAGCAGATAATGGCTAAGGCTAGATCTATGCGTGATCTGGAATTTGACGGGGCACCTCTTCAGTTGTTTCCGGACCTCTCCTGGATTACGCTGCAGAAACGGCGTCACCTACGCCCTCTCCTGACCCTGCTTCGTGACAAGGATATTAATTATAGATGGAACTTTCCATTCGCTCTCATGGCACGTAAGGATGGACGCTCTGCTGTACTGCGAGACCTGTCGGATCTCACTACTTTCTGTGAGACGCTGAATATCTCTGTCCCCAAGATCACGGAGTGGACACTCTCATCGCCCCCACCCCCACTTCCTCCAGTGTGGCAGCCAGTGGGCCAGAAAAGGCGCAGGCCCAGGTCTGGGAATCTGTCTGCCGGTCACGGGTCCTCCCCGAGGAACCCTCCTTGATCTTGCACTGACTATAGCATGATGCCTTGCTTTCACGTATATTTGCCTTAGTATTATTACTCTTCCACTATTACTTATGGGGTCTCTCATTTCTCTCCATTTGCTGTTTCTTTACTTTTCTTGCTGCGTGGGTCCGCTCTGTGGACCAATATTAATGACATCTCCTATAGACTGTCTCTTTCTGTCTCTTCTCCTCCTCCCCCCCTGGGGTTTTGACTATCTCTCTGCGTATCCATATTGTTGGATTTTCTCACTACCCATTCCTTACACCTTGAGTAAGGATTCCGTGCCTTGTGCCCTCGTTGTACTGTTAACAACGTCTGTTTTTTTTTCTGTATGTCCGTGGTGTCCGTGTCTCCCCCGACCTCCCCTCCCCCTTTTTTCCACAGTTTGGGTCCTGGTTTTCTATGCTTTGATCTGCGCAGCCTCTGATTCCCTGCCTCACCTACGGGTACCCCTGCAACGGTTAGTCTCTGCCGTCGTGACCTGGGTGAGTCTTCCCACAGGCGGGTGCTCTCGCTCTCTCCCTCCCAATGATTAAGTGTGTGTCTATTAATGTAAAGGGGCTCAATTCAAATGTCAAACGTCGCTTGGCTCTGAAGGAGTTGAGAGATGCTGGGGCGGATGTGGCTTTCCTACAGGAGACCCACTTCGACCACTCGGCTAATTTTAGATTTGCCCGTCATCAATACCCCCAGGTGTACTCGGCCTCAGCGGGCACCAAGCATGCGGGGAGTGGCTATCCTAATCTCACGGAACTGTCCAATGCAAGTGTCCTCTACATGCTCAGACCCAGGGGGGAGATACATAATTGTGGAGGGTTCCATCCAGGGGAAGCCCATTCTTCTATGTAATGTGTATGCCCCGAATCGTACTCAAATCCCCTTTATCCGCAGGGTGTTCAAGCGTGTAGCTGCCTACTCCTCCTCGCCACGAGTGATTGGAGGTGACTTTAATCTTCCGTTCTCTGGAGTGATGGATAGGCATTCGGTGGTGGGCAACCCCCCGACCGCCGACCAATTAAAACTTTCTAAGGAGTTTAGGAAGCTGATACGCCTCCATAACCTCTATGACTTGTGGCGACTTGACCACCCTGCGGATCGTTCCTATACGTTCTATTCCCATCCCCGTAAAACACATACTAGGATTGATTATTTTTTCGGCAATATACCTACTGTGCACCTACTGCAGGATGCCTCCATCGGGCCGATATCCTGGTCTGATCATGGCCACGTGGCTATAACCCTGGCCTCCCTTCTCACCCCCGTTCGGCATTGTCATTGGAGATTAAACGAAACACTCTTGAAGTCTCAAGTCACTAAGGACTCTATAAAGGACTGTTTAACAAATTACTTTATGGAAAATGAGGGTACAGTTGAGCACCATTCCACCCTGTGGGAGGCCCATAAGGCAGTAGTTCGGGGGCATTGCATTGCACTGGGGTCCAAACTTAAAAGAGATACACAGGCCCAAATACGGATGACTAAGACTGACATAACAACCCTGGAACAGAAACTAGCACGGTGTTCCTCTTTGGGGACATTGCGCAGGCTTGTAGCAGCAAGAGCGCGCCTTAAGGATCTGCTTATGCATAAAGTGGAGCGGATGTTGCTCTACTCTAAACAAAGATTTTACGAGAAGGGTAACAAAGCCCATACTCTATTGGCACGGACCCTCTCTGACCGCTCGGCTGCTCAGACTCCGCAGGTCCTAAAGGACCATCTTGGTAACCCTAAATACCACCCCCGTGATATTGCCTCTGTTTTTTCTACCTTTCTCTCCAAACTGTACTCTCTCCCGTCCACTCTACCCTCTGACCCGGAGGCCTGCAAGCAGCGTATACAGGACTTCCTGAGGGAATGTCAGCTTCCAACTGTGTCCTCAGAGGCCCTGGAAGAACTTAATGCCCCGGTCACTGCAGAGGAACTACAGGAAGTACTGAAGTCCCTGCCGTCGGGGAAGGTGCCGGGTCCAGACGGTTTTACGTACCTCTATTACAAGACCTTTTCTGCTACTCTCACCCCCAAGCTGGTTACATTGTTTAACTCCTTTCTGAGGGGTGAGCAAGTACCTCCCTCCCTCCTTCACTCCTACATTACCCTTATCCCTAAGCCAGACAAGGACCCCTCAGAATGTTCTAATTATAGGCCCATTGCCCTATTGAATTCCGACCTTAAATTGTATACTAAACTGCTAGCCACACGCTTGGGATATTGGCTTCCTGCCCTAATACATAAGGACCAGGTCGGCTTTGTCCCTGGTCGCCAGGGGGCTGACAACACCCGTAGAGCTATAGACATAATAGATGTGGTAAATAAACAGTCTGGGAGGGCCCTGATGTTAAGCCTAGACGCTGAAAAGGCGTTTGATCGCCTTAGCTGGCCTTTCCTCTTTGAGACTCTACACTCTTATGGCTTCTCGGGCCCCTTCCTGACTGCGATTCGAGGTCTGTACTCTAATCCTACAGCTTCAGTAAAGTTACCTCATCAACTCTCTGCCCCATTTACGATTCTGAATGGCACGCGCCAGGGATGCCCTCTTTCCCCGCTATTGTTTGCGCTATGCATTGAGCCCCTGGCGTGTGCCATCCGGAATAATCCTGACATTCGGGGGGTGGGGGTGGGCGACAGAGACTTTAAAATTATGCTCTTCGCTGATGACATCTTGCTTTCACTGACTGAGCCCCTCACTACCCTGCCTGTCCTGCATGCCCTCCTTTCCTCCTTTGGTCTGTTGTCTGGCTATAAAGTTAACACGACGAAGACTGAGGCCCTTCCCCTTAATCTACCACATACCCTGGTGTCTCAGCTGCAGGCCACTTTCAAGTACAAATGGTCCGCCTCGTCCCTCAAATACCTGGGCGTCAAACTGACTTCTACCTATTCCACCCTGTACGCTGCAAATTTCCCCTCGTTGTTCCGAGACCTTAGGACCCTCCTCGGGAAATGGACCACACAGCATATCTCCCTCTTGGGCCGGATAGCCTCCGTGAAAATGACCATCTTGCCAAAGCTCCTCTATCACTTTGAGACCCTCCCGGTCCGGGTGCCCCTGAGTGAACTGAAGGCCCTGCAGGGGGCGATTTTTAGATTTATTTGGGCACATAAACGGCATAGGATCCCCAAGTCCGTAATGATGTCAGGCAAGTCCCAGGGAGGCCTTGCTACCCCTAATATTCTTCATTACTACTGGGCCACACATCTCCGCCAGATCATGGGCTGGGCCTCTCTCTCCACATATAAAGTCTGGGCAGTGATAGAAAAAATGTGGATGGCCCCCATCCACCCGAACTCCTTCCTGTGGTCCTCCTCCCCTCCCGCCTTTTCTGCCCTATCTATGCTGGGCCCTATCCTCTTCACCAGACATATATGGTCCACCTGTTCAGCTAGGTTTAGTCTATTTAGCCGACACTCCCCTCTCATCTCTTTCTTACTCTCTCCTTCCTTGCAGATTGGCATGTCCCCTCTGATGGTGAGGCATTGGCTCAGTAAGAGATTGTTCCAGTTCGCGGATCTGGTTGATCCGCTTACTCGTACTCTTTTACCCTTTGGGAAACTTAGGGAGAAGCATGACTTACCTGGGTCGGAGTATCTTTCCTATCTTGGTGTTAGACACTTTATGCAGACGACCTTTGGGTCCCTTACGGTCTCGAAGCCCACACTGTTTGAACAGCTGATCAGGGTGGGTGGATCAACTAGGGGTCTCATCTCTGCCATCTATCAAATTCTAAACTCGCCTGTGGGAGACTCGTTGACCCGCCATAAGTATATGGACAGATGGGAAACTTTATTAGCCAGGACAATTTCCCCTGAGCTTTGGCAGGTGATATGGAGCAGAGCCGCCTCCTCCTCAATTTGCACGAATTATAAAGAATGCCACTATAAATTCATGATGGGATGGTATCACACCCCTGAATTGCTTCACAAGCTAAACCCTAGCATCCCCTCAGTGTGCTGGAGATGTAACGGCTCGGTGGGTTCTCTGCTCCATCTCTTCTGGGAATGTTCTCTGATTAAGGGGTATTGGACTCATGTGGCGGCATTGCTCTCCTCGGTCCTGGGTATCCAACTTAGCTTAGATCCCTTGGTCTTCTTGTTCAGTGTTACACCAAAAACTTTGGGCAAGAAATCCACCAAATTAATGCTACTTTTACTGACAGCCGCTAAGTCGCTTATCCCCCGCAGATGGAAGCAAACTTCCCCCCCGTCCGCTGATGATTTACTTGCTAAAATCAGAGATGTCAGGGGCTTGGAGCGACTGACGGCGTCACTCAATAATCAGATGCCGCTATTTGACTCCGTCTGGGCCCCATGGGAGGCTTATTGCGCTCGCACTGGCCTAACTAACTGATAGGGAGATGCTCCCTCTCTAGCTCGCAGATCTTTTCCTAATGTTATTAGTTTTTTCTTCCCCCCCCCCATCTTTCCTTCTTGTTCTTTCCCATTGTGTGTCTTGTCATTTCTCCTGAGTAAGGGCGTCTTGCCTTATTACATTGCCGGCCTCGACTGGTGATTTACAATTGACTTGTTGGTTCCCACGGCTATGTTATCTTACCTTGAAATGTTCTGTTATATGGGGGAAATGTAACTTGTTTTGGGCTGGTGTGGTTTGCTTCACTATGATGCCACTCTCTGGAACTATTATTTGTATTGTTTAATATACGAAAAATGTTAATAAAAATTACATTTAAAAAAAAAAAAAGAGTGGGATATGAGAAGGGGCAATGGAGGGTTAAGGTTAGATCAGAAGGGGGCTGGGAGGCACTGGTAAGGAGGGGAGAGTTACTAGGGGAGGTGACTTAGGGCTTAATTAAAGATTATTGTGCAAAAAATCGTTATATATTGTTGAAACTTAAATAAGTCCGGAGAATAATAAAATCCTGCAGCAGACAGGGGCAGGGGGGAAATTGATTACAAGTACTAACTTATCTCTCCCCATGCTCACGATGATCGGCAGGAATGTACTCGGGACCCCTGCCTGAAGGCATTTTCTCCCGAGTTTTGATGACATCACAACTCGAAGGGGAAATGGCTTATGGATCGGCCGCTCAGCCAGTGTATGGAATGGTGCCCCCCAGTCACAGAGTGGCCAGTCCATCAGCCGGGTTGTGACGTGCCAGTTCCGGAGATCCCGAAGCCTGGCTGAGTCCTGCAGCCGGTCCCACCGCTCACAGCGGGTATGAGGAGAAGTTGTTACTTGTAATCAGTTACCCCTCCCCGCTCGCTGCCTGACTTTATTATCCACCGGACTTCTCCTTTCAGTGTATATGCAGGAAACAATCAAACGACTAAAGAAAATTTGTTGGTGTCATTGATTGCATCTTTTGAGTTTACCATAAAATCATCGTTAATCACTCACTAATCGTTTGCAAATCTTTCAATCGTTTGCAAATCGTTTTCATATAGGAGAGAAGAATACTATAGAGCGATAGTAACTAACGACTATCGTTCCATTTATTTTGTTGAACAATTTCAGGTCATATGGGATTTATTGTTAAATGAAAAATCGCTTTGTCTTAATAGGACCCTTACCAGGGAGGAGCTGAAGGTCTATAAGAAGAGGTGGAGCATCAATTTCCCTCCAGACCAGTTTCAGCCCGGCCATATTGTAATATATTTGACTGTATTGGTGTCCGTGTAAGGGCTTTTTGTTTTCGCTTTATTTCTTGCTATGGCGGCCTGGGGTAGAGAGGTCTTGCAGGATACTTCAATGTGTTGTCACCCTGAAGGGGACCCGTCAGAGGGATGGTACTCCACCACTTCTTTTGGTGGTAATTTGTGGAGATACGGTGTGGTTCCCACTGGACTGGGACCAGGGAACAGAATTGCAGTGCCAGCTGACAGATTGGTCAGCTCCAGAGTCGGCTGGGGGAAAGTTTAGGTACTGGTGCCGCTGGTTGGTGCCCTGCCAGACCGCCTTAGATTTGGCTTTAAGCTATGGTTATGTTATTTATATCCTGTTCTTTGAAGCTCTTTAATAAAGAGACTGTTTTGGCAATTTTTTCCAATTATATCTTACTGTCCTCTGAGTTTTTGGGGACAGTTTGGGAAAGAGGGAGAGATTGGTGGGGCTACGGGAAAAGGGGGTTTGTTAAGAAAAGGGTTAAGAATGGTCATAGTGGACTCAACAATACCCCGAGTGAAGCCAGGTCATCTACTTTGGTCGGAGTTTACAAGAATCAGCGCCCTTGAGGTCATAGGCTGGTAACAGGAAGTAGTTGCTAGTTATGAGGTTGTACCTGACAAGCTGGTGTGGTCCTGTGTGATAAAACGCAGACCAGGAAGGGGGTCATGGGAAGAGAACAGGATCCCTAGACCCATTAGATGAGTTATATTCGGGTATATTTGATTGTACATTATATTATTCGTTGGGAAGTGCCTACAAGTATAAATGCAACCAATAAGCTTGTGTGCCTCTACCGAGGAATGCAACCACCAAGATGGCTGTGTCACTACTTGTTTATACGTCTTCAGTAAGCTTGTTGTTGGATTACAATGGTCTGTATTTATCAAGCATGGTGATAGAGACCAAGTCCCACGTCTCAAGCCTGTGTCGAGCTAAGAATGACAGTTTTCCAGCAAATCCTTCAACTGTGGGCTGTTATATATATCTTTTCCTATAGAGAGATACTGTGCTAGCACCAATAGTTCCTGTATCAGGACATTTGTGTCGCCATGTGGTAATGGACACAGTCAGATCTTGGCAGTTTAGGTTGCACTGGAAGCCACCAACAAAGTTCTTCAGACCAACCATAATGTGATATCGCTCCCCCAAACCCACTACGAGCATATTTGGACACAGCAATATCTTTTTTTATTATTATTTTTACTCGAATCCACATGATGAAATGAAAAACAAAATTGCATTGACAAACATTTTTGAAAACTCGCACAAAAAAAAAAGAGATTGCCCATAATGTCCACTGAAGCGGAAGAGAGCCGGAACATAAAGATAATGTCGGCTAATCCTCTCCGTCACGCTCCATTGCTTCAGAAGCTTCTATCGAAGATATTGCATCGTAACTTACAGAATAATGCTGCGGAGTATTCCGGAACAATCCGGCAGGCGCTTGGCTGCTCCTCACTCTCAATCAAAAGTTTCTTAATTATACATATAAAAGTATTACTATAAACTTTACAAGAGGGTTCACTTACTATTATACTGAATCGGCATCTTATCTATACAAGCAGCATTGGGCCTTTTTCGTAATAAGGCTTTCTTTCGTGCTTCTCGAAGGATCTCTCGCCGTGACAGTTATATGATGTTTGCAAAAGTATTCACCCTCCTTAAAGGGATATTTCAGATAGTTGCGTTATGAACATAAAGAAGAACCTATACTAACCTACGTTGTGTCCTTGTGGATCCCTTGTGACATCTTTTGACCTGTACTCTTCTTTTTGTCCTGTCTGGACAGTGACAGCCACTCAGGACATTGTCCCGTCAGTGACCAACTGAGCGGTCATCACCACTGAGACTCGGAAGACTCGAAAGAAGAAGAGCTGGGGACCAGATGATGTCACGGAGGTGAGTGAGTATGGGTTATCATCACTGGTTTTTAACTAATTATGTAGTGCACCAGAGCGCAACTCCTGCTGCTGAGCTTAGGATGGCACCTGTCCACAAGTGGTATTTTGTATGTTCTATAAGGTGACATGTTCTTATGTAAACTATAATCAAATGTATATACTATGCGTATATAATACACGGCGCTGTACCAGTTTGGCAATTAGTGTGCTGCTTTGGGATGCGGAATAGGGATACCCGTGATTCCCCGTGTAAATGATTGTAAAAACAGACAAAAATTTTTTGCATCTAGCGCAACTAAATAAAACTCATCAATAGATCGTTACTCACGATATCTTTTTCTTTTTCTTCCTCCTGGTGGTGAGATGTTATAATCCTTCCAGTTTAGGGTTCCAGCAAGGTGAGTATAGTCAACGCTGGGAGTACGCCCCGGCCGGTGGCGTGATCTCAACCAGCTAGTGTTCCGGTAAAAGTTCACTGTGACGTCACAGGGTTTGTTACGGAGTATGGTGAGGATCAAACTTTCTCCAACGCGTTTCAGCGTTACTAACGCCTTCCTCAGGGATGGTGAATAGCTCCTCTCTTACTCCTTTTACGTACTCGGAACAACCTGATTATCCTCCTATTGGTTCCCATCTGGATCTTTGGTTGCAGTTTCTTTTCGTAGTGGGCAATGAGCAGTACGACTGTAATCCGATGTGATTTTATGTGTTTGTACTGCTGCAGTTTTGTTACAATTGCAGCTCTTTCAAGTTATTTCAATGTTTCTAGTCTCTTTAAATGTTTGTGTTTGTGCTGCTGCTGTTTCGTTGCAGTTGTAGCTTCTCCGGTTTCTTGTCTCCTTTAATGTTTGTATTTGTGTTTGTACTGCTGTGGTTTCGTTACAATTGCATTCCCTCCAGTTATTTTTCAATGTTCTTTTATATAGGGTTTTTTGTGTGTTTTTTTGTGTTGTTTTTTGTATATTTGCGTATTTATATAGATCTGTTTAATCTACACAAATTAGCAACTATAGTTGGGCTCTGTTCTTATTCTCGCTGAGGTTTCGTTACAATTGCATTCATTTGAGATGTTGTAATTTTGCTGTTGTAGTTTTTTTTATTATTTTAGAAAGTTTTTTTGAAAGTTGAGTCGCTCTAGAACATCTATGTATAAGATTCAATTTAGAAAGGCAAATAATTCCAAATCCATATTTAAACCGTTGGGTGATAGTGTGTTTAGTTGGAAAATCATTTTAGTTTCTATCCTGGATAGCTGCTCAATATAGCTTCCCCCTCTCCATTGTTTTTCCACTTTTGTTAGAGCTCCAAATTGTGAGAGCTTAAAATTGGCGTTATGTTTTTCTTCGTAATGTTTTGATAGGGGGTGTCCCATAAATTCTCTCAATGTTGTATATGTGTTCACCTATTCTTTTACATAATTGTCGTTTTGTGCGTCCAATATAATATTTTTGACAGGGACATTTAATAAAATAGATCACCCCACTGTCTTTACATGTAATATGAGATTTAATTATATGTTTGTATTCCTTGTTTTTAATCTCACACACAGAATGCCTGAGGATACTACAAGACTCCACTACATATAAAACACTACATAAAGATCCAACTATTGAATACAAACGGGAACTGGTACAACTCATAAATAGAGGCTTGGAGAAAGGCATCATTAATAAAACGGAATGGGAATATATCAACAATCAAAACCCAAAGATACCAGCTTTCTATCACTTACCTAAAATCCACAAATCCCAGGAGACACCACCGGGAAGACCGATCATCTCAGGCATAGACAGCTTAACATCTAACCTATCAGGATACGTGGACAAATTCCTACAAGAATGTGCACAATCTCTCCCGGCATACTTAAAAGACACAAAACATATCCTGCAGATCTTAGAAACGATAAAGTGGGAAGAAGATTTCATACAAGGTACCCTGGATGTCACCTCCCTGTATACTATCATTCAACATGATAAGGGGCGCGAAGCGACGGAATTTTTTCTGAGGAGAAACGGAATATTAAATGAGGATCAAATAGTGTTTTTAGGAGACTGCATTTCTTTTATTCTGCAACACAATTGCTTTTATTATGATGGACAATTTTATAAACAACAGTGGGGCACGGCGATGGGCACCAAATTCGCACCCAGTTATTCAAACTTATATGTGGGACATTGGGAAAATAGTACCATCTATCCCAATGGAGCTTTAACTGCTGATTTAGTTTTATGGTACCGTTTTATAGACTACGTGGTATTTATTTGGAAAGGGGGAGATGCGAAATTGGAGCTATTTTTAGAATTAATAAAAATGAATTTTATTTAAATTTTACTCCCCATTTTAGCAAAAAGGAGATAAACTTTTTAGATCTAACCATATATATAGAAAATGGAGAGATATACACTAGAACCTACAACAAACCTACAGACAGTAACAGTTACATAGATAGGAAAAGCTGCCACCTACCAGTATGGCTCACAAACATACCAAAAGGACAATTTACTCGTCTAAAACGCAATTGCACTCTTGAAACGGACTATAACAATGAAGCCACTAAACTACAAACTAAATTTCTGTCAAAAGGTTACAATAAGGAACAGATGGAAAACACAATAAAAGAAATAGGAAAATTGGACAGAAGAACTCTACTATATAACAATAAAGAAGAAAACAGAACACATGTAAACTCCAGGACGAACAATGAGAACACTATCGATAAAATAGAAATTCCAATAATCACTACCTACAACTCACAAAGCAATATTTTCAAACAAATCGTTCAGAGACATTGGGACATCCTGAAGGGAGATAAAATAATTGGAGATAGAATAACGGAAATGCCAAAATTCATCTTTAAAAAAAGCTAAAAACATTGGAAATATGATCGCCCCAACAGTAAAAAACAATCAAAATAATAAAAATAAGAAGAGACATATTAATAATGATCCGGGCTTCTTTCACTGTAGGGGATGTAAGGGATGCCGAAAAAGTACCATATGCACCCCAATCACAGAGATTAAAAACAAGGAATACAAACATATAATTAAATCTCATATTACATGTAAAGACAGTGGGGTGATCTATTTTATTAAATGTCCCTGTCAAAAATATTATATTGGACGCACAAAACGACAATTATGTAAAAGAATAGGTGAACACATATACAACATTGAGAGAAAATTTATGGGACACCCCCTATCAAAACATTACGAAGAAAAACATAACGCCAATTTTAAGCTCTCACAATTTGGAGCTCTAACAAAAGTGGAAAAACAATGGAGAGGGGGAAGCTATATTGAGCAGCTATCCAGGATAGAAACTAAAATGATTTTCCAACTAAACACACTATCACCCAACGGTTTAAATATGGATTTGGAATTATTTGCCTTTCTAAATTG
Source organism: Dendropsophus ebraccatus (assembly GCF_027789765.1). Classification (NCBI taxonomy): domain Eukaryota; kingdom Metazoa; phylum Chordata; class Amphibia; order Anura; family Hylidae; genus Dendropsophus; species Dendropsophus ebraccatus. The sequence continues at coordinate 10,596,828 of NC_091458.1, forward strand.
AATCTTATACATAGATGTTCTAGAGCGACTCAACTTTCAAAAAAACTTTCTAAAATAATAAAAAAACTACAACAGCAAAATTACAACATCTCAAATGAATGCAACTGTAACGAAACCTCAGCGAGAATAAGAACAGAGCCCAACTATAGTTGCTAATTTGTGTAGATTAAACAGATCTATATAAATACGCAAATATACAAAAAACAACACACAATAAAACACACAAAAAAACACTATATAAAAGAACATTGAAAAATAACTGGAGGGAATGCAATTGTAACGAAACCACAGCAGTACAAACACAAATACAAACATTAAAGGAGACAAGAAACCGGAGAAGCTACAACTGCAACGAAACAGCAGCAGCACAAACACAAACACAAACATTTAAAGAGACTAGAAACATTGAAATAACTTGAAAGAGCTGCAATTGTAACAAAACTGCAGCAGTACAAACACATAAAATCACATCGGATTACAGTCGTACTGCTCATTGCCCACTACGAAAAGAAACGGCAACCAAAGATCCAGATGGGAACCAATAGGAGGATAATCAGGTTGTTCCGAGTACGTAAAAGGAGTAAGAGAGGAACTATTCACCATCCCTGAGGAAGGCGTTAGTAACGCTGAAACGCGTTGGAGAAAGTTTGATCCTCACCATACTCCGTAACAAACCCTGTGACGTCACAGTGAACTTTTACCGGAACACTAGCTGGTTGAGATCACGCCACTGGCCGGGGCGTACTCCCAGCGTGGACTATACTCACCTTGCTGGAACCCTAAACTGGAAGGATTATAACATCTCACCACCAGGAGGAAGAAAAAGATATCGTGAGTAACGATCTATTGATGAGTTTTATTTAGTTGCGCTAGATGCAAAAAAATTTTTTGTCTGTTCTTATGTAAACTGTTATATGTATTTGTCTGTATCAGTGTAGCTGGCAGGCAGAGAATGGGTTACATCCCTTACACAACACACTATAGAACTGTTAGGCAACAGTGACACCTACTGCCCTTAGTGGGAACTGCCCTAGGTAGTGTAGACTTTCCAGCTCTTTCCAGAACTTGCTAGAGAGTGGGAGGAGCAGGCTCCCCACAAAAGCTGTAACAGGAAGTAGAGCTCAGTGTGTACAGTCACTATAGTGCAGCTAGTGGCTGTTCTGTAAGGAGGCCAGTCAAGCCAGTCTGATGCTAAAGAAGGGGAAGGAGATAAAAGAGGAGGAGAACGGAACGAAAGGAGAAATAAAGTTGAGTGTAAGAGAGAGTTCTTCAGGAGTATCTACAGACACACAAGGTACTTCTCTACGGTTAGTGGGAATCCTAAGGACAGGACCCCTAAGCTACTGGGTAGCAGAGATAAGTGAGGCCTCTGTACCATATCTTTCTGGGATTCAAAGGGGAGGTGGAGCAAGGACCTTTGAGTACTTCTAGGACCCGAAAGTTGTGGCCCGGCCTAGTAGCCTTAAAGCAGGAAGCTCCCTAGTTGACAGGGAAGGAAACAGACTCAAGCGCCATTGGGTGAGAGGTGCCCAGGATCACAGTGCCCACCAGCGTCCCACCCGTAGTGACAGACCAGGATCTGAGGCAGACCATCTCTCCACACACCACCAGACTCTCCACAGGCACAGTAATCCATTCCAGGCCACCAGTATTAGCAGCTGTATGCCACAGGACTGTAACAACACCTGCAAGTTTATCAGTAAAGGAGTTATTGTTATACCGCCTCCCTCCTTGTCTCCCTGTTGTCCTGGTCTACCTGCAGCACATCATCATCAAGGGCCATTGTACCGGGCAGCAGTATTTGGGGTTGTCCCTGGGGGAACTACAGGTCCACACCACCGACCACCTTACACACAGGTGTACATACCTCCCAACTTTTGCTGGGAGGAAAGAGGGACAGTCACGGCAATGCGCCACGCCCTTATAGCCACGCCCTCCCCCTAACCACGCCCCCATAGCTACACCCTCATATCCACGTCACCTATTACCATTATACTGCTATACAAGTATATTGACTACTATACAGGATGCTGGGAAAGCTGGGTGACCACCATTATACTGCGTACTATACAAGATGCTAGGAAAGCTGGGTGACCTCCATTATTCTGCCTACTATACAGGATGCTGGGAAAGCTGGGTGACTGCCATTATACAAGATGCTGGAAAGCTGGGTGACTGCCATTATACTGCGTACAATACAAGATGCTGGAAAGCTGGGTGACTGCCATTATACTGACTACTATACAAGATGCTAGGAAAGCTGGGTGTCCGCCATTATACTGACTACTATACAAGATGCTAGGAAAGCTGGGTAACCTCCATTATACTGACTACTATACAAGATGCTAGGAAAGCTGGGTAACCTCCATTATACTGACTACTACACTCACCGGCCACTTTATTAGGTACACCAGGCTAGTAATGGGTGGTCTTCTGCTGCTGTAGCCCATCTGCCTCAAAGTTGGCCGTACTGTGCGATCAGAGATGCTCTTCTGCCTACCTTGGTTGTAACGGTTGGCTATTTGAGTCACTGTTGCCTTTCTATCAGCTGGAACCAGTCTGCCCATTCTCCTCTGACCTCTGGCATCAACAAGGCATTTCCGCCCACAGAACTGCCGCTCACTGGATGGTTTTTCTTTTTCGGACCATTCTCTGTAAACCCTAGAGATGGTTGTGCGTGAAAATCCCAGTAGATCAGCAGTTTCTGAAATACTCAGACCAGCCCTTCTGGCACCAACAACCATGCCACGTTCAAAGGCCTCAAATCACCTTTCTTCCCCATACTGATGCTCGGTTTGAACTGCAGGAGATTGTCTTGACCATGTCTACATGCCTAAATGCACTGAGTTGCCGCCATGTGATTGGCTGATTAGAAATTAAGTGGTAACGTGCAGTTGGACAGGTGTACCTAATAAAGTGGCCAGTGAGTGTATACAAGATGCTGGAAAGCTGAGTGATCCCATTATACTGACTACTATACAAGATGCTAGGAAAGCTGAGTGATCCCATTATACTGACTACTATACAAGATGCTGGGAAAGCTGGGTGACTGCCATTATACTGACTACTATACAAGATGCTAGGAAAGCTGGGTGACCGCCATTATACTGCGTACTATACAAGATGCTAGGAAAGCTGGGTGACTGCCATTATACTGCGTACAATACAAGATGCTGGAAAGCTGGGTGACCGCCATTATACTGACTACTATACAAGATGCTGGAAAGCTGGGTGACCGCCATTATACTGACTACTATACAAGATGCTGGAAAGCTGGGTGGTCTCTATCTGCTGTACAGCCCCTCTCTCCTTAAGCCCTGTGCACTCTGGTAGTGATACAGTTAAATTGGCACTAGCAGCCAGAGCAGGGGGTAGGGCTTGCCGGGACTGTTCTGCCTCCCTCCTTCCAGGTCAGACTATGAGCAGCCTTCCTGACCACATACAGGTGATATTGTGACAGTGTGCTATCCTTAATCCTACTGTATATAAGGCTCCAATAGTGCGGTCACCCAAAATATTAACACTAAAACCAATAAATAAAATACGAATGCAAGACCAAAATATAAAGAAATGTCTTTTATTGATATATCAAACAATTAATTAACGTAGTTAAAAATATATATCAAGGGAGATGGAGCTAATACAAAACCCCAACAAGACGGTGGATTTTACTAGGTTCCATTACATAAAGTGCTACATCACAAAATAAATAACAGTTAATGGAAAACCTATACATTTATATATATACACACACACACTGGGCACTGGGTTAATATTGCACAAAAAAAAATGAACCTCAAAGTGAGTATACAGAAAAAAACACCATTGAGAGATAGTAAACGTTACCCATACATGTCCTTAGTATAAAAGTCCACCTCACCATTCACCCGACGCGCGTTTCGCGTGTTACTTTATCGAGGGTGAACATCACACGCTGCAATTATTTATCAACAGATTTTCTTAAAATGTAAAATTGAAAAAAATCCTGCTTGAAATAATAAATCCCATCCAACTGTTTACAAGCCACAGCGCCATACATTTGTTTTTAGTGGCCGTACCTGGTATTGCAGCTTAGCCATATTTACTGGAATGTGCTGCATACATGGAATGGTACTGTATACCAGTGTACAGGGATGTAATAAGCAAAAAAAAGGAACTTAAAGGGAACCAATCAGCACAATTTAGCTGATATGGTTCCCAGGTGCGCTGTATAAAGCCCCTGCAGCACCCGCGGCACATACCGACAACGACTGCAGCAGAAGCTTTATACCAAGTAAAAATGACTTTTATTCATTTGGGCGGCTCCCCGCCCGTGTCTAGTCACAGCGCTCTGCCTGTCAGCGTGCTCGGCAGTATGATTGACAAGCAGAGGGGCCAGTAACGGACCTCTCTGCCTGTCAATCATTCCCGCAGAGCGCGGTGACTAGACACGGACGGGGAGCCACCCAGATGACTACTTCCCTGCCGTGTCTGTCACACGCCGGGGGAATAAAAGTCCTTTTTCCCCGGTATAAAGCTCCTGCTACAGCCGTGGCCGGTATGTGCAGGGGCTTTATACATTGCTCCAGGGAACCATATCAGCCCAATTGGGCTGATTGTTTCCCTTTATTACCTGGAACCCATCAATATCAATGCCCCATAAACCCCAATAACTAGATTAAACCCAATAGCTACAATAACCTTTTCCTGACAGAAAGACATGTAGGTGGTTTTGGTGGCATCTAGGGCAAATGTTCTGGCAAACCCTCAAGCCCATGTACACTCCTGTAAGAACAGCTCTGGGTAGTAGCCCATTCAGAGAATATTCTACGAGATTTATACTGACACACAGGGTACTGTAATACAGGCTGGCTGGGAGTAATAGTGTCTTTGGAATTTTAGGCGGCAAGTTGGTGTCCCTAACCTGGTGATCCCCTGTAATCCAGGAGTCAATGTAGTTATTTCAGTGATACAAAGTGTAGAGATAAGACCTCTGGAGACCAGGGTAGTCCACTCCAGTTTCTGGTCCCTCGGCCGCTTTCTGGTCTGAGCGCGGACCTGGGTTGTGACATGTCAGGCCCACTCAGCCAGGCAGGGGCTGAGGTAGGACCCCGCTATGGCCAATGACTGGCTGAACGAGGCTGTTATGTCACAACCTGGGTTCCTGCTCATACCAGGAAGCTGCTGAGGACCAGGAACCGGAGCGGAGGACAGCGGACCCCAGTGCTGTCCTCCTTTTTAAAAAAAAAAAAAAAAGTCTGAGCCCAGACTTCTCCTTTAAACGAAATATGTCAGGTGCAAATTACATTCCCAACCTCTGATAGTATTAGATACTGTTAGGACGAGGAGACGCATGGTACCTTTCATATAGTCGTCTGTGCTTCCACGACATAGAAAAATGCTTTTCTTCTATAGTACAAAGAATAAAAAAGGGGTTCCCAAGCTCCTGAAGCTTACAGGGCCCGCAGTCTGGAACATGAATTACAGCTGGCATATCCACTTTAAGGTTGCTGCCTGGTTTGCTATTAGCCTGTGTACATGTAGTTACTTATATAGATGTTATACAGTCCAGTTCAGCTGTTACTCTGATGATGAGGATCTATACAGATTTGGCTTTACTGTTTTACAATACTTGTACTTTTATTTAACCTCCAGTCTGTCAATAATATCGGAGGGAAGTATGCAGGAATCTTTTGATGACCGACTGTAGGCCTCAGAAGAGATTAATGTGAGCAGGGAGACCCTAGTTCAGGGTTCTTCTCCTTTTCTAAGGCAAAACACCTTCCTGGAGCAGAAGTCTAGTAGAACTAGCATTGTCTGGGACAAAACAGATACTTGCTTTTAGCAGCTAGATTTCGGACTAATTTCTTACGCTGGCTTAGGTTCAGAAGCACTGAAGAGGCAGAAACTCCTCTATCTTGGCTTGATCTTGCAGTTCCATTATGAACACTATGGACCTGGAACAGGTTAACTAACTAAAGTAACTGACTGCTCTATTCAGACATGTGGCTCCGAGAAATAGAAGCAATGTTAGCAAGACACAAAACATGCAAGCCTAACCACATTGCCCCTCTGTTATTGAATATATGAAGCCAACAATGACTCTTGCTTTTTCACAAGCCATTTACAGGTTGTCCTATTGCCCCTCATCCCCACACTGGAATAAGTCACAGACCTCATGCCTTTTGATACTTTAATTCCGATTCTAACCTCATTCTAACCTCATATAAGGAAACACTTTGTTGTAATACATCGTGGACCAGGTCCTGCTATGAAGACACCATATTCCCCTAAAATGGCGCCATACAATGTATGTTCTGAATGATTTCACGATCATTCATAATAACTGTACATAATCAGTCATACCACTAAAAACCACTGTTGGGGGAATAATATGGATTATCTGATGACAATGGCCCCTGTTGGGGGAAGGGCTATTGTGGATTAGACAACAAGTGACTGGTCAGTTCTTGAGTTAATGTTGGAAGCACAAAAAGAGGACAAGTGTAAAGTGAGAGACAGAGGCAGAATTGTGATGTTTAGTCAACTGGGTCAGAGCACCTACAGAGCGGCTGGTCTTACTGCTGTAGAGCAAATTGCTGGCAATGTTCCTGCTGGCTGTGAAAGGAGTCGGATCCACAAAGGATATATATGGGGCCCTGCAGACCAATCAGAGCCCATGAGAACTCTGTCCACCCGATAAAGTGTCTACAATGTTCATCAGAACTGCAGCATGAAGCAACATAAGAACACAGCCTTCTCTGATGGATCACATTCAACGTCATGTGGACAGCCGGGTGTGTTTGCGTCAGTTACCTGAGGAGGAGATGGCATCAGGATGGCACCACCATAAAAAGAATATAAGATGGCAGAGGCAGTGGGATAGGCATGTTTTGGCATGTGGATGTTACTGTGACACGTACCACCTACCTAACCATTGTACACACACAAGTCCCCATCTCCAGGATAATGCCAGTAATGAGGAACATGATGAAGAAATCAAGGTGGTGACTCGGCCTCCAGATTCCCCAGATCTCAACCTGATCGATCATGTGTGGGATATGCTAGAGGAACAAGTCCCATCCATGGAGGCCGCATCTCACACCTTACACAACCTACAGGATCTTCTGCTCATGCCTTGGTGCAGATACCACAGGACACCATCAGAGGCCATGTAATGTCCAGTCCTCTGAGGTCAGAGCACAAGGGGGAGCTACTATGTTAGGCAGATGGCTTTAATGTTATGGCTGAGAAGTTAATTTGTTTTTTGAGAGAATCCTTAATATCTTTATTTCTCAGGCTGTACACAATGGGGTTCAGCATGGGGGTCAACACTGTGTAGAACATGGCCACCAATGAATCGATATCTGAGGAGTAGGAAGGTGTTGGACGAACGTACATAAAGATAAGAGGCAAGAAGAACATGTTCACCACAACAAAGTGGGAGACGCAGGTGGAAAATGTCTTCCTGCGTCCGTCGGACGAAGCTATTCTTAGAACGGACTTGATTATTTTAACATACGATACCACGATTACAGTGAAACTGCCAACAAGCACAAGTGCACTGAATGAGGAGCCAACCATGACATTGAGTGAGGTGTCGGCACAAGCCAACTTCAGGACAGGTGGGTGGTCACAATAATAATGATAAATTTTATTTGGGCCACAAAAGGGTAACCTTAGAGCTAATATTATCATGGCGACTGGGGAAGCAAAGCCCAAAGTCCATGACACCAAAGACAAGACAACGTAAAACTGCTTGGCCATGATGCTATGGTAGTGCAGCGGAGAACAGATGGCCACATATCGATCATAAGCCATGACTGATAGGAGGTAACACTCAGTGGCAAGAAAAGCCACAGAGAAGTACATCTGCAAGAAGCAACCTAGAAAGGAGATTTTGTCAAGGTGCATTGAAAACTTGCTGAGCATCTTGGGGATGGTCACGGTGCTGGACATCATGTCCAGAAATGAGAGGTTTCTTACAAAGAAGTACATTGGAGTGTGTAGCTTCCGTTCGAGGGTCACAAGGATGAATATAAGGCCATTCCCTAAGATGGTGGAAAGATAGATGATAAGGAAAATAAAAAATAACGGGACGTGGAAGCCATATAGGCTCGGAAATCCAAAGATGATGAATTCGGTGACAAAGCTAAAAGAGCCATTGGTGGAGATAATATCTTGTGTCTTCACCTGCGAGTCAGAGAAATAACAATATAGACCGTGGTGTATAAATGAGAAGTAGACACAACAACTAATGTTAAGGGATATTGCAGGATTTGCTTTAATATGTTGCCCGGGGGCCCTTTAAAATTTAAAAGAAAGTGAATTTACCCACCCTGGTCCCTTGCAGCCACCCATCTGGAGTCTTCTGGCCCTCTACTGCTATCTGCCTGTAACTGCTTCCTAGATGACGTGTCAGAAAAGGACCTGTCCTGTCAACCAATCACTGACTGAGGCAGGAGACCTTTGTAGCCATTGAACACCTGAGTGAGAAGGTCCTGCTACTATGTGCTGTCCCGGAAGCTGGTGCAAGCAGGAAAAGTCAGGGATCCAGAAATCCACAGAAGGGGTGCTGAGGGGCCTGGGGTACATAGGTACAGTTTGTGCAGCCACAGAGGTTTCGTCTCAGGCAAAGATTTTGTGCAGCCACATTTCAGGTTTCGTCTCAGGCAGCAGAAAACCTATAATCGGCCCTGACTGTTCACCTGTGATAGGAAAAATAAAAACCAGTCTGTGTGAGAACGGGCATAGAGAATAGTCTGTGTGGAGAAGAGAGAAATCTGTGATAAGGGAAATAAGCAGTCTGTGTGAGAGGGGACACAGAGTCTGTGAGGAGAGGAGAGAGATCTGTGACAGGGGAAATAAAAAGCTGCCTGTGGAGAGGGGACAAAGAGTCTGTGAGGAGAGGAGAGAAATCTGTGATATGGGAAATAAAAAGCAGTCTGTGTCAAAGGGGGCCTAGAGAACACTTAGGGCGACATATCATCCGGCGTACGGATGATTTTCGGCGGAAAGTGCCGATTTGCGTATTTTTTTTTTATTCACAAATGGCAGATTTGCGAATAAAATATTCGCATATCGGCACTTCACGCCAAAACGCCGGGGGGGGGAGGGGGGAGGGGGTGTTACGGGGGACGCGGACTCCGCGCGATTTATCATTTTTTCAGCGCAAAGATACGCCGAAAACCTACTCCACCTTTCAGGTGGCGTAGGTTTTCGGCTGTGCGCACCGACGCACACGGGATTTATGTAGAAGCGGTCCGCCTCTACATAAATCTCCGTAGCGCCGGAGATGCGGGGACATTTATAAGTCCGGCGTAAAAAATGCCGGACTTCATAAATGTCCCCCTTTGTGTGGAGAAGAGAGATATCTGTGATAGAAGAAATAAGAAGCAGTCTGTGTCAGAGGGGCATAGAGAGTAGTCAGTGGGGAGGAGAGACATCTGTGATAGGGCAAATAACAAGTAGTCTGTGGAGAGGGGACCTAGAGTCTGTGGGTAGACATATGTGATGGGGGAAATAAGAAGCAGTTTATGTTAGAGGGGGCATAGAGAGTAGTCTGTGTGGAAAGGAGGGATAACTGTGATAGAGAAAATAAGAAGCAGTCTGTGTGAGAGGGGGCATAGAGAGTAGTCTGTGGAGAGGATAGACATTGTGATAGGGGAAATAAGAAGAAGCATGTGGAGAGGGGACCTAGAGTCTGTGGGGACAGGAGAGACATCTGTGATAGGGGAAATAAGAAGCAGTCTGTGTTAGAGGGGGCATAAAGAGTAAACTGTGTGGAGGAGAGATATCTGTGATAAGAGGAAATAAGAAGCAGTCTGTGTGAGGGGGTGAAGAGAGTAGTCTGTGGAGAGGATAGACATTGTGATAGGGGAAATAAGAAGCAGTCTGTAGAGAGGGGACCTAGAGTCTGTGGGGAGAGGAGAGACATCTGTGATGGGGAAATAAGGAGCAGTCTGTGAGGGAGCATAGAGAGTAGTCTGTGGAGAGGAAAGACATTGTGAAAGGGGAAATAGGCAGTCTGTGTTAGAGGGGACATAATGAACAATCTGTAAGGAGAGCAGAATCGGAAACAATCTGTATGTGACCTGTGGAGTCATCTGTATGAGAAATATGAGAGGTCATTGGAGCAGTCTGTGAGAGGGGTTTGAGGAGCAGTCTGTGAGAGGGGTTTGAGGAGCAGTCTTTGTAAGATAAGAATGCATTGGGGGTAATCTGTGTAACAAAGGGGACAAATATTGAGGTCTGCTAGGCTTGGGGTTTACCCTGTGGATAGTACAGTTCTTAGCTAGAATTATAGTATCGAACATGATGGAAACTTTAGGGAAACAAATTTGATTTTTGCTGTTCTTTTACTATTATTGTATGTCTTCTCATGAGTTCATTGTATACAGCAATAATACAGACATCAGTGGCATCTGTATGAGGGCAGAAAGAACTTCACAGAAAATGTTATTATGTAAGCCTATGGCGCATGGGGCCCCTTTGGAGCTCTGCATTAGGGCCAGCATCTTCAGTTACAGCTTTGGAAAGGGATGTGAGTGACAGGTACTTACATTTTGCAGTTGAATTCCCATAGCACAAGGTGTTATATTACCGCACGGTACATGCACAATACCGTAATAAGGTGTAATGAGCCGGCAGCAGGACCTCCCTCCACCTGCTTAGTGACAGCTCTCTTTACCGTTCAATGAAGACTCTTTTATATGGACAGTCAGTACTCTGCTTTTCTCTCATGGAGTTTATTATTAGGATTACTATTAGTCATGAGTAATAGCCATGAGAGACCCCCCTGTGTGTAAAAAAAAAATAATGACACCCCTGGGACCAGACCTGCAATTCTAGAGTTTAAAGCTGAGAATTAGAGATTAGCAAATAGATTTGGGAAGAATCGAATGTGTGCCTAATTCCCCCCAAAATCTGAAATTTGCAATTTTTGCATTTCAATTGCTAAAAGATCTGTAAAAATAGCAGCGGCTACTACGACTCCCTGCTACATTCTGCACCCTGTCTGTTACATCATGTTTCATACTATTCTGCTGCTGCTGCTAGGAACTCTACAGGACTGCTATATCCTGCAGGAAGTGGTGTATTCTTTGCAGTCAGGAGAGGAGAAGAGGTTTTCTATGGACAGTTCCTGACATAGACAGAGGTGGCAGCAGAGAGCACTGTGTCAGACTCTTAAGAATATACCACTTCCTGCAGGACATACAGCAGCTGGTAAGTACTGGAAGACAAGAGATTTTTTTTAATAGAAATAAATTACAAATATCTGGCACTTTCTGGCATCAGTTGATTTGAAAGAATTTTTTGGGGGTGTGAACTGCTCCTTAACCCCTTAAGGACCGGGCCTGAAATGGCCTTAAGGACCGGAGCAAATTTTATGAATTTGACCAGTGTCACTTTATTCATTAATAACTTCGGGATGCTTTTACCTATCCGGCTGATTCTGAGATTGTTTTCTCGTGACATATTGCACTTCACATTTCTTGTAAATTGGAGTCGATACTTATAACGAATTTTTATGAAAAAAACCAAAATAGCGTGAAAAATTGTGAAAAAATGCATTTTTCCAACTTTAAAACTTTTCTGCTTATACAGAAAATGGTTATACCACATAAATTATATATTAAATAGCATTAGCAACATGTCTACTTTATGTTGGCGGCATTTATTAAACTATTTCATTTTTTTTAGACAATAGGAAGCTTAAAACATTAGCAGCAAATTTCCTAATTTTCAGTAAAATTTCAAAATCTGATATTTTTAGGGAACTGTTCAGGTTTAAAGTGTATTTGAGGGGACTGTGTGTTAGAAAGCCCCACGAAGCACCCCATTTCAGAAACTGCACCCCCTAAACTCTGCAAAAGCACATCCAGAAAGTTTTTTAACCCTTTAGGGGAGTCACAGAAATAAAAGCTAAGTGTGTAAGAAATTTGAAAATTTTAATTTTCTGTGCAGAGATTTTATTGTAATCCAATATTTTTCATAATTATAAACCTATTACCAGAGAAATGCACCCCAATATTGATTGCCCCGTTTCTGCAGTTTATAGAAATACCCCATATGTGGCCCTATTGCGCTATTTGACGCAACCACAAGCCTCAGATATAAGGGAGCGCCTAGTGAATTTCAACGCCTCCGTTATATTTGGTCATTTCTGACTGTACCACTTCAGGTTGGCAGAGGCTCTGGGGTGCCAAAACCTAAAAAACACCCCTAAAGGGACACCATTTAGAAAACTACACCCCTCAAGGAATGTAACAAGGGGTGCGGTGAGCATCTGGACCCCACAGGTGCTTCACAGATTTTCCAAACAATATGGCTTGAAAAAAGACTAAAGTATTTTTTACACTAAAATGTTGTTCTAGCCTTCAATTTTTCATTTTCACAAAGGGATAAAAGGAAAAAAAAAAAACACAAAACATGTAGCGCAGTTTCTCCCGAGTACGGAAATACCCCACATGTGGACATAAAGTGCCAAGCGGGCGCAGGACGAGCCTCCAAAGGGAAGGAGCGCCAATTGGCTTTTGGAAGCTGGATTTCACTGGAATGGATTTCAAGGGCCATGTCGCATTTACAGAGCCCTCGTGCTGCCAAGACACTGGAAACCCCCCACAAGTTACCCCATTCTGGAAACTACACCCCTCAAGGAATCTAACAAGGGGTGCAGTGAGCATATGGACCCCACTGGTGACGGGCACAAATGTGGAAAAATGTGACGTGAAAGTGAAAATTTTCATTTTTTCACTTTCATGGCACAAATGTGCCCGTCATCCAGGGGTCCATATCCTCACTGCACCCCTTGTTAGATTCCTTGAGGGGTGCAGTTTCCAGAATGGAATCACTTGTGGGGGGTTTCCACTGTCTTGGCAGCACGAGGGCTCTGTAAAAGCGACATGGCGTTCATCATCCATTCTAGCCAAATCCAACCTCTAAAATCCAAATGGCGCTCCTTCCCTTCGGAGGCTTGCCCTGCACCCACATGGCGCTTTATGTCCACATGTGGGGTATTAACAGACTCGGGGGGGAAATTGCTCTACACATTTTGTGTTTTTTTTTCTCTTTTAACCCCTTGTGAAAATGATAAATTCAAGGCTAGACCAACATTATAGTGTAAAAAATTTAATATTTCATTTTCACGCCACATTGTTCCACATTTGTGTCCGTCACCAGTGGGGTCCATATGCTGACTACACCCCTTGTTACATTCCTTGAGGGGTGTAGTTTCCATAATAGGGTCACTTGTGGGGGGTTTAACTGTCTTGGCAACACAGGGGCCTTTTGAATGCAACATGGCCCCTCGAAATCCATTCCATCCAAATCCAGCCTTCAAAAACCAAATGGCGCACCTTCCCTTTGGAGGCTTACCCTGCACCCGCATGGCGCTTTATGTCCACATGTGGGGTATTTCCGTACTCAGGAGAAATTGCTCTACACATTGTGTTTTTTATCTTTTAACCCCTTGTGAAAATGAAAAAATCAAGACAAGATCAATGATTTAGAGTAAAAATTAAAAAAAAAATTACACTAAATGTTGGTCTAGCCTTGATTTTTTTCCATTTCCACAAGGGGTTAAAAAAGAAAAAACACAAAACGTGTAGGGTAGTTTCCCCTGAGTACGAAAATACCCCACATGTGGACATAATTTGCCATATGGGCACAGGGCAAGTCACCAAAAGGACAGAGCGCCATTTAGAGGCTGGAATGGGGGATGGAGGCCATGTCGCAATTACAAAGCTCCTGTGCTGCCAGAACAGTAGAAACCCCCCACAAGTGACCCCATTCTGGAAACTACACCCCATAAGGAATCTAACAAGGGGTGCAGTGAGCATATGGACCCCACTAGTGATGGGCACATGTGTAGAACATGTGCCGTGAAAATAAAAAATACCATTTTTTTCATTTTCACGTCCCAAATGTGGCCGTCACCAGGGGGCCATATACCCGCTGCCCCACTTGTTAGATTCCTTATGGGGTGTAGTTTCCAGAATGGGGTCACTTTCTACTGTCCTGGCCGCACAGAGGCTTTGTAATTGCATCATGGCATCCTCTAATGGGAATGGCGGCCATACCTACTTAGCTGGGGAAAAGGGACAATTCTAATTTATTTGGGGGTATTAGGCCAATTATTAGTTTATAAGGTTGAAAATGACAGGTGTCCATCAAACTCAACCTGTGTTGATCCAGAGGAAGGCAAAAACCCTCGTGAGGCAGACGACAGTAGCCTCATCACAGGGGAAAAATTCCTTCCCGACTCCATAATGGCGATCAGAATAATCCCTGGATCAACGTGACCCCTGAAATAGGAGTAAGGGACAGAATTTAGATAATGTAGAACCCCAGTGACGTGTGGTGCGCCTTGGAGCGATCCAGTATGCAGAGGCCGGGGGGATCAGGACAGGTGTCACACTGGTAAATGGTGTCCTTCCTGATCCCCCTGTTACGCCACACTCTGCACTTCTTCTGGGGTCTCCCGTTCTCCTGTGTGGGGGACGTCACCTGGAAAATGTTGTCCTGGTGCGATACGGGGTCCTTCATATCCAGAAGTGCTGGGTCCGCTCCATGGCTGCTAAATATTAGGGCACTATTACGGCTTCTGATATGTTCGGATCGTGCCGCAAGCTACAGTAGCTCGGGCAGCGAGGGACCGGAAGAGGGGGTGCTGGTATAAAAGTTATCCCCGTACAGGTGGTGGTAACCTTTATCCAGCAGTGGGAAGATCAGTTCCCGGACGATGTCCCCACTAACTCCGAGGATGGGGGGGGGGGGGGGAGTGGGCATCTGGGGCTGGATTCTGGTGTCCCTTCCTTCATACACTCTAAGGGTACGTGCACACTGCGGAATCGCGAAGGATAACCCTTTGTGCATTCCGCAGTTGGCACCCGCCGGCGGACTGATGCAGGCGCACGTCTCCGTCCGTGTCGTAGACTCCATTCTATGCACGGGCGGATTCCGCTCTGCGTCCAACGTGTTGATGGAATGACGGATGATGGAATCCGCCCATGCATAGGATAGAGTCTATGGCATGGGCGGAGACGCGCCCCTGCATCAGTCCGCCGGCGGGTGCCAGCTGCGGAATGCACGAAGGGTTATCCTTCGCCATTCCGCAGTGTGCACGTACCCTAAATCTGTAAGTGTACCCTGAGGTACGCTCACACAGTTTGTAGAATTTCACGCCATACCGTCATCTCTTATTGGGACGGTACTGGCGGAAAAGACGTGTCTGGGGGGCAGCGTACGCTACGCTACTCCCAGACACGTCACTGGATGATGAGGAGGATGAGGATGAATGGAGGAACAAAGGACCCCCCATTCATCCTCACTGGCTGTTTCGGTGTCGGAGGCAATAATAACGTATGCGTCCGATACCGAAAACACCCTGGGGGCCATCTTTATATGGGGATTGGTATATGGGGTATGTAGTGGTGTAGTGTAAAACTTTATTCAATGTAGTGTGGTGTAATGTAGTGTTTTTTTCCGTGTTTTTTACAGTACGTATACAAAAAAAACCTACACCAAAAATGTTGTTGCTGATAAATGCCGCACTTATGTTCGGCAATTATCAGCAGACCGTGGCAGTAGGATATAAAAAAAAAACACCCTACGCCAAAAAGGAGGAGTTGCTGATTAGCAGCGCACAGTTTTTTTTACTACATTCTGAACATCCCTGTAGTGGCTGATACGTGTATTACACTTATCAGCCGCTAGGGGGCAGCAGAGCACAAGATCCGAAAATAGACGACGCTGGAGCCGGAAAAATACGAAAAAAGACGACGCTGGAGCCGGAAAAAGCCGATCGGGACTCACGGAAGAAGCCGAAGTCCCGACAAGATGAAGAGGACGCCGGGAACCCGGAAGACGCCGATCAGGACCCCGGGACAGGTGAGTAATGTACAAATACCTGCTCTGGACCCCTCAGCTACCTAGCTGAGGGGTCCGGAGCAGGTATTTATTACTTGTGGGGACTTTGATCGCCGTGAACGGCCGGCTGGCCGTTCACGGCGATCGGGACGGTGGTACCGTGACCACTATTACTTTTTACAGTAATGGCGGTCGGTGCCGTCCTCGGACAGCACCGACCGCCATTTTTTTCCGGGTCATCGGGCCACCGATGGCCCGGAAAGGTTCCGATCGCCGCTATGGGCTTATCAGCCAATAGCGGCGATCGTCGGCATGGGGGGGGGGTTAACAACCCTCCATGCAGACAGGGAGAGATGGCCTGCTATGTATTATAGCAGGCTATCTCCCCCGATCGGGACCCGGCCGGCCGTGGCGCCCGTTTAAAGGGTCATGGGTCCTTAAGTGACAGTGATCCATGACGTGCCGGTACGTCTTGGGTCCTTAAGAGGTTAAAGGGGTAGTTCACCCAAAAAAAATTTCTTTCAAATCAACGGCTGCCATGAAGTGCCAGAGATTTGTAATTTACTTCTATTAAAAAATCTCAAGCCTTCAAGTACTTATCAGCTGCTGTATGCCCAACAGGAAGTTGTATTATTTCCAGTCTGGAGAGCACGAGAGGTTTTCTATGGGGATTTGCTCCTGCTTTGGACAGTTCCTGACATGGACAGAGGAGGCAACAGAGAGCACTGTATCAGACAGGAAATAAAACACCACTTCCTGCTGGACACACAGCAGCTGATAAGTACTGGAAGACTTGAGATTTTTTAATAGAAGTGAATTACAAATCTCTGGCACTTTATGGCGCCAGTTGATTTGAAAGAAATTTTTTTTGGGTGGACTACCCCTTTAAGTCACTCATTTAGTGAATGACAAGTGATCATTTTTCTTCTTTTAAACGATAATTCGATATGAAAGTCGTTAATGAGATTATAATTGCATTCGTATATATACTGTGAATATGCGGATTTGCGTTCACATCTATATAATACACTGAAAGACTTGAGAACGATTAAAGATTTCGAGGTCAGCTCAAAAGATGATCTAAAAATTCTCTCTCAAATTCAAACGATTTAACTATTTTTTTTTGTGTAAAATGCCCTTAAAATGTTCATCTCTAATAGCAAATGTGAAACCTAAGAGGCTATTTTTTAAGGCTATAAAGTTAAATTTGGACAGAATCAAATCTAATGGTCGATTCCACCATGTAGAACCCAACATGAATGCATCTAATAAGGAAATAATCAAAATGCGGGAAAAATGAGGCTTTTCAATCACAGCTTTGTGCGGCCAGTTATGACAGCACAGTCCTCTCTATTCCCTCTCTGCAGCAAGTGTAGAGAGGAAACAGCAAGCTGTCAGAGGTGTGGGTATACAGAGTTGTCAGGAAAAGATGGAGTGACATGTGAGAGGAGGTGGTCAGTATAATAAGGGACAGAATGAAAATTTTGTTAGCCTGTGCCAGTCAGTGCACTGCTTACCTATTAGAGGGGTACTCCGGGCGGGGCTTATTTTTAGGGTATGGCCGGGGAAGGGGTGGCATTAGAGGCCGTCGGTCACTTACCTCCCCAGTTCCAGCATCGGGTCCCGGATTGCGCCGCCTCGTTCTCCCGTCCAGCTGTCGCTTCCTGGTCTGAGCTGCGGCTTGAGACATGACATCTGACAGCAGTTCAACCATTCAGCAGTCGTAGCGGAGTCCCGCCTTGGCCACTGAATAGCTGAGCTGCCTTGAGACGTCACGTCTCAAGCTGCAGCTCAGACCAGGAAGCTGCAGCTGGATGGGAGAACGGGGCGGCGCAATCCGGGACCCGGTGCTGGAACCGGGGAGGTAAGTGACCGGCGGCCTCTATTTCCACCCCTTCCCCAGCCATACCCTAAAAATAACCTCAGCCCGGAGTACCCCTTTAAATCCAGAATTCAGTTCAAACTCCTCACCCTCACCCATAAAGCTCTCCAAAATTCTGCCCTCCATACATCACCACCTACCATCCTTCCCCCACGTTCTGCTAATGATCTTACCCTAACCTCTTCCATAATCAGAACCTCACACTCTCGCCTCCAATACTTCTCTTGTGCTGCACCAGTCCTCTGGAACTCCCTACCCAAAGAGCTCAGACTCATACCTAACACTCACAGCTGCAAGCGTGCCCTAAAGACACATCTCTTCAGGTTTGCTTATAACATTCCCTAATGTTCCCAGTTTTTTGCTATGGGGCCCCATTAATCCTAGCTACGCCCCTGCTGTTCAGAGGTATGGAAGCTGCTAGAAGACACCAGGAAGCTCTACACGCATGGCCCTCTATTGGGTAGCAGATGGCCCAACAGACCAGATGGTCCCTGTGCATGGTACCAGAGGTTCAAGAAGGTACAGTTTGCAAAGTCACACACAGAGAACTGGACCCAAATATGAGGCAGAGAGGTAGCCCGATAAAGATAAGGAGTTGGTAGTAGCGCTGCTGGGCCAAACTAAGTCACCCGCACTGCCTCATGCCTCATACTATGCTGATACAGGTGCCTTGTTCCTTAAAACACTACATTAGGGAGGTGTCCCACCATGAAGATCTCACATTGTCACATAAATTGACCACATACAACTACATGTTCTGAACAATTATTTAGGATCATCTGTAATACATTATATGTGTTTTCTGAGAGAATCCTTAATATCTTTATTTCTCAGGCTGTACACAATGGGGTTCAGCATGGGGGTCAACACTGTGTAGAACATGGCCACCAATGAATCGATATCTGAGGAGTAGGAAGGTGTAGGACGAACGTACATAAAGATCAGAGGCAAAAAGTACATGTTCACCACAACAAAATGGGAAGCGCAGGTGGAAAATGTCTTTCTGCGTCCATCAGATGAAGCTATTCTCAGAACTGATTTAATTATATTAACATATGATGTTACTATTATAACACAGCAGGTGAGGAGAGCAATGGCACTAAGTGAGGAACCTACTATGACATTGAGTGAGGTGTCGGCACAAGCCAACTTCAGGAGAGGTGGATGGTCACAATAATAATGATAAATGACATTTGGGCCACAAAAGGGTAACCTAATGGCTAAAATTATCATGGCGATTGGGGAGGCAAAGCCCAAAGTCCATGACACCAACGACAAGACAACGTAAAACTGCTTGGCCATGATGCTATGGTAGTGCAGCGGAGAACAGATGGCCACATATCGATCATAAGCCATGACTGATAGGAGGTAACACTCAGCAGAATTCAATGAAACAAAAAAGTACATCTGCAAGAAGCAACCTAGAAAGGGGATTCTGTCAAGTTGCATAGAAAACTTGATGAGCATCTTGGGGATGGTCACGGTGGTGGACATCATGTCCAAAAAGGAGAGGTTTCTGACAAAGAAGTACATTGGAGTGTGTAGCTTCTGGTCCAAGGTTACAAGGATGAATATAAGGCCATTCCCTAAGATGGTGGAAAGATAGATGATAAGGAAAATAAAAAATAACGGGACATGGAAGCCATGGAGACTTGGGAATCCAAAGATGATGAACTCGGTGACAATTTTGGAGTCATTGATGGAAATAATATCTTGTGTCTTCACCTGAGGGTCAGAAAAATAATATTGTAAACTAGGATATATATATATATATATATATATATATATATATATATATATATATATATTAGACCACATCAGCAGGATGACCTGAAACTCCTGGGTCTTGATAGGACTACCACTAGGTCTATCGAATCTGCCCTTATATTGTTTCCTTATATTGTTTAGGACAGATATATGTTTATCCCAGGCAGGTCTACATTCCGTTTCTGTGTAGTGGTGTGAGGAGCAGTCTGTGAGAGAGAGGGGTATGTAAATAAGCAGCCTGTGTAATATGTAATATTACATAATGTACTGTAACAGTGTATCAGAGGAGGAATAGAGAGCAGTATGTGTACCAGAGGGGCATGGGAGCAGTATGTGTAACAGAGGAGGCATGGGGAGCAGTATATATAACAGAGGAGACATAGGGAGAAGTATGTGTAACAGAGGAGGCATGGGGAGCAGTATATGTAACAGAGGAGGCATGGGGAGAAGTATATGTAACAGAGGAGGCATGGGGAACAGTATATGTAACAGAGGAGACATGGGGAGCAGTATGTGTAACAGAGGAGGCATGGGGAGCAGTATGTGTAACAGAGGAGGCATGGGGAGCAGTATGTGTAACAGAGGAGGCATGGGGAGCAGTATATGTAACAGAGGAGGTGTCAGGAACCGGTGACACCAGACACACAGAGACAGTGAGCCCTACGCTCAGCCCCGCCCACTGTCCTCTACCTACTTGCCCCCCTAGGCTAAACCCCAGGGCAGCAACTGGGCGGCAGTCCCTGTACTGGCTAGGTGGGAAACAAAGACAAGACAGACAGACAAAACACAATGAAGAATGGTCAGGAATCCGGGTCACAACAGTCTGGCAGCGCAGTACAAAAACACAATCCAAGAAGCAAGGTCTATAAACAGGCAATATGGCAGGGCAGGCAGCTAGCAGGGATGGTCAGAAATACAAAGCAAAAGAGTCAGAATAAACAGAGCAGGAGAAACAGAACCAGGCAGAGACAAGCTCAATATCCGCAAAGATATCCCAGACTGGGTTAGTTATATAGGAGGCCAGGGTTCTGATCCAGAATGTAATTGGACCATCCCCCTGATCTCCAAGCACAGACACCTGAGAACAAAACAGATCCACTGGCAGGAAGACCTGTCAGTCACAGCAGAACCAAAACACAGATTAACCCTGACATGGCCAGACAGAACTCAGCAGGTAAAGTCGGGTGTGTCTCTCAAGGTGAGAAAAACCAGTGTTCACACACTACAAAACAAAACACAGAAACAGAATGCAAGAAAATCAGCACCTTCTCGGCCGCACAGCATGAGCAGAGGGACGCATGACGCTCCGCAAAGATACCATCCTGACAGTACCCCCCCTTTTATGAGGGGCCTCAGGACCCTCACCAGATGAACCAGACCTGGGAGGAAACGGACCTCTTACAATACATGTCTCAACATCGCTAGAGATCTCATCGTCCGTCTCCCATTCATCAGAATCAGACTCCAAGTGATGGACAACTGGTCTCCTGACAGATCTCCCATAACCGCTCAAATCGGTACCAGACACAGAGCCAATTTCAGCATTACATGAAGACACAGATATGGCACAATCACCAGGATATACAGAGCCAATTTCCACCTTACACAAATCAGCAGACTTGGTATCCTCGGCGGGACACACACTAACTACACCCACCTGGGCGCCCAGATGACCCTCCTGGTAGTCACCTGGACGCTGATGATCTGGCCTCGAGGGACACTTGGCACAAAAGCTGATGTAGTGTCCACTTTCGCCACAATAAAAACAGAGTCCATTCCTTCTTCTGTGTTCTTTGCGGGCCAGGGATCTATTAATTTTGCCCAGTTCCGGAGGTTCCTCCAGGGTGACCAGAGGACAAGTTATAGAAGGCAAAGGTTTAGAGGGGACAGAGGAAGGAACATCAATGACACAGGGGTGATCATGGCATGGTCTATTTTCATTATGATCCCTTAGCGTGCGATTGATAAAGATCGCCAGGGAAATGGCCTCTTCAAAGGAGCTAGGGGTGGGGTGACTAACCCAAGCTTCTTTAAATGTCAGATATGTGTTCAGGTCCCCTGAACACTTGTCAGGCTCCTTGAGCGTGACCACTGGGGTGGCAGGAGTGGTAGCTGGTAGCTGCTGGGCTAATAACTGAACTTGCTTGGCCAGCTCAGAAACGAGGGCCGCAAGACCCTCAAAGTGGGCAGACAACTCCTGTGCTGAGTCCATACTAGCCTCAGGTAAGCAGTAAAAAAATTTTTAGGCCGGATATTCTGTCAGGAACCGGACAGCAGGACAAGACAACACAGTGAGCCCTAAGCTCAGCCCCGCCCACTGTCCTCTACCTATTTGCCACAATCCGTCCTAAGATGGCGGCGAGCAACTGGGCGGCAGTCCCTGCACTGGCTAGGTGGGACACAAAGACAAGACTGACAGACAAAACACAATGAAGAATGGTCAGGAATCCGGGTCACAACAGTCTGGCAGCGCAGTACAAAAACACAATCCAAGAAGCAAGGTCTATAAACAGGCAATATGGTCAGGGCAGGCAGCAAGCAGGGATGGTCAGAAATACAAAGCAAAAGAGTCAGAATAAACAGAGCAGAAGAAACAGAACCAGGCAGAGACAAGCTCAATATCCGCAAAGATATCCCAGACTGAGGTAGTTATATAGGAGGCCAGGGTTCTGATCCAGAACATCATTGGACCATCCCCCTGATCTCCAAGCACAGACACCTGAGAACAAAACAGATCCACTGGCAGGAAGACCTGTCAGTCACAGCAGAACCAAAACACAGATTAACCCTGACATGGCCAGACAGAACTCAGCAGGTGAAGTCGGGTGTGTCTCTCAAGGTGAGAAAAACCAGTGTTCACACACTACAAAACAAAACACAGAAACAGAATGCAAGAAAATCAGCACCTTCTCGGCCGCACAGCATGAGCAGAGGGACGCATGACGCTCCGCAAAGATACCATCCTGACAGGAGGCATGGGGAGCAGTATATGTAACAGAGGAGGCATGGGGAGCAGTATATGTAACAGAGGAGGCATGGGGAGCAGTATGTAACAGAGGAGGCATGGGGAGCAGTATATGTAACAGTGGAGGCATGGGGAGCAGTATGTAACAGAGGAGGCATGGGGAGCAGTATATGTAACAGAGGAGGCATGGGGAACAGTATATGTAACAGAGGAGGCATGGGGAGCAGTATATGTAACAGAGGAGGCATGGGGAGCAGTATGTGTAACAGAGGAGGCATGGGGAGCAGTATATGTAACAGAGGAGGCATGGGGAACAGTATATGTAATAGAGGAGGCATGGGGAGCAGTATGTAACAGAGGAGGCATAGGGAGCAGTATGTGTAACAGAGAAGGCATGGGGAGCAGTATGTGTAATAGAGGAGGCATGGGGAGCAGTATATGTAATAGAGGAGGCATGCGGAGCAGTATGTGTAATAGAGGAGGCATGGGGAGCAGTATGTGTAATAGAGGAGGCATGGGGAGCAGTATATGTAATAGAGGAGGCATGCGGAGCAGTATGTGTAATAGAGGAGGCATGGGGAGCAGTATGTATAACAGAGGAGGCATGGGGAGCAGTATGTGTAATAGAGGAGGCATGGGGAGCAGTATGTGTAACAGAGGAGGCATGGGGAGCAGTATGTGTAATAGAGGAGGCATGGGGAGCAGTATGTGTAACAGAGGAGGCATGGGGAGCAGTATGTGTAACAGAGGAGGCATGGGGAGCAGTATGTGTAATAGAGGAGGCATGGGGAGCAGTATGTGTAACAGAGGAGGCATGGGGAGCAGTATGTGTAACAGAGGAGGCATGGGGAGCAGTATATGTAACAGAGGAGGCATAGGGAGCAGTATGTGTAACAGAGAAGGCATGGGGAGCAGTATGTGTAATAGAGGAGGCATGGGGAGCAGTATGTGTAACAGAGGAGGCATGGGGAGCAGTATATGTAACAGAGGAGGCATGGGGAGCAGTATGTGTAATAGAGGAGGCATGGGGAGCAGTATATGTAACAGAGGAGGCATGGGGAGCAGTATGTATAACAGAGGAGGCATGGGGAGCAGTATATATAATATAGGAGACATGGGGAGCAGTATGTGTAACAGAGGAGGCATGGGGAGCAGTATATGTAACAGAGGAGGCATGGGGAGCAGTATATGTAACAGAGGAGGCATGGGGAGCAGTATATGTAACAGAGGAGGCATGGGGAGCAGTATGTGTAACAGAGGAGGCATGGGGGGCAGTATGTGTAACAGAGGAGGCATGGGGAGCAGTATATGTAACAGAGGAGGCATAGGGAGCAGTATATGTAACAGAGGAGGCATGGGGAGCAGTATGTGTAATAGAGGAGGCATGGGGAGCAGTATATATAATATAGGAGTCATGGGGAGCAGTATGTGTAACAGAGGAGGCATGGGGAGCAGTATATATAATATAGGAGTCATGGGGAGCAGTATATGTAACAGAGGAGGCATGGGGAGCAGTATGTGTAACAGAGGAGGCATGGGGAGCAGTATATGTAACAGAGGAGGCATGGGGAGCAGTATATGTAACAGAGGAGGCATGGGGAGCAGTATGTGTAATAGAGGAGGCATGGGGAGCAGTATATGTAACAGACAGGGCCGGTTTTAGACAAAATGTGGCCCTGGGCAAAGTTGAAGGTGGGGCCCCAAATGCTAAAACATTGTAGCAGCAATTTAAGGTCCCGATACTTTTTTGTCAGCGGTTGGCGCGCTGCTCGAGGTGGGGTGATCTTCTGTGACCTTAAATAAGACCCCTCTGTGCCCTATATAGTAGATAGGTCCCTCTGTGCCTCCATAGTACATATAGTCGGTATCCCTCTGTAGGTAATTCTTCTGGTAGTTACCTCCACCACCCAGTATGTAGTATCCACCAATATAGGAGACATCTCACTGTAGGTTTTACACCTGTTAGCTAGCCCCCTGATAGTTGCCCCCTCAGCAGATAGCAGCTCCCCTGATAGTTACCCCCCCCCCCCAGCACATAGCATCTCCCCTGTTCCCCCCCCCCCCCCAGCACATAGCAGCTCCCCTGATAGTTACCCCCCCCAGCACATAGCAGCTCCCCTGATAGTTACCCCCCCCCCCCCCAGCACATAGTATCTCCCCTGTCCCCCCCCCCCCAGCACATAGCATCTCCACTGATAGTTGCCCCCTCAGCAGATAGCAGCTCCCCTGATAGTTACCCCCCCCAGCACATAGCATCTCCCCTGTCCCCCCCCCCCCCCCCAGCACATAGCATCTCCACTGATAGTTGCCCCCTCAGCAGATAGCATCTCCACTGATAGTTAAATGCCCCCCCGCCCCCAGCACATAGCATCTCCTAGGGCTGGGGTGATGTGGGCAAAAAATAAAATCTCGTTTTTTCTTTTCTCGATTTTTTTTATTTATTTTTTGATGGGTGTAGTAGTATAGGCATAGTGGATAAGGGGTGTAGCAATAGTAGAAGCATATAAGATGAGGGGTGTAGTAGTAGATAAGGGGAGTAGCAGTTTTGGGAGTAGTAGTAGTATCAGGAGAGGGGGTAATAGCAGCAATGGTAGTAGAGCAGTATTGGGGGTAGTAGTAGAGCAGTATTGGGGGTAGTAGTAGAGCAGTATTAGGGGTAGTAGTAGAGTAGTATTGGGAGTAGTAGTAGTAGAGCAGTATTGGGGGTAGTAGTAGAGCAGTATTGGGGGTAGTAGTAGAGCAGTATTGGGGTAGTAGTAGAGCAGTATTAGGAGTAGTATTGGGGGTAGTAGTAGGGCAGTATGGGGGTAGTAGTAGAGCAGTATTAGTAGTATTGATGGTGGTAGTAGTAGGGCACTATTGGGGGTAGTAGTAGGGCAGTATTAGGAGTAGTATTGAGGGTAGTAGTAGAGCAATATTAGGAGTAGTATTGGGGGTAGTAGTAGGGCACTACTGGGGGTAGTAGTAGGGCAGTATTAGGAGTAGTATTGGGGTAGTAGTAGAGCAGTATTAGGAGTAGTATTGGGGGTAATAGTAGGGCACTATTGGGGGTAGTAGTAGGGCAGTATTAGGAGTAGTATTGGGGGTAATAGTAGGGCACTATTGGGGGTAGTAGTAGAGCAATATTAGTAGTAGTATTGGGGGTAGTAGTAGGGCACTACTGGGGGTAGTAGTAGGGCAGTATTAGGAGTAGTATTGGGGTAGTAGTAAGGCACTATTGGGGGTAGTAGTAGAGCAGTATTAGGAGTAGTATTGATGGTGGTAGTAGTAGGGCACTATTGGGGGTAGTAGTAGAGCAGTATTAGGAGTAGTATTGGGGGTAGTAGTAGGGCAGTATTAGGAGTAGTATTGGGGGTAGTAGTAGGGCAGTATTAGGAGTAGTATTGGGGTAGTAGTAGGGCACTATTGGGGGTAATAGTAGGGCAGTATTAGGAGTAGTATTGGGGGTAATAGTAGAGCAGTATTAGGAGTAGTATTGGGGGTAGTAGTAGAGCAGAGGAGAGATATGGGGGTACTTTATCATACAGGATACTGTGTGATTCAGCACCCACCTCCATCATGTACTGCTCAGGGCCTGGCAGCTCTGCAGGATGGGCGCTCCGTCCTCACAGCTCAGCTTCCTTCGTTCATTAGTGGAGCAGGGGAGCTGCTTGTGCTGCTCTGCTTCCTGCTCCACTAATGAAGGAAGGAGCTAGGGGGCCCCTGGGGGATGGGGGCCCTGGGCAAGTGCCTACTTTGCCCCCCCCTAACGCCGGCCCTGGTAACAGAGGAGGCATGCGGAGCAGTATATATAATATAGGAGGCATGGGGAGCAGTATATGTAACAGAGGAGGCATGCGGAGCAGTATATATAATATAGGAGGCATGGGGAGCAGTATATGTAACAGAGGAGGCATGCGGAGCAGTATATATAATATAGGAGGCATGGGGAGCAGTATATGTAACAGAGGAGGCATGGGGAGCAGTATATGTAACAGAGGAGGCATGGGGAGCAGTATATGTAACAGAGAAGGCATGGGAGCAGTATGTGTAACAGAGGAGGCATGGGGAGCAGTATATATAATATAGGAGGCATGGGGAGCAGTATATGTAACAGAGGAGGCATGGGGAGCAGTATGTGTAACAGAGGAGACATGGGGAGCAGTATATGTAAAAGAGGAGGCATGGGGAGCAGTATATATAATATAGGAGGCATGGGGAGCAGTATATGTAACAGAGGAGGCATGGGGAGCAGTATGTGTAACAGAGGAGGCATGGTGAGAAGTAGGGAGCAGCATCTTAAAGCTGCAGTTTAAATAGTGTGGTGATGTTAAGTACTTACATGTTGCTGGTAAATTTCCATAGCACCAGGTCTTATATTACTGCAGAGTACAGATGTAATGAGCTGGCGGCAGGACGTGCTCCCCACCACAGCGCCTGCTCCCTGTACAACTCAATCAAAATACTTTTATAGGGTCGATGACAAGTTTCCTTTTCTCCCATGAGGTCCATTATTCTAATGACTGAATGTATAACCATGAGGGATAAGTATGTGCAAAACCTGATAAATAATTACGTCAGGAATCAGATCCAGGAATAATGAAAGGCTGAGACGTTACTAAAACTATTAGGAACTTATACATCTGGATGTAAATAAATAGAATACCCATCCTGTTCCATTACATATGGATGTGCTCCCTCCCCTCCACACGGTGAAGTCTCTCTGCTCTTTATAGTTACTATTTAAAATGAGCAAAACTTTTCAAAAGTTCAGTTCAGCCGGTTCACCAAACTATGGCAAAAAGTTTACCAAAACGTCACCAAAAACACCAAAACACGTGTATACCAATATCTAAGAGCTCCAAAGTCCTGTATAACACTGCTGGGTAACCTAAAAAGGTATCTTAACACTTCTTTGTTAAAATCTAAGAAGGTTAGTGGGGGGAAAAATGAGAAGCAACACAAGAAAATATTACTTTACTGAAAGAGTAGTAGATACCTTGAACAAACCTCCAATAAATGTGGTTGGCAAATGACTGTAACGTGCCTGGGATAAACATATGTCTATCCTAAGATAGAGAAACAGGGAGATAATATAAGGGCCAATTGGATGGGCTGGGGAGTCCTTTTCTGTCTTCAGTATTTCTAAAATAAGTTCACATGAAGAGAGAGAAAGCAAGCACTCACCCTGGGACGCTCTCTGTGTATTAGGGCCCTATTCCACTGGGCGATTATCGTTTGCATAATCGTTAACCAATAACGATCTCAAACTACCGCTATTGCAAAAGACCTGAAAACGTTCACTCATTTCCATGGAATGATAATTGTTACTTATGATCGTAATTGCGATCGTTTTTTCTTCGCTATTTATTCGCTAATGCGTTTGTATCTATTGCGAACGATGTCTTATTCAATGCGAATGATTTGCGAAAGTTTTGCGAACGAGCAACGATAAAAACAGGTCCAGGTCTTATAAAACGATCAACGATTTCTCGTTCGGTCGTTAATCGTTAACTGCATTTCAACCGAACTATTATCATTTAGAGTCGAACGATTTAACAATAATCTGAACGATAATCGTCCGGTGGAATAGGGCCCTAAGAGTCTTTCACAGAGAGTGCCTTATTAAGTAGCACAGCAGCCTGCTTGTACCACCTGGTGGAATAGGGCCCTTAGGCTTTACTTGCTTTTAACGGCAATCATTGAGACGGAACCCTTCTCCAGTATTCCCAGGACAGTTACCACAGGAAGGAACTGATCTTCAGTAAGACAAATAGCGGGAAAACTGAAGCATCTTATGGTCCTTTTAGACGGAGTGATAATTTGCCCGATCGCAGGATTAATGATTTTGAATGAACAATATGTTTTTATAACGATCAGGGTTTAGAGGAACGATACATCGTATGGAAAAATCGTTTTGCGTTCGCTTAAGCCTATCTCACACCTAGGTGGAATCATTGAAAGACTGTTTACACGGAACGATCTGAGAATTTTTTGCGAACGATCAACGACAATTTGAGAACATGTTGAAAGATCAAAATGAACGATTTCTCGCTCGTCGCTTGATTGTTCGCTGTGTTTACACGGAACGATTATCGCTCAAATGCGATCGTTATCGTGCAAATTCGAACGATAATCGTTCCATCTAAAAGAACCATAAGTGATTATGGCTCTCCTGGGAAACCTTGGAAAGTCTGATACACCCAGTTGCAAAGGCCTGGTGCTTGTACTACCCAACCTGGCACTCTCTGAACTGGTTGGGCAGAAGACCGTCAGATAGAAACTTATCTAAACATGAGTATGAGTATTCTTCACACTCTTCTTCTTCACTACAAACATCCCGGTAGAGTACACTACTATCTGGACAAGGCCACCAAGACAGTCCCTATACCTACTCTAGGCTACCTTAACTACTTTTGCTCCTACTCCTCCCCTCTAACTCCTGCACCTGTTCTTGAAGTTGTAACTGTTATTCTTGACTTGTATTACACTAGAGTCTTCTCAAGTAAAGAGGAAACCTTGTCTAAGTGCTGGTGCCGTGAGCCGCGGTAGCTATGCAGTGTTGTGGCTGCTGCATGGGTCACTTAGTTGCTGTGGCCAGTGGTGGTTTTGGAACCCACCACTGGACAAACGAGCCCTGCGCTTGAGGTTTGGATAGCCCAAGTGTGAACAGGTGTGTAGGTGCAGGTGGAAGAAATAATTGACCAGAGTCCAATGACTTAATCAGAATAACTTGATTTACTTGAAAAAAATTCAATTTAATACAGAATAAACACACTTGTGGTAACTGCAGGTGCAGGCAAGAGGAAGTAGTAATAAGAGATGTAAGAAAAGAGTAGAGCAGAGGAACGTCTTGAGGGCCCTGTCTAATGTAGAAGAAGGGAACAAAAGAGTCGTAGTCAGGTATAAATACTGTGGATCTGACCGCCTTTTGCCCTATAGTGTCGGGATATCTGTCCTGCTAGGGTAGTACGAGTTCCCAGGTCCCTGCAGTAGGTTGAGCAGACTTTCCAATAAGTCCCAGAGAAGCCGTGTCTTACAGTACAATACATAGGCTTACACGCTGCTTTGTCCTACTGGGGTCAGTACCTAGCCTCAGGTAGGTGTGTTGTTGCTGAAGGTATCCTTGACGTGCACAAGGTTCTCCTCAGAGGACTTCCTCTCTCCTAAGGGTCTAGCACTACATACTAGTGATAGTTAGCAGGAAACAAGCAGCTTGCTTAAGTGTCTCAGTCCCTCTCCAGCTTTACTGACTAAGAACCTGTGTGTGGGCTGTGTGTGTGTAAGATAGTAGAAAAAGTGAGGGAAACGAGCCTTCACTTGTGATTGGAAGAGATGAAGCAGGTGACACAAAACAGTTAACTCATGAGTCCTTCAGCTGTGCATAGTACAATATATATACAAGAACAAATACAACAGTGACACCTAGTGAGGAAAAACCTACAATACAGTCTCCTTCATCCCCTTCTGTGAGAACCTGAGTGAGTTACTTTGCCCAGGTGCATAAAAACTTAGTGGCACACGTGTGCTGAGACGCTACACTGAACTCTGTCCTATTTTTGTGTTGCCGCACCTGCACCTGCACCTACACTGCATCTACACCTTACACTTAGGCTATCCCCTTTCTCAAGCGTAGTGCCGTGTGGGAAGGGGGGTGGCCACCGTGACAAATGTACCCAAGTGCACCTTGCTGTACCACCACCATACAGCACCCTGGCGCACAGCAGACCAAACCACACATCCAAAGAATTTACCGATAGTGGCACAATGGGATAGATTGACCATATTAAAGTTATTGGTCGTTGGTTGGGCTATTGTTCCCTCACTCCATGTGTAAACTAAAGTACTGTTATGCTTTCTTACAAATGATGAGCCTGGAGAAGAGCAGACACACTGTGAATCAGGTTGCTGTTCACTAAGCAGCAAATTCCCTGGTGAATGACTGCAACTGGGCAACATAGTCAGCAACAATGGCAAGATGACGCATCAAGGCAATATGGCCCACACTCCCTTTATGGCACACATCTTTGCTTTTTTTTATTTTTCAAAAACTTTATTAAAATTTGAGAATTTAAAAAAATAATAATAGGATGGCTATCAGAAGGTGCTTACCATGGGCAGTAATGTGTTTGCACAATTCAGCCACCCTGGACGAACATTGATAGAACAGTCTGCATTTCTCACCTCTACATCTCTGACATTTCAAAGTCTTATATTACACCTTGCAAATGCTGGATCATCTGTACAAGCAACATAAAGGGGTCAATGACTACATCAGACACCAGGCCTCCTAAATAGGGGAGTCAGGCAGTGGTGGCTTATCAGGATCTCCAGACTTTGGAGGCCACCAAATGTAGACAACAGCCATATGAGTGATCCCTTACTGTGATAGAAGGGATGTGGGAAGAAAAATATACTGATCTTAGTGCTTAGTAGGAGAACTTTGTAACTCAGTAGGGTCTCACACATCTGTCCGCTTGGACCTTCAACAACTAACTACTAACTTCCTCCCATCAAGAACTAACTCCTCCTACAGGGGCTGAACTAAACCCTCCCGTGAGTGGTGGGTCTGAGAGAGAGAGAGAGAGAGAGAGAGGGAGAGAGAGAGAGAGAGAGAGAGAGGACAGAAGAGAACTAGCACCTGAGATTGGTCAGCCCATAACACGTGGTACAAAGAATTAACTCTTTTACTTATTGTAACATAGTTAATAAAGTTGAAAGAAGACAAGAGTCCATCAAGTTCAACCTAGGGAGACCCTACTGTGTTGATCCAGAGGAAGGCAAAAACCCCTATGAGGCAGACGACAGCTGTGCGATAGGTTAAGCAGAAACAGTAGTGACACATAGTGGGCAAAACAAAATACTATACTTCCCACTAATTTCTATAATCCTAGCGAGAACTGTGGGACCATACAGTTACAGCAGCACAGTCCTCTCTATCCTCTTCCAGCACTTATCTCTCTCTGCTCCCTCTCTACACTCATCTTTAGGATCTTACAGATAACTGTGTGGCCCTACAGACTCCCCCCAAACCCTAAGCAAAGGGGATTGTGACTTGCAGGACCTATGGCTCTTGCCACCCTGTCTGTATAATGGTATGACAATAATAGCAATGAAAAGATAAATTTTAATTTAATTTGATTAGTAACAGTAGGGCATT
This sequence comes from Dendropsophus ebraccatus, assembly GCF_027789765.1. NCBI lineage: Eukaryota > Metazoa > Chordata > Amphibia > Anura > Hylidae > Dendropsophus > Dendropsophus ebraccatus. The sequence continues at coordinate 10,628,430 of NC_091458.1, forward strand.
AACCCTCTAAGTCCAAGGGACAGACATTCCCTCAGCCAGGGTTCCCTAGAGGTTTCCTCCACATGGGTTTTTTTTCTCTCCTGGAGGAGGACTTTGTGAGTCAAGGATTCACTATGTTTATCACAATTTTCGTACTTTTTGCCTGGACATGTAGTTCCAAGCTATATGTTCATGGCATTGAATTAAGTTTTAAAATTATACGTGGCATGTTTTATTTATTGTCACAGATTTGGTTTGGTGGTTCAGGAGTCTGGTTCATGGACTCATTTTAAATCATAGAGCCATTTTGACTCATTAAGCACAGGAGTGGGGATTTTTAGTAGGGTCATTGGTGCCTGTAAAGTCTACTGGCTCTGTTAGGTTGACAGCTAGAATGTGCCACCAAAACACCAAAAAGTGTGTTCTGTGCCTTCATCTAATTGTCTGTGTTTACTGTGGTTTGAGTTGCTTCAAGGGGAAGTGAAGGTCCATCCCACCCTGTCTTCTTTCAAAACTGATGCCTATTAAGAGAATCTTAACCCATACGGTTCTTCTGAGCATAGACACCCTCAAGGATTTCTCCTGAAGATTGTCTATGTCGGAAATAGCCATGAAAATTATAAAACATGTCTTATAATTGTCCACTATTCTGGAATACATCCAGAAACTGTCCGGAATGCTGAGTGTGTCTGATGTATATGACATGTCCTATAATTGTCGGGAATTCTGGCACAGATGCACCATAGAACCCTATACAAGAGGTGAGCGGGGCGTACATCAGCAACAAATCTGTGTCTTTTTGCAGATGTATGTTGGGCATGGGGTTGATAAATTTCCTACCGTCCCACATAGTATTTCTATGTAAGTCCTTGTAGAAACTTTAGTTTGTGTCACAGTGGCCATTTAAGCTCATTTAGATCACCTGGCACTAGTAGGGTCAAAAAGTGTTTTAGGTAGGGAGTAGGGACTAAACTTTTTTTTCTACGGAGAAGCCTTTTACATTTTCAATCTAAATAAAAGGAATCCCTTAGGTTTTAGTCTCAAATAAAAATTAAAGGTATGTTGCTAAGGTGTGACCATTTTTCTGTATAGCATTAATTTCGGTTTAGACAACTAAAAACATCTGCACGAGATGAGCTCCATTAGAAGTCTATGGAGCAGCTGGATGGAGATCATAATCAGCCATGCAGTGGAGTGTTGTACAATATGCTTCTCCAGATTATATCTAGAAATTGTCACCCATTGTTGTAAGACCAAGTCAAAAATAGATTTTTTTTTTCCATAAATTTTTATTACATTTTCAGAGAATTTTACAAAATATTTCCTACAGAGCCAAAGTCTAAAGATTTCTATAAATGGTGGTTGAAGACACTTAGTAAGTGGAATTGTCCACCAATATCTGTCATTGACTTCTTCACCACCCAGTATAAAGTGTTACATTAATAGTTCTCCTGTCATCTGGTACTGGATCCTGGGGTGATGGGTTGACGTGCACCTCCCTGTAGACCTGTTTTTTTTTCCAGTGTTGTTTACTCATGTTGATATCTTCTCAGCCTAGGGAGAAGTGTCCTTCAGGCTCCTTTTCATTTCTATAAGAAGTTGAAGGGGAATTAATTGTGGATATAAACCTCTCGGGAATGATTCCACCATCTGAGCCTCCCGTAATGGGGCTCACCTTATTGTTGTTGTTTGCATTGATAAACCTGATGTATCAAATATGTTTCTTATTCCTCAGGGGTTAATCACGGTTTGGTTACTGCTCCTAAACTCAAGGTAATTCATTTACTCTAAACAGAAGAGACTAGAATGTTCCCTATGGAATTTCTTATGAAAGTTATCACACTAATAATGGCTGCTTTGTGCCGCCATATACAAAGTCTGTTTAACCTACTGAGCAGGTCAGGAATATAGGTAAAGTACATCAAGTCCAGGGGTCAATACATCCGGGTCACCTGCAGCACTCCACCTGTGAACAGCTCCAAGTATAGATACAGGGGTTGGGCTCTGTTTCTCTTATATAGAGCTCCGAATCTCTTTCTTCCTATTATAGATACAAATATCTAATCTGTAATGAATCAGAACCTCTCACTCCGGCCTCCAAGACTTCACTCGTGCTGCACCAGTTCTCTGGAACACCCTTCCCAAAGACCTGACTTCTTTCCAACACCCATAGCTTCAAGCCTGCCCTGAAGACTCATCTTTCCCTAAACTCGTCTTCCTCTCTGCTTCCCCTTCTCCATCCACTCTATATGCTCCTTGGTCCCATGTACCTTCTACCTGCAACAAGACAACGGCATTTGACTGGCTCGCCCAATCACCTATAGGCACTTTGCAACTATGTACAATGAGTGGAACATTGACAAAATAAAGCACTTACTGCCTCTTGTGTCACCTCCAGTCATCCTAGTCTGTACGATCTCGTGAGCAGGTCTCTAACTGTTTGCATCATATCCTATTTTTTTTTTTTACCTATTTATTGTATAATCAACCAATTTTTAAGACCTTTTGTGGGAACCTTCCCCTCATACCATGCGGTCACCAAGTTGTATAATATTTCCACCACAGATCACACCATTCTCTACAGCTCTCTACAGTAATATTTTGCCAGAAGTCTAGCCAGCAAGATGGGGGAGCTGGAGGCCTTGGTTCTGGAGGAGTCCATTGATGTGGTTGGTGTGACTGAGACATGGCTGGACTCCTCACATGACTGGGCTGTCAATATTCAGGGATTTGCATTGTTCAGAAGGGACCGGGTGGGCAAAAGGGGAGAAGGAGTATGTCTGTATGTCAGAAATGATATTAAAGTGAGTGTAAAAGATGCAATAGTGGGCGATGACTGTGATGATGGAATTGTGCATTGTGGGTAGAACTACAGAAGGAGGTAAAGAGTAAAAAAATTATTCTTGGTGTTATCTATAGACCCCCCCAACATTACTGGGGAGGTAGATGGCCAGTTGAATAGACAAATAGAGCGGGCTGCCCGGGAGGGGACAGTAGTGGTAATGGGGGACCTCAACTACCCCGATATAGATTGGGGTCACGGTTCAGCTAAAACCACAAAGGGGAGGGAATTTCCTAACCTCCTGCAGGATAATTTTCTGGGCCAGTTTGTGGAGGAGCCAACTAGAAGTGATGCCTTGTTGGATCTGGTTATTTCTAACAACGCTGAGCTGGTTGGGGATGTCACTGTCCATGAACACCTGGGGAATAGTGACCACAATATAGTGACTTTTAGCTTAAAGTGTAGAAAAGAAAAACATGTTGGGAGGGCAAAAACTCTTAATTTTAAAAGGGCCAATTTTCCTGGGTTAAGGGCAGAACTTCAGGGCATAGACTGGGAGCGGCTGCTGTCACATACGGATACAGCTAATAAATGGGAAATCTTCAAATCCACATTAAATAACTGTACTGCCAAATATATTCCTATGGGTAACAAATATAAACGGTTAAAATCCAATCCCACATGGCTTACAACCGAGGTTAGAAGGGCTATAAATGAGAAAAAAGGGGCATTCAAAAAATATAAATCAGAGGGGTCAGCTGTAGCATTTAAACATTACAAAGAAGTCAACAAAACCTGTAAAAATGTAATAAAAGCAGCAAAAATTCACAATGAAAGGCAGGTAGCTATAGAAAGCAAAAGAAACCCCCAAAATTCTTCAAATATATTAATGCAAAAAAACCAAGGTCACAGCATGTAGGACCCCTAAATAATGGCGACGGGGAGTTAACAACTGGGGATCAGGAGAAAGCTGAGTTACTTAATGGTTTCTTCAGTTCCGTATATACAAAAGAAGAGGATGGAGCTGTGGTGGGCGGGGCCAGTACTGAGGTGGGTGGGGCCAGTGGTCCTTACACATGTAATGTACTGAACTGGTTTACTATAGATATGGTCCAAGATAAATTAAATAAACTCAATGTAACCAAAGCTCCAGGGCCTGATGGACTGCACCCCAGAGTTCTTAGGGAACTCAGTTCTCTACCCTTGTATGAAATATTCTGTGATTCTTTGCTTACTGGTATTGTGCAGAGCGACTGGCGTAAGGCAAATGTAATGCCGATCTTCAAAAAGGGCTCTCAAACTTCCCCAGGTAACTATAGACCTGTAAGCTTAACGTCCATTGTGAGGAAACTATTTAAGGGGCTTATAAGGGACTACATCCAGGAATATGTAGTGGCTAATAGTATTATTAGTGATAACCAGCATGGTTTTACTAAGGACAGAAGCCAAACCAACCTAAATGTTTCTATGAAGAGGTAAGTAGAAGTCTGGATGGCGGCGCGGTTGTGGATATTGTGTACCTGGATTTTGCAAAAGCATTTGACACAGTTCCTCATGGACGTCTGATGGGTAAGTTAAAGTCTATTGGTTTGGAAAGTTTAATATGTAACTGGATTGAAAACTGGCTTAATAATCGTACCCAGAGAGTGGTGGTCAATGATTCCTACTCCGAATGGTCCCCGGTAATAAGTGGTGTACCCCAAGGGTCAGTACTGGGCCCTCTTCTGTTTAACTTGTAATTATTAATGTTAATATTAATGATATTGAGAGTGGAATTAACAGCAATGTTTCTATCTTTGCAGATGACACCAAGCTTTGTAGTACAGTACAGTCTATGGAAGACGTGCAGAGGTTACAGGATGACTTAGACACACTGAGTGTTTGGGCGTCCACTTGGCAAATGAGGTTCAATGTGGATAAATGTAAAGTTATGCACCTGGGTACTAATAACCCGCATGCATCATATGTCCTGGGGGGAGTTACTCTGGGAGAGTCGCTGATGGAGAAGGATCTGGGTGTACTTGTAGATAATAGACTACAGAACAGCACACAATGTCAGTCAGCGGCTTCTAAGGCCAGCAGGATATTGTCATGCATTAAAACAGGCATGGACTCTCGGGACAGGGATATAATATTACCGCTTTATAAAGCTTTGGTGCGGCCTCATCTGGAGTATGCCGTCCAGTTTTGGAATCCGATTCATAAAAAGGATGTTCTAGAGCTGGAGAGGGTACAAAGACGGGCAACTAAACTAATAAGGGGAATGGAGCAGGAGACCAGGAACCAAGTACAGAAGATGATTGGAGGGACCAGCTGTCAATCACTGAGGCAAAGGCAGGTTAACCGTTACATGACCAGGGAAGCTTAGCAGCACAGACACGGGTGGGGCAGGGAAAACAATTAGCAGACCAGAAGGAATAAGACACAGTTCAGACAGGGCAAAAACAAGGCAAACAAAACACAGAATAAATGGAAGATTATGGCCAAAATCGCAGTCTTTGGCACAGAGGTCGAATCTTCGCAGCAGAGGGTGGCACTGATGCCTTTTCAGGCGCGATCATGACATGGCCCCTACAAGAAATATGGGGAAAAGATGTTCCAGGTAAAACCCCCTCAAAGGACAAGAGGGCACTGCCTCCGCCTGGAGGGACAAGGGGGCACTGCCTCCGCCTGGAGAGACAAGGGGGAGCTGCCTCCGCCTGGAGAGACAAGGGGGCGCTGCCTCCGCCTGGAGAGACAAGGGGCACTGCCTCCGCCTGGAGAGACAAGGGGGCGCTGCCTCCGCCTGGAGAGACAAGGGGGCACTGCCTCCGCCTGGAGAAAAAAAGGTTCAATCTCCGGAGGCGACAAGCCGCCTTTACCATGAGAACTGTGAATCTGTGGAACAGTCTACCCCGGGATCTGGTCACAGCAAAAACAGTAGAGGGCTTCAAAACAGGGCTAGACAAGTTCTTAGACCACAATAATATAAATGCATATGTATAGAACCTATCACCCCTCCCCCTTCCCTGTATCCATCCCCTCCTTGGTTGAACTTGATGGACATGTGTCTTTTTTTCAACTGTATTAACTATGTAACTTTATAGAACCTTTGGCATGTAGGATAAGGCAGGAGGAGAGGGTAAGGGGGTTTGGGATTGAGGGATCGGCTGGTAAGATCCTATTATATGCGGACGATGTTTTATTGTTTGTCCGGGATCCCCAGCAGAGTATTCCTTATTTTATTGATCTGGTGGCTGAATTTGGTAGTACTTCGGGCCTTAAAATTAATTGGGAGAAGTTCTCAGAGCTTTCTTTGGGGAAGGATAAAAGTAAGCAAGGCGGAGATCCCCTGTTAGTAAACAATGCTGATGTACTGGAATATCTGGGTGTTAGAATATCTAGTGATGTAGGTCAGTACGTAGATTTGAATATCCCTTATGAGGAAAGTGGAAAAGAAAATAAATGTATGGCTTAAACTCCCAATCGGGATGGCGGCAAGAATTGCTTTAATAAAGATGGTGTTACTCCCTCAGTTCCTTCTTTACTTTCAGGCGGCTCCTATATGGATTCCAGACATTTGGTTTAGGAGGATAGAAGCGCTACTTAATCGGTTGGTTTGGGGCCGGAAGAAGGTGAGAATGAAGTATGGGGCATGGTTGAAAGGGAGGGGGAGGGCGGTCTGGCTTTGCCTGACTTTGGGCTCTACTTCCTTGGTGTGGGTGCCCAGGGTCTGGCAAGGTGGAAGGCATCGCCTATTTTTCATTATATGCTCACACAGCTCGGCCCTAATTTGGATGTTTTTGAGGTGTTGGAGACTGGACAGATGTTAGATACGGTCTTAGAGCCACAGTCTTTTGTTTTTATATATGTTAAAATATGGGAAAGAATTAAAAAGTTTTGTGGAATACAAGGTAGTTTGTACACCGTTGTGGGGAAATAGAGAGTTAAAAGAATTTTCATCAGGAGAAATTGCTTGTTTTTGGGAGAGGAGAGGGGTTAGTTATGTGTCTCAATTGTTTATAGGTAGGTTAGTGGGGTTTGAGGACCTTAAAACACAGTTTTGGTTAAAAGAGCAGCATAGGCTTCGGTATATGCAAATTTACAGTGCTCACACAGCAACACAGAATAAACATAAATTAAAAAAATTTTCGCACAAGATTATTGAGTGTATATGTGATATGGGGGAGGGTAAGAAAATACTCACGCAAGTGTATAGGTGGTTGGGGCAGGAAAGGAAAACCCCTCAATTAGATAAGGTAAAAGGTAGATGGGAAGCAGCGTTGGGACATATACCGGAGGCAACCTGGGTGCTATGTATTAATAATTTAAGTAAAGGGTCGGTGGGTATGTCACATAGATTAATTCATTATAAGTTGTTTTATTGGCTTTATTATACTCCAAGGCTTATAGCTAAATTTTGGAAAAATTGATCTTCATGCTGTAATAAGTGTGGTTTGGCCGAGGCGGATTTGGCTCATCTGGTGTGGGCCTGTCCTACGGTACAAAGATTCTGGTGTAAGGTCCTTCAGCATGCGGAGGCCTGTATGGGGCAAGTGTTACATTTGACCGAAGTGGAAATAATCTTGGGGGGCCTGGCCGATGATGGGGAGGGAGGGACCTTCCTTATGAAAATACTGGGGATAGCCAAGGTTATAATAGCTAGACACTGGGTGGATAGTGGTATGCCACCAAGGGAGGAATAGGGTAGAGTGGTAGAGAAGGTGAAGAGTTATGAAAGTATTGTCGCTAAAAAGTCAGTTAAAGCTACTAGACATTGTATAAGGGTATAGAAATTCTGGAAGGGAATTTAGGTTGTTTTTTTTGTTTTTTTCTTTTTTTCTCGCCAAGACCCGGGGGAAGGGGGGGGAGTTTGAGTTTTTGTTTTGGTAGGTAGGACTGTATGGTAATATTCATTGATATATATTTGTGATATGTTTTGACATATGGTTGTTTTGGTTTTGTACTATATGGTAAAGGAAAACTAATTAAAATTTATAAAAAAAACAAAACTATGTAACTATGTAATATCAGATGTGCCTTGGGACTTAAAGGAGTCCAGGGTCGCCAACATGCATCTACCTCCAGCGCTGGGGTCAGCTTTCCTCCACTCCAGATCCCAGTCCCCCAGCAGCTTCCTGGTCTAAGCGGGAATTTGGGTTGTGACGTGTCCGGTCTGTCTAGACATTTAGCAGCTGTAGTGGGGTCCCACCTCGGCTGCTGACCTGCTGTCTGACACGTCATGACCCAGGTCCCCGCTCTGACCAGGAAATTGGACCCCATAGCTGGAGCCACGGAGGTGGGTGCATGTTGTTATGTTCAGCCATCTCCCTGGCAATTTTTTTTTTTTTTAAAGGCTGACCCCGGACTTCTCCTTTAATGCAATTGACCACCTTATGTGCACAAAAGGGCGCCAATTTCATTAACACATTTTTTTGTTTTATCACTCACTAAAATTTGTTCTTAAACTATTAAGTTTTTTTTTTTTAACTGATGATTTTACAAGGTACAGCGATGGCCACGGTTTGTGCTTCTTCTTTCTCTAACTTATTCTCAGGTGGTGGGAAGACAAAATAGTGTTCACTAAAGACAAATTTGAGGTCATGCAGCACATTTCTTTCTAGGGTTGCTTCATTGACGATATCCTCATTTTTTTGGAGAAGGGAAGGGAATCCCTAGAGACCCTTGTGTCCACATAAATAATAATGAGATTGATATGCTTGCTACCTCCAAGATTCGGGGGGGGGGGGGGGGGGGGAAGCAATAATTTCTTGGATCATGGGTAAATTGATACTGAGAACAATATCCAGACAGGTATCTAAAAAAAGGAACTGCCAACAATTTCCTCCATTGGGAGAGCTGCGGGGGTCTGTTGGGAGAGCTGCCACCCAAGAGCTCTTAGAATTCCTACTGGACAGTACCTAAAAGTAATTTTTTAGGAGGAATGTAGATCCTTGAGACATTAAGATCTAGAGGCTATCCTGAATATACCCAACAGAAAGCAAAGGGAAGTGGTAGAAGTAACGTAATTGGCACTAAGTAGATACAGTACTTGCCAGTTATCCTGGTGGAATGTACTACAAGATCACCCAACAATAACCTACAGAAGAGGAAAGAAGCTTAAAGACTTTACAGTGCACAGTCATATGACGAGGACTCCAGAAGTCCCGGCCACCTTGGGCTTTATGCGCATCACCCCTATTCAAAGGTGGGGTACACCAACGATCAGAAGCCAGGAAGATGGTCCCTGCTTTGTCTAAGTTTACTTGCGTAGTTACAGGACTGTAGGGACTACAAAAGCTGACTGTACCAATAGACAGGATGCTCCCAGACAGGGGCCCATACAAAGCAATCAACAAAAAAAATGAAAAATTTTAAGGAAAAAAAAGAGAAAAAAAAAATCAACAAAACAATCAATCTAGTACCATTTCTTTTCTATTTTATTTTTTTTTGACTCCTTGTGAAATGACCTTTTCAAGGGTCACATGTACAGTATGCTCACAAATGTTTCCCATTCAGGTTTATAAGACAGGCCCTGTACATTGTTATCTATGGTGCTTGCTTTACTGTTATCTATGGTGCTTGCTGTAAAGCATATCACTAAATGCTTTTATAACTACCTTGGTCAAGATGGCGGCTTACGTAATGTATATACAAAATACCCTAAATTATAATTTAAAAAAATGAAACAGATTAGGAGAAAAATATTTCATTATCTGGTTGTAATTAATTCAACAAAAATAATTGGGTAATAAATAAATGGCCTCTGTATTAATATATGGAATTATGAGAACGCTAATGGAATGGATCCACAGACCCGTGGACAAGTAGACTTTATATCTATATTTCTCATCTATCTAGACCAAATGAAATACTAATAAAAATAATTAGATAATGTATATGGCGGCATAAGCCACCCATTAGTAGTATGATAACTTCCATAGGAGATTCCACTGGGGACCATTGTACTGTTATTTTAGGAGCCGTCACCAATTCTTGATTAACCCCTGAGGAAGAAACATATGAGACGTTTAAATTACCGCAAACAACAACAAGGTGATCGCCATTACAGGAGACGCAGATGCTACAAAGTATCAACACACAATGTAATAATTCCTGAGAGGGTTATAACCATAATTAATATCCCTTCAGCTTATTACAAGATTGTATAAATAGGGATGTAAGAAGCCGGGAGGGCGCTCCTCCGTAGGGCGAGAAGATCACAACAATGAGAATCAATATTCTCCAGACACAGAATAATCCAATAATCACTGATATAGACCTTTCTGCTATGGGAGTAGATCTATACAAGGTAAGTGTGACGCTAAGGCTTAGGGCTCTATTACATGCCACGAGTATCGGAGGAGCAGGCTGATATCCCCCTGTGCAATAGAGCAAGAGATCAGACAACGAACAAGCAAATAATCAGATGTTCTGTCCTGCTAAAAACCTACTGAAACCAATGGGATCTCAATCTGTCCTCATTTGCAGATCCAAAATCACGGACACGGATTTTATGGACATGTGAATGAGGCCAGTGTGAAGTCATCTACATAATAGATTGTTTACAGACATACTATGAGTTTTATAATTAGTTATTAGGACCGTGTACATATATTACTGATCCTGAGTTACATCCTGTAATTCTTTTATTAGAAAAATATAAAAATTAACAAACAAGGCATATCTCGCCATAACTTAAACATATCAGTAAATTACATAATTAAATAACAAATATTATTAATCATAATAAACCATTATTACAGTATAAAAGCAAAACAAAATCACCCTTAAATTTTTGCCACCAAGCCAGCCCAGCATTAATAGTAACTATTCACACAAAAAAAAACAAACTTCAATCCAGACAATTTAAGCCATAAAACGTAAACTACAAAGCCATCCTCGTCTGTAATCATAAATAAAGAGAAGCCGCCCTGGCTAGAGAAAGAACAAAAACAAAACTCCCAAACCTGGGTTAAAAATAAATAAACAAAACTATACATATATACACACATATATACATACACACAAAAAAAAAATGAAAGCCATCCAGGCGTAACCAAATAAAGCATATAACATATAATCATATAACCACAGTTATTGTAAAAACATAAATCAATAAGAGAAAAAAAAATACTAACTAACTGGTTATTCCAGCACAACACATGAGTTCGGCTGCCCTGAAAAATTAACACAGAACCTATACAACACCAATAACAGCAAAATAGAACACACAACTCTATCTATTACCCACGTGCCCCACAACCTACCCCTAGAGCCCAGTGTTAGCTCAGTCCATGGAGTCAAAGTTCAGTCCATTCTGTATCCCCTCATATATACAATGTATACAATGACTATAATGTCAATAAAGTTCATATGGCTTATTCAGCCATAACCCTGCCTATACTTATCACATAACATGTGTAAACATAAACATAGCACACCATAATGACATAACAACAATTATAATAAGGCTCAAGTTCGGTAGCCTGTAAGCCCTTTATACCTACTGCTGACCAGAAAAACAAAACTAAAAGCTAAAGTGGCATGAACCAGCCCTCCACCGGGATCGGAGGATGGCAGAACGGGTACTAGAAATTTATAAACTATCCCTTACTATCTTACCCTGCTCTCCCCCTACCTCTAATTCTAAGTTTAAACTGACCCTACACACTTTCCCTACCGCTGTCCCTACCTACTCTCTCCCTAACCAGAATTATGGTACCTCACCCAGTGGGCTTAGTACCTAGGGCACAGCAAAAGAAAAACCTCTCCACAGGAGAGAAGCCCTACTTGTACCCAACCTGCCATACTCCAAAGACCTGATCTTCCCAAGGTCACCAGTGATGTTCCTACAGACCTCCACCTCGGAGAGGACTCTACGCTGTGTAGATACTAGACACCATGCGTTCCACGTGTGGTACCTAACCACTAAGCTGACTAGAAATAACGTGCAGCGATCTCGGACACCCAGGTTCCTGAATGCCCCATAAGCCCACTCCGGAAAGGTGAGACTGACCAACTGACTCCAACCTATGGAGGCGCCCACCCTGGTGTAAACCCCTATATTGAAGGGACAATGAAGCAAGAAATGATCCATGCTTTCCAGCATAGTACCACACTCCTCACCGGGACACCCCCGATCATCGGAGCTCCTGCACTTCAAGTTATCCCTTACATATAGCTTCCCCTGGAAGCAGCGCCAGGCCAAATCCCCAAACTTCTGAGGGATCCATTTCGAGTTTAAAAGACTAAGCCCAACCTCTAGATCCTGGCCTGGGCAGTCCCTGAGCGCCAAGGGCTTCTGGAAATGGGTCAACAGAACCCTTTGGTCAAGGAATTTCCTTGACTGAGTCCTGATCTCCCACATTCCCAGACCCCATCGGCGTATCATCTTCAGAGTCGGGGTAGCGTAAGCCGGAAGATACCCATGGGGTGTACGAAAGTCCTTCACTCGCCCTCCTGTCTCCCATTCCTGGAAGAAAGGCCGAAACCATTCCCTACAGGAGAGTACCCACGGAGGAGCCCTCTCTTTCCAGAGGTTTGCGATGTTAGCTTTCAAGAAGGTGTTCATTAAGAACACCACAGGGTTCACCATAGACAAACCCCCAAGTCTCCTTGTACGGTACGTAACCTCTCTCTTGACCAGGTTCAGCCTATTCCCCCATAACAGCTGGAAGAACAGGCTGTAGATTCTAGTATAGGAAACCTCTGGCAAGATACATACACTGCCCAGGTAGATGAACAAAGGGAGCAGGTACAATTTGATCAAGTGTACCCTTTCCCTCCAGGGTCAAAGACCAACCCTTCCACTGGTCCACCTTCTGAGCGGCATTCTGGAGCCTACCATCCCAGTTTTTAATGGGGTAATCACCCTGACCGAATGTAATGCCTAGGATTTTTGCAGAGTCTTGGGGCCCTGGATCAAACTCAGGATCTCCCCCTCCCAGCAAGAGACTTTCACACTTATCCGGGTTGATGCTGGACCCAGATTCTTCTGAGTAGCGGTCCACCTCCGACATCACCACATCGACCGCCTCTCTCGAGGACACAAAGATAGTGGCATCATCAGCATATGCTACCACTCTCAGGGTGGCTTCCGGCTCATCCCGACCCCTGCCAATGGTCCACAACCAACCCTCCTAAGGAAAGGGTCGCGAACACATACAACAGTGGGCTCAAAGGACAGCCCTGTCGAACACCAGACCCAACCTCAAAAGAGCGGCCAGACCAACCGTTCACCAGTGGGAAACTCTCTGCCCCTGCATACAAGATCTTAAGCCAATTGACAAAAGTATCTGGTAGACCATATTTCAGAAGGACAGACCAGGGGTACTTGTGGATCACCCGATCAAATGCCTTGGCCTGATCCAGGGACAGCAAGTACCCCTTCCAAAGACCCGCAGTACTCCGCTCCACTGCCTCCCTGACACTAAGGACAGCACTTAAGGTGCTTCGACCTGGAACAGAGCAGTGCTGAGCCCCCGAAAGGAGCCGGGGTGCAAACTTCACCAACCGATTAAACAGTATCTTGGCCAGAATCTTCCTGTCCGTATTGAGAAGAGCTATGGGCCTCCAATTCTCAATACGGCTCGAATCTTTAACCTTTGACAGAAGAATCAGGGCTGACCTCCTTATTGACCTCGGCAGAGTGCCCGAGGAAAGACACTCATTGAAGACCTCGGTCAAGAGGGGAACCAAGAGGTCCCTGAAGGTCTTATACCACTCAGACCTGGCGACTTTTTCAGGGAAAGCCCTTCAATCGCCAGTCTAACTTCCTCTTCCCTGATCTCTTCTGCCAAAACAGGGGTCTACGCCTGGCTCAGGAATGGCGTCAGCCAGGAAACCCGACATCACATCCCAATCTAGATCCTTCCTCCCCAAGAGGTGTGAGTAAAAGGACCTGACGACCTCCAGGATCCCTGATCTGGACCGGTTCAGAGATCCCGTACTATCAACCAGTCCAGTCACGATCTTACTACTCTTTGACATCTTACAGTTTCTGTAGGGGTCGGGCGAGTGGCACCCTCTCATAAACTAAAGATGAGTGCCTATCATACTGACACCTCATGAGTAAGGCTTTCACTCTGGAGATCTCCTCTCTACTACCTCCAGTTGAGACGAGATGCTCGAGTTTCCTCCTCAGGCCCTGATACACACGATACCTATTCAGGGATCTGAGGCTCGAGAGCTGGCGGAAGAACCTCGCAACCCGCTTCTTGAATATCTCCCACCACTCTGACTTACTGCTACATAGGCCCAGTAGAGGTACCTGACTCTGAAGGAAATCCTCAAAGGATTGTCTTACCTCTGCTTCTTCCAGAAGGGACGCATTCAGCCTCCAGTAGCCTCTACCCATCCGGGGGGTCTTTGAAACATTCAGGGAAAACAAAATTAGACAGTGGTCGGAGAACTCCACTTCAACCACAGACACTGTGAAAGAGACGGCTTCCTCCTTTAAATAAAACCTGTCTAATCTAGACCTACAGCTACCTCGATGATAGGTGAAACCTGCGTGACCCGAGGGTGTCCGGATGTGGGCATCCTCTAGGCGATCTTCCCTAACTATACTAATCAGGGCCATGCTATCATAAGCCAGCTTGTCTTTGACGCCTCTCCTGTCCTGAGACCTCGTGATAGTGTTGAAGTCTCCACCAAAGACCACCTGCCGACTCGTAAAAAGAAAGGGCTTAATCCTCATGAAGAGGCTTTTACGGTCTCACTTAGTTTGTGGGGCATAGATGTTAATGAGCCGGAGCTCTTGCCCCTTCATGAGAACATCCAAGATCAGGCACCTCCCCATTTCCAACTCGATAACCCGTCTGCATTCTACAGGAGCGGTAAAAAGGACCGCCACCCCACTATACGGCTCAGCCGCAAGAGACCAGTGTGAAGGCCCATGTCTCCACTCTCTCTTGGCTTTTACCTGAGAGGCTAGATCTGTCAACCTGGTCTCCTGCAAAAACAAAATGTCGGCGTTAATACGACCGAGAAAATCAAAGGCTGCAAATCTAGCCGTATCAGACTTAATGCTGGCACAGTTAATGGATACCAGAGTCAATGGGGCGAGTGCCGCCATCATGGGTCATCGAGTTGGATGGCCTAACTCACCTATTTCTTTCCCTTCTTCCCTCCCCCTTCTAAATCAGAGGAAGACCCCTTAGCTTCTTCTTTAGATCTCTTCAGTGTAGCAGTCATGCAGTCATATCCATACCCTGATTGTCATCTCCAGACCCAAGGGCCACCTGCTCCCTCAAAGAAACAGCCTCAGCAGGGGCAGGCTCAACGTCTCCTAGAGGCTCTACCGCCTCCCGTCCCTCCTCTGAAGAAGAAGAAAAGGAGGGGGAACCATCAAGGGACTGATACCTATTAAAGAGAACAATCAGAGGGGTGTTGGCCGGGGTTTCCTTTGACATTTGGCCTGTAACACCGGGTTCAGAGGGTAAAGTTGCCTTTGGCCTCTTCCCACTCTTCCCTTTGCTGCCCTTTTTTCTCTTTTGGCCACTTCCTCCCACCTTCATCCAGACTCTCATACTGGGAAGAACTAGAGGAAATGGCATCCTGACCGTCCTCTCGGTGAAGTCTCTTGATCTCCTCATTTAACTCAGTGTCCTCCAGAGCCTCAGCCTGACCATCTGAGCCAGCGCCAGCAGAAGGGCCCTGAACTACTACTGCCACCTGAGAACTTCCAGGGTCCCTGCTACTTCTGCGCCTTTCCTCTCGCTTTAGTTGAGAGGGGCTCTTATGCTTTTTCTTCACTGGCCCCGATGCCCCTTCACCTTTGCTGGTCCCCTCCCCCGTGGCAACCTCACGGCTCTCCCCAGCCCGGGCGGCTACAGCATTGGAGAAGGAATGTGGACACAGGTAACACCTAATCCGGCCACAAGAGGCAGCCAGATGACCCTCCTCACCACACAGTGCACACACCAGCTTGGTACAGTTTGCACTAAAGTGTGTGGGATCGCCGCACCTGTGGCAAAGCTTCGGTTGCCCTGGTAGAAAACCTGGATCCTATCACGGCCAAGAAAGGCAACTGATGGTATGTGGGCGACCGTGTTCCCTGAACGCTTGAGACGAAAGGAAAACGTCCAGGCCCCAGACCAAATGCCATGCTCATCAAAGTTTTTTCGGGGGGCGTCCGTCACCTCCCCGTACCTGCTCAGCCAGGTCATTATGTCATAACATGAAAGTGACTCGTTACGGGTGAGAACGGTCACTTTCTTCACTGCACTTTGGCGAGATACCGCCTTTACAGCAAAATCTCGCCATCCGGGCGCATCTTTCACCAACTCGTAGTTAGACCAGAACACCTCCAGCCCCTCTGGTCTAACAAAGCAAATGTCAAATTCGGTGGTGCCGTAGGGGTGAATCAGGGCAAAGATGTCACTCGCCCTGAACCCCATCTGGAAGAGAAGCTCCACCACCTTCCCTCTCTGTGGGCACGCATCACTGCCTCTCCACACCAGACGGGCCACGTTCCTACGGCCAGTCTCCTGCCCGGGTGTTTGGAGGGACCAGACCACCCCTCCATTATGCTCTCGGAAGGCCCCTAAACCATGTCTCTCTATGTAGAAAGACAGGTCGACCTCCCTTCACTCTACTTGGAGTGTTCTCTCTCCTCTCCGCAATGCCTCCAGAAGGCGCCGTTGCAAGTGACCTTCCCCATTTGGGCCTGGAGGTGAGGATCTCCCCGATGCCCCAGCTGCCACACTTGCATAACTCCTAGTAGCAGCTGGGGGGACAGCCGGACCAGTTCCCGCCTCACTAGCAACATTACCCACAGTATTCCCAACATTACTGCCATTAACCATGGTACCATCAGCATTTACAGAAATACAGGGACTACCATTCTCATCCTGCAAACCATCATTCTGATCATGCACAACACCACCCCTCCCAACATGCATACTACTACTACCACCACCATGTACACCACTACTACCACCTCCATGCACACCACTACTACCACCTCCATGCACACCACTACTACCACCTCCATGCACACCACTACTACCACCACCATGTACACCACTACTACCACCTCCATGCACACCACTACTACCACCTCCATGCACACCACTACCACTCTCATCAGCCATCACCACTTCCATAGCTTCTGCAGTATTAGCTGGGCTAGGCTTGTACATCAGGGTGGCTGGTTTTAAAATGTCTTTAGCAGATTTTGATGTATTTACAGTCTTATTGTCTTTACTCTTAGAGGTGGGCACAACAACAGATGCAACTTCTAGTGCCACCTCTTCTCTTATGCCACCTGCAGGATCAGCAGGGGCACAGGCATCCACACCGGACATGTGTCCTGACACAGCAGAGCCCGCTGCCCTGCCACTGCTCGGCCGCCCGAGCCCTTCACCAGCCTTTGCTGGCCCCGCTCCACATCAGAAACGGGGACTGGCAGGTTAGAGGAGCCAGCAGACTGGACTGACTTCTCAGCTCGCCCAGTGTGCTGGAAAGGAGAAAATACAAAGCTTACTTGCTCCTCTTTACTTTTCTTCCTCTTCTTCCTCTTCTTCTTCCCTACAGAGGAGTCTTCCCCCAGCTCCTCTCCAAAGGAGAAATTCTCCAGTCTTGTTGGGGACTCCTGCTGGATAATGGCTTTCAGCAGGCCTCCATCCATCTCCTCCTCAGACTCAGCAGACTCAGGTAGGGCCACCTGGGCAGCCTGGATGTAGTCACTCGCCTGGCTCTCATGCACAGTATTTCTCCTGGTGCAGTCTCCTGGCTTTGGGACCTCTCTGTATCTCCCGCCTCAGCCATCTCCTCACCCGCACTCCTGGAAGACATCACTGGGGGATCCTGGGAAGCGCTTTGGGAAACGTAATGCGACATTTCTGCCACTTCTCCCGCTTCAGCTTCTTCCTCTCCCTCACTCTCTTCATCACTTGCCTCATAGTCCAGATTAGCGCTCTTTCTTCTCATCTGCTCAAACCTTTCCTCATTGAGCATTTTCTCTTGGAAAGGCCCAGCACCTTCCAGAAGGATCTGCAGCTCACCTTCCATCCTCTGGATCTCAGCTCTCAGGGCCTGTATACGCTGGGAGAGCACAGGCTTGCTCCTCTTGCTGGCTGCACCTGCATTGCTTCTCAGGAACCTGTGCTCCACCCGCAGCTCTCTCAGCTGTTTCCCCAGGTGCTGGTATTCCTGGAGCTTGGCCACAATCCTGGAAGTGAAGGTGTCCATAGACTCCTTGGGGCCTGAAACCCCCCACTCCACAACACTTGCTTGGGCCCTAGATGGATTAGGGCCACATGGCTCATCTTTCTTCCTCCCTCCTTTACTTTGTGAAGCCTTTTGGCTTCTGACTGGTGCTGACGGAGCCAGACCCACATTGCTGGGAGTACGGCTAGATCTTACCGAAGGCACCTCAGGAGCACTGGCTGGTAATGGATGATTCTCCCCACTCTCCGCCAGCCTGGACCGGAGAGTGGGAGTCCGGGACTCCATAGTGAGGGCCCCCTCCCAGGAACCTGCCACCTTCCTGGGAAAGGCAGATGGAATTCACCCTCTCTGCTCTGCTCTGGTTCTTAGGAGCTCACACAGGAATGTATGCTCACCACGCCCTCCAGAGCTGCACTCACTATTCTGCTGGTGGGGTCACTGTGTAGATTATTTTATCCTGTACTAATTCAAATTGTCAAAGAGTCATATAGACTTTGAATTATCTATATAAAGTATAGTTTGGACAAGGGGCAGTCTATGCCAATGAAGTGTATAGTAGACCGACCTTCCAGTATCTCTCACTATAACATCACTATATGCAGATAAATTAGGGCAATTAGTCATATAAACCCCCTGTGGTCGGTTTCCTGTGGTATTTGAGGGGTTTGTAAGAGATGCTATACTGGAGTATCTTAATGAAAATAATCTTATAACACAGCACCAGCATGGATTTATGAGGGATCAATCCTGTCTGACTAATCTGATTAGCTTCTATGAAGAGGTAAGTTACAGACTGGACCTGGCGGAGGCCTGGATGCTTTTATTGAAAAATATAATATACCAAGTTATGGACATTAGGTTTCTGGTGATACGTTGTTCCAGGGATTTTTCTGGTCGCCATTGGAGTCGGGAAGGAATTTTTTTCCCTGTGATGGGGCAATTGGCATTTGCCTCATAGGGGTTAACTATGTTACGGAGTGATGACCATATAGATGGGCAGTCAAGTAAAGAAGATAACAGCACTGGGTAAAAAGTTTCTGGTGGTCATTTCCTCGGTTCACGTTCAAACAGCGTCAGAGTGGTGGACACCATAGGCAAAGAAAACGTTTCAAAGTCTAGGTTTAACAATTTTGTTTTCACAAGAGTGCCACCTCTCTATATGATGCTGCCAGATGGGCATATGGTTAACCATTAGATATATATATTCTTCATAGACACAAGAACACCGTGGGTATATGAGCAGTTAGGCAGGGAGACCCTTAGCCTTCTATAAAGTACCCAAAGGCCACCATGGGCTTGATAACTAAGGGGTCCAAACTTACCTTGTAGGCTGCCCCCCACCCTTTCTCCACCTATCTATATTTATCAGACACTTTCTAATAACATTTCTCTATTTGATTCTCCTTTACCAGGTGGATGAGGATTACCGTCAAGCAGTAGTTTCTTCCAATCTGACCATTACTCGTGTAACAGAATTCATCATCTTTGGCTTCCCGAGTCTTCAGCAGTATCAGCTTCTGCTCTTCTGTGTGTTTCTCCTCATCTACCTGTTCACCATCGCTGGGAATGGAAGTATCTTCTCCTTGGTGGTACTTGACCGCCGGCTGCATACTCCTATGTATTTCTTTGTCGGTAATTTGTCTGTCCTTGATTTGAGTTACGCAACAGTGACCATCCCCAAGATGTTGGCCAAGTTCTCCATGAACCTTGACACCATTTCTTATATGGCCTGCTTAGTTCAGATGTATATTTTTGAGTCTTTGATAATAACAGAGTGTTTACTATTGACAGTAATGGCTTATGACCGATTTGTGGCTATTTGTTCTCCTCTACATTACCCGACTATCATGACTAAAAGACGATATCTACTGTTGATGGCTCTGGTATGGTCCATTGGTTTTGCTGGTGCAGTGACAACCTTTATCTTAGCCTTTAAGATACATTTTTGTGGTCCTAATATTATCCATCATTATTACTGTGACCATCCACCATTGTTGCAGTTGGCCTGTTCTGACATCTCCGTAAATATAGCGGTCGGCTCCACCATTGCGGCTGTAACTCTTCTAATATCATTGACTTTGGTGGTCGTTTCTTATATTAAAATTATATTAGCCATCCTCAAAATTAATTCCAGAGAGGGGCGTATGAAGATGTTCTCCACATGCGCCTCACACTTTACCGTGGTCAGTATCTTCTACTTGCCGCTTACCGTCATATATATCCAGCCAAAGGCCTCCTCAGATGTGGACTCTCTGGTGGCCCTGCTCTACACAGTATTAACACCGATGATGAATCCGGTTATATACAGCCTCAGGAACAAGGACATTATAGAGGCTTTCAAGAAGAAAATCCATCTTGTAATCAAAGAATAGGAAAATAGCAAAAAGCCTAATAACAGAGTTCCTTCAGCTGTCCTGTGTTCTGTTATGTTCTGAACATCGAGACTGGAATTGTTTAGGTTTGGATGTTTGGTGTTACATAGATCCAGAATCTATTAACCAGTTTGGACTATGAAGCTTTGCCTAGGCTTGTCCCAGTGTGTTTCCTGTTTAGTTCATGTCCTGTGTTCCTTCTCTCGTTCATTTTCCCTGTTGGGTAACCATACACCTTAAAAAACTGTGATCTCTTCCGTCCTCGCCAGACATGTGAATTTCGGCCGAAGGTTCCTGTGTTATCTATGTTGATGGGTAAGTCACAGCAAGACAGCTCTGGTGGTAGCTTATCCCTCAGAGAACTAAGGGGTCAGTCAGCGTAATGCCATTGCGCTTGACCCCTTTCTTCACCGGCATCATCAAACATCATAAACCTTATATTGCCATGAGCAGCAGGTTTGGCCACCATATAAGTATAAAGTTGTGGTATTTGGACACCACTGATACTTTTCTAGTGAACTTGTCTGCAGGTTTTCAGTATTTATATAGCTATTATATATTAGTATGTAGTCTGTCAGGACGGGGCAGGTAGGGACCAGACACGACAGCCCTGACGCTGAACTCACCTACTATCCCTACCTACTTGCCTCAACCGGCCCTAGGCGCCCGTGGACAACCACAATGATGTTCCCTGCGCTGGATATGTGCACACAGAACAAGGCAGACAAACACAATATGGGATCATCTAACAGGCAGGATCAGAACCAAACGGGCAACACAGTACAAAAACAAGTAACAGTCAGATAGTTAAAAGTCAAAGCCAGGGGTCAGGTAACACAGTCGAGCAAGCAGAGGAAGTTAGGACGGGGATCGCAGGAACAGACACAGGGAGCTGGGACCATGGTATGAACCTAAATAGCCAGTGCTGGGACACTGCCTCAGCTTTCTTTTATGCTGATCAAGAGCCCGGTCCGGATCCCCATTGGACCGGTACTCTGATCTTCCAGGTTGCAGGCAGGCAGAGAAATCCGTCAATCACACAGACAACACAGGTGCATAATCAAGTCCAGAAGCTTCTCAGCTTAAGGGCCCCATTCCACAGGCCGAGCAATGATGTAAACAAGCGCAGATCTGCTAGATCTGCTCGTTTACTGGGCCTATTCCACAGCCCAGATGATCGTTAAGCGAGGGCTGCAGGGACATCGTTACCGAAGTTCTTGCAGCCCTTGCAGCAATACATTACCTGTCCGGGCTTCTCCTGTGCTCAGTCTTCCTCCCCGAGTCCCGCGGCATAGCATCAGCTTCGGTGAATCCTGACTGAGCTGTCAGACCACTCAGCCAATCACTGGCTGCTCAGTCAGGCCGCTCCAGAGCTGCTGATGCTGCGAGCGGGACCCGGGGAGGAAGACGGAGCGCAGGAGAAGCCCAGACAGGTAATATATGCTGCGCTTCTCAAATCGTCGGTCGCCCGCCACGCACCGCTATTTCACCGTAGTGATGCACGGTAGGGGACCGATGTTTTTAGGTCTGGCCCTAAATAAATGATCAGCTGATGACACGATCATCGGCTAATCGTTTTCTCTATTCCACCTAGCGATAATCGGCCGAATGGGGCCGATTCGGCCGATTATCGCTCCCGTGGAATAGACCCCTAACTCCTGCATTGCCGAAAGCTGAGAAGGAATCGGGTGTGGCACACAAAAGCAAACACCAGGCCCAGTTCACACCAGGATCGGAAGCATTGCACCCATCCAATGAAAGTATTTTTTACACGTGTGTTATTTCTTACTTAAATGGGGTTTAGTAGTGAAAACCATCTGATAGATCTGAATTACTGAGCCGGAATGTAGCATTAGCCTGTAAAACTGGGCAGTCAGGAAAAGTTAGGTATCGGCAGACGTGGAGCATCAAAAATGGCGGTCTGTGTCAGGGGTGGTAACAGGCTGGCATTATTAGGCTGGGGAAGGGCAATATAAATGGCTCTTCTCACCCTGACAAGGTCAGGCAGCTACTACTTAGTTTGTATCTGGCTGGTTATGTAAAATAGGGAGGGAATAGGAAACAGGACTGCACACCTCTACCACTAAGATGGGTGCTTTTGTAGCAATAGGTTCTTTATCCCATTATCATGGATAGATAAGCCACAGCACACCGATTTCAAATGCAGGTAAAGTAGTTTATTCACAGTGTAAGTAGACAAAAAGCCTTTACTCCAACCAGGGTAAGTAAGTAGTTACAAAAATTTAAGACCAAAATGAGTTAGAACATTTCGGTCCTCAGGCATAGGGGTCTCTGTAGTGTAGGAGAAGGAATCTGGGCTGGGCGACCATTATAAAAAAAGACAAACAGTTAACTCAACTGGGGCCCGTTCCCGACGTCCGCACGTCTCGTGTCTCCTGGCCCATACACTGCCTGCGCCAGGGGTCCCCTGAAGCCCTATCGAGCAGCCGAGCGTCTCATCGGAGACGCTTGGCTGCCGGAGCCTTCTGGAACCTCTGTCACTCTCCTGAAGCCCTCCCGGTATCCAAGCGTCTCCGATGAGATGCTCGGCTGCTCGATAGGGCTTCAGGGGACCCCTGGCGCAGGCAGTGTATGTCACACTGCCTGCGCCGGGAACGGGCCAGGAGACACACAGAGGCTGGGAACAGGCCCCAGGTGACTTAACTATTTGTTTGTTTTTAAATTTAGCTGCAGGTAACCCCTGCCTGACTGCACCCCGGACAATCTTCTTAAAAGTCGGGGGGGGGGGGGGGGTCGTCTTATACGCCGGAAAATACGGTAATTAGTTTTGCCAGTTCGTGAATTTTTCGGCATAAAATTACCGAATTTGCTAATAGGACTGTAACAAGCCATATATTAACTTAAAACAGCACATTTTTGTTTAAATTTAGCTTTTGTAAATGAAAAAAAAAACAATATTAGAATGATAATATGCTATATTTAGTAAATATACAGTAAAATAGCTGGCCACTTTCATGCAAGGGGATCATATATAATGCAATATAATTTTACTCTCTCTCTCTCGATATATATATATATATATATATATATATATACATATATATTCACATAATACAGCATATTTTTGTTGTATCTTTGCTATTTTCCATTTACAAAAGCAAAACTGAAATTAAAATATCCAGTTTTAAGTTATTATACAGTAAAAAAAAAATAATAAATTAGGCGGCTATATTGCATTTTGTGCGCGATTCCTTTGCATTAAAGCTGCCACCTGTTTTACTATATATTTACTTATGTAATATTGCTCTTTTTGTTTAAAATAGCAAAATTTAAACAAAATTATGTTACAAATAAAAATATTTGAAAAATTAAAATAAAATAAAAATATACAATTTCATTCATAAATTTACTGGCAATTACCTTTTCAGCACAATTTATAGGGGTTGTCCAGCGAAAATCTTTTTCTTTCAAATCAACTGATATCAGAAAGTTATATAGATTTGTAATATACTTTAATTAAAAATCTCAAGTCTTTCCATACTTATTAGCTGCAGTAAGTCCTGCAGGAAATGTTGTTTTATTTTCAGTCTGACAGAGTGGTCTCTGCTGACAGGAACTCTGTCTCGGTTTTCTAAGAATCCCCATAGAAAACCTCTCCTGCTGTGGACAGTTCCTGTCAGCAGAGATGTCAGCAGAGAGCGCTGCGTCAGACTGAAAATAAAACAACACTTCCTGCAGGATGTACAGCAGCTAATAAGTATGGGAACACTTGAAATTTTTTAACAGAAGTAAATTACAAATAATAACTTTCTGACACTAGTTGATTTAAAGGAAAAAGATTTTCGCTAGACAACCCCTTTAACAATAGAGTTGGCTGAAAAGGTACAGTAATTGCTGATAAATTTATAAATGAACTCGCTAGATACAATGCGGTAGCATGTGTAACAACTTGTACCTAGTGATTTCATTCATAAATTTACACAAACAAAGATGATCAGTCGCTGGATTGGATAATGCGGTACACGTGCGTTTTGGCCTCGGATCCACGCCGCCACATATGCGCAGTGTTTTGTTGGATTGCACTTTTGTTTACCTCGCTGGGACTTTTTTACATGCATTTGGACTGTGAGTTTTCATGTTGCTAGTTGTGTTATATTGTATAATAAAGGTAATTTATTTATTAGTCATAGATATGTAAATTATACCATAGTGTGTATTTGGATTGGTTAACAATGTATGACATCATGTTATCTGGGATTGGCTCTTGTGAAAAAGCTGTGTGGTTGAAATGTCGCTTATCCCCTGTAATGACATGATGGAATAAACGCACCTTATACTCGGGCACTTTACTACTGCCTTGGATTATGTTACTCTTTAGGACTGGTAACTTTGCTTCAACCAATCAACCTTGTGCTGGAATAGGAGTGCTTTATATTTTTTCACTTTTCTACCTGATTATAATTATGAATAAGAGGCGGTTGTGAACCTGATTCTCAATGGGAATAAGAGGCGGTTGTGAACTTAGTTCTAATTGTGGGCAAGAGGTGGTTGTGATACGGAATAAAATTGTGAATAAGATCCGATTGTGACCATCATTATAATTGTGGATAAGAGCAAGTAGTAACCCTCTTTGGATAAGAGGTAGTTTTGACCCACATTATCATTAGGGATAAGAGATGGTTGTGACCCTCATTATCATTGTGGATAAAATGCGTTTTTGACCCTTATTATAATTATGGATAAGAGCAGGTTGTAAACAAGGTTGCGAAACGCGTCAACAATGTTTGCTTGTGACTGTTCCCATTTTTTAAATAAAGACAAGCTTTTATTCTGCATTGGTGCTTGACCACTGTTGTTGGATTGTAAAATTTGCTTCAAGTATGCCATGCACTGGCAGATGTATGTGTGGGATACACTTGTGGCTTCTCTCCCCTTAAGGTAAGCTTAGCACTGGATCTTCGTTCTAGAGTTCAGTTGGAAAACTTTGTAAAGGGCTGGTCCTTCACACATCCATCCGCTTGGACCTCCAACTACTAACTCTCTAAACTTTCTCCCACCAGGAGCTAATTCCTCTTACAGGGGCTATAAATAAACCCTCCTGTGAGTGGTGGAGATGAGCGTGTGTGTAAGAGAGAAAAGAAGACATAGGTATAGTGATGAACGAGTACTAAAATGCTTGGGTGCTTGTTACTCGAGACGAATATCTCCCGATTCTCGAGTGCTCGTTTCGAGTAACGAACCCCATTGAAGTCAATGGGTAACTCGAGCATTTTTGCAGGGGACCCAAGTTCGGTAGATGGAAGGTTGTGTGAAAACCTGTCAACCTCAGAAAATGATGGAAACACAAAGAAAATGGACAGGAAACATCAGGGGCAGCATGTATGGATGCCTCTGAGGCTGCCTAATCGCACCATTATGCCAAGTTCTGAGCAACAGCCTGGTTAAAACAGAGGTAGGCATATGAACCACCCAAAAACTCAGCCTGAGACAGCATGGCAGTCAGAACACAGGGAGCCATTAAAACAGAGGTAGCATATGATGACACAGCATGGGGGTGAGGACACAGCACAGAGAACTATAAAAAAACAGAGGTAGCATATGAATCACCACAAAATTTAGCCTGACACAGCATGGTGGTGAGAACACAGGGAACCATTCAAACACAGGTAGCATATGAACCACCCAAAAACTTAGCCTGCCACAGCATGGCGGTGAAGACACAGGGAACCATTAAAAGAGAGGTAGCATATGAACTTCCCCAAAATTTTGCCTCACACAGCATGGCGATGAGGACACAGGGAACCATTAAAAGAGAGGTAGCATATGAACCACCACAAAATTTAGTCAGACACAGCATGGCAGTGAGGACACAGAGAACCATTAAAAGTGAGCCTCCCAAAAATTAGGCCTGACACAGCATTTCGGTGAGGACACAGAGATCCATTAAAGCAAGGGTCGCATTTGAACCAACCCAAAATTTAGCCTGACACAGCATGGCAGTGAGAACACATGGAACCATTCAAACACCGGTAGCATATGGACCACCCAAAAACTTAGCCTGATACCACAGACTCAGACCAAGATGGACAATACAATCATCCAATAAAAAGAGCCAGATTATGGCTAGATTTAGCCTCACCTCCTCATGCAGTTGTGCGTGAGAGGCATATCTTTGGAGGTAGGGACGAAGAATAACAATACAGTCTTCTTAAGAGGCCCCGGAATTTGAACGAATACGCTTTCAATCCTTTAAAGAGTCTCTAAGAGAGGGCAATTGTGGTAGCCTGTCTATTAAAAAGACCTGGTCAGTCCTGCCTTCAAAATGGCTTAAATATCCAAGGAAGGTAGAAGGTACTGTTAAAAAAGGCCTGGTAAATCCTGCCTTCAAAATGGCTTAAATATCCAAGGAAGGTAGAAGGTACTGTTAAAAAAGGCCTGGTAAATCCTGCCTTCAAAAAGGCTACAACAACATCCAAGGAAGGATAGAAGCTACTGGTGAAAGGCCTGGTCAATCCTGCCTTCAAAACGGCTTAAACATCCAAGAAAGGTAAAAGGTACTGTTGAAAGGCCTGGTCAATCCTGCTTTTCAAAAGGCTACAACAACATCCAAGGAAGGATAGAAGCTACTGGTGAAAGGCCTGGGCAATCATGTCTTCAAAATGGCTTAAACATCCAAGGAAGGTAGAAGGTACTCTTGAAAGACCTGGTCAATCCTGCCTTCAAAAAGGCTACAACAACATCCAAGGAAGAATAGAAGCTACTCGTTAAAGGCCTGGTCAATCCTGCCTTCAAAACGGCTAGAAGGTGCAGTTTGAGCACCGCCTCTTGGCGCTTACCCACGGCAGTGCCGCTTTGCCTAAAACTAAAATATCCGGATTATGGCTAGATTTAGCCTCACACCCTCATGCAGTTGTGCGTGAGAGGCATATTTTTGGAGGTAGGGACGAAGAATAACAATACAGTCTTCTTAAGAGGCTCCGGAATTTTATCAAAAAGACCTGGCCAATCCTGGCTTTAAAATGGCTACAACATCCAAAAAAAGTAGAAGGTACTGGTGAAAGGACGGCAGAGGACACCCGTTAGATGACATCCACAGATAATGTGGTTCGAAATGGACAAGACAAGGATGCTAAATTGAATTTGACTGTAGAAGTTGGGGTAACATTCCCTGCATAATGTAACTCCCCACTTCTCCCCCCATCGCTGTTTTGACTTTGAATTTGACTGTAGCAGTTGGGGTAACATTCACTGCATCATGTGACTCCCCACTTTTCCTCCCACTGCTGTTTCGACTTTGAATTTGACTGTAGCAGTTGGGGTAACATTCACTGCATCATGTGACTCTCTTCTCCCCCCACCGCTGTTTTGAGTTTGAATTATTTGTAGCAGTTGGGGTAACTTTCCCTGGTTGCGGAAATGCACACAGATGCGGTGCACCTTGGTGAGCAAGTCAGCCAAATTGGGGTAGGTTTTAAGGAACAGCACCAACACTAGGTTAAAGACATGGGCCAGGCATGGTACATGTGTGAGGCTGCCGAGTTGCAGAGCCGCCACAAGGTTCCGCCCGTTGTTACACGCAACCAAGCTCACTGCTAATTACACAGGGTAATACAATACAGTCTTCTTAAAAGGCCCTGGAATTTTGTTAAAAAGACCTGGTCATGGTCAATCCTGCCTTCCAAACGGCTACAACATCCAAGGAAGGTAGAAGGTACTGGTGAAAGGACGGCAGAGGACACCCGTAACATGGCATTGTACATGTGTGAGGCTGCCGAGTTGCAGAGCCGCCACCAGGTTCCGCCTGTTGTCACACGCAATCAAGCTCACTGCTAATTAAAAAGGGTAATTAGCAGTGAGCTTGGATATGGCTGCAATAAGAAATAATAAAATTAATAAATCAGCCTGTCAGCGCTGTCAGTTGACAGGCGGGTGCGCTTATTAGTGACTGCTGATGCCATCATCAGTCCCTGAAGACCCGCTCTGACAACATACTAGGGGCAGGGCAGCCCACCACCTCCAAGTCAAACTCAAAATCGAATCAGTGGTGGGGAGAAGTGGTGAGTGACATCCAAGCTCACTGCTAATTGCCCTGTGAAGGATGGTGGCATATACTATATAGCTGCACTGATTGTATACGACAACCACCAGAAACTAGTTTGACCAGTATATTTTCTTATTTCTTCATTTATGACTGCAGTCACATCAAAGCTCACTGCTAATTGCCCTGTGAAAGATGGTGGTATATACTGTACTATATAATAGTAATAATAATATAATAGTGCTGAGGACTTCTTAGGGGTCTGTATGCAACACCTAATGTCCCCTTTCTGCCAGCAGACAATCACCACAGTGTGCTGCTAAAATCTTGGCAGCTGCACTGCATGTCCCAGCCAGCAGTCTGGAGTCTGATTTTGAGCATAGGGGAGGTGAAGGGGTGGGTGTAGGGGGGGAGGCGCTCGTGCCTTGTGCCTGGGCAAGGGGACTGACAAAGCCAGCACGTGACACAGGGGAAGGAGCACTAACTAAGTGAACGGCCTTGGTTCCACTGAGTGGGGTGTTTAGCACTCATACTCGTAGTGGTTAACCCTGTATTGATGGCTCCCCTGCTGATCCTGGTGTGGCACAGGTCGCACACTACAGTCCGTCGGTCACCCAAAGTTTCTTTAAAAAACCTCCAGACTTGCGAACATCTAGACCTGCCCCCAGGAGTTTGACTCCGTGAAACAGTTGCTGATCTACTTGCTCTGGCCGTGCTTCTCCCTCTGCTCACCCCTCTTCCTCTTCCATCCGGTCCTATGGCTGAACTTGACTTCCCCTTGGAAGCACTGTCACTAGGCTTATCCACCCAGCTCGGGTCAGTCACCTCATCCTCATCCACCACCAGCCCTTCCTCCAATTCTGAATCCCTCCTTTCCCTGGAGGGGCCAGGCTGTGGGGAAGGAGGCTGAGCTTCTAGAGCAAGGGTTCCACTCCCTTGGGTAGCGTGTGGGCGGACTGCGTGGAAAACTGGGTGGTGGATAAGTTACTGGACACATTATCCGCTATCCACATCAGCACCTGTTCACCCTGCTGCGGTTTCACTAGTGGTGTACCCTGAGACCCCATAAGTTGCGAGAAGAAGCTAGGGATTGAATGTCTGCGGTGTGCCACTGCTCCCTCCTCAACGGGTGCTGCTGTGTCACCCTGCCCAGAATCACAGCCTCTGCCCACTGCATCGCCTCGAAACCCACGCCCTCATTTTCGACCCTTACCCCTGAGCTTCACCATTTTATGGACACTGCACAGTCAAGACTGAGATAGCTGCACTACAGATCACAGCAAGCCAAGAAAATATATTACTCAGACTACTTTTGGAGGTAGTCGTAAAGAGTCTGTGTGTAAGTTGTGCTGTATATGGTGTATAGCAGCACTTACACAGGGCAATTAGCAGTAAGCTTGGATATGCCCTCAGTAAGAAATACAGAAATAAGAAAATATACTGTTGGTCAGGTCCCACTAGTTTTTGGAGGCTGTGGTATACAATCTGTTGGAGTAAGACAGAAATCTGGAAACATACTAGTGGTCCCACTAGTTTTTGGGGGCTGTGGGATACAATCTGTTGGTGGCTGAACCAATACACTCTGAGACACACCCTTACAATGAGCTGTGAAGTTCAATGCAGGTGTACTACAAATCACAGCAATACAATGTACAACAGCAGCAGCACTAGCAACAAAATCATAAAAAAGTACTGAGCACTTCTTAGAGATGTGTATGCAACACCTAATGCCCCCTTTCTGCCAGCAGCCGGTCACCACAGTGTGCTGGTTAAATCGTGGTAGCAGCACTGCAACTCCCAGCCAGCAGTCTGTAGTAATACTGCGATGCCCCTGGCCCCTAGGGGCCACTCCGCTGAGAGGGTGTTGTAGCGGGCAGGAACCGGGGCAGAGACAGTGACCATGCGGAGACTAGACATGCGATTCTTCATTGTCCTTAGTCAGGGCAAGAATTATCACACCAATGCCAAGGTTCAGAAACAACGGTAGTTGTATATTTATTGTAACAGTGGTAACTAGTAGCAACAGTCTCTCCGGATGCAACCGGGAATAAGGCAGACTTGAATAAAGCAGAGTAATGGGTGACGCTGCAATAGGCTGTGAAAGTAGCGTGCTGAATGATGGGAGTAGTAGTGAAACTGAAGATGAGATGCTGGGTGGAATGGAATTGAGATGAATACTTGCTGTTGATGATTAGAGAAGATGATGATGAGAGGAATGACTGAAGAACAGCACCCAGATCTGGAGAATAGATGAGAATCTTGAGGACTTGAGAACAGCACACAGCCAGGAATACTTCTTGTGGAACTGGAGCAGCAGAGCACACGTTTCTCTCTCCTGACAGGGGAGAGAGAACTTACACCGAATCTATCCCCTCTGTGGTAGGGAATAGACTGAGGTAGAACAGGAAGTCACATGATAACCCCAGCCAAAGCTCGATGACCATTGGCGTTACCATGGAAGCAGGGCACAGTCACGTGACATCCAGCCATTGCATCATCACACCATTAGGCATATACAGTGAAATATACATGAGAAGTACCATACTTGAACACTGGGGGGGCGACATAATACCATTAGGCACTGATACCTGAATATACTGTACATACAATAAATGAATGGAATAGCAGACCTGAACACTGAGAAGGGTGACACAATACACGCAGTTTGCAGTGGACCATAGCTTTCCAGAACAGAACTGGTTACAATAAAAGTGTGAGGTTAAGAGGGTCTGTTCTGGGACACTGCATACCTCCCTACTAGAAATGAGCCGACCTTGGCGAACCACAAGTTGAGGTAGATGTGGCCGAATGAACATAAAGGACCAAGACAACAAGACAAGAGGAAGGAATGTGAGTGTAAATGAGTATGTAGGTGTGTGTTTCCCACGCTCAAGGCACAGGTGAGAGAAGAGAAATATGAAGAGAGAAGAAAACCCTAGTAGCAGGACTTCTCCTAGGGGTGCCTAACGTACTCTGGTTACAGGTAGTTAGTGCGTGAACCATCTGACATGGAAGTCAGGACTACTTAACTGCTGGCGGGCGACCCTCAATATTCCAGCCAGTTAGACAGTAG
Organism: Dendropsophus ebraccatus; assembly: GCF_027789765.1. Classification (NCBI taxonomy): domain Eukaryota; kingdom Metazoa; phylum Chordata; class Amphibia; order Anura; family Hylidae; genus Dendropsophus; species Dendropsophus ebraccatus. Next base: position 10,659,791 of record NC_091458.1, read on the forward strand.
GTTTCCAATGACAATGAGTTACCCTACTGGAAAGAAAACTGTGAAGACCTGTGTACTGTCTTGGTTGTCTGTGTGAAGTGACTTGGACACCTGGAAGAGAAAGAGAAAAAAAATAACAAAAGCAATTATACATGGGGAGCTTCCTTTCATACCAGTCAATCATACAACGCAATTACTCAATAGGCCAGACACACAAAAAGGTATCCAAGGTGCAATATGTATGAACAAGTGTGAAGGTTAGGTATGACTATGTGTAGCAACTACTGTGTTGGGACAAGACAGAGGTGAACAGACACTGGAAACAAAAGGAAGGGAAATACAAAAGACAACAAAAAGTGCAAGGTCTTGTGGAGAATTGGCTCAATAATCTGGAGAAATCTGGTGAAAAACTGGCTCGACTACTCTTTCCAGTTACAAATATAGTGGATGCAATAATACTATGTATGGAGAAAATAGAAGATCCTTCTGAAAAATACACTCTTTAGAAAATACTCCTTTAGAAAATAGACTTTCTCTGAGGCTATACATATAGATATGTAGACTGACTTCTTTACTCAGAGGAGGAGGAAAATATCTGACTTTGATATGAGAATATACTCTATGAGAAGATATACCTTTTTCAAAAGACACACTTTACTCTGAGACTATCTAAATGACTTTTCTGCTGACTCAGAGGAAGAAAATATATATAAGACTCTGACAAGAAAATAGACTTTTGACCACTGAAGTGCAATACTGAAGTGCAATCATGAAATACAATAATAAACCTCTGACAATCACACAATCATGAAAAATGCCTTAGGAAGAACTGGGTAAGTGTATCTGTTAGGTAGAGTCTCTTTTAGGCAATGTAGAACATCGTCCATGTAAAAGGCTCTGGGACAGGAACTAGAGAACAATACAATACAGTGTCCCTCAGCACAAAGCTGGTTAGTACAGGGAGCTTGGTCAGGAGGACCAGGCACGAACCTTGAACGTTGCAAAGAACTTCTTCAACTTGAAACATAACAGTTATATGAACAGTCAAGAACTTTGCTTTCTGTAGTGAACCTTAATGAAAGAATGCAGGAGGGCCCTGAGTAGGTTTCTTCTTCTTCTTTTCCCACGGGTAGTAGAAGCGTGGAGGGACTGGAGCAGAAGCATCGCTGGATGCAGTGGTGACCACAATGTTAGGCGTCACCGTGGTGATGGCAGAGATGATGGGGGCCACATGATAGGTGACTGTAGTGGATGAGACAGCGGCTTTAGCCACAGCAGTGGAAGCAGCAGTGCTGGTTGCTGTAGTGGACCGGCCCGCTGTAGTGGACGGCCCCGCTGTATTGGAAGCTGCTGGAGCAGCGCTAGGCATAGCGGTGGCAGGCGACAGGGCAGCAAGGGCCTGCTGAATGTCCTTGATCAGCTGCATAATCTTAGGCCCACGCCCGAGCATCCATTGCGGCAGGGGCGGCGAATCACGCCCTGGAGGCTGCCACAGACCCGGGGACACTGAGGCCTTGGCTGAGTCCTTTACTTTGAGGCCCGGGACAGGGGACAAGAAAGTCGGGTCACTTAAGGACAGACACCCCTCCGGTGATGTGGATCCTCCGGTAGAGAAGGCTAAGTCGCATGCACTGGAACGGTCCGGTTTCGGCGAGATGCGGGAGCCAGGAGTGGATCCCCCGTCCTGATTAGCAGAGGCCGGAGTGGAGGCCCGGCTGTAGCTTTCGTCGTCCGACGGGGCAGCGCCCCAACTGGTGTTGCTGTAGGATGGGAGCGGTGCTAGCAGGAACGCTGGATCAAGCGCTGGCAGGAACGCTGGAAGCTCCGGTACCACAGGATCAGCTGCGGCAGGTACGCACTCCTTGCAGGACGCTATCGGGCCTTTGAGGACCTGGCAGTAGGCGGAGCGCAGAGGCTGAAGTTTCGGCGCAGTAGTCTGCCCGGCAACAGTGACGTCATCTGGCACAGGCAGCCAATCAGGAGGATCCACTGTAAAGTCTATGGCGCCGGGCGATTCCTGCGCTTTGGCAGCATGGCGGTTAACCCCCTCCTCTCCGGGGTATGGCGCAGTAAGAAATTGAAGAACACGGCGGCCATATTGTGTACAGTCTAGGGCCCTAGGCCATGGCCGGATTAAAGAGGGGGCACAAGGGGCACGTGCCCCTGGGCCTCCACCACTTGGGGGACCCCACCAGCTGGAACCCGGAAGGGGAGTTCTGGAGCAATTTTTTTTTTTTTTTTTTAAACCCCTCCGCCGCCCCGGCGCTAACATCCGCGCCCGGGCGGTTTTGGGGGGGAGGGGGGGGGGCTCAGGGGAGTGATGGGTCGGCCGGGGGATCAGGCTGAAAAAGTCTCCCCCATGCAGGGCCGGCGTGAGCTTCCGGTACAGACAGGCCGGAAGCTCACAGTGCAGCCCCGCGATGCCCGAACCTCTCTCCTGTTTGGCAGCGGCGTGATGACGTCACACGCACGCTGCTGAGCGGGGAAGAAGTTTGGGCATCGCGGGGCTGCACTGTGAGCTTCCGGCCTGTCTGTACCGGAAGCTCACACCGGCCCTGCATGGGGGAGACCTTTTCAGCCTGCCTCTGTACCTGCCGTCCTGCTGATCCCCCGGCTGGTCTCCCTGCCAGCCGGCTAATCCCTCAGCCCCCCCACCGCTCACTCTTCCCTCCCTGCCTGTCACCTCAGCTGCCCCCACCCATCCTCACCCCCTGCCACCCCAGCTTACCCCGATCTTCTCCCCCAGCCGCCCCCCATCTTCTCCCCCTGCAACTCCAGCCGCCCCCCATCTTCTCCCCCTGCAACCCCAGCCGCCCCCCCATCTTCTCCCCCTGCAACCCCAGCCGCCCCCCATCTTCTCCCCCTGCAACCCCAGCCGCCCCCCCATCTTCTCCCCCTGCAACCCCAGCCGCCCCCCCCATCTTCTCCCCCTGCAACCCCAGCCGCCCCCCATCTTCTCCCCCTGCAACCCCAGCCGTCCCCCCATCTTCTCCCCCTGCAACCCCAGCCGTCCCCCCATCTTCTCCCCCTGCAACCCCAGCTGCCCGCCCATCTTCTCCCCCTGTTGCCCCCGCTGCCCCCCCTGTTCCCCAGGTTTTCCCCCTCCCCCAGTCGCCCCAGCTGCTCTCCCTGCCCCCCAGCTTCTCCCCCTGCCACCCCAGCTGCCCTCCCATCTTCTCCCCCTCCCCCTGCCACCCCAGCTGCCCTCCCATCTTCTCCCCCTGCAACCCCAGCCGCCCCCCATCTTCTCCCCCTGCAACCCCAGCCGCCCTCCCATCTTCTCCTCCTGCAACCCCAGCCGCCCTCCCATCTTCTCCCCCTGCAACCCCAGCCGCCCCCCATCTTCTCCCCCTGCAACCCCAGCCGCCCCCCCATCTTCTCCCCCTGCAACCCGAGCCGCCCCCCATCTTCTCCCCCTGCAACCCCAGACGCCCCCCATCTTCTCCCCCTGCAACCCCAGCTGCCCCCCCATCTTCTCCCCCTGTTGCCCCAGCTGCCCCCCCTGTTCCCCAGGTTCTCCCCCTCCCCCAGTCGCCCCAGCTGCTCTCCCTGCCCCCCAGCTTCTCCCCCTGCCACCCCAGCTGCCCTCCCATCTTCTCCCCCTGTTCCCCAGCTTCTCCCCCTCCCCCTGTCACCCCAGCTTATCCCCCTCCCCCTGCCACCCCAGCTGCCCTCCCATCTTCTCCCCCTGTCACCCCAGCTGCTCCTCCTGTTCCCCAGGTTCTCCCCTACCCCGGTCGCCCCAGCTGCTCCCACTGTTCCCCAGATTCTCCCCCTCCCCGGTCGCCCCAGCTGCTCTCCCTGCCCCCCAGCTTTTTCCCCTCCCCCTGTTGCCCCAGCTGCTATCCCTGCCTCCCTTCCCCAGTCACCCCCAGCTGCCTCCTTCCCCAGTCACCCCCAGCTGCCCGCCTGCAGATGAGTTGTGGTCGGAGAAGTCTTCATGATGGCTGCTCCAGATGGAGAAGAAAGCGAAGTGTGAGCGACGGCAATCGGAGAAGACGTCACCTGTGAGTCATTAGTAACTGCACTATAATCACTTCTATACTGTGCAGAGCCTGTGCACCATTGGGGTCTTAATGGGTCAGTGTATTGTTTGCGGTAGTGTACTGACACAGCCCCGGGGTCACTACAGTACACTAGCGCAAATTTTTAAACTAGGACCCAACTACAAGAGCTGCAGGCACTACAGCTCCCAGCGTATGCTGAGGGCTGCAGACTGTCAGTAAATGCTGGGCGTTGTAGTGCCTGCAGCTGTTGTAGTTGGGTCCTGGGTGCATTATACACTGGATGCTTTTTGGGAGATCAGAATACATAGATCTGTGGGCGCTCAGTGCAGGGAAGTGACCCCAGAACATCACTAATAGGGGATAGGGGAAGATGTTGTTGTTCTATCCCCTATTAGTGATGTTCTGGGGTCACTTCCCTGCACTGAGCGCCCACAGATCTATGTATTCTGATCTGCCACAAGGGATTTGTCACAGATACAGATGAATCCAGGAAAGGAGCGGGTAGGGCTGGGCGATAATGGCCTAAATCTATATCGCGGTTTATCGTACATATAACTGCGGTAACGATAATTGAGCGATAATTATGACACGCCCCTTTTACAAGCCACACCCACTTGGTTGTGCCAAACGCAATATTTAGTTTCAATAACGTAAAAAAAAATAATAAAAATTAACTGAGCAGCAACCAAGGCTATGTACACACTACAGAACATGTATAGACAGGTATACAGCCACTACAGGATGTGTATATACAGGTATACAGCCACTACAGAATGTGTACACAGAGGTATATAGCTATGTACACAATACAGGACGTGTATACACAGGTATACAGAGCATTGTCTACACTGGATACAGCTGAGCGCAGGACTAGCCATGTACAATGTAACAGTCTGGAGCTCACAGAGCATTGTCTACACTGAATACAGCTGAGAGCAGGACTAGCTGTGTACAATGTATCAGTCTGGAGCTCACAGAGCATTGTCTACACTGGATACAGCTGGGAGCAGGACTAGCTATGTACAATGTATCAGTCTGGAGCTCACAGAGCATTGTCTACACTGGATACAGCTGAGAGCAGGACTAGCCATGTACAATGTATCAGTCTGGAGCTCACAGAGCATTGTCTACACTGGATACAGAGCAAGACTAGCTATGTACAATGTATCAGTCTGTAGAGCTCACACAGCATTGTCTACACTGGATACAGCTGAGAGCAGGACTAGCTATGAACAATGTATCAGTCTGGTGTCCAGGCTGTTTGTATCCAGTGTAGACAATGCTCTGTGAGCTAGACTGGGGCAGGATGGCTCTACTGGCACTAAACAAGCTAGGAACAGACAAGGATCTGATCATGTAGGGAGGGCAGAACACGTGTGCGGTGTGGACTATGGGACCGGGCTGAGTCGCGCAGCGCTCCGTGTGGTATCCACGGGACATGAAGGGCCGCATCGGACGACTGGGGTCTGCTCTGCTGTTGCGGGCGAGTTGGGGTCAACTGTGCCAGCCGGGGGCTGCTCTGCCATGTGGGGTGAGTGGGGACCCGCTGTGCCGGCCGGCCGGGGGCTGCTCTGCCATGTGGGGTGAGTGGGGACCCGCTGTGCCGGCCGGCCGGGGGCTGCTCTGCCATGTGGGGTGAGTGGGGACCCGCTGTGCCGGCCGGCCGGGGGCTGCTCTGCCATGTGGGGTGAGTGGGGACCCGCTGTGCCGGCCGGCCGGGGGCTGCTCTGCCATGTGGGGTGAGTGGATGACCGCTGTGTCGGGTGGGCGGAGGGCTGATACCTGTGTCGGGCAAGTGGATGACCGATATGCCGGGCGGGCGGCTGCTCTGCCGTGTCGGGCGGGTGGGGGCCGCTCTGCTGTGCCGGGAAGACCGCTGTGATATGCCGGACGGGGGAGGATGGCAGGGGCGCTCTGACACACGGTGCTGGTCTCCTATGTGCAGTCCGTGCATCCCTGCACAGACTGCACATAGGAGGCTTCCTCCGGCCTGTGCAGCGCTTAGGGCTCAGGTAGGAAAATAGTAAAAATACCGCAGATACCGTCCTGGCAAAGTTGAGGTCGGTTAACCGACGCCAGAGACGGTATCGGTATTTTGACGGTATACCGCCCAGCCCTAGGAGCGGGTCAGCATGTCACATTTCACTGGTTCTATACTGGTGGGCCCCAGGTGCCCCAGTCCGACACTGGACAGAAGCGGTCCCCAAATTAAGTCCCCGGCCTCCTTCCTTCCTCCATCACGTCTGTTTGATGAGAAGAGCGGGCATCAAGCAAAGCGGCACCCCAGTACCTAGTACTACTGCCAGCCGGGGGGTGCCGCTCAGTAGTACTGGGTGCTGGAGTGCCGGCCTCCAGCACCCAGCTCCCAGTATGCACCATGCAGGTAACCTGTCAGTGCCGATGGGAAGGGGGAGGGGGGAGGGCGCCTCAGCATGCAAAGTGCCTAGGGCAGCATGAACTCTAAATACAGGCCTGGGTGTAGGGTTAACTGTGTGTTGACACATCTCCCGCCCGGCAGGCTCCTCAGACTTCCCCCTGATAGAGGCTTCCTGGAGGATCCCGAACAACACTCTCCTGCTGCGACCCCCCCCCCCACCCCCCTCCTTCCCTCTGACCTCACTGAGGAGAGGACAGCGCGCCGACGGGACCTCAAGTGGTAGGAAACCTGATTTCTTTAGCTGGACGATCTGTCACAGCGGCTGCCATGCTGAAGGAACCAGGAGAGAAGAGAGACGACCCATCCCCCGCCCAGATCAGGTGAGTATGAGTGAATGGGGTATATTTACTATGGAGGACATTACAGCAGGGGTATATACTATGGAGGACATTACAACAGGGGTATATATACTATGGAGGACATTACAGCATGGGGTATATACTATGTATGGGGACACATCAGAGCAGGGGTATATACTATGGAGGACATTACAGCAGGGGTATATACTATGAAGGACATTACAACAGGGGTATATATACCATGGGGGACATTACAGCAGGGGTATATATACCATGGGGGACATTACAGCAGGGGTATATACTATGGAGGACATTACAGCAGGGGTATATATACTATGGAGGACATTACAGCAGGGGTATATATACTATGGAGGACATTACAGCATGGGGTATATACTATGTATGGGGACACATATCAGAGCAGGGGGTATATACTATGTATGGGGACATTACAGCAGGGGGCATATACTGTACTATGTATGGGGTCACATATCAGAGCAGAGGGCATATACTATGGGGGCACATTCGAGAAGGTGGTATATACTATGGGGGCACATTAGAGCAGGGGGTATATACTATGTATGGGGACACATATCAGAGCAGGGGGCATATACTATGTAAGGGGGCATATACTATGGGGGCACATCAGAGCACATTCTGATGGAGACACATATCAGAACAGGGGTATATACTATGTATGGGGACACATATCAGAGCATGGGCCATATACTATGGAGGCACATTAGAGCAGGGGGTATATACTATGGGGGCACATTACAGCAGGGGGCACAGCAGGGCTGGACATTATTACTATATGATGGCACAGCAGGGGGCAATATTACTATAAGTGGGCACAACATGAGGACTTTATTACTATACGGAGGCACAACAGGAGATATTATTACTATATGTGGGCACAGGGGACATTATTACTATATGGGGGCACAGCAGAGGATGCTACATACAGGGGACAACCCACACACATATTAAGAAAAAAGGGAAGGAAATTGAAGGAAATGTGCGGAGCCTGAGATGTTTGTCTTGCAGGTTGTAAAGAGAAGAATTGTAGCTGCAAGAAATCATCCTGGAGGAAAAGGAAAGTGACACCTGAGATTAAAGAAGACGTCACCTGTGAGTCACTAAATTACATGTTTTTTCTTAGTTTTTTTGTAGAAAACTATTTGGTAGGGGGCCCTGAAGTGAAAAGGGAAATATTGCTCTTTGCCATAATACACACGCTGCTTTTTAATAGCAGAGTTTTACTGTATCAGCTGAAATTGTGGCAAAACTGCATGAGAAAATAATTCTGTAGTCTGTGTGCAGCATATGGTATATACTGTATACAGTCTGTGTGCAGCATGTGGTATATACTGTATATAGTCTGTGTGCAGCATATGATATATAGCCTGTGTGCAGCATGTGGTATATAGTCTGTGTGCAGCATATAGTATATACTGTATATAGTCTGTGTGCAGCATATGGTATATACTGTATATACTCTGGGTGCAGCATATGGTATATACTGTATATAGCCTGTGTGCAGCATATGGTATATACTGTATATAGTCTGTGTGCAGCATATGGTATATACTGTATATAGCCTGTGTGCAGCATATGGTAGATACTGTATATAGCCTGTGTGCAGCATATGGTATATACTGTATATAGTCTGTGTGCAGCATATGGTATATACTGTATATAGCCTGTGTGCAGCATATGGTATATACTGTATATAGCCTGTGTGCAGCATATGGTATATACTGTATATAGCCTGTGTGCAGCATATGGTATATACTGTATATAGCCTGTGTGCAGCATATGGTATATACTGTATATAGCCTGTGTGCAGCATATGGTATATACTGTATATAGCCTGTGTGCAGCATATGGTATATACTGTATATAGCCTGTGTGCAGCATATGGTATATACTGTATATAGCCTGTGTGCAGCATATGGTATATACTGTATATAGCCTGTGTGCAGCATATGGTATATACTGTATATAGCCTGTGTGCAGCATATGGTATATACTGTATATAGCCTGTGTGCAGCATATGGTATATACTGTATATAGCCTGTGTGCAGCATATGGTATATACTGTATATAGCCTGTGTGCAGCGTATGGTATATACTGTATATAGCCTGTGTGCAGCGTATGGTATATACTGTATATAGCCTGTGTGCAGCGTATGGTATATACTGTATATAGCCTGTGTGCAGCGTATGATATATAGCCTGACAGCAGTGGATGATATATAGTCTGTGTGCAGCATATGATATATAGCCTGAGAGCAGTGTATGAGATATAGCCTGTGTGCAGCATATGGTATATACTGTATATAGCCTGTGTGCAGCATATGGTATATACTGTATATAGCCTGTGTGCAGCATATGGTATATACTGTATATAGCCTGTGTGCAGCATATGGTATATACTGTATATAGCCTGTGTGCAGCATATGGTATATACTGTATATAGCCTGTGTGCAGCATATGGTATATACTGTATATAGCCTGTGTGCAGCGTATGGTATATACTGTATATAGCCTGTGTGCAGCATATGGTATATACTGTATATAGCCTGTGTGCAGCGTATGGTATATACTGTATATAGCCTGTGTGCAGCGTATGGTATATACTGTATATAGCCTGTGTGCAGCGTATGATATATAGCCTGACAGCAGTGGATGATATATAGTCTGTGTGCAGCATATGGTATATACTGTATATAGCCTGTGTGCAGCATATGGTATATACTGTATATAGCCTGTGTGCAGCATATGGTATATACTGTATATAGCCTGTGTGCAGCATATGGTATATACTGTATATAGCCTGTGTGCAGCATATGGTATATACTGTATATAGTCTGTGTGCAGCATATGATATATAGCCTGAGAGCAGTGTATGGTATATAGCCTGTGTGCAGCATATGGTGTATATCCTATGTATGTCATATTCTGCACACAGGCTATATATGCCATATCATGGGCTGCACACAGCTGTGTATTTTAATCCTTTGGGTACGTTCACATGTACCATATCCGCTATATATTCTACACAGCCTTTAAGTACTTTCTGGGTGCTCCTTACTGCTTCAGGTAGTGTACATGGTTGGGAACTGCAGATGGGACTTAGACTTGCAAGTCCAGGTTCCTTCAGCGATTCACATCTGCATATGCTGCTGTGGTGGCTAACGCAGGGGGCAGGAGAGCACAGAAAGTGCTGAAGGGCTGTGTTCTCGCATTGCATTATTAACATAAACACAAAGTGGGAACACACCCCGAGTGGGAATACACCCCCTCCCCATCCTGTCTCTAGGGCCTGGCATCTTCCTCTGGACTGCAGCCTGTAGTGACCATCACATGCAAAACAGAGGAGGATGCTGAGCCACACAGCCAGGAGTGAGGAGGGGTAGGTGCTAAGTCTGCTACAGTAAGTAGCCACCTGTATAGATCGCTGTATGGGATATACTTGGGGGGAAAAAATGGGGGGAGGCCCCCAACAAAATTTTTGCCCAGGGCCTCCACCAACCTTAATCCGGCCCTGCCCTAGGCACTTCAATTACACCCATGATAATGCAGCAAACTGTCCCCTTTAGCAGCAGCACGCTAGGCAAAGTCTTTCTGGGAGTTGTAGTGCGCCTCTGGGGAATAGTTGGAGCGGGCACAACGCAGTTTGTATCCTGTTCGTGACGCCAAAAATGCGATGCCCCTGGCCCCTAGGGGCCACTCCGCTGAGAGGGTGTTGTAGCAGGCAGGAACTGGGGCAGCTGCTAACTGGATGGTTGTCACGATTTAGGCACGAGGGATCGCAGCTGGAAACCGGGCTCCTGACCGTGCGGAGACTAGGCATGCGATTCTTCGTTGTCCTTAGTCAGGGCACCAATTATCACACCAATGCCAAGGTTCAGAAACAACGGTAGTTGTGTATTTATTGTAACGGTGATAACTAGTAGCAACAGTCTCTCCGGATGCAACCGGGAATAAGGCAGGCTTGAATAAAGCAGAATAATGGGTGATGCTGCAATAGGCTGTGAAAGTAGCGTGCTGAATGATGGGAGTAGTAGTGAAACTGAAGATGAGATGCTGGGTGGAATGGAATTGAGATGAATACTTGCTGTTGATGATTAGAGAAGATGATGAGAGGAATGACTGAAGAACAACTGCACCCAGATCTGGAGAATAGATGAGAATCTTGAGGACTCGAGAACAGCACACAGCCAGGAATACTTCTTGTGGAACTGGAGCAGCAGAGCACATGTATCTCTCACCTTACAGGGGAGAGAGAACTCACACCGAACCTATCCCCTCTGTGGTAGTGTGGTAGGGAATAGACTGAGGTAGAACAGGAAGTCACATGGTAACCCCAGCCAAAGCTTGATGACCATTGGAGTTACCATGGAAGCAGGGCACAGTCACTTGACATCCAGCCATTGCATCATCACACCATTAGGCATATACAGTGAAATATACATGAGAAGTACCATACTTGAACACGGGGGGGGGGGGGGGGGGGGGGGGGGGGCGACATAATACCATTAGGCACTGATACCTGAATATACAAACAATAAATGAATGGAATAGCAGACCTGAACACTGAGAAGGGTGACACAATACACGCAGTTTGTAGTGGACCATAGCTTTCCAGAACAGAACTGGTTACAATAAAAGTGTGAGGATAAGAGGGTCTGTTCTGGGACAATGCATTACAATTTAAAAACGATTTAAAGCCCTTACAAGGGCTGTTTGTTTGTATTGCTAGTATTCCCTGCCTACTGGAACCCTTCCTAATGCTCTCCCTGACCAGCAGCAGCTCTGTCCCTAATCTCTTCCAGCATACGTCTGAAGCAAGCACTACCGGCCGCGATTTTTATATGGCAGGGTCATCTGATCTGGCCAACCAATCACTGATATCGACATGTATGGGTCCCACGTCATTGCAGGATGTACCAAAGAGTCTCCTGCATGTTTATTGGCTGAGAAATAGCGCCCAAACTTACAGTACCCTAATACTCGAACGAGTACCAAGCTTGGACGAGCATGTTCGCTCATCATTACATAGGTAGAAGAGAACCAGCACCTGAGAGTGGTCAGCACAAAACACATGGTACAAAGCAATTAACCCATTAACTACTTCAGCCGTGCAATAGAGTTGGGTGACACCTAGTGGGGAAAACACAGTACTACATCTCCCACTTGCAAACCTGAGAGAATGACTTACTTGGGTGCTCTAGACAGCACCAGTGGTGGGACACCCCACAACATCTACAGCTCAGCCTGTAGAATGACCTCTTTAAAGGTCACAGTTATACACTGTTACACCAATGTTTCCCATTCATGTCAATAGGACAGGCGCTGTACATGTTTATGTACTGTACATATGCCTATGTTTTTGGGGATTACTGTAAAGTATATCACTAAATCTGTTTGGGTAAGATGGACACCCCTATAATAATCTAAATTACAATTAAATAATTGCAACAAATTAGAAAAATATAATCATTATAGTTTAATTAATTGAATAAATAAATAAATAAATAATATATGGAGCCACTTTTTAGCGGAAAAATCCTGATACAATGGACCCTCAGACCCCCGGACAAGCAAAGTTTATACCTATATTTGTCACCTATCCAGACCAACAAAATACTTAATAAAACAATAAATCAGATATTGTATATGGTGGCATAAACCACCCATTAGTAGTATGATAACTTCCATAGAAGATTCCACTGAAGACTCGTCTACTGTAAATCTTAGGAGCCATCACCAATTCTTGATTAACCCCTGAGGAAGAAATAGATGAGATGTGAAAATTACTGTAAACAACAACAAGGTGATCGCCATTACAGGAGAAGCAGATGCTACAAAGTATCAACACACTGTAATAATTCCTGAGAGGGTTATAACCATAATTAATATCCCTCCAACTTATTACAAAAGGGTATAAATAGGGATGTAAGAAGCCGGGAGGGCGCTCCTCTGTAGGGCGAGAAGATCACAACAACGAGAAATTCTCCAGACACAGAAAAATCCAAAAATCACTAATTTTCCTCAATAATATTTCAATTTTCTCGACCTTTCTGCTATGGGAGAAAATCTATACAAGGTAAGTGTGACGCTAAGGCTTAGGGCTCTATTACATGCGAGGAGTATCAGTGGAGCAGGCTGATATCCCCCTGTGCAATAGAGCAAGAGATCAGCCAAGTGAGCAAACAATCAGGGATCATCCATCGACAGCTCACCACCCTCTACTAATCCTGTATTATACTTCAGAGCTGCACTCACTATTCTGCTGGTGGGGTCACTGTGTACATAGATTACATTACTGATCCTATACTGATCCTGAGTTACATCCTGTATTATACTCCAGAGCTGCACTAAGTATTCTGCTGGTGGGGTCACTGTGTACATACATTACATTACTGATCCTGTATTATACTCCAGAGCTGCAGTCACTATTCTGCTGGTGGGGTCACTGTGTACATATATTACATTACTGATCCTGAGTTACATCCTGTATTATACTCCAGAGCTGCACTCACTATTCTGCTGGTGGGGTCACTGTGTACATAGATTACATTACTGATCCTGTACTGATCCTGAGTTACATCCTGTATAATACCCCAGAGCTGCACTCAGTATTCTGCTGGTGAGGTCACTGTGTACATACATTACATTATTTGTCCTGCCCCCCTATGCCAGTTGCTACACCAATGCCTCCTCCTGATGTCTTCTCCTTTACCAGTCACTACACTGATGCCTCCTCCTATACCAGTCATTACACTGATGTCTTCTCCTGTACCAGTCACTACACTGATGTCTCCTCCTGTACCAGTCACTACACTGATGCCTCCTCCTATACCAGTCATTACACTGATGTCTCCTCCTGTACCAGTCACTACACTGATGTCTCCTCCTATACCAGTTACTACACTGATGTCTCCTCCTGTACCAGTCACTGCACTGATGCCTCCTCCTATACCAGTTACTACACTGATGTCTCCTCCTCCTGTACCAGTCACTACACTGATGTCTCCTCCTGTACCAGTCACTACACTGATGTCTCCTCCTCCTGTACCAGTCACTACACTGATGTCTCCTCCTGTACCAGTCACTACACTGATGCCTCCTCCTCCTGTACCAGTCACTACACTGATGTCTCCTCCTGTACCAGTCACTACACTGATGCCTCCTCCTGTACCAGTCACTACACTGATGTCTCCTCCTTTACCAGTCACTACACTGATGCCTCCTCCTGTACCAGTCACTACACTTTCTTCTTTCCTATCACCTCTCTTCTTCTATTGCACTCTGTTCACCCAATCACAGCGCACCATACACACTGTAGAGGAAGTTAGTCCCATGGGTAGGGGATGAGCAAGAGTTTTTCTGTTGAGAAAGGACACAAGCTTAATAGTTCTCCACAGCGGTCTTGTCCGGGCCCTGGCCCTCTGCCGGGTACCCCAAAGTTTAGTCTTCGACAGTGCCCCCCATAGGTAGGACGCAAGACAGCACACTGTTACCAACCTTCTTACAAGTACCCTCACAAAGCACTATGCGGTGTTAAACCTCTTAGAAGAGGACTAGCCAACAGATAACCTCAACCCACGCCATGGACAAGAAAAGTCACAGAGCAGGACAGTATCCACTATAGAGCCATAGAGCCAGGAATGATCCAGGTGGAGCAAAGTTGCAGTAAGCCTATAAACTCCATCTCGCAGCGCGGGTGTCAGCAGGGAACCCTCAGCATTCCGCTCAACCCAGGTAACAAGGTCTGGGACCTGTGTCACCCATTAGTAAGGTTCGGCCAACGCTAGTGGGCATAAGGTGGTGTGAAGACTAAAACAAAAGTCAATACACGGGCACAGGTGTTCTTCTTCTTCTACAAGTATTCTATTGTATCCTCCAACATCCCGGCAGAGGACACTACTACATGGGTTGAGACTCTCACGGCCTCCTCTTTTCTGCTACTCTACCTCAGCACAACTCAACACAACTACCTCCTACTCTGCCCTTATCCTACAGATCTGGTTGTCCTATGTTCAAGTCTTTTATTGGAACTTTGTCAAGTGTATATCAAAGATCTTCTGTATTACCTGCTGCAGATGTACAAGTAGTAAATTAACTCAACGTTATCTCAAGAGTCTGTGATCATCACCACCTACACAGTGTATACACCGCAACCTTAGGACACTTCCCCTTTTTGAGGGTGGCGGGTCCTACTACCCGGGGGCAGGGGGTGGGGGGGGGCGTTACACCAATCTGGCCACTTGTGACTGCATCATCCGCAACTACACTATCCCAAGGGACCTGGCAGCACACTGACCACAGGGGAAAAGGGTACAATCGGACTTACACCTTAAAAGCAGGCGTGCCATCACACCTGTGTACCCACTGGCGTCACGTGACCACACAATAAGCTTCACACTACAACACCTAGCAAGTGACCGTCCGTCCCTCCGATATAACACCTCTGGAGGTCCACCACAATGCCTCCTCCTGTACCAGTCACTACACTGATGTCTCCACCCCCTGTACCAGTCACTACACTGATGTCTCCCCCTGTACCAGTCACTACACTGATGTCTCCTCCTGTACAGTCACTACACTGATGTCTCCTCCTGTACCAGTCACTACACTGATGTCTCCTCCTGTACCAGTCACTACACTGATTTTTCCTCCTCCTCCTGTACCAGTCACTACACTGATGCCTCCTCCTCCTCCTGTACCAGTCACTACACTGATGTCTCCTCCTCCTCCTGTACCAGTCACTACACTGATGTCTCCACCCCCTGTACCAGTCACTATACTGATGCCTCCCCCTGTACCAGTCACTACACTGATGTCTCCTCCTTCTCCTCCTGTACCAATCACTACACTGATGTCTCCTCCTGTACCAATCACTACACTGATGTCTCCTCCTCCTCCTGTACCAGTCACTACACTGATGTGTTCCCCTGTACTAGTCACTACACTGATGTCTCCTCCTCCTCCTATACCAATCACTACACTGATGTTTCCTCCTCCTCCTGTACTAGTCACTACACTGATGTGTTCCCCTGTACCAGTCACTACATTGATGTCTTCTCTTGTACCAGTCACTACATTGATGTCTCCCCCTGTACTAGTCACTACACTGATGTCTCCTCCTGTACCAGTCACTACATTGATGTCTCCTCTTGTACCAGTCACTACACTGATGTCTCCTCCTGTACCAGTCACTACACTGATGTCTCCTCCTCCTCCTGTACCAGTCACTACACTGATGTCTCCTCCTCCTCCTGTACCAGTCACTACACTGATGTCTCCTCCTCCTGTACCAGTCACTACACTGATGTCTCCTCCTCCTCCTGTACCAGTCACTACATTGATGTCTCCTCCTGTACCAGTCACTACATTGATGTCTCCTCCTGTACCAGTCACTACATTGATGTCTTCTTCTGTACCAGTCACTACACTGATGCCTCCTCCTATACCAGTCACTACACTGATGTCTCCTCCCCCTATACCAGTCACTACACTGATGTCTCCTCCTCCTCCTCCTGTACCAGTCACTACACTGATGCCTCCCCTTGTACCAGTCTTGTAGTGACTTTGTGTGGGAGAAGAAGAAGACTTTCGTACTTGAGAATAAAAAGAAGAAAACCGCCTTTTCAGAGTGTCAGTTTCGGTAGTATGAGGCAAGGATGAACCCAGGTGACAGTTTGGGTTTAGCTTGTAGAGGAAAGTCTCTCATGAAGGAAATCTGTAAGCTGTGACTCCTGACAAGGGCCCTGGCCCTGGGCCAGGCCCGGTTATAGGGTTCAGCACGAGCTTTGTCACTGAGTCTCTTCCTTTCCCCATCAACTAAAGAAGGCCCACAAGAAATTAACACTCCTAAATACGGGTGGCCTCCTATTGCTGGGGAAAGTGCTATAAAAAGTGAGGTGAAGGAGTATGATAAGGTGAAGAGTCTGAGGCACCCAAGCTAGTGATTGTTTAACAGAAAACAGTAAAATACACAGTTAACCCTTTTACCTTTAGCTATGCAAAGAGAACAAGAGAGAGTGAGACACCAAGTGGTGATGGTGCACGATGACACCCATCATCCCGCAGTGTGACATCTGACAGACATACCCTTTGACAGGTGGAATACAGAACTAAGTGGCACACCTGTACTGGGACAATACAATAAACAACTGTAGTGAAGATATTTAAAGGATATACATGCCTACTAAAATGTTTTGCCAGATGCTGTGGTGGGTTTATTAACTGCGCCCCTGGCTTACTTCACGGAAAAGGTGCAAACAAGATGCGTGCCTATTCCATGGTGTAGGCACCTCTTACCGAATTTATCACGACTAACATTTTTCTATTTGATTCTCCCTTACCAGGTGGATGAGGATTACCGTCAAGCAGTAGTTTCTTCCAATCTGACCATTACTCCTGTAACAGAATTCATCATCTTTGGTTTCCCGAGTCTTCAGCAGTATCAGCTTCTGCTCTTCTGTGTGTTCCTCCTTATATATCTGTTCACCATCACTGGGAATGGAAGCATCATCTTCTTGGTGGCCCTTGACCGCCGGCTGCATACTCCTATGTATTTCTTTGTCAGTAACTTATCTGTCCTTGATCTGAGCTACGCAACGGTAACCATCCCTAAGATGTTGGCCAAGTTCTCCATGAACCTTGACACCATTTCTTATAAGGCCTGCTTGGCTCAGATGTATATTTTTGAGTCTTTAGTAGTTACAGAGTGTTTCTTACTGACGGCAATGGCTTATGACAGATATGTCGCCATATGTTCTCCTCTACATTACCCGACCATCATGACTAAGAGACGATATCTACTGTTGATAGCTATGGTATGGGTCGGTGGTTTTGCTGCCCCAGCCCCAGTCTTAATTTTAGCCTTGAATATACTATTTTGTGGCCCTAATATGATCCATCATTATTACTGTGACCATCCACCATTGTTGCAGTTGGCCTGTTCTGACACCTCTGTAAATATAGCGGTCGGCTCCACCATCGGGGCTCTATCTCTTCTAATATCATTGATTCTAGTCATCATTTCTTACATTAAAATCATATTAGCCATCCTGAAAATGAATTCCAAAGAAGGACGTATGAAGATGTTCTCCACATGCGCCTCACACTTCACTGTGGTCAGTATCTTCTACTTGCCGCTTACCGTCATATATATACAGCCAAAGGCCTCCTCAGATGTGGACTCTCTGGTGGCCCTGCTCTACACAGTATTAACACCTATGATGAATCCAGTTATATACAGCCTCAGGAACAAGGACATTATAGAGGCTTTCAAGAAGAAAATCCACTTTGTAACCAAAGAATAGCAAAGATATATTGAATTTTGTGTCAATAATTAATAAAAATGTTATATTTATGAATCCTCTTATATCATTCTGTGTGTCTATAGATAAGGTCTTTTAATCTGGAAATCCTCATCATTCAGCATTGGCTATTATCTTGAATGGACGTATTAGCAGACAAATGCCTTATGCACTTGACCAGTGTATTGTATGACTTATTACCATTTGTACAGCTATATAACATAGCGTCCATAGAAGTCTCTTTATATATATCACTATAAACCTTCAGCTTCATCCATGTGAATCCAATCTAAAAAAAATAAAAAATAAAAAATAAAACATTGCAGCACGTTCCAATACATGGAAGTGTCCTCCCCTTAAAGGGAGCCTGTCACCCCGGCTGCCAGGGTAAAGCCCGCCCCCACCCCAGGGTGGAGCCCTTTATATTCACCCCCTCTCGAAGTCCCAGACCCCGACCCGGAGCCAAGAAATCCCCATCAGAAGCTGTGTGCGCGCTCACCAGAGATGAGTCCGACGCCCATAGAGAATGACTGCTCCAGTCATTCTCTATGGGCATCAGACTCATCTCTGGTGAGCGCGCACGGCTTCTGACGGGGATTTCTTGGCGCCGGGATGGGGTCCAGTACCAGGACTTCAAAAGGGGGGGAGAATATAAGGGGCTCCATTGGGGGTCGGGAAGGCTTCACCCCAGCAGATAGTGGTTCCACGTAGTAGTAGTAGATCACGCTCCTATTATGTATGAGGTGACTCCCCATTTCTCTGTCAACCTTTGTGCTGGAGATCACCCCAGAGTGGCTCAATGATATTGAGGTCAGGGAGACTCCAGAACTTTCACTTTGTTCTGTTGTAGCCAATGACAGGTCAATCATGACAACAAAAAACATCCAAATCACCTAGATCAAAAGTTCACAAACCCTGGGGATATTGGCGTGATGACATGCACACAAGTTGACACAAATTGACAAAAATTTTGACCAGAACTACTAGGAAAATTGTTTGGGATGCAAAGAAAAACCCACAAATAACATCAACTAAAATACAGTGTGGCTGTTCAAGATGCACAATATGGTGGTACTTGAAGAAAAATGGTCTGCATGGTTGAGTTGCCAGAAGAAAGACATTAGTGGGGCAAATGCCCCAAAGTATCTCACCTACAATACGCCAAACAAAACAGACACAAGCCTCAGAACTTCTGGAACAAGGTAATTTTGAGTGACTGCCAACAGGTAACAAACCTCTACCACCCGCAGACTGCTGGCTCTTATAACTAAATAAAAACACAACACCATTCTACTTTTGCTGGACGAGGGTCGGCCACAGCATTTATTAATTTTAAACTGTTTTAAAGTAACTCCAACTCTCTCCAACGTGGAGAACTCATATCCAGGCTACACGCGGAGTGGCAGGCCGCCGGACTCCCAGCGGACACATCGAACTTCCAGGCTCACTTTATCACCACTTTAACCTCGGAACCGCCATGAAGGAGCCCTTATACACCTATAGGGCTCCGACCCCCGCCCAGCAAAAACATGGCCTGTTCGATGCCATCCTGGAGGCCTGATATAAAAATATCCAATCCAATGTCGGATAAATGTACTTCGTCAGGCCGCATAAAGCGGCTGTTATCGCCCTCAAGCTGTCTCTGCCTAACTACCACCAAGGACCTGGATCTCACAAATCGGGATACACGGAAATTGATGGACCTCCACGCCCTTTCAACAGCAGCGGCATCCCGGGCATCTTGCCAGACCATCCGAGAAACTATTTCTGACCATACCAAGACTAGGTCTGTAAAAAAGGTTGCAAAACGGTCAATGTCTGCTCGCATAATTGTCAACAACTCAGCCATTCTCATGGAGCAGAGATCCTTTCCGCCCACATGCAAAACTAAAATTATTGGACCCGACACCCTGGAACTGATGTCAACAATGATGGCCACCGCAGCCCACCGATACCCCTCCAATTGACCTCCATTCCACAAAATCCAAGGTCACGACCTACCGGTCGACACTCCGCTCTCTGTGCCGCTCGAGCAACATAGGAGTGACCAAGAATCCAGATCACGGGCCTAGCAAGACCTAATAATGAAAAACATTGTTAATTCACAATAGCAAATCTGGACGGATATAGCTTGCAAAACATGAAGAACGTCAGCGGCCAATACGCTTCACCTCTGCCTCTGGCAAGCCCGCCCGTGCCGCCTCTGTAGCCGCCCCTATACGAAAAGAATGTAATGCGAATTTGGCAGGGGGAACTCCGATAGCCGACAAACAACGTCGAAAAACGGAAATAATATGGTATCTGGTAACGGGAGTAGAATCCGCATGAACGAAAAAATTTCGGCCTCTGGGCCGCAAAGACAGATACTCGGTAACGCATTGCAACGGGCAAACCGTGCACACCTTGTATAGGTATCCATACACCCTGTCGATACTGATCCGTTTTTGAGCCGCGCAAGCGCAAACGTAAAGAGCCATTGGAGACTAAGATGTCATCAAAAAGAAGACCTCCCTGTTTTAACTTAGAAGGGGGAAGGAGTTCCCCTATTCGCAATGCCCCGAAAAAGGCCGTGCAAAAGCAAGCCGCAAAAAGACGCGCCTCCAACACTGAAGAGCAGACGTGGCTACACGCTACAACTATACGCGCTAGCAAATCGTAAGACACGGGACGTCTAGCTTCGCGCCGGACATGCTCCTTCCTCCAGCCCTTCAGGGCCTGTCTGATGAGGAAATGTTTAGTGGAATCAGCCCAGCCATGTATTTTTAGAAAAAAGGCTACACCTGAAAGGGAACGCAGGGCAACCGAGCTAGAAACCCTGGCCTCGCGCAGCTGCAAGAAATATTCAAGTGTGACCTGTAACCTTAAAGAATTACTGGAGGCCACATCCCTTGAGCCTGCTAACTGCAACCATGCATTCCTGGCCTTACCGTGCCTCTGCCAAGTCGGCGGAGTAACCGAGGAACTAATCAGGGTCATCAGTTGCTGTTGTCCACTATTTCCCAGAGATGCTGAGGACATAATTGACCATGGATATCCGCTCCCGGTAAGAGCGCTCGGAATTCCTGCCAATGACAACGAGAAAGGGCATCAACAAGAACGTTATCTTTACCGGGGACATGCCGTGCTCGAAAGTAGATGTTCAATTCCAGACAGCGCAGCACCATGTGTCGCAGCAATGACAAAACGGGAAGATAAAAAGAGGACAAACGGTTAATACAATATAAAACTCCTAAATTGTCTGTACGAAAACAAATGTGCCTGTTGCTAAACTGTGCACCCCAAATTTCAATGGCAACTATAATTGGAAATAGCTCCAAGAGGGTAAGATTTTTACACAGAGATGGTCTCCAGTTGTCCGGCCACGAGGAGTAACACCAAGATTTTCGAAAAATAGTTCCAAAACCGCAAGCACCTGAAGCATCTGTGAAGAACTCTAACTCACCATTACTACATTCAACGCTTCGGAGACATGTGCGACTATTATAGGAGCCAAGAAATGAACTCCAGACGAGCAGATCACTTTTTAGCTGTTTGGTCAGCCTAATCCGATGCCCTGGAGCCCCAACCCCCCGGGTTGATAACAAAAGGCGACGGGAAAAAACCCTGCCCATCGGCATCACCCGGCAGGCAAAGACTAAAAGGCCCAACATAGACTGCATTTGTCGCAACGTAACTTTTTGAACTGCACAAAAACCTTCGATTAACTGTGAGAGCCGAAGAAGCTTATCAGGGGGAAGTCTGAAAACCATCTCCGTGGAGTCAATTTCTATACCTAGAAAAGACAAAGTGGTGCTGGGTCCTTCCGTCTTTTCTTCTGACACTGGCACACCGAATTGTTTCATGAAGAAACAAAACGAATTGAGGAGATAAAGACATTGACTACTCCCGGCCGGAGCCACAAAGAGGAAGTCATCTAAATAGTGCAAAATTGCCGTGGAACCTGTTTCACATCTTACTACCCATTCAAGAAAAGAACTGAACATCTCGAAATAATGGCAAGATATGGAACAGCCCATCGGCAAACAAGTGTCATAGTAGTATTTCCCTTCAAAATGACAACCAAGGAGGTAATAGCAATCTGGATGCACAGGGAGGAGGCGAAAGGCGGACTTAATATCCGACTTCGCCATTAATGCACCTGGTCCTGCCTGTCTCACCAACATAACTGCCCTGTCAAATGAAACATACGAGACCGACGCATCATCCTGCGAAATGCCGTCATTGACAGACATAACTTTTGGGTACGAGAGGTGGTGTATAAGTCGGAATTTTCCTTGTTCTTTTTTGGGGACCACTCCTAAGGGGGAGACTCTCAAGTTAAAAAAAGGGGGGGGGGGAGAGAAAAGGGGCCTTCAATCCTGCCAAGGGAAACTTCCTTCCCTAACTTCCCTAACTAGGACAAGCGGATGGTCTCTCACAGATTTAAGGTTCTCTGCAAACAAAGGGGTTCTGCTAAGAATAAAAGGAATAAAGAACCCATAAGTAAAACCATTCCTCAATTGCTCAGCCTCTGTCTCATTGGGGTATTGCTTCAGCCAGGGCTCCATCGCGATTGGAGTCCTTTGTGTCACTAGCGCCTGCGCGTGGAGGTTTTGTGGTATGTGTTTTACATCGAATGGCTGGGTGGTTACCTCCGCATGCCGAGCATTCGTGTCGGTATTTACATAGCGCGGCAAATCTGCAGTGCCCTTCATTAAATGACCAGCACGCACCTGGTCTACACACGGCCATTGTCTCCTGGGCTGCTGTCCCGGAGACAGTGGCCCCGGATTGAAAGGGGAAAGGGCGGTGTGGCCTGGTCATCAAACGTAACCATACGTCAGTGGCTTTAACACCCCAGCCGATATCTGGCTGGAGACTTAAACGCTGACGAAATTCCTTGTCATATCGCCACCACGCTGAGCCCCCATGAGTTTTATAAGGGGTATAGACCGTGTCCAAATATGTAAATAGCTCCTGACAGCGCTCTGGGTGCTTCTGCCCCATCACACAACCTAATACAGCAATAGCCTGCAACCAATTGTTCATTGTTTTTGCAGGCTTAGGCCTGCGATCATAAGGTCTGGCGTCCGGGAGACGCCATTCCTTATCTATAGTAAACTGCCCCCCAGGCATCAACATAATTAAACTCACCTGAAGTAGTCGCTTGAGGAGGCAAAACAGGCATTGTCGGTAAAACGGGAGTCGCAGGAGGAACAGGAAGGGGAGGAGGAGGAGTAGGAGGGACAGGTGGAGGAGGAATAGCAGCATGGGGATCCTCCTTTGTAACCAGGCTGCCTGTCCTGGACGGCGGAGGCACCAGCCTCGTGGCGCATGAGACCGGCCAGTCTCGCCAGAGGACCACTCGGATGATGAAGGAGATCGCCAGCGGGAAGGTCTGGACCTCCCGGACTGGTGAGAAGCTCTGGAATAGTGGCGGGAACATCGTCTTCTAGAACCTCTATAGCTATGGCTCCCAGAATCCTGAGAGGAGGAAGAGGATCTAGACCTGTGGCGGGGCCTATGGGATCTTCTGTGAGATACAGCCAGGTGCATTTGCTCAGTGATGGCCGCAATCTCAGCAGGGTTAATTGATTGTATAGTAGGGGTGACTGGCTGTGCAGCAGGGGGAGCAGATTGTACAGAGGGGTTAACTGACTGGGCAGCAGGGGGAACTAAGTGCATAGGTGCCATAGCTGAGGCGAGAGGGGGTGGAGGGAGGGAGGTAGAAGCAGCAGCAGCCACGTCTGTTGCTGCAGCAGCAGGGGCTACCTCTGTAGATGTAGCTGCAGGAGCCTGTGCCGACATTTGGGGTCCCTGAGAGGGTGGTTGGGTGGCCAGGCGATCCGATGAGGAGCTCTGACTAGCCTGCACTCCCATCCTCACAGCCGGAAGGTACTGGCGCAGTAAACCGTAAGTCGCGGCCGCAGCACTTCCGGTAAGGGGGCGGGGCTCCGGAAAGGTGGGAGGGCGCGAGTAGCTGCGGGTTTTTGCCGATAGATGAGAAGAGCCCGGGCTAAGCCTAGCCGGAGGCCACGACACTCGCGCAGACCGGCGGCTCCCTGTGCTCAGGTCAGAGGAGGGGGGAAGAGAAGTTCCAGAGGTAGGTGGAGCAAGCGGGGGGGGGGGGGATATTACCGGAGGCAGGGGGAGGTGTTATAGCGGCCATCAGCCGGTTTAGGAGGCCCCCATCAGACTGCAGACGGGCCCTGATAACCTGCAGCAGCTGTTCTTCCGCCATCTCTCTGGAACACGGACAGCAAGGGGATGTGTCCTGCTTGCTACTGGATCACCAAGAGGAAGAGGTAAGACACGGGAGGGTATAATAAGCATTCCACCCTGCTGCTTTTGGACGGCTATGGTCATGTGTATGAAAGGGGGCTGTCCCGGTGCAACCAACTTAATCTAAAGCAGAGGGGGTAAAGGGGGGGGGATGTAACCGATGATGAGAACCATTCCTACCCAGCACTCTGCTAACTATGCCCAGCAACAAACCGTTTGCAGTCCCTGGGCACACACGCCTGTTTGCCTCACCAGATGAGACCATAATTGAACCTATGGCCCCAACCATAAATGTTACATTTGGAGAGGTGTCAACAAGGCTTAAGATGAAAGGGACACCACCTACTGTAAAGCACAGGGATGGATTGCCGATCTTTTGTGGATGTGTGAACTACAAAGGCACAGGAAAGATGAATGCAGCAGGTTATCAGCACTCATCAGCCCAGAAGCTTCGCATGGGACGTATTTGGACGTTCCAACATGACAAAGATTTAAAACAGAAGGCCAAGAAGAACTGTCATTGTCTACAACAGAACAAAGTGAAGGTTCTTAAGTGGCCATCAGAGTCTCCTGACCTCAATATCATTGCGCTACTCTGGGGAGATTTCCAGCACACATTTCATACAAGACAGCCCAGCAATTTACAGGAACTGGAGGCTTTTTGCAAGGAAGAATGGGCAGCTTTACCATCTGAGAAAAAAAGAGTCTCATCCACAACTACCACAAAAGACTTCAAGCTGTCATTGATGTCAGAGGGGACAATACACGGGATTAAGAACTGAGCTATGTAAACTTTTGATCAGGGTCATTTGGATATTTTTGGTTGTTGTTGTGATTTAAAAAGAGAAAATACAGTAGTTTAACAATAAATGGCTTCATCCAACCACTAAATATGAGCGGGAAAAAGGTTTTTGTGTTAACATTCATGTTCTCTTTAAAAAGGACAAGAAAAAAAAATTCTGCCTGGGTATGTAAACTTTTGAGCACAACTTAGGCTGTGTTCACAAATGGCATTTCTGTTGTGTTTTTGCTGCTATTTTTCCATTAATTGTGCAATTCGCAACTAAATTGTGGGAAAACAGAAACAAAAACGCCATGTGTGAACTCGATGTAGCCCATGTAGCTCAATTTTTATCATGATCCTGCTATTGCCATTTTACCAGAATTTGCAAGAGATTCATGGTAAAAACACATGAAAAACACAGAACAAAAAAAAACCTCTGTAGCCGGCTATATCATGAACAACTTATCTGATGTGCCTGGTCATGTCGACCTCTCTGTGGAGGCTAGACAAACAAAGAAAGGCAACAAAAACACATATGGGGAAACATAGGCTAAAAGTCTAAAAGTTCACTTACTTTTACAAAACACTGAGTTCAAGGAGATCAGTGAAAAACTTCCAATGAGGTACTCAATCAAGAGTGTGCCACAGCGCTTGACACGCACAGGAGAACGCCAGGTGCGCTCCTGCTCAAACTGCCCTACCGCGACGTTGAAAAAGACCCTGGTAGGGTCGAAACGTCATCAGTCGCCTAAATCAAGCATTATTTTCTGTTTGCACCATTATTGTATATATACCTGGCCTTGTTCCTATCACGCTGTCAAATAAACTGTTGAACACTTTTGCATAAAAAGAGTGCTACAGATTTCTCCCTATTTGTTGGCACACACTACACAAGACCCAGGACTGCCCTGAGACTCCTACAGAGACTTTGGCTTGAGAAACATCCGGGAGGACCAAAACCAGCCCTCTGCCAGGTCCCACTACCTAAAGTTCAGACTTAGTCAGTACCCCACATGGAAAGGACGCAAGACAGCACATTGCTACCAACTGCTTCACTAGTTACACTCCAAAGCACTATGCACTGTAAGGCTCCTCTTAAGAAAGGACTAGCCAGAGACAACCTCAACCCACACCGTGGACAAGAAGAATTTACAGAGCAGGAAAGTATGCACAATAGAGCCAAAGAGCTTGGAACTGATCCAGACAGAGCAAAGTTGCGGTTGCCTATGAACTCTGTCTCGCAGCGCGGGTGTCTGCAGGGAACCCTGAGCATTACGCTCATCCCAGGTAACAAGGCCTGGGGCTTGTGTCACCCATTAGGAAGGTTCAGCCGAGTCTAGTGGGCATAAGGTGGTGTAAAGACTAAAGTAAAGGTCAATACACGGGCACAGGTGTTCTTCTTCTGATCCTTCTTCTTGTTCTTCTTCTTCTTCGTATTCTACCTCATCCTGCAACATCCCGGCAGAGCACAGTACTACATGGGCATCCTTTTCTCTTCTATTCTAGCAGACTACCCAGTCAGCACGACTATATCCTACACTGCACTTCAACTACAGATCTGGTCGTTCTATTGTCAAATGTTTATTAAACCTTTTTCAAGTGTGTCTCAGAGACTTTATCCAAGGAAACCTCATATTGTCTATTTACAAAACCTCATATTGTCACATTTACAAGTAGTAAACCGACTTAACTATAATCAGAGACTCTGTGATTATTCGTGGAAACTACCACCACAACAAACACCGCAACCTTGGGACATTCTCCCCTTTCTGTGGGTGGCGTGTGCTACTATCCGGGAGGGTCACTATAACACTCTGGACATACGTGACATAACCCCGAGGGACCCAGTAGCAACCCGGCAGGACAATGATCACAGGGGAAAAGGATACAACCGGCCTTGTAAAGTAAAAGCAGGCGTGCCATCACACCTGTGTGCCCACCAGGCACTGGCGTTAGTTGACAACATCCCCAGGTCCAGATGTATCTCGGCCATCCACCATAGAAGTGGCATCACACTTCACCGTCTAGCAAGTGACCAGCCGCTCCTCCGATATAACATCTCACCGGGCGTACACCACATATTTATTGACATATCAGGGTACATGGAAGCAACTTTTCGAACCTTAGGTCTTTGTCAAGCTTGCAGACAGGTAAACAGTGAGGGTATATATGTATAAAAGGTGAAGCCACAACCTATGGGGTGAGGGAGTGAGGAGCGGCAGGGGGTGAGTACCCACAGGATGAAAATGTGCAAAATATGGGTCAAGAGGTCCAGTATTTCATCATTATGGCAAACTGGAAGTAATTGTGTGTGTACACTGATCAAAGCATGGACCTCTTGACCCACATTTTGCACATTTCAATCCAGTGGTTACCCGCCCCCTCCCGCTCCTCACTCCCTCACCCCATAGGTTGTGGCTTCACCATTTGTACATATACCCCCTCACTGTTTGCCTATTTGTATGCTCATCACAGACTTAAGGGTCGAAACATTGCTTCCATGTACCCTGATGTGTGAAGTAACACACTTGGTTTCATCATGGATGCTGTTGGATTTCCTTTTCTATATGTCAGAGGGACATGTCAAAAGTTTAGATTGTTTGAATTCTGTGTTCAGACCCTGACCAGTCAGTAGAATGAGCAGGGAGTGAACCATCCATGCTGCCCTGTGATTAGTGATGAGCGAGCATGCTCATCCGAGCTTGGTACTTGTTCAAATATTAAGGTACTCGATGGCATCTCACGATACTCGAGAAAAGGGTACATCCTGTGATCACGTGGGACCCATACATGTCGATAGCAGCGATTGGTTGGCCAGATCAGATGCCCCTGCCATATAAAAATCTCAGCCGCTGACGCTCAGCTCACATGCATGCTGGAAGAGAATAGGGACAGAGCTGCTGCTTGTCAGGGAGAGCAATAGGGAGGGAATTAGTGTTCCAGTAGGCAGGGATACTATATACAGAACCCAACAGCCCTTTTAAGGGCTTAAATTATTTTTTTTTATTACTCCAGAGTGCTGGCTGGGACTTGCAGTGCAGCTAACATGATTTTAGCCGCACACTGTGGTGATCGGCTACTGGCAGAAAGGGGACAGCTGGTGTTGCATACAGACTCCAAAGAAGTCCTCAGTACTACTATACTTTTTTTGTAGCTGCTGCTGCTGCCGTTGTGCATTGTATTGCTGTGATTTGTAGTACAGCTGCATAGAACCTCACTGCTCATTGTCCTGTGTAACAGGTGGCATAGAACATATACCAGCACTTACACACAGACTATACGACAACCTCCAAAAACTAGTCTGACCAGTATATTTTCTTATTTCTTCATTTCTGACCACAGTCACATCCAAGCTCACTGCTAATTGCCCTGTGTAAGAGGGTGGCATACTATATACCTGCAGTTACCAACAGATTGTATTATACGACAGCCTCCAAAAAACTAGTGTGACCAGCAGCATATTTTCTAATTTATTAGTGCAGCCATATCCAAGCTCACTGCTATTTGCCCTGTGTAAGACAGTGGCATACACTATATACCTGCACTTACACCCAGACTCTATACGACTACCTCCAAAAGTAGTCTGAGTAATATATTTTCTTGACTAGCTGTGATCTGTAGTGCAGCTATCTCAGTCTCAGTGCAGTGTCCATAAAATGGTGAACCCCAGGGGTAAGGGTCAAGGACGAGGGCGTGGGGTTCCAATCGATGCAGTGGGCAAGGCCATGGTTCACAGCAGCACCAGTTGAGAAGGAAGCAGTGGCACACCGCAGACATTCACTCCCTAGCCTCTTCTCGCAATTTATGGGGTCTCCGGATACACAGTTATTGAAACTGCAGCAGTGTGAACAGGTGATCACGTGGATAGCGGATAATGTGTCCAGTAACGTATCCACCAGCCAGTCTTCCACGCAGTCCACCCACGCTACCCAAGGGAGTGGAACCATTGCTCCAGCAGCTCAGCCTCCTTCCCCACAGCCTGGACCCTACAGGGAAAGAAGGGATTCAGATCCACCACCACCACCACCATGCTCCCAGGAACTCTTTTCTGGACCCTTCCCTGAGTCTGAGCAACCGGAGCAGTCGATCTGTCCTGATGCCCAAACTATGCAGGTCACGCAGTCAGTGGGTGATGAGAGTGGGGACTTGCAAGCGGGGTTTGAAGAGGTGACTGATGATGACGATGAGACCCGGTTGTCAGACAGTGAGGTTGTTGTCATGGATGTAACTCAAAGTGAGGAGCAGAGTGAGGAGCTGGTGGATGAGGACGAGGTGACTGACCCGAGCTGGGTGGATAAGCCTAGTGAAGACAGTGCATGGGTAGCAAGTAGTAAAGAAAGCTGCGGGCACTCACCGATTTGATGCAATGCTTCTTTATTTCATAGCAGATAAAATGGATACATGTATCTTACGGGACAGCAGACACCACAATCCTACACAGACAACGTACTCATGACGGCCATTTTGCGCGCTTCCTGAAATGATGCACCTCTCGCAGGTCACAGGTAAATACCTGTGGTGACGTGCACAGAGTGGGCGTTGTAAAAATCGGGTTACTTAACCCCTATATATATAAAAACAACATGGAATAATTGTTAGTTTCTTTCGATGGCTGTGACTACATATGTTGATACATTAATTTACAAACATACCTAATTCTATTCTATCGCTTAGACCGCTGTTCCCTTGCGCTCCTGTTGCCATTATTAGGCGCGCTTCTGCTTTCAGCAGTTCTGTATTTGCATCATTCCCTGCTTTATTATGTATCCTAATACAGAACTGCTGAAAGCAAAAGCGCGCCTAATAATGGCAACAGGAGCGCAAGTGAACAGCGGTCCAAACGATAGAATAGAATTAGGTATGTTTGTACATTAAAGGGGTTATCCAGCGCTACAAAAACATGCCCACTTTTCCCCCTACTGTTGTCTCCAGTTCAGGTGCAGTTTGCAATTAAGCTCCATTTACTTCAATGGAATTTCAAAACCCCACCCAAACTGGAGACAAGAGTAGGGGGAAAGTGGCCATGTTTTGTATGTATGTAGTCACAGCTATCGAAAGAAACTAACAATTATTCCATGTTGTTTTTAAAGTAACCCGATTTTTACAACGCCCACTCTGTGCACGTCACCACAGGTATTTACCTGTGACCTGCGAGAGGGGCGTTATCTGAGGAAGCGCGCATGCGTGCGAAAAGGCCATCATGAGTACGTTGTCTGTGTAGGATTGTGGTGTCTGCTGTCCCGTAAGACACATGTATCCATTTTATCTGCTATGAAATAAAGAAGCATCGCATCAAATCGGTGAGTGCCCGCAGCTTTCTTTACTACTTGCTACCTATGCATTGTATCTCTAATATGAGGTGCACCCCGACGTGATCTACATGCAAGTCCAGAGTGAATCCAATGTCCGTTCTGGTGTTGATGGAAGTACTGCCGTTGATCCTCTCCAGACATTGTGCCTAGTGAAGAGTGCTTCTGAGGGGGAGGCAAGTTCAGTCACGGTGCAGAACAATCTTTGGCTCGCGCCGCGGAACCTCAAACCAGGCATGGTTGTGTGTGATAACGGGCGGAACCTGGTGGTGGCTCTGCAACTCGGCAGCCTCACACATGTGCCATGCCTAGTCCACATGTTCAACCTGGTGGTGCAGCAGCTCCTTAAGACCTACCCCAATTTGGGTGACTTGCTCACCAAGGTGCGGTGCATTAGTGCGCATTTCTGCAAGTCAACCACAGATGCTGCCAAGGCGCTTGCAACTGCCAGCTCATCGACTGCTGTGCGATGTGCCCACGCGGTGGAATTCCACCTTCCAGATGGTAGCCAGGGTTTACCAGCAACGCAGGGCCATTGTGGAATGCCAGATGTCAACCTCGGCAAGAAGCGGTAGTCAGGTCAGTCAGCTTCCTCAAATCTACAATGAGGAGTGGACATGGATGTCTGCTATCTGCCAGGTACTGGGCCCCTTTGAGGAGTCAACACAGATGGTCAGCGGCGACGCCGCCATCATCAGCCTCACCATCCCGCTGCTGTGTCTGCTTCAAACCTCCCTGCTCAGCCTGCAGTCTGAGACTTTGCCTTCATCTCAGGAGACGGGGGAAGAACATCCGCCGTTAGATAGCCAGCCCACCCTCACGTCTGTGTCTCAGCACAAAGTAGGGGAGGAGAAAGAGGCGGAATTCCCGATTACTTTGCTACATACAACTATTGAGTTGCAAAGCCTGATACGCGGCCTGAACTGGCGTTTTACGCCTTGGAGGTGCTGGCCTGCCCTGCCGCTAGCGTGTTGTCAGAGCGGGTTTTCAGTGCAGCTGGTGGCATCATCACGTTTATAAAAATGAACAGAGCCTGGATTTCACCTGAATTCAACTGTCCACCCAGGAAAAAGGGCTAAACATGAGGATTATTCGTATATCCTTTCCTCCTCCTCCTCTTTCAATTCTTAGCCAACAGCCAATTCTTGTTCCGCCATGCTGTCTAGCATAATTTTTGGGAGGCTCACATGATAGCGCTTCTACCTGGGTCACTGTCCTCACCGCCATGCTGTGTCTGGCATAATTTTTGGGAGGCTCACTTGCTACCTCACTTTTAATGGTTCTCTGTGTCCTCACTGCCATGCTGTGTCTAGCATAATTTTTGGAAGGCTCAACTGCTACCACTTCTACCTGGGTCACTCTGTCATCACCTCCATGCTGTGCCTTGCATAATTTTTGGGAGGCTCACATGATACCGCTTCTACCTGGGTCACTGTCCTCACCGCCATGCTGTGTCTGGCATAATTTTTGGGAGGCTCACTTGCTACTTCACTTTTAATGGTTCTCTGTGTCCTCACTGCCATGCTGTGTCTGACATAATTTTTGGAAGGCTCACCTGCTACCGATTCTACCTGGGTCACTCTGTCATCACCGCCATGCTGTGCCTTGCATAGTTTTTGGGAGGCTCACCTGCTACTGCTTCTACCTGGTTTACTCTGTCCTCACCGCCATGCTGTGTCTGGCATAATTTTTGGGAGGCTCACTTGCTACCTCACTTTTAATGGTTCTCTGTGTCCTCACTGCCATGCTGTGTTTGGCATAGTTTTTGGGAGACTCACCTGCTACCGCTTCTACCTGGTTAACCCTGTCCTCACTGCCATGCTGTGTCTGGCATAATTTTTAGGAGGCTCACTTGCTTCCTCTCTTTTAATGGTTCTCTGTGTCCTCACTGCCATGCTGTTTTTCACGTAATTTTTGGAAAGCTCACCTGCTACCGCTTTCACCTGGGTCACTCTGTCATCACCGCTATGATGTGTCTGGCATAATTTTTGGGAGGCTGTCTTGCCACCTCCCTTTTAATGGTTCTCTGTGTCCTCACTGCCATGCTGTGTTTGGTATAGTTTTTGGGAGGCTCACCTGCTACCGCTTCTACTTGGGCCACTCTGTCCTCACCGCCATGCTGTGTCTGGCATAATATTTGGGAGGCTCACTACTTGGTACCTCACTTTTAATGGTTCCCTGTGTTCTCACCGCCATGCTGTGTCAGGCTAAATTTTTGGGTGGTTCATGTGCTAACTCTGTTTTAATGGTTCCCTGTGTCCTCACTGCCATGCTGTGTCAGGCTAAATTTTGGGGTGGTTCATATACTACCTCTGTTTTAATCCTTCACTGTGTGATCACTGCCATACTGTTGCCTATAATTTGTCATAATGGTGCGATTAGGCAGCCTCAGATTCATCTATGCATGCTGCCCCTGCTGTTTCCTGTTTATTTCCGTGGTGTTTCCATCGTTTTCTGAGGTTGACAGGTTTTCACACAACCTTCCCTGTGCCGAGCTTGGGTCCCCTGCAAAAATGCTTGTTTCCCATTGACTTCAATGGGGTTCATTACTCGAAACAAGCACCCGAGCATTTTAGTACTCGCTCATCACTACCTGTGATCCTATTCCTTACTCTATGTGAGTAGATATGCCCCATACACTTGCATTATGCGGCCATCTCCATACATAACATAGAGCCGATTCAGCTGAGCGCAACTTCTCCCGGCTTGTTGTTCCAATCAATCAGTCTGAACACTCAGACCCCAACTGATCAAAAGTTTTTACATGTTTTTCTAACTTGTCAGGGATGTCAACATAATGAACATTAAATAAAAAAATATATATGGGCGATACATTCCTTTTAACCCCTAGACGACCCTGGACGTAGGGTTACGTCATGGAAGTCTGTCCCCAGACGACCCATGACGTAACTCTACGTCCTGGGTGTTTCCTGAGTGGAGCGCGCTTCATAGGAGGTGGGGGCCGGCTGCAGTGAGCAGCCGGGACCTCACCGGTAATGACACGCTGCAGCGATTGCGCTGCCGCGTGTTATTAACCCCTTAAACGCCGCGATCACGGCGCGACCGCGGCGTTTAAGTGTAAGTGACAGGGGGAGTCCCCTGTCACTTACCGATCGGGACCCCCGCAGTTTGACTGCAGGGGTCCCGATCGTTGAAACCGACCGCCGGAGGTCTCTCAGCTGCCTCCGTGCGGTCCGATCGGCGATCTGCTGCACTAAGCCTGCACAGGCAGGCTCAATGAGCAGAGCGCCGATAACACTGATCAGTGCTATGCCTATGGCATAGCAATGGTCAGTGTAGAAATCAAAGTATTAAATGTAAAAGTCCCTCAAAGGGACTTCAAATGTGTAAAAAAAAAAAAAGTTCAAAACACTATTACACTACCCCAAAACCCCTCCCCCAATAAAAGTTTAAAGTGTCACTGTCGTGAATTTTTTTTTTTGCAGAAATCAATAGTCCAGGCGATTTTAAGAAACTTTGTAATTGGGTTTATTATCCGAAAAATGCATTTTTATCATCAAAAAGCAGTTTGAAGCTCTCCCCCCTGTCTTCATTGTTCTCCTATGGAGAGAGCTAAAGAAAAGACCAAAACAGGACAACAAAGAGTTAATCTACAAATCCCTCACCCGTTATCTCCTGTGACCATCACCAGTGACCTGTGTGAGCTCGGATTACAGCTGTCACCCAGCTCCGTGCCTGTAATCCTCTGTTATCTGCTTTCTGCTGCCGGCTAACTCCCTCCTTCCTCCTCCCCCCTCCCCTCTCCCTAGAGCAGACAGGGGACGTCTCCTGCAACAAGTCACAATTTTCAGATTTTTCAGAGTGGATGAAAAAGAGGAAGGAGGGGGGGACCTGGGAAAAGGCTTTTTACATGCAGATAATGGCAGATTTGGCTAATAAACCCAATTACAAAGTTTCTTAAAATCGCCTGGACTATTGGTTTCTGGAAAAAAAAAAAAATACGACAGTGACTCTTTAAATCACCCCCTATCCTATTATATAAATAAAACATATAAAAAAATAAATAAATAGATAAACATATAATATACCGTAGCGTGCGTAATTGTCCGATCTATTAAAATATAACAAGCGTCATTGTGATCGGTGAACGGCGTACACGAAAAGAGGGAAAAAGTGCGCAAATTACCGATTTTATGTTACATTATATATTTTAAAAAATCAATAAAAAGTGATCAAAACGTCCGATCTTCACAAATATGGTATTACTAAAAACTAGAGATCATGGCGGAAAAAATTACACCCCATACAGCCCCGTAGGTGAAAAAATAAAACTGTTATAAGCGTCACAATAGGCCCATTTTATTAATATTTAATTGCCAAAAAAAAGGATTTCATAAAAAAAATATATATAATATTAGAGAATCTGTGTAACCTGCATGGTTGTGTTCGGACTGACCTATAGAATAATACTATCATGTCGCTGTTACCATATAGTGCATTACGTAGACACAGGAACCCCCCAAACGTTACCATATTGCATTCTTTTTTACGATTTCAGCTATTTATATCTTCATAAATAATATATTTGGAATTCCATCATACATGTTATGGTAGAATGAAAGACGCCATTACAAAGTACAACTATTCCTGTAACAAACAAGCACTTACATGGCTTGTAGATAGAAAACTGAGAGTGCTAGAGCTCTTAGAAAGGGGGGGGGGGGGTGGGGGGGGGACGAAAACACTAAGATCAAAATTTGCGTGGTCCACTGGGTCATTTTGGGCCTGGTCCTCAAAGGGTTAAAGGAGAATTCCAATAATTTATAAAATCCGGCAGCCAGCAGGGGGGAAATTCATTGCAAGTACTTACTTACCTCTCCCAGTGCCTGCAGTGAATGTTGGAAGGCATTTCCCCCCAAGTTGTGATGAAGTGGAAAAGGCCTGTCCTGACTGTTGACTGGCCGCTCAGCCAATCAATGACTGCCAGTCCAGTCCATCAGGTCGTGACATGTCAGCACCGGAGATCCCGGTGGGTGTCTCAAGGCCGGTCCCACCACTCACCATGGGCACGAGGAGAGTTACGTTCGTACTTGTAATCAATTTCCCCCCGACCCCTGCCGGCTGCCAGATTTTATAATCCGTCAGACTTTTACCTTAACACTATGAGGGGAAGCAAGAGATTAAGAGCCCCAAATGGGTGAAAACAATAATCATTTGTATTATGATAACTTTATAGGAGATTCCAGCGGGCCCATTATAATCACTTCCAGTTATTATAAGTTATTTTAGGAACAGTTACCAATTCTCGATTAACCCCTGAGGAAGAAACATATGAGACGTCCAGTTATTATTACCGCAAACAACAACAACAAGGTGAGCGCCATTAGAGGAGACGCAGATGGTACAAAGTATAAGTATAAGTGTAATAGTTCCTGAGAGGTTTATAACCATAATTAATATCCCTCCAATTTATTACAAGAGGGTATAAATAGGGATGTAAGAAGCCGCGACAAAGCTTCTCCGTAGGGCGAGAAGAAGAATATCTCAACAACGAAAAACAGAATTCTCCAGATACAGAAACAATCCAATAGTTACCTCATTATTACTGGAGAATTTCTGCTATGGGAATCAATGTATACAAGGTAAGTGTCACTTATGATGAATGTAATTACATGGGGGGAGCAGATTCATAGTCTGTTGGTGGGGTCACTGTGTACATTCATTACATTACTGATCCTGAATTACATCCTGTATTATATTCCAGAGCTGCACTCACTATTCTGCTGGTGGGGTCACTGTGTACATACATTACATTACTGATCCTGAATTACATCCTGTTTTATACTCCAGAGCTGCACTCACTATTCTGCTGGTGGGGTCACTGTGTACATACATTACATTACTGATCCTGTACTGATCCTGAGTTACCTCCTGTATTATACTCCAGAGCTGCACTCCCTAGAGATGAGTTAATAGTGAAATATTCGATGATTCGAAATTCAATTAGAATACCTCCCGATATTCGAACAAATATTGAATCCCATTATAGTCTATAGGAGAAAAATACTTGGGACCCGGAAATCAATATTCGACCTCTAGGAGGTCACCAAGTGCACGATGACACCACTATATGGGACAGCAGGGGAAGCATGCCTGACTGCATCTAACACTAGTGATGAGCAAACATCCCAATTTTCCCAAAGATTCACAAACAAATTGTGAACGTAAAATAGAAGCATACGTTTCGGTCTAGCAGTACGCACTTGCGTATGTATCAGGTCAGGGGCAGTGTAAAATACCTAATAACGAAAATTAACAATAACTACAAATCAGTAGTAGCAAGATAACAGGTATTATCCCGCACTCGCAGTATAGAGCCGTATACCGGATATATCATTGTTTTTTAAAATAATAAAATTAAAGGGCCATTCAACTGCTTTACAGGACACAGACTGCGCAAATCAGTAGTAGCAATATAACAGCTATTATCCCACACTCACAGTATACATCAGTAGATGTCTGAACACACTGCCTGTCTCACAACAGCTTCTAAATCTCTGGGTTTTATACTTTTAGCCCTAGCAAGGGCTTTTGAGGGTCGCTACTTATCTAACTTCCCCTAAAAGCTTTCTCTCCCTGGTATACAGTCTGTCCCTCTCTAGCTCCAACCAGCAAGTGACACGAATGTGAAATCCACTATTCTAATACTCAGGAGGTTACGTAGTTTAGCCAGCCAAGCACAGTTAGTTTTTTTTTTAAGTCCTGCCTATTCCTAGTGCCTGTCCCTCCCCCTGCATGTTTATTGGCTGGAAAAAAAGAGCCAGGGGAGGTAGGAGGACGAATCAAATTTTTACTGAGTTGGCGTTCCAATATTTAAACGCATTCGAATAGTATTCGCTCATCACTAGCACTCACTATTCTGCTGGTAGTGTCACTGTGTATATACAATACATTACTTATCCTGTACTGATCCTTATTGTAATCAACTCCCAATATGAGGGGCAGTCTATGCCAATGGTTCGTCTTGTAGACAGATCTTCAAGTGTCTGTGTGGAACATGAGAACAACAATGGGCAGATAAATCCAATGGAAAATTAGTCAGATAAATTCTGAAATGATACTAAGTGATGATCACTGTGTGAGAAAGTTCTGGTGATCACTTCATCAGTTCACATTCACACAGCATCAAATAGAAAGGAGGACACTGTATACACAGGGAATGTTCCAAGTCCTTAATGACATCTTTCTTGCCTTTGACTGTAGTGCCACCTCTCCATGCAATGCCACTAGATGGGCAGTCAGGTAGACACACTGCATATCTAGAGCATGAGTGCCACCCAGGCTGACTAGCAGATGGCTTATCAGGTAGATAGATATTCTTTATGGACCATAAAGGCCACCGTGGGCAGATAAGCAGTTAGGCACAAAGACACAAGGGCCAGCATGGGCTGGATAACATATGCCTGGTTAGCCTTACATTGAGTAACCTCACCAGATATATTCATGTACCAAACTAAGAACCTTATTCCACCCAAACATTCAATAAACATCTTCTTTGTGTAGTACCTCAGAATTAAAAATGTAAGAAAATAACTTATGATCTTGTTACATCACCCATCGGGACAGATTCAAGTGGAATTATGGTCCTGGCAACTAAGGACCTCTTAAGCTGCCACCACTCCTTCTTCACCTACCGCTATCCATTAGGGTCTCTCAATTTTTTCTATTTGATTCTCCCTTACCAGGTGGATGAGGATTCCCGTCAAGCAGTAGTTTCTTCCAATCTGACCATTACTCGTGTAACTGAATTCATCATCTTTGGCTTCCCGAGTCTTCAGCAGTACCAGCTTCTGCTCTTCTGTGTGTTCCTCCTCATATACCTGTTCACCATCACTGGGAATGGAAGCATCTTCCTCTTGGTGGTACTTGACCGCCGGCTGCATACTCCTATGTATGTATTTGTCAGTAATTTGTCTTTACTTGATCTGAGCTACGCAACGGTAACCATCCCCAAGATGTTGGCCAAGTTCTCCATGAACCTTGACACCATTTCTTATAAGGCCTGCTTAGCTCAGATGTATATTTTTGAGTCTTTAACAGCAACAGAATGTTTACTACTGACGGCAATGGCTTATGACAGATATGTTGCCATATGTTCTCCTCTACATTACCCGACTATCATGACTAAGAGACGATATCTACTGTTGATAGCTATGGTATGGGTCGGTGGTTTTGCTATTGCAGCCACAACCTCAATTTTAGCCTTGAATATACTATTTTGTGGCCCTAATATCATCCATCATTATTACTGTGACCATCCACCATTGCTGCAGTTGGCTTGTTCCGACACCTCCTTAAACATAGTGGTCGGCTCCGCCATCGGGGCTGTAACTCTTCTAATGTCATTTACTCTAATAGTCATTTCTTACATTAAAATCATATTAACCATCCTCAAAATTAATTCCAAAGAAGGACGTATGAAGACGTTCTCCACATGCGGCTCACACTTTGCTGTGGTCAGTATCTTCTACTTGCCACTTACCATCATATATATCCGACCTTCGGCTTCCTCAGATGTGGACTCTCTGGTGGCCCTGCTCTACACAGTATTAACACCTGTGATGAATCCGATTATATACAGCCTCAGGAACAAGGACATTATAGAGGCTTTCAAGAAGAAAATCCACTTTATTATCAAAGAATAGCAAAGATATATTAAATTCTGTGTCAATTATTAATAAATATATTATATTTTATCTAAGTAGCCAATGAATCCACTCCTATTACTCTGATGGTCTATACATAATATCCATTAATCTGGAAATCCTGATCATCCAGCATTGGTTTTTATCTAGAATGGACATAGTAGCAGACAAACACCTTACACACATGGCCAGTCTATGAATTATTACAGTTATGAGATGTACAGATCTGTAACAGGGCGCCCAAAAAGTCTATATGCCAAAATAAACTTCCAATTCTATACATATAAATCCAATATATCCTCTCAAGTTATTGTTTCCACGGGAATGTTAGAGGGAAACTAACAGCAGGTTGGTATATAAGAACCTGCTGGTATGTACCTGTAAACCTTCGATGTTGATTCCAAATATGACCATTGCCTGGGGATCCATTAGGCCAGTTTGTATAATTTATAAAAATCCAAATATCTCATTTAGGCCCATCGATGCACGGGGGTGTTACATACAGGGGAGCTTCATAGAAAAAAAGATTGTACTGGTGCTGTGTACACTGTGTGACCAAGTCCCTCACCAAGTCGCTCGCTTGGTATAACATCCAATTATTTAAGCAATAGGACGTAACACATTGATACTTGCTTTTTATGTAAATCTTGCAAAGTTCCAAAAATACAAGGCAAAAAATATTCAGAACAAATA
The DNA here is from genome assembly GCF_027789765.1 of Dendropsophus ebraccatus. NCBI lineage: Eukaryota > Metazoa > Chordata > Amphibia > Anura > Hylidae > Dendropsophus > Dendropsophus ebraccatus. The sequence goes on from NC_091458.1 coordinate 10,699,565, forward strand.
AAAAGAAGGAAAGTCACCACAGTGTACTGGACAGATGCAAGCTGGTATTCACACCATCACACGGTGCTCTGCAGATCTCTGTCCACCAAGGCTATCTACAGGGGAGCTATCTACAGAGAGATTGCCTATGGGAGGGTAGGGGTATTTCTTACTGGGGGATTACTTACATAGCGGATACAGTTGACAAGGAGGACTAACTACATGTGGGATACTGCCTGCTTAGGGGCTAACAACTGCATCGGGGTCTACCTATCTGAATGTACAAAGGAAACCTTAACATTATATGGGGGAACAGAAAGACCTAATTACAATATGGGGGCACAGAGAGACCTAACTATCATGCGGAGACACAGAGGGATCTAACTACTTTTTAGGGACACAGTGTGGTCTAAATTTTATATGGATGCACAGAGGGGGCTATACTATCCAGGTGTACAGAGAAGACCTGTACGATATGGGGGCATAGAGGGGACACTGTTACTGTTTGAAGCAATACATATAGGGAGTTTGTATAGTTATGAGGATGATACTTAAGCAAGGAACCTAAAATGTTCCTAAGGCTGTACTGTATATAACCACATTCATTATAGAAGTTAATACTATGTAGAGCAGGGCAACCAGAGGAGTAGTCCACATTTGAGGAATAGGAAGCCTTTGGCCTAACATACATTAAAATAAGTGGCAAATAGAAGATACTGATCACGTGCATGTGGAGAACGTCTTCATAGTCCTACTTTAGAATTCATTTTGATTATGGTTGAGATAATTTTATTATAATAAACAACCACTAGTGTCAATGATATTAGAAGAACTGATGCACCAATTTTCGAGCTGACAACTACATTAATGGAGGTGCCAGCGCAGGCCAATTTCAACAATGGGGGATAGTCATAGTAGTAACGAGAGATAACATTAGGGCCACAAAATGGTAACTTCAAGGCTTAGATTAAGAGTGTGGTTGTAAAAATGAAACCGCCGGTCCATGACATAACTATTAACAGTAGATATTGTCTCTTAAGGTCCTATTACACAAATCGATTATCAGACGTATTTGGCCGATACCGACCCTTAAGGCCTATAATCATTTTGTGTAATAGAAGACAACAATCAGCAAGTGATCAGCCTGTTAACAATCTGTTGTCGTCATATCAGTGATATGCTCTCTGTAGGTGCTGATAGTCTTAAAGGGCTATTCCAAGAAAAACTAACTTCTTCCCTATCCACACGATAGGGGACAAGTAAGAGATTGCATGGGGTCCGACCTCCGTACCCCCCTGCGATTTCCATATTGGCCTCTGGTTCCTTTTTTTAATAGAACTGCGGGTATAGCACAACTTTCACCAAAGGCCTAGAAAGAGAATGGTGGATGCCAGGGAGCCCTTGAGCAGAAGATTATCCAACTCTGGACCTGAACAAGGTTGTAGAAACTTGATACTATCCTTGCACCGTGGACTGGTGGTACTGTATTGTCTTGCTTGAAAATACTCAAGTCAACTTGGATACAGAAGCTCTCAGAGGCATGGTCCCTCTGCTTAGGACTGGTCTGCCTCACAGCCACTTGGGGCAGGTTCAGCAGCCTTGGAGGCAAAAGCTTCTCTTTTGGCTTGACCTTTACATAAAGAAGCTTTACTAGCAGGAAGAGCTCAAAGGCAAGGTCAGAAGGCTGAATACTTTGATTCTCAAGCTGTCAGTAGTACTAATACTGTATACTAAGTACTTTAACTGAAAAAAGACCACTTCTTTAACTTCCATTTCAACTTTAACAAGAAAGGAGAAGGGATATAAGAGCTTCTCTGACCCACCTGATTCCTGGGTAGGCCTCCGGCACTGAACTAGTGGCTGTCACATTGTGGCATCATTCAGATCTACATCTTGCATTAGGAAATGGCAGCTCGACTGCAAGATAGAGTAGAACTTTAGTCAATGCACCTGTGGTTAGGTACAGGTATAGATGTTGTTAGGTCACCTCAGCCAAGGATGACATTGTTGTGACGCCAGTGCTTGTCCAGCACACAGGTGTGATGTTGGTGCCTGCTTTGTTTATGTGGCTGGCTATGTTCCCCAATGGTCGGTAACCTGCCAGTTGTAGTGGGTCCCTTGGGCTCTTGTCACATTAGTCCTGAGTGGCAACTGACCCACCAAGACTATCGGTACCGCCACCCACAGTCCAGGGAAAAATAACGAGCATACATTACCTGCTCAGCGACGCGGCTGCATGTCAGGCTCCCGGCTCCAGTCCTGCTCCGGTCCCGCTCAGCCAATCAGGGAATGTATGCTCTCGGTGACGGGTTGGGGGGCTGTAGGCGGCAGGGGGTTAACGCATATACTCACAGCAGGATGTCAATCCCCCCGCAAGTATGTGCTCTATAGGGATGAATGGGACTGGATCTGCAGCGGATCTCGCTGTGAATCCACAGCATGAAATCCGCTGTGGATCCGGTAGGTGTGAAGGCTCCCTTACTGTAGAATTCTTCAATTCGTACAATACACTTTCACCAATAGAAGAAGCTTTGACACAGACTTTTGCGCTTGAGTAGATGCTTAGAGAAGTAGAGTAGAAGAGAAGTAGTTGTAGCGGTGCTTGGAGAGTTGAGCAGAGGAGAAGAGTTTGTCAAATGTGCGCCGACCCAGTGTAGCAATGTACTGTGCCAGGACTTTGAAGAAATACTTTAGAGTAAAATAGTTGTACCTGTACCTGTGTTTAGACTATGTCTTACCACCTTCTGCCCTACAGTGTCGAGTTACCCATCCTAATAAGGTGATAAAAGCCCCCATCATGGTTATCTGGGTGTAGCTAAGCTTCTGGGACTTCCCAGTTACCTGCGTTGTAAGATACGTAGACCTCTTTCGGTAGCTTCGTAATATCCAGGCTTGTTGCTCATGTGTTTCAGGATACTGCTGCTAGGCTAGGGACAGGGAAACACAAGGACAGGTGAGCCCTAAAGCTGGCACCCGCCCCGCTGCCCCTACCTATTTGCTTCAGATGCTCTAATATAGCAAACGGACAACTGGGCGGCAGTCCCTGATCTCACTAAAGTGAAAGCACAAAACGAAACAAGACAATACACAACACAATGAAGGGAAGTCAGAAATCCGGGTCAAAACCAGCCGAGCAGCAAAGTACAAAATCGTGTCCAAAGGGGTAGTCAAATTGTCAATAGCAAAAGTCAGGTTACCAGAAAATGAATACAGGGAAATGCTAGATCAAGTAACACTAGGGTGAGCTAGGCACTTTCACAGGCAAGAAACATGAGGCAAGTGTAGACACTTATAGGACTAGAAGTCCCAGCCCAGCCCAGATACTGACAGCTAACTGGGAGAGTCAGATGTCAGTCACAATCACTCTGATCACAAACACCTAGTGCTGATCTGCTGGGTGAGTGCAACACTGGACACAGGAATAGCAGAGCAGAGTAAAAACATGAAAAGCAGTCTGACTGCTATGGACGCTGAGCTGAGCCCATGACTCGAGTCCTAACAACTGCCCTGCACATTTTAGACTGGTTCATGGTATGGGTTAGGGTGTTCCTGGACTCTTCTCCTTTTTAGTATTTAGCACTGCATAGTTGATATAGTGGTAGTTATAGGAAACTAACTGAATCTGCTCACTTCAGTGGCTAGCCTCAACTAACTCTTGCCCCAGCCAAGGGTCCTGGCATAAGCCAGGCACTGGCTTGGCTACAGCAGGGATATTTGCTCTGCGTGTCTTTCTCCCATGAAAACCTTACTAGAACTGAACTACACTTCCTCCATCAGTGTCTCCTCCTACAAGGGCCTAAAGGAAACTTCCCTGTAAGTGGTGAAGATGAGTGTATGTGCGTAAGAAAGAAGAAAAGAGATTGGATTGTGAGCCAACTGATGTGCTTGTCCTTCAAAGTCCTTCAAGTCCTTCAAAGTAAATGAAATCCAGAAGGTGGCAGTCGGATTTCTCCAGTGGCTCCATAGAGAGTGAATGGAGTAGCAGGTCATCCACCGACCCATGGCTCCATTCAAAACAAAGGATTCAAGATGCCATTCTAGAGATCCCTGGGAGGCTCAGAGGTCAAAACCCCTGCAATCTTATACTTGTAAAAATTAAACATAATCCCTTTAAGAACTTTTGAACTGCCATTCTGACAACTCCTTGAGTCCTGGTGTCTTGGCTTCTTCTCCACCAACATCATAGGCACCATGAAAATATAATCAGCCAGGTCAGGGTTGTGACAAGGTTGTACCCTGAGGGTATCACTAACAAATTCTTTTTGACCCCATCTTTATATAGAGAGTATACCAGATGATGTTTTAAAGCAGATAGAAGACCATCTTCTGGCAGGGATAATACTTTGTAAGTCTTCTCTTGCTGGTAAATTAGAGGAAGTAAAGGTCAATCTGAGCTCTCTCTGCCTTCATACACAAGCATTGAGATGGGATGTGTTACATCTAGGAACGCATCTTCAAAAATTTTTTATATATATATATATATATATTTATTTATTTATTTATTTTAGAACATTGCTTTGGTTTAAGAGCTCCTGTACTGGGTGGGAGGGGGAGTGAGGGAGGGGCATGGTCTGCATAGCGGGGTCTACAGTACTGTAGACCCCGCTGATTCTAACCCAGGAAGTCTCCCTTACCTTCCAAATCATGGCAGATCCACTTCAGGCTGGGGCTTGCATCAGGGGACAGGACTGTGGAGGTAATCTCTTCATAGCTGTAACCCCTCTCTCCCTGGTCAGAGAGTGCTGCTATATTGTGCCCACATATGTCCTCCTTATTCCTTCATACTCCCTACAGGCTCTGTCAGTCCTTGTGTTTCCCATTCTCTCCATTCCTGCTATAATGTGCACTAAAACTCAGCTATACACACTGCTGCTATATTGTGCCTGCACTCACATTCAGCTATATACACTGCTGCTATATTGTGCCTGCACTCACACTCAGCTTTACACACTGCTGCTATAATGTGCCTGCACTCACACTCAGCTATACACACTGCTGCTATAAACTGCCTGCCCTCACACTCAGCCATACACACTGCTGCTATAATGTGCCTGCACTCCCACTGAGCTATGCACATTGCTGCTATAATGTGCCTGCACTCACACTAAGCTATACTTGCTGCTGCTATAATGTGCCTGCACTCACACTCAGCTATACACATTGCTGCTATAATGTGCCTGCACTCACACTCCACTCAGCTATACACACTGCTGCTATAATGTGCCTGCACTTACACTCAGCTGAGAGAACTGAGAGTGACAAAACTATTTGAACATTGAGGCCGGGTTCACATTATGTATTTGACACCAGCAGTTCTGTAAAACAGCTGTGTCACAGAATGGCCGGTGTTAGTGAAGTTCATCTGGTACGGCAGAACTTAATTTCTTTTTAACTAGGTTGTGGGTGCAATCTGCAACAACGCATGTTATTAATTGAATAAATATGTTGTGTGAACTTAGCCTTAAGCTGTGTTCACACATTGCAGTTTATTAACCAAAAATGGGTCTTTTTTCCAGTACATTACTGTAAGTCTCACATCGGGGCAGAGAGAGAGGGAATTAGAGTGGCTGCAGAAACCCGGGCTACAGCCATTTTGCGGGAGTTCCTGCATTTTCTGGCCAGAGGTGAAATAACTGGGAAGCTGGGAAGGAAAGCTGAAGACTACAATAGGTTAGAATTGACTTTATTTTGTTTCATTTTTACTTAATATTTTTTTTAGACTGAACTATATAGAAAAGATTTTTTTTTATATAAATAAAATGGTGACTGAGGAGGTTGGGGTGTTATTAGACTGTTGGTTACTTATGGCTGAATAGTGAAAGCTATCTGATAGACGACTTTTACCGGATAACACTAAGCACTGTTGTAATGGATGTCTTCTCTGAGACGACTTTAACTAATCAGACACAAAAAAACACACGTTTTTAAAAATATATATATTGATACGACCTCCCAGAGAGCTTACTCACAGTTTTATTAAATGAAAAAAAAAAAATAGTGAAGAAAAAGTTATTAAATAAAGGGGGAGTTACACTGTGGGAGTCACCAGTAGAAAAGGGTCTGGGTGTAGATAATGGACTACAGAACAGCACACAATGTCAGTCAGCTGCTTCTAAAGCCAGCAGGATATTGTCATGTATATAACAGGCCTGGACTGGGGACAGGGATATAATATTACCGCTTTATAAAGCTTTGGTGCGGCCTCATCTGGAGTATGCCGTCCAGTTTTGGAATCTAATTCATAAAAAGGATGTTTTAGAGCTGGAGAGGGTACAAAGACATTTAAGGGGAGATATGGTTAATTTATTTAAATATATAATTGTCCCCTACAAGAAATATGGGGAAAAGATGTTCCAGGTAAAACCCCCTCAAAGGACAAGAGGGCACTGCCTCCGCCCGGAGAGACAAGGGGGCACTGCCTCCGCCTGGAGAGACAAAGGGGCACTGACTCCGCCTGGAGAGACAAGAGGGCACTGCCTCCACCTGGAGAGACAAGAGGGCACTGCCTCCGCCTGGAGAGACAAGGGGGCACTGCCTCCGCCTGGAGAGACAAGGGGGCACTCCCTCCGCCTGGAGAGACAAGGGGGCACTGCCTCCACCTGGAGAGACAAGGGGGCACTGCCTCCATCTGGAGAGACAAGGGGGCACTGCCTCCGCCTGGAGAGACAAGGGGGCACTGCCTCCATCTGGAGAGACAAGGGGGCACTGCCTCCGCCTGGAGAGACAAGGGGGCACTCCCTCCGCCCGGAGAGACAAGAGGGCACCGCCTCCGCCTGGACAGACAAGAGGGCACTGCCTCCGCCTGGAGAAAAAAAGGTTAAATCTTTGGAGCTGACAAGACGGCTTTCCATAAGAACAGTGATTTGTAGAACAGTCACCCCAGGATCTGGTCACAGCAAAAACACTGGAGGTCTCAAAACCGGCTTAGCCAAGATCTTAGACCAAAATAACATTAATGCATAGAACCTATCATCATCCTGCCCCCCCTTCCCTACATCCATTCCCTCCTTGTATATCCCCCTTCCCTACATCCATCCCCTCCTTGATGGACTTGAACTTGATGGACAGGTGTCTTTTTTCAACCATGCTATTTAACTATGTAAAATAAATAAAAATCCTTCTTACCTCTGCCCTCAAGCAATGTCTATGCTTACTGCCATGGGGTTTCCTAGGAAGAAGCATAAGGTTTTTGGTGCACAATAACATTCTACTTCTGCCCAGGATACCCCATGGCTGCCAGCACTTGACAGAAAGCCAAAGCTGACATTTGTCCCTTTTGGAGCTGGAAAAAAAATTGTAGATTGTAGACTGGAAACAATCTTAGGTACAATCTCCTGAAAAATAAATTAACTGAAGTTAGACTTTATCAACTGAAAGAGAAACATAGAGACCCTGGCAAAGGGCTTGGCTACCCACACAACAACCTTATATTATGGCAGCTGGGGCACAGGTACCAGGACACTGCATTATCCTATAATAATTAAAGAAAAACATATTTATTCCTTACTATTCCTTACACAAGGTAACGTTTTCACTTTAATTATCCAAATGATTCAATGCATCTAGAAAATATGGAGGAGCATCATTTCCTCTGGTGGGCCCCAGATACCCCAGTCCAACACATGCTCCATAATACATATCTGTACAACTCAGAACAGTAATAAGTCATAAACTGGCCATGGGCATAAGATGTTTTCCTGCTAATACGTCCATGCTATATAATGCTGAAAGATCAGGAAATCCAGATTGTGAGACCTTATCTACAGACTCACAGAGTAATATAGGTGGATTTATTCACCATTTAGTTATAAATGTAACGTATTTATTCATAATTAACACAGAATTTATTAGATCTTTGCTATTCTTTGGTTTCCACCTGAAAGTGGATTTTCTTCTTGAAAGCCTTTATAATGTCCTTGTTCCTGAGGCTGTATATAACCGGATTTATCATTGGTGTTAATACTGTGTATAGCAGGGCCACCAGAGAGTCCACATCTGAGGAGTAGGAAGCCTTTGGTCGGATATACATGAAGATAAGCGGCAAGAAGAAGATACTGACCACAGCAAAGTGTGAGCCGCATGTGGAGAACGTCTTCATACGTCCTTCTTTGGAATTCATTTTGAGGATGATTAATATGATTTTAATGTAAGAAACGATCACAAGAGTCAGTGTTATTAGAAGAACTGATGCCCCAATCGTGGAGCCGACCACTACGTTAATGGAGGTATCAACACAGGCCAACTGCAACAATGGTGGATGATCACAGTAGTAATGATAGATGATATTTGGGCCACAAAATAATAACCTCAAGGCTAAGATTAGGATTGTGGCTGTAACAACAAAGCCGCCAACCCATGCCATAACCATCAACAGTAGATATCGTCTCTTAGTCATAATGGTTGGATAATGTAGAGGAGAACATATGGCGACATATCGGTCATAAGCCATTACTGTTAGTAATAAACATTCTACTGCTGCTAAAGACTCAAAAATATACATCTGAGCAAAGCAGGCTGTATAAGAAATGGTGTCAAGGTTCATGGAGAACTTGGCCAACATCTTGGGGATGGTTACCGTTGCGTAGCTCAGATCGAGTAAAGACAAATTACCAACAAAGAAATACATAGGAGTATGCAGCCGGCGGTCAAGTACCACCAAGAAGAAGATGCTTCCATTCCCAGTGATGGTAAGCAGGTAGATGAGGAGAAACACACAGAAGAGCAGAAGCTGGTACTGCTGAAGACTCGGGAAGCCAAAGATGATGAATTCAGTTACGAGAGTAGTCGTCAGATTATGAAAAACTCCTGGGTGGAGATAATCCTCATCTGCCTGGTTATACAATCAAATGGAAAAATAAGTAAGTTTGGGCCCCTTAATTGCTGTGGCCACCGTCTCGCTTGAAGACCTCCGATGACTGCCCTGGAACTTTATTTTGTGAATGATGATTCTGTCATGTCCAATAATGAAGGTGAATAGATGTACTGGAGTTCTCAGCTGCCAGGCCCTCTAGCACTGCCCCACAGCCCATCTGTTACCCAGCCTTTGGTGGACCTTATGTATCGTATAGAGAGCTATAGGAGATATGTACACTGTGGGGAACATTTATTAAGTCCGGCGTTTTTTACGCCGGACTTATAAATGTCCCCACATCTCCAGCGCTACGGGGATTTATGTAGAGGCGGCCGAAAACCTATGCCAGCTGAGGACTGGAGTAGGTTTTAGGCGTATCTTTTGGCGGAACGGATGGTGAATCGCGCGGACTGCCCTTCACACCCCCTCCCCACCCCCTGGCGTACCCGGCGGAAAGTGCCGATTTGCGAATATTTTATTCGCAAATCGGCCATTTGCAAATAAAATAATGCGCAAATCGGCACTTGCCGCCGAAAAAGCCCTGTATGCCCGTTAATACATGTCCCCCTGTGACTTTAACAGCAGAAAAGTAAGTGCAGCTCTGGAGTATAATACAGGATGTGACTCAGGATCAGTAATAAAATGTATGTACACAGTGACCCCAACAGCAGAATAGTGAGTGCAGCTCTGGAGTATAATACAGTAACTCAGGATCAGTATAGGATAAGTAATGTATGTACACAGTGACCCCACCAACAGAATAGTGAGTGCAGCTCTGGAGTATAATACAGGATGTGACTAAGGATCAGTAATAAAATGTATGTACATAGAGACCCCACCAGCAGAATAGTGAGTGCAGCTCTGGAGTATAATGCAGGATGTAACTCAGGATCAGTACAGAATCAGTAATGTAATGTATGTACACAGTGACCCCACCAGCAGAATAGTGAGTGCAGCTCTGGAGTATAATAGAGGAAGTAATTCAGGGTCAGTAATATAATGTATCTACATAATGACCCCACCAGCAAAATAGTGAGTGCAGCTCTGGAGTATAATACAGGAAGTAATTCAGGGTTAGCACAGGACAAATAATCTTATGTATGTACAATAATAATTTTATTTATATAGCATCATAATATTTCACAGCACTATACAATTTGGGGGGTACATATATATAACAAAATAAAACATAGACGAGGGATACAAATATCAGAAGGGCGAAAGAGCTTAATTTTAACAATGGTCCAACCATATTTTATATGTAGTATAGTGTAAGTGAAGGTGGTTGAACCAGTCATCAACCCATGATGTATGTGTAGTGTTGCGAAACCCACGTTCCACTGATTGGTTCCTTCCTTTGGGCCCTATTCCACCGGACGATTATCGTTTGCATAATCGTTAACGATTAACGATCTCAAACGACCGCTATTGCGAAAGACCTGAAAACGTTCACTCATTTCCATGGAACGATGATCGTTACTTATCATCGTAATTGCGATAGTTTTTCTTTGCTATTTATTCGCTATTGCGTTCGTATCTATTGCAAACGACCGAATGATGTTTTATTCAATCCGAACGATTTGCGAACATTTTGCGAACGTTTTGCGACGAGCAAAGATAAAAATAGATCCAGGTATTATAAAGCGATCAACGATTTCTCGTTCGGTCGTTAATCGTTAACTGCATTTCAACCGAACGATTATCGTTTAGATTCGAACGATTTAACGATAATCTGAACGATAATCGTCCGGTGGAATAGGGCCCTTTGTCTAGTCGGTCCCTGAAGGTATTTTTGTATGAGTTACCTATGTCTTTCTGCATTATATTTTCAGAGATGTCTTACTACTGTTTGGCCACAAGATGCCGCCACTGAGTATTACCTTATTCTTTTCCAGAACATTGAAAGCAATTGGGGTTGACTCTGTACTGGATGAACGGATCCATCCATTGTTCTCCCTTATCTCAGGGTAAATTTGATGGATGACTCCACAGTGGCTTTCTGACATAGTAGAGATGACCTGATGATGACCTGCCTGTAAACGAGTCTCGATCTTTTACACGACCTTTAGCATGTTTGACCAGTCAGGCAGGAGGATGGCAGGATTGTACTTGCCGCCTTTTTCTGCAGTCAGTCGACAGCCGCACATCTCCTATGATTTTCCTTCAGGACGGAACGTCCGGACGCTATCACGCAGGGTGATATCAGTGTGATAGATGTCTACGCCTTAGGGTCCTTTTACACACACAGATTATCTGAGAGATTATCAGGAATAGATTTAAAAAGAGGAGAAATCTCAGTCTTTCCTTTATGACCTCTGTTTATAGTCTGTTCCTGGCTTTGGCTTCAATAATTTTTTAGATAAATCTGTGTAAAAGGACGCAAAGTCTCATTTATTGTAACACTTACCTTGTATAGATCGACTCCCATAGCAGAAAGAAGTTCTTGCAGATTATAAGATTATAAGTGACTGTCGGCTTCTTCCTGTATCTGGAGAATTCTGTTTGCCGGTGATGATATCTTCTCACCCTTCGGAGAAGCGCCCTCCCGGCTTCTTACATCCCTATTTATTCCCTCTTGTAATAACTTGGAGGGATATTAATTGCGGTTATAAACCTCTCAGGAATTATTACACCGAGTGTTGATACTTTGTAGCATCTGCGTCTCCTGTTTTTTAGGATAATTAAAACTTATTTGTCTCATGTGTTTCTCCCGCTGCAATCCCCTATGGAAGTTTTTTATACTACTAATGGGGGTTCTTCCATACACAATATCTGATGAAAACTGCTTTATATATTATTATTGAGGGTACGTACTTATAAATATGAATTTTAGTAAGGCCCATGGACATAGACAACAATAGAGAGGGTCTGTCTCATTGATTAAAATGGGAAACATTACTGAGAATACTTTATGACCTTTCAAAAGGTCATTCCATAGGGAGGGGGAGCCCGAGCTGTGAGCTTCATCTATTGGGTCTCACAGCAAGTGCAAACTTAAAACATAACTTTTATTACAGGATTAAAATATACCAAAAAGTGTTCCCGCACACCAATTGCCCACTCTGGGCTGGAAGTGGATCTGTCTAGATCCCAGTCCTCTGGATATAATGTATAGATGAATGGGAGGTATACATGGGCCTGGGGATTCTAACTCTAGAACAGGATATCTGGAATGCCCTATACATAGACAGGATTATACGCCCTAATAACGGTGGCCCACTCCCAAACCTGTCCCTCTATGTTATGGTCCTAATACCCAGAGAGATACCACCACTGAGTGTCATGTACTCCCTGGGGGGGCAACAGTTTTGGATTGGGACCGCTATAGACCTCCTGTCCAGTTTAAAAGATTGTGTACTGACACAACTGCGCGGCTGTGTCAGTACACCAGCATGAACTTTTAAATCATTTAGGCCCTCCCAACATCATAATCAATCGGGATGCTGGGAGCTGCCCGGTCCAGTCCACAGAACACCACCTGAAGCCTTTCTTGCCCCTTTCTTGTGTATTTGCTACTGCCTGTGCGGGCTCTTCTATACCATACTGCCTCTCATCCGTGGTCTGGGAGGGTGCAGGTGCGGCTGGGCTTAGACATTGCAGGACTGTCATTCCTTCCTATAAGTAGATGAAACCGGCAACAAGCACAAGGAAAACATAAAAGTGGGGAGCGATCAACTTCTAAACCAGCTCTATTGTACAATGAAAGGAAAGGTAAAACAATGTTCACTCACTTCTCGGAGGGGAGATCGACCTACTCCCCCCCCGTTGCCCGGATCGCTTGTATTAGGATAGGCGGTATTCTACTGCTGGAAGTCCTCCCAGAGTCTTCAGTTCCGGCATGTATGTTGCGGACTCCCGTGGTGATCCTCCCAGGTGAACTCTCAATACACCCGGATAGGTGCACACCGCACTTAGAAATAAGCTATGAGTATAACTAAAACAAGTAGCCACAGACTCTGAGGTCTGTCAAGTGAAGATTCACATATACTTATACCTATGGGTAGTGTTCGACGATCACAAATAGTACATATTATAGAGGTATTTAGCAAATGCCGTTTTTATACAATTTTTTATATATCTTTTTATATTATATTCTATATTATAATGATTTCCAAGTAGCAGAGATCTGATGTATGTTTTAAGGTTATAATCAATCACACAATATAAATTCATAATCACTCACTGTAGGGTGGATTTACCTTGTACTATGTAGTATCAATATAGATATATGTAAAGTGAAATTTATTATACTCTTATTCTATTTATTAACCTCCCAAGGGGCTTGAACCCATGACTTCAGCTAGGCTCATTGGTCATAGGCCAGACACTTACCACTAGACCATTTAGACATTCTGCCTCCTGCAGCTGATATTGGTAATGATCTATGTCCAGCACTATAAAGCCATATGGGATAGAGATAGTGATCTTATAAGTCTGGAAAACAGCAGAGAAGCATTTCCACTAAATGTAAAGAACGCTTTTTATGAGGATGTGTATTTTTATTTTATTTTATTCAATCTCCGGTTGAAAGATATGTGTTTTTAGCCAAATGTTTGTTAGTATCAGTGTAATGTGGGATGATGATGTCAGAGGTCACTAGAGAGCAGAAAGCACTTCCGGGTCATCCATTACTGTTTTACTATAAAAGATTGTTGTTTGTTACCTGTATTATGCCTGATGAAGAGGGGATTGCACCCTCGAAACGCGTTGCATCAAATAAAAGCCTGAATTTGACTTCACACCAGTGCCAGGAGTTCTCCTCATTCAGAGAAGTTACAGGGGAACGTGGCCGGTGTTCCAATAGGGGTGGTTGCGCCAGACAAATCCCACCAACCTCTTCTGTTTACCACTATTGTAAAACAAGTAGACAACTTTATTCTGTCCGACGCGTATCAGAACTACAAGTTCCTTCATCAGGGACGATAATACATTAGATACTAAACACACATATTTATATATAAGAGGGGATACCCTCCCTTTTGTGATGTCACTTCCACTTTTATTTTGTTAGAAAACCCTTCCCTTATTAACCCCCTTTCCTTTCATACTCGTTCTATTGTTTCATTAAGCCCATTTGGTACCAGGGTGTTTAATTTAAATATCCAATAACTTTCTCTTTTACATAATTTTGCAAATCTATTGAGTGAGAAATGTATTTGCTCTATTGGATATACTTTCAGTAGGCTATCGTCAGCATTATGAAACATCGCGAAATGACGGGACACACTGTGTTTCCCGTATTTATGTTTGATGTTGAAACGATGTGTATTAAATCTTTTTGATAGTGTTTGACTAGTTCTACCCACGTACTGGAGGCCACACGGGCACTCCAGCACGTAGATCACATACTCTGATCCACAATTTAGATGACTTTTACCTATACAGTCTTTTAGAAACGGATCCCTCTGTAAAATATTCCAATTTTTCTTTAAAATATTTTTTATTTGTATATGATTGGCTGAATATCGAGTAATAAAATTAACATCATTTTTTCTATTTTCTTGTATGTCACTTTTCTCTCCTTTCTTTTTATCGTCTTCTTTTTTCTTTCCCAAGTGTTCTTTGCTATTTCATTCCATAGCTCTTTTCTTTGCCCCTTCTATGATTTTGCGAGGGAACTTTTTTTGCAAAAATCTTTTCTCTAAAATATTAGTTTGTTCTTCGAAGATTTTTTCTTCTGTACAATTCCTTTTCATTCTTATCATTTGCCCAAAGGGGATATTTTCTTTCCAGCTCTTCTTATGTTGACTGGAAAAGTGCAAATAGCCGTTAGCATCTATTGGTTTAAAAAAAGTTTTTGTGTTGATAAGATTTTCTTTTATATATATATTTATATCTAAAAACACAATTTCATTTTGACTATAACTCTCACTAAATTTGAGACCCCATGTATTGTTATTAATAAAAAACATAAAATCTTTCAAATCCTCCTCTGTACCTTTCCATATTAGCAGCAGATCGTCTATGTACCTCCCATAAAAAACTATAAATTTTTTAAAAAAACTTTCATAAATAATTTTTTTTTTCCTATAAATGGTATTTCCTGAAGGCCTGGATCACACATTGGTTGTACATGTCCAGATAGGGGTCATGTCTTTTCTGTTCCCAGCTGGATTTTCAATAAACCAAACTCAAAGAGAAGGCCTCCATCTTGAAGCCACTACCTTAATAATGGATTTAGTTGTCTTCCCAGCTTTACACTAAGGGGGGTCCCCCGATTATCTTTTTAATTTACAATAGTGCCTACAGTGCACCAACTAAGACTGTGAGGGGTAAGTAGATGTAACTTCTCTTTGTATTGGACTGAACAGGACGTGCAACATATGGCGTAGTGCAGAGCTTGTTGGTGCACTAGCGCCTTCCATATGGAGAATTTCATTTGCCGGTGGTAATATCTTTTAAGGAACTTTTTCAATTACATTAAACTTTGCTTACAAGGATCTTCACAGTTTGGCTGGCTGGGGTTAACAAGCAATATTCGTAATCAATGAAGAATATGCAGATCTGTCACACAAGACCAGGAGGGGGTATACAGGAGTACGATCACTGACATGGAAGTCGGTCAGCTCCATCTCCAACCAAAGGCCTAAGAAGTGAACAGTAGATGCCAGGAGGCCCTTAGGCAGAAGATTATCCATTTGTGGACTACTAGAAGGTTGTAGAAACGTGATGCTTTTCTTGAAACATAAACTACCAGTAGTAATTTGCTTGTCTTGGCTTTGGAAAATGCTGGAGTTGACTCACAGACAGGAACTTAAGGAACATTTGACTTGTGGAAGTGTTAAATTGGGCTGTGTTACGTTTAGGACCACATCTCCACCCTTGAAGGTATGAAAAATATAAGACTTGGTCATTAGACATGAGGAATTTTTGAATACCGAGTCGAGTAGACCCCGATACTTGACTATTCGATGGAATATCAAATCCCATTAAAGTCTATGGGAGAAAAATGCTTGTTTATTGGAAACCAAAGTTCGACCATTTGGAGATCACCAAGTCCACAATGACACCTCAGGAAATGATGCAAACACCACTGGAATGCAACTAGGACAGCAGAGGAAGCATGCCGGGGTGCATCTAACATGCCAAAGTCGCAGCATTACACCACTATCATCAACTAAACACTCCAAACACAATAAAACGTGTAAAGTTGAAAATACACAAGGAAACCTTCTTTCCTCTACATTAGCATGGACAGAAAGCCAAATTTTAAACAAAAGAAAACTTTTCATGCACCCCTTTAACCCTTAGGGGACACAGCCAGTTTTCATTTTTGCAATTTCGTTTTTTCCTCCTTGTGTATATAAGTCCATAGGGCGTGCATTTTTTCCACCTAGAGACTCAGATGAGCCCCTATTTTTTGCGCCACCAATTGTACTTTGCAATGGCAGACGTAATTTTTGCCTAAAATATGCTGGAAAATCAGAAAAAAATTATATGTGTGGTGAAATTTAAAAACAAAACAAAAAAACAAAAACACAAATTTTTTTATGGGGGGGGGGGTTGTTTTTATTCTGTTCACCCTAGGGTAAAACTGACTTGTTACACATGTTCCATAAGTTGTTATGATTACGATTACGATATGTAACTTGTATATTTTTTATTTTATTTGATGGTCTTTAAAAAATTGAAACCTTTTAAAAAAATATGTTTCTTAAAATTGCTCTATTACCATGCTTGAAGCGCTTTTATCCTTTAATCTATGAGGCCATGTGAGGTGTCATTTTTTGCGCCATGCTGTGTTCTTTCTATCGGTACCTTGATTGCGCATATGCGACTTTTTAATTGCTTTTCATTACGCTTACGCTGTGTTCTGTGCGAGATTTGGAATGCGATAATTTAATAGTTCAGGCGATTACACACGCAGCGATACCAAACATGTTTATTTATTAAATGGGGAATAAATAATAAACAAACTTTTTTTTTTTTACACACATACTAGAAGTCCCGCTGAGGTTAGGGTCATTCCCCCTGGGGGACTTCTAGTATTACTGCACTGACTGATAGATATACTGAATAGATCCATGAGATCTGTGCTCTATTGCTTTCGGCTGCTGCATTACGGAGCAGACCCCTGCCGGATGAGGATACGGGGATCGCCCCTCCGCGATCGTGTCGCAGGTGGACGATCCGCCCATTAGACCACCAGGGAAGGCAGACATCAAGTATTTAGATGCAGCTATCAACTTTGACAGCTGCCTCTAAATACTTAATAAGCGGGCACGGCGATCGGACCGTGGCTGCTAATAGCCGCGGTCCCGGGCTGCATATAGCACCCAGGATCGCGGCAGTTCAGAGCGGGGTCGCCGTGTGACCCCCCTCTGAACTCCCTTAGTGGTTCAGTAATGTCCTGGTTCAGTAATGTCCTGGTGCAGCTAGGGGTTAAATCACCTTGCCTATGACAACTACAAATGGCATAGGCAAGGGGGAAATCAAACAGCACCCACCTCTAACTGTCATAGTGTGTGTGTGTGATGTGGTCAGACACGTTCTACACATAAAGGAGTGAGGTTCTCATGGAAACCATGTAATAAGTTGAAATTAAGGCCCGTTGGTGAGGTGAGCCCTCCAAAAATCCTGGGAGTTACAGGAGAACTGATAACAATACAGTCTTTTTAAGAGACGCTGGAATTAGAATTTTCACACTTTAAATCCTTTAAAGGCTATCTAAGGGAAGGTAATATTAAATTGAATTTGATGGAAAAACCATCCATCACTTCTGCGTCTACCAACCTGATTGATCCTGCCTGCTAAACAATGATTTCTTTCACCTAAAACCATATAGAAAGAAAATTAGCAGGCCCTTAAAGTGAGTCCTTCAAAAATTGATTTTGTGGCCCTTGAGGTGATTCCTCCAACATTCCCATTTGATTCAATTTAATAAAAAAAAGGTAAATGAAAGATTGAATTACATTCGAGTTAATGTAAAATTGAATATTAAATAAACAGCCGATAAAGTGGTCTTTACCAGCCTGCCTTTGAAACTGTTACAAAATGAAAGGAAGACGGAGGACACCCCCAAACAAGTTTTTATCCAGAGATAAAATTGTTCAAAATAGACAACACAAGGATCCTACCAAAATAGCAAGATTCTGATTGAAAGTTGAAATGCCAAGTTTTTGCCCCCACACAAGTTTTTGCCTTAACAAGGGCTTTCGGGGGTCTCTCGTGCCTAAAATCACCTAATAACTAACTCACTCTGCTACACACCGTCTCCCTCTCTAGCTCCAGGTAGTATCTGATAACGAATCTCAAATCCACTATTCTATGTATGGCCCTTGAGATGAGTACTTTTGAGGCCCTTGAGGTGAGCATTTTAGAAGCAGAGTTTGAGGCCCTTGAGGTAAGCTCTCCAAAAATTAGATTGAGGCCCTTGAGGTGAGCCCTCAGAAAACATTTATGGATGGCCCTTGAAGTGAGCCCTCTAAAAATGTATATGAAGGCCCTTGTAAGAGCCATCGAAAAAATTATGAGGATAGCCGTTTAGGTAAGCCTCAATGCTTTTTTTCCCCAAATGGCCCATTTCTACAATGGTTGAGGAGGAGGAAATGAGCTGGAGCAGACACATGACACTTCACTTTTGGTGAAGACCAAAGTCAATGCAGTGGCTGATCATTTTTATGAGCGTCAGCCGGTTAGCACTGTCAGTTGACAGGCAGCTGCGCTTATCTGTAATGCTGCCCCCGGCTGCGCTGAACACCATTTCAGGCAGAACACTAGTGGCAGGGCAGGCCAGCACCTCAAAAGTGTACAGGGACAGTTTTCGCCAAATGTCCAACTTAGAGATCCAGTAACTGTAGGCTGCCGAGGGATCAGGGAGAACAGGGTTGCAGTCGTCCAGGTACTCATACTCGTACAGGCCCTGCAGTGATAGAAGTTTCACGAGATTGGTGAGATTGGGCAGGTTTAGAGGAAGGAGTGGACTGGGTAGATTATTGGGTGCTAGACAAGTGAGTGGCTATCCATTTTACTAGCTGTTCCCTTGGGCCTCAGCAGCGGTGTACCCCTGCCCCTGCCTAATTGTTCAATGAACCCAGGGATGCCTGATGACTGTAATGCTGGCTGCCTCTTGTGCCCCCACTGGCATTTCCGCACCCCCGTCCTCGTCCCCGTCCCTTTGCACTAGCCTTACGCATTGGAGCTGTTGAACTGTTTTCAATTTTTCAATTTCAAGACAGTAGTACCATTTTTTTTTTTTTGCACACTCTCAGTATACAGCTATACAGCCGTATACCCGATACATAATTTTTAAGAAATGCCTTCAGGCAACAGGCGTTCCAGTGGTTAATGTTACGCACAGAATGCAAAAAAGTACTACCAAATTATTATATTTTTTGACACACTCTCAGTATACAGCTGTATAGCCTTTATCTAAAGTTTTCAGCAAGTAGATACCCTGCAGCCTATTTCTCACAGTGCACTCCAGCTGCCCGCCTATCTGAACACACTGATGTGCTACTAGCCGGTTTAATGGCTGTATATATGTGTGATATCAATCTCTGCTATCTATAATTTTAGCCCTAACAAGGGCTTTTGGGGGTCCCTCCTGCCTAAAATCACCTAACACCTGACTGTCCCTGCTATACAATGTCTCTCTGTCTAGCTCCAAGTAGCATCTGATAACGAATCTCAAATCCACTATTTTATTACTGTAAAGGTCACATGGTGTAACCAGCCAATGAATGCAGATGCTTTTCTTTTTTTCCTTCCTCTGCACTCCTAGTGCCTGTCCCTGTCCCTGCCCTCCCCCCCCCCCCCCCCACCTTGCATAGTTATTGTTAAAAAAAAAAAAAAAAAGTCAGGGAAGGTGGGAGGGGAATCAAAGTTTTACTGCGTTTTTGATCGAATACTCGATTGAAAACGAGTATTTCGAATAGTGTACTACTCGATCGAGTATCTCCTATCACTCATCACTATTGGTCATCTATTTATTGAGGTAATTGTGAGATGTCACAGACCTGTGAGTGGCAAAACTATGTGAACATTGAGGTTGGGTTCACACTACGTATATTTCAGTCAGTATTGTGGTCCTCATATTACAACCAAAACCAGGAGTGGATTAAAAACACAGAAAGGATCTGTTCACATAATGGTGAAATTGAGTGGATGGCCGCCATATAACGGTAAATAACTGCCATTATTTTAATATAACAGCCGTTGTTTTAAAATAACAGCAAATATTTGCCATTAAATGGCGGCCATCCACTCAATTTCACCATTGTGTGAACAGAGCCTTTCTGTGTTTTTAATCCACTCCTGGTTTTGGTTGCAATATGAGGACCACAATACTGACTGAAATATACGTAGTGTGAACCCAGCCTTAGGCTGTATTCGCACATTTGCAGGTTTGTTGTGTTTCATTGTATACATAATTATGGCCTAATTGGTCATTTGCACTTTGCAGTGTTGTCTTAATTGACTGTCTGGGCTTTGTCATGGGCCCAGTATTACCAGGCTTCACCATGAGATCTGTATTACCAGCCCTAAACACACTTGTTTTTCTTGTCATAAATAATCAGGCAATGCTGATCACCTGATGAAGTCTGGTAATGCTGATCCTCTGATGTAGCCTGGTATTGCTTATCATTTGATGTAGCCGGTTATTGCTGATCGCCTGATGTAGCCTTATATTGCTTATCACCTGATGTAGCCTAGCAATGCTGATCCAATGATGACGCCATGTAATGCTGAGCACATGATGAAGCCCTGTAATGCTGAGCACATGATGAAGCCTGGTAATGCTGATCACATGATGAAGCCTGGTAATGCTGATCACATGATGGAGCTTGGTAATGATGATCACATGATGAAACCTCGTAATGCCAATCACATGATGAAGCCTGTTAATGATGATCACATGATGAAGCCTGGCAATGCTGATCACATGATGAAGCCTGGTAATGCTGATCACATGATGAAGCCTGGTAATGTTGATCACATGATGAAGCCTGGTAATGCTGATCACATGATGAAGCCGGGTAATGCTGGTCCCCCCCCCCCCCCCAGAAGTGATTGGCCAGAAAAGATTACATTATATAATTTTCTGCAAGGTCACAAAGAAGCCAAAAGAAACCTCTGAGCAACTGGACATCTTTCCTACATAATAATGTGCATGACTCCACTATCAGGAAGACACTAAACAATAACGGTGAGCATGGCAGGATAGCAAGGATAATGCTGCTCTCCATGAAGAACATTGCTGCCTGTCTGCAGTTTACTAAAGATCACCAGCAATGGCGTCGTCAGGCATGATCATATGGGGCTCAAGCCCCGAATGAATTTTGCCTAGCCCTGAAAGTTATTTGCTCCCGCCACTCGCCGAAATAACAGCAGCTGCGGATGTGTGAGCTGTAGACAGCTGCCGCAGCACCACGATCCTGACCAGCCTCTCTTGTACCACCAGACACGCTCCAGCAAGTAACCCGGCAGTTTGTGCTTTCTCACATCACAGCGACCTGGATGACCTGAGAGGTGGTGCAAGTTGGTGAGAATTCTAACCGGAGGGGGGAGGGGGGTGTCTCAAGTGAGTTAGTGTGTGTGTGTGTTTGTTGCTGGGGGAAGGGGGGTTAAGATGGTTCCCGGTGGGGGTAATATGTGTGTGTGCGTATGTGTGGAGGGGGTCAAGATGGGGTCCAGGTGGGGTAGTATGTGGGGGCAGAGATGGGGTCAGATGGGGTAGTATGTGTGTGGGGGGGGGTCAGATAGGGTAGTATGTGTGTGTGTGTGTGTGTGTGTGTGTGTGTGGAGGGGGTCAGGTGGGGTAGTGTGTGTGTGTGGGGGGGTGCAGGTCTGGTCAATTGCAGCTAATCAGGGGAACTTTATTACTGCAAGTTCCCCTGATTAACTTTATTACTGCTAATTACAGCAGGCGCATTATTACTATAAGGGGGCATAGCAGGTGCATTATTACTATATGGAGGAGAACAGCAGGGGACATTATTACTATATGGGGACACAGCAGGGGACATTATTACTATATGGGGGCACAGCAGGGGACAATATTACTATATGGAGGGCACAGCAGGCGCATTATTACTGTATGGGGGGGCACAGCAGGGGACATTATTACTATATGGAGGGCACAGAAAGGGACATTATTATTTTATGGGGCACAGCAGGGGACATTATTACTATATGGAAGACCACAGCAGGGGACATTATTACTATATAGTAGACTACAGCAGGGGGCATTATTACTATATGGGGGCAAAGAGGGGGCATTATTACAATATGGGGGCACCGCAGGAGGCATTATTACTATATGGGGCACAGCAGAGAGCTTTATTAATATATGAAGGCACAGCAGGGGGTATTATTACTATAAGGGGGCACAGCCGAGGGGGCATTATTATTATATGGGGGCACAGCAGGTGCATTATTACTATATAGGAAGCACAGCAGAGGGGCAATATTACTATATGGAGGCACAGCAGGAGACATGATTCCTGTATGTGGGCACAGCAGGGGACATTATTACTATATGGAGGGTCCACAAGGAGGCATTATTACTATATGGGGCCACAGCAGTAGACATTATTATTATATGGGGGCACATCAGGGGACATTATTACTATATGGGGCACAGCAGCTGCATTATTACTATATGCACAAGCCTAAAGGACAGAAATGGCTGCACATCGCACCCATGGTTGACACGAAAGCTTGTTCAGCTACATTAAAAACCAACATCAGAAGTTAGTATATCATTTTATCAAACCATATTGCCTCATGTATCAATGTGCAGGTCCCTGATACACATGAGTCCCTAACCAAACAACCCTGTGCCGGTCAGTGGCCGCAAAGCGTGAGCAAGCAGGGAAGGGGGGCCACAAATGGCCCTGCAACCCCAATGCCACAGGACCAAAACCCAAGGCCCCCCCAAACCCCACAGGCACCGCTGGCAGAGGAAGCTACCACCAAGCAACACAAGTGTAAACAAGCTGTTACCTCTCACTATTGCTCCTGCAGGTAGAATGGGAGAATCAAAGGAGGTACTTACCATATGTACACAGGGCCCTTGTGGTTTGGTCCTGTGGCGTTAGGGCTGCAGGGCCATTCCGTGGTCCCCCTTCCCTGCTTGCGCACGCTTTGCGGGGGTTTGCGGCCACTTATTACCACAGTGTTGTTTGGTTAGGGACTCGTGTATCAGAGACCTACACGTGGTACATAAGGCAATATGGTTTGATCAAATTATATACTAACTTCTGATGTTGGTTTTTAATGTAGCTGAACAGGCTTTCATGTCAACCATGGGTGCGATGTGCAGCCATATCTGTCCTTTAGGCTTGTGCATTATTACTATATGGAGGCACAGCAGGGGGCATTATTACTTTATGGGGCACAGCAGGGGCATTATTACTATATGACGGTGCACAGTAGGGGATATTTTACCATGTGGGGTAACACAGCAGGAGTCATTATTGCTTTGGGGCACAACACTGGACATTATTAGTATATGGGGGCACAGCAAGAGAGCCTACATACAGGGGGCAACACACTTACCTACTTACTCACAAACACTAAGCAGTGGAATTACTACTGTATAGGAGCCTATAGGAGGGGAAAAGGTAAGGAAGTTGAAGGAAAAGTGTGGAGCCTAATGCTGCGTTTACACGTAACGATTATCGTGCGAATTTGCGCGATAACGGTCGAATTCGAACGATAATCGTACGTGTAAACGCAGCGAACGATCGAACGACGCACGATAAATCGTACATTTTGATCTTTCATCAGGTCATCAAATCGTCGTTCATCGTACGCAAAAAAACTCGCAAATCGTTCCGTGTGAACAGTCTTTCGCCGATTTAACCAATGTGTGAGATAGGCTTAAACGATCGCAAAACGATCGCAGTGCGAATTTTCGTTCGATATATCGTACCATCTAAATGCTGATTGTTATAAAAAAAAATCGTAAATTCGACATCGGTAATCATGCGATCGGGCCAATAATCGTTACGTGTAAACGCAGCATTAGATATTTGTCTGACAGGTTCTGAAGAGATGAATTGCAGCTGGAAGAAATCATCATGGTGGTCCGGGCCGGATGGAGAGGAAAAGGGAAAGAGAACATCTCAGATCAAAGAAGACGTCACCTGTGAGTCACTGAATGAGGTTTTTGCATTTTTAGAACGTTATCTGGTAGGAGTTCCCTGATGTAGAAAAGGTTGGTAAATACTGGGGGAGCTGTGGGAGTGTTGCCTGGGCAATGGTGTTTGCCTTGGCAGCCACAGTCATTATAAGTGGCAATAGAGCTGGGCTAATAGAGCGGTCATTGGGGTTACTAGCTTCTGCAATGGGCTCCTTCACTAACCGCTTATGACGGCACTCAGAGGGCCTGTGCCCCGGATGTTTTAGGATCCTATCAACGCCCCTGATCACCAGAAATACTGAAAGTTTCCAGACAAAATTTACAAGACAATCTATGAATTCTAAATAGCAGAATCAGGGAACAAAGACAAGAAAAGGAACACAGGACCAGGACGTGATCTAACTGAGAAACACAAAACTAAGCTAAGAAAAAAAACTCCACTAAAACATCTAGACTAGGGATGAGCAAACTTTTGAAAAGTTTGGTTCGGTTCGATCCGGCGAACTTTCGTGAAGTTCGGATTCATAAGAACCAAACCTAAAACGAACCTTGCTATAACAGCTGAATAATTGCAGCTACAATAGTGGGAGTCTGATAGGGTATAGTTCCATTTAGTTGCAGTTGCTATTACAATGAAAAAAGTGGAAAATCATCAAAGTGCAAAAATAGTGAAAAAAAATTAGCCAAGGTGTAAGTGATTACACGGGACATAGGACACAAAGTTCCTTGGACCCAGTAGGGGGGAAAACAGACATTTGACAGTGGAACCAGCAGTAGTAATAGTACTGTATTGGACCCAGTGTGGAGGAGGGGGAGGAGGAGACAGTAGCACTTGACTGCAAACAGCCCAGTATGGTTGAAAAGAGACTATTGGAGGAGGCGGCACCACTTGATTGCACCCAGGCCAGTATGATTGAGAACAGACTATTTGAGGAGGAGGAGGAGGCAGTACCTGATTGCACCCAGGCCAGTATGATTGAGAACAGACTATTCATGGAGGAGGATGGTCAGCCTTGGAGTGGTGACCTGGGATTCCTTACTGATGATGTTGGTTACCGCACTTTCCAGAATACGGACGAGTGGGATGATGTCCTTGATGCCTGCTCACAGAGTTGCGTCCTCAAAACGGATCAACAATTGGCACAACATGTTTGAAGAAACCTGTGCACTATGAGGTTTATCACATGTGCCATACAAGGTGTATGACTCCCTGCTGCACTGAAGAGAAAAGGTTCCTCCCTTTGTGGGCTACAACACTTCCCACCGTTAGTTGACCTTGGCTAGGCCATTCATATATCTCCTACCTGATGGTCCGGAGGAGCTCCTGCCCACTGTGGCTTTGTTCACCCAGACTCACAAAATGGAGGACAGCCTGAGAGCGCCGGGCCTGACATAGTTGGTAAGACACCGGGGCAGGTTGGACTGCAGTCAGAGCGGTGGACAGTTGCAAGCTAGTGGAGGCAGAACTTGTGCAGAACTGGCCCCCTAAAGCACAGAGGAAGTGACAGTGGCAAGAATGGGCTAACTTTATGGTGGTCTTCTGGGGGAATGTTGACCCAATGGGCACTAACAGACATGTTACTTTCTTTTTAACTTTTTGTTGTTGCAGCTAAACGGGGTTCTTCTATTTTTTTAACCTGATTGTAAAGATATGAATTATTTCACTTAATAAATTCGATAAGCTTGAACACTGAAGTTGCTTTCATGTGTCTTGGTTGATACTCACAGACAGCTGTCTCGTTACATTTTGATTAGGTAGCACCCAGGTATATCTGAGGAGACTCATTTAAGGTCTCACCCTAACAGGGGTGACAACACATCTTGATATTCACAGAAAACCAGGATACAATGGATTATAGGAGTAATAATTCCTTGTATCCTGGTCTATTCTGTGACAAAAGTACAATTTTGCGTCGCCGTTGTTATTTTTACCAGATTCGTAACGAACTTTCTCCAAAGTTCGTAATGAAACTGGTTCGTAACGGTTCGGTTCGCTCATCCCTAATCTAGACATAAGCAATCAAGATAAGACTAAGAGAGGAATGCCTAGCCAATGCCTCAGTATTTAGAACACAGAAGATGAGATAGCAGGATGGGTATGCTATACTTAACACTCCCATGGATATAATGACTTAAGGAGGACACTTTTATAACATGACTTCTGTTTTTTTTTTTTTCTTCTTTTATTGGATTATGTATAAAAATTAAAGTTAATACTTGTACATAGACATATATGGGTGCCAAATTACATATTGGTACAACTCAAAACCCATAATAAGTCAAGAATTGGCCGTGGATATAAGGTGTTTTTCTGCTTATATATCCATTCTAGTTAAGAACCAATGCTGGATAATCAGAATTTCTAGATTGTGAGACCTTATCTGTAGACCCAAAGAGTAATATAGGTGGATTCATTGGCCATTTGGTAATAAATATAACATATTTATTAATAATTGACACAGACTTTAATAAGCCTTTGCTATTCTTTGGTTACAAAGTGGATTTTCTTCTTGAAAGCCTCTATAATGTCCTTGTTCCTGAGGCTGTATATAACCGGATTCATCATAGGTGTTAATACTGTGTATAGCAGGGCCACCAGAGAGTCCACATCTGAGGAGTAGGAGGCCTTTGGTCGGATATACATGAAGATTAGTGGCAAGTAGAAGATACTGACCACCGCAAAGTGTGAGCCGCATGTGGAGAACGTCTTCTTGCGTCCTTTGGAATCCATTTTGAGGATAGTTAATATGATTTTAATGTAAGAAACGACCACAAGAGTCAGTGTTATTAGAAGAACTGATGCCCCAATCGTGGAGCCGACCACTACATTTAAGGAGGTGTCAGAACAAGCCAGCTGCAACAATGGTGGATGGTCACAGTAGTAATGATAAATGATATTAGGGCCACAAAATGGTAACTTCAAGGCTAAGATTAAGACTGTGGCCGTAACAGCAAAACCACTAGACCATACTATAACCATCAACAGCAGATAGAGTCTCTTAGTCATGATGTTTGGGTAATGTAGAGGAGAACATATGGCGACATATCGGTCATAAGCCATTACTGTCAGTAATAAACACTCTGTAACTACTAAAGACTCAAAAATATACATCTGAGCAAAGCAGGCCGTATAAGAAATGGTGTCAAGGTTCATGGAGAATTTGGCCAACATCTTGGGTACAGTTACCGTTGCGTAGCTCAAATCAAGTAAAGACAAATTACCTACAAAGAAATACATGGGAGTATGCAACCGGGGGTCAAGTACCACCAAGAAGAAGATGCTTCCATTCCCAGTGATGGTGAACAGGTAGATAAGAAGGAATGCACAGAACAGCACAAGCTGAAACCTCTGAAGACTCGGGAAGCCAAAGATGATGAATTCAGTTACAAGAGTAATGGTCAGATTAGGAGAAACTACTAGGCGGGGGTAATCCTCATCCACCTGCTTCATACAATTAAATGGGAAATGTTAACAAAAAGTGATTGGAGAAAAGGTGGTGGGAGACTACAAGTAAGTTTGGGCCTCTGAATTGCTTTGGCCACCGTCCCACTTGTAGAGTCTGCCTTGGGACGTTATTTTGAGGTTGATGACTACTTAAATGGTAACTTATGTTCTTACATTTTTAATTCTGAGAAGATGTTTGTTGAATGCATGGGTGGAGTAAGGTTTTTTCCTTGGTATATTAATATTTTTGGTGAGGTTACTCGATGAGCCAACCAAGCATTAGTAGAAAATATGAGTTTCTGTGATGTCCAATAATAAGTGTACATGGATCTGTTAGATTTCTTATCTGCCAGGCCCTCTAGCATTGCCCCACAGCCAACTGTTACCCAGCCTATGTTTGACCTTATGTATCATATAGAAAGCTAAGGATTTTCTTGCCTGTCCATAGTGGCACTACCTGGTTTGCCATCTGCTTTGGTGGTACTCATGTTCCACATATACAGCTGAAGGTCTGTCTACCTGACTGCCTTCTGTGCCGGCGGCGCCTACGGAGTGGGGGGAGCCTTGGGGTT
This sequence comes from Dendropsophus ebraccatus, assembly GCF_027789765.1. Taxonomy (NCBI): domain Eukaryota; kingdom Metazoa; phylum Chordata; class Amphibia; order Anura; family Hylidae; genus Dendropsophus; species Dendropsophus ebraccatus. The sequence goes on from NC_091458.1 coordinate 10,727,500, forward strand.
TGGTCCTTTGACAGTGGGGTTGTGGGGCCATTCTGGGGTCCCTCTTTCCTGCTTTCTTCCGCTATGCGGGGTTGGCCTTCGCTATCAACTGACCTATTTGCCTGTTTCTATTGTTACTGTTGATTTTTGCACTAAGTACTTGAGCACTTTGTTAATATTTTTGCACCAAAGATACCTTCTATAAGTAAAGTTTGGACTCTGTTTAAAGTGGGACTCTGTCATCTTTACTGCCGGACTTGCACCCACACTCGCACTTCACAGTAGCTTTAACCAAGGTCTGGTTGCCGTGTGTCTGGTGGTGGGTGTTACCACTCCTGGCCACCGTGACAAGTAGCCTCCAAAACACCAGAACCCATCAGCTCTTACACCAGTTCCAGCAACCCAGGCAACAGCACCTTCTCTTGCTAAACCCTGATCAGTGAGATCAGCATCGGGCAGGAGAGTAATCTAGAAGTGATGTTCATCACCTCCAGCAGGGGCGTAACTAGAAATATCTGGGCCCCATGGCAAACTTTTGATTGCCCCCCCCCCCCCCTTCTATCCTGACTGACCACTTAGCTGTCAAATCTAGTCATAACTGCAAGCGTTCATCAGGAGTGCTTGCAGTTAAAGGGACATTTGCAGAATCCCAGAGGCCCCGCTCGGCCACCTGGTGCTCCAAATTATGACAGCTCAGGGGGCTCAGCGCATTGCAAGAGCAGGCAATAGGGTCCCCTGATATGGTGGTCCCCATAGCAGCCGCTACAGTGGTAGTTAGGCCCCTGACCTCTAGATTGCTAAATGTAGACGCACCGCAGCAACTTACCAAGAACGGGAGCTGAAGGACCTGCAGGACCTTTAATGATGTCACAGTCATGTGATTAGTCATATGACTGGGAGAAGGGCTCCCTGTTGATACTGTAAGTCACGAAAATCTGTATAACATTTGTGTGTCTGCCTATATGTAACAGTGCTGTTTGCGTATGGTGATGTAGCAGAGTTGTGTCTGTCTGGACGTAGCAGAGCTGTTTGTGTTCGGTGATGTAGCAGAGGTGTGTCTGTCTGGACGTAGCAGAGCTGTTTGCATATGGTGATGTAGCAGAGCTGTTTGTGTTTGGTGATGTAGCAGAGGTGTGTCTGTCTGGAAGTAGCAGAGCTGTTTGTGTATGGTGATATTGCCAAGGTGTAGGGTGATTTAGCTGAGGTAAGTATAGAAAAAAAACCAAATGAGTAAGATACAGTTGTTCTGGCCATTTTTTTTCTGTTCTATATGTGGAGGTAGTGGATACCTCCATTTGGCCGTGCACTCCACCCATTTCCTGGGGTTGTTCTAAGCAGAGACTATATGGTTCCTGCATGCCCAGTGTGTAAGAACCAGTTTGTATTAGCCCAAGAGAGACCTGTGTCAGTGTAGGACCATCTCCTTGAGGTCACCTTAATGTGGTAAGATTCTAATTAATCAAATGGTTTGCTAAGAACCCAATTTTTTCTAAATTTTCGATAGTGGTTTTATCACTCTTTAATATCCGTATTATGTATCTTTAATATCCGTATTATGTATATAGTATGTCTTAGCAATTGCAGGTTGCTGTTGCACTCTTTTTTTTACAGCAGGGGTACAGTATGTGCCTGTATAGTAATGTAGTAGTACAGTGGATGTCTGTGGGTATGTTTATGTAGCAGAGCTGGGTGTGTCTTGTGCATGCGGCAGAGCTGTGTATACAGTGTCGGACTGGGCCACCGGGGGACCGGGTATTTGCCCTGTGGGCCCCGAGCAGGAGTAGGCCCCGCCCCCAGTCAGGGGACACAGGGCTGGAGACCACATCAATGTGGTCTCAACCTAGTAAGCCCAGCGGGGCCCCCCGTGCTCCTGGGGGGCCCACTCAGCCGCCGATTGCTGCACCTTCCCTTTTAACTGGAAGTGATCGCAACGATCGCTTCCAGTTAAATGTAGTAGTGTTCCGATTGACAGAGCGAGAAGCCATAGGCTTCCCGCTCTGTCAATCAATCTTGTGACTGCAAGCAGCTTCTTGCTTGCAATCACAAGAGTGCCGTCCCCGCCTTCGCCACCGACAGCCGAGAAGCTCCTGGTCCCGGGCAAGCGTCATCACCACTGAGCTCTGTGCGCAGTGCGGCAGCTAGGACTTCCGGTTCACGTAGCGCATACCGGAAGTCCCAGCCGCTGCGGCGCGCATGGAGCTCAGTGGTGATGACGCTGCCTGGGACCATGAGCTTCTCGTCTGTCGGGGAAGAGAGAAGAGACCCGCGACCGTCGGGGGAGCGTGGTGACAGGTGAGTTGTGTTTTGTTTGTTTTTTTATCATAGGGGACAGCACTGGCGGCTATAGGGGGCAGATGGACAACAAGAGGGGGCTATGGGGGCAAATGGACAACATGAGGGGAGCTATGGGGGCAGATGGACAACATGAGGGGGCTATGGGGGCGATGGAAAACATGAAAGGGCTATGGGGGCAGATGGACAACATGAGGGGGGCTATGGGGGCAGATGGACAACATGAGGGGGCTATGGGGGCAGATGGACAACATGAGGGGGGCTATGGGGGCAGATGGAAAACATGAGGGGGCTATGGGGGGAGATGGACAACATGAGGGGGCTATGGGTGGAGATGGACAACATGAGGGGGCTATGGGTGGAGATGGACAACATGAGGGGGCTATGGGGGGAGATGGACAACAAGAAGGGGCTATGGGGGGAATGGACAACATGGGGGAGCTGGGCAACATGAGGGGGCTATGGGGGGAGATGGACAATATAAGGGGGCTATAGGGGGAATAGACAACATGAGGGGGCTATAGGGGGAGATGGACAACATGAGGGGGCTATAAGGGGAGATGGACAATATAAGGGGGCTATAGGGGGAATGGACAACATGAGGGGGGCTATAGGGGAGATGGACAACATGTGGGGGCTATAAGGGGAGATGGACAATATAAGAGGGCTATAGGGGGAATGGACAACATGAGGGGGCTATAGGGGGGAGATGGAAAACATGAGGGGTGCTATAGGGGAAAGGACAACATGGGGGAGGCGGACAACATGAGGGGCTATAGGGGGGAATGGACAACATGGGGGGCTATAGGGGGGAGATGGACAACATGATGGACAACATGAGGGGCTATAGGGGGGAGAGGGACAACATGATGGACAACATGAGGGGCTATAGGGGGGAGAGGGACAACATGAGGGGAGCTATGGGGGGAATGGACAACATGAGGGGCTATAGGGGGGAGAGGGACAACATGAGGGGGCTATAGGGGGAATGGACAACATGAGGGAGCTATAGGGGGGAGATGGGCAACATGAGGGGGCTATGGGGGGAGATGGACAATATAAGGGGGCTATAGGGGGAGATGGAAACATGAGGGGGGCTATAGGGGGGAAATGGACAGCACTGGGGGCTATAGGGGGGATGGACAACATAAGGGGGGCTATAAGGGAGTTAAATGCATGGCTCAAGTCATGGTGTAGAGGAGAAGGGTTTGGGTTTTTAGAGCACTGGGCTGACTTTTCATTGGGGTACAATCTGTTTTCCGCAGATAATTTGCACCTTAATGGAAGGGGGTCCGCTGTGCTGGGGGAGAGAATCCTAGAAGGGGTGGAGGGGTTTTTAAACTAGGGATGTGGAGGGAGGACAATGAAGTATGTAATGTAGTGGCAGATAGGTTAGAGAGGGGACAGAACAATGAGGAGGGAGGAGAAGGGTCCTGTGGGGGGAGGATAAGAGCAGTGCATAGGGAGATCCATATGTTGCGGATGAACAGTGAGGATGATTGTAGCCACAGTACTGTAATAAATCCTATTTCTTATAATGAAGCGGTTAAACTCGATGGTAATATAAAGTGTATGGTTACTAATGCCAGAAGTCTAGCCAGCAAGATGGGGGAGCTGGAGGCCTTGGTTCTGGAGGAGTCCATTGATGTGGTTGGTGTGACTGAGACATGGCTGGACTCCTCACATGACTGGGCTGTCAATATTCAGGGATTTACGTTGTTCAGAAGGGACCGGATGGGCAGAAGGGGAGGAGGAGTATGTCTGTATGTCAGAAATGATATTAAAGTGAGTGTAAAAGATGCAATAGTGGGAGATGACTGTGATGATGTGGAAGCATTATGGGTAGAACTACAGAAGGAGGTAAAGAGTGAAAAAATTATTCTTGGTGTAATCTATAGACCTCCCAACATTACTGAGGAGGTAGATGGCCAGTTGAATAGACAAATAGAGTGGGCTGCCCGGGAGGGAACAGTAGTGATAATGGGGGACCTCAACTACCCAGATATAGATTGGGGTCACGGTTCAGCTAAAACCACAAAGGGGAGGGAATTTCTTAACCTCCTGCAGGATAATTTTCTGGGCCAGTTTGTGGAGGAGCCAACTAGAAGTGATGCCTTGTTGGATCTGGTTATTTCTAACAACGCTGAGCTGGTTGGGGATGTCACTGTCCATGAACACCTGGGTAATAGTGACCACAATATAGTGACTTTTAGCTTAAAGTGTAGAAAAGAAAAACATGTTGGGAGGGCAAAAACTCTTAATTTTAAAAGGGCCAATTTTCCTGGGTTAAGGGCAGAACTTCAGGGCATAGACTGGGAGCGGCTGCTGTCACATACGGATACAGCTAATAAATGGGAAATCTTCAAATCCACATTAAATAACTGTACTGCCAAATATATTCCTATGGGTAACAAATATAAACGGTTAAAATCCAATCCCACATGGCTTACAACCGAGGTTAGAAAAGCTATAAATGAGAAAAAAGGGGCATTCAAAAAATATAAATCAGAGGGGTCAGCTGTAGCATTTAAACATTACAAAGAAGTCAACAAAACCTGTAAAAATGTAATAAAAGCAGCAAAAATTCACAATGAAAGGCAGGTAGCTATAGAAAGCAAAAGAAACCCCAAAAAATTCTTCAAATATATTAATGCAAAAAAACCAAGGTCAGAGCATATAGGACCCCTAAATAATGGCGACGGGGAGTTAATAACAGGGGATCAGGAGAAAGCTGAGTTACTTAATGGGTTCTTCAGTTCTGTATATACAAAAGAGGATGGAGCTGTGGTGGGTGGGGCCAGTACTGAGGTGGGTGGGGCCAGTGCTGCTAACACATGTAATGTACTGAACTGGTTTACTATAGATATGGTCCAAGATAAATTAAACAAACTCAATGTAACCAAAGCTCCAGGGCCTGATGGATTGCACCCCAGAGTTCTTAGGGAACTCAGTTCTGTAATTTCACTACCCTTGTATGAAATATTCCGTGATTCTTTGCTTACTGGTATTGTGCCGAGGGACTGGCGTAAGGCAAATGTAATGCCGATCTTCAAAAAGGGCTCTCGAACTTCCCCAGGTAACTATAGACCCGTAAGCTTAACGTCCATTGTGGGGAAACTATTTGAGGGGCTTATAAGGGACTACATCCAGGAATATGTAGTGGCTAATAGTATTATAAGTGATAACCAGCATGGTTTTACTAAGGACAGAAGCTGTCAAACCAACCTAATATGTTTCTATGAAGAGGTAAGTAGAAGCCTGGATGGCGGCGCGGCTGTGGATATAGTGTACCTGGATTTTGCAAAAGCGTTTGACACAGTTCCTCATGGACGTCTGATGGGTAAGTTAAAGTCTATTGGTTTGGAAAATTTAATGTGTAACTGGATTGAAAACTGGCTTAATAATCGTACCCAGAGAGTGGTGGTCAATGATTCCTACTCCGAATGGTCCCCGGTAATAAGTGGTGTACCCCAAGGGTCAGTACTGGGCCCTCTTCTGTTTAACTTGTTTATTAATGATATTGAGAATGGAATTAACAGCAATGTTTCTATCTTTGCAGATGACACCAAGCTTTGTAGTACAGTACAGTCTATGGAGGATGTGCAGATGTTACAGGATGACTTAGACACACTGAGTGTTTGGGCGTCCACTTGGCAAATGAGGTTCAATGTGGATAAATGTAAAGTTATGCACCTGGGTACTAATAACCCACATGCATCATATGTCCTGGGGGGAGTTATTCTGGGAGAGTCACTGATGGAGAAGGATCTGGGTGTACTTGTAGATAATAGACTACAGAACAGCACACAATGTCAGTCAGCTGCTTCTAAGGCCAGCAGGATATTGTCATGCATTAAAACAGGCATGGACTCTCGGGACAGGGATATAATATTACCGCTTTATAAAGCTTTGGTGCGGCCTCATCTGGAGTATGCCGTCCAGTTTTGGAACCCGATTCATAAAAAAGATGTTCTAGAGCTGGAGAGGGTACAAAGACGGGCAACTAAACTAATAAGGGGAATGGAGCATCTTAGTTATGAGGAGAGATTAAAAGAATTACATTTGTTTAGTCTGGAGAAGAGACGCTTAAGGGGAGATATGATTAACTTATTTAAATATATAAATGGCCCCTACAAGAGATATGGGGAAAAGATGTTCCAGGTAAAACCCCCTCAAAGGACAAGAGGGCATTGCCTCCGCCTGGAGAAAAAAAGGTTCAATCTCCGGAGGCGACAAGCCTTCTTTACCGTGAGAACTGTGAATCTGTGGAACAGTCTACCACAGGATCTGGTCACAGCAAAAACAGTAGAGGGCTTCAAAACAGGGCTAGACAGGTTTCTAGACCAAAATAATATAAATGCATATGTATAGAACCTATCACCCCTCCCCCTTCCCTGTATCCATCCCCTCCTTGGTTGAACTTGATGGACATGTGTCTTTTTTCAACCGTATTAACTATGTAACTATGTAACTATGTAACTATGTAAGATAAGAGGGCTATGTGGGGGTAATGGGCAACATAAGGGGGCTATGTGGGGAGATGGACAACATGAGGGGGCTATAGGGGGGATGGACAACATAAGGGGGCTATATGGGGGTAATGGACAATATAAGGGGGCTATATGGGGAGAATGGACAACATGAAGGGGCTATAGGGGGATGGACAAGATAAGGCGGCTATAGGGGGATGGACAAGATAAGGGGGCTATAGGTGGACGGACAACATGAGGGGGCTATACAGTAGGTGGATGGACAACATGAGGGGGATATAGGGGTCATTACAGATGGGCAGTTTGTATAGAGATGAGGATGGTGAGGAGTGAGGAGCCTAATATCTTTCTCTGGCAGATTCTGTGGATTTGTGGCTGGGAGAAGTCTCATAATGTGAGTCTCCTGATATAACTGCAGTGTAATGTATATGGTGTACAGAGCTGTGTAGGGCTTGGGCTACGTCTATATGACTGGATGAGGTGATAGTGATCTGTGTACAGAGCATTAGTCAGTAGCGGTGGTGGTGTTAGTCAGTATGTGGTGGTGTTAGTCAGTATGTGATGGTATTAGTCAGTATGTGTGGTTAGTATATGGTGGTGCTATTTGTCACTTGTAATCCGGTACTGTGTTTTATTGGTCTCAGTATACTGGATTTGGTCAGTAACAATATGGTAGTGATGGTTGTGGTGTAGTGATGGTTGGGGCAGAAGGGTGGGCCCCAAGAATGATTTCCCCTGGTGGGCCCAAGGCACTCCAGTCCGACACTGTGTGTATATATGGGTAGGCCTAAGGTACTGCCATGGAGAGAATTAAAGTGGCCCTGTCATTTAAAAAAACTTTTACCCCTTCACTGCATTAACTCCTTTACTGCTTTAGACCACCAAGGAAGTTAATTACCATGAAATAATCCCCCCCCCCCCTATAATCTCCTTGTGTGGATGTAAGTGACTCTTACCTCGTATATATTGACTCCCATAGCAGAAAGAAGGTCTTGAAGACTAAAATCACTAGTAATAATAGGTGACTACTGGGTCTGTATGTGGAGGATTAGTTTGTCGCTGTTGGGATCTTCTCGCCTTAAAGAAAAAAACGTCTTGTCGGTGTCTTACATGGCTATTTATACCCTCTTGTGCTAAATTGAAGGGATATTAATTGTGGTTATAAACCTATTAGGAATTATTAGACCGTGTCTAGCATCTGCGTCTCCTGTAATGGCGCTCACCTTCTTGTTGTTTGCGGTAATAATAACTATATGTGTCATATGTTTCTTCCTCAGGGGTTAATCGAGAATTGGTGACTGCTCCTAAAATAACTAATAGTAACTGGAAGTGATTATAATGGTCCCCAGGGACTTTCTTATGGAAGTTATCCTACTACTACTGTGCCAATATCTGATTGTTATAAAATGTAGTGTACATTTGGTCGGCATAGATGGGAAATGGAGGGAATAAACTATAAAATGGCAGTGACAGCTGCTGACCAAACAGACTGTAATTGACCATCTCTGGGGGTCCATGCAGCCATCAAGTACATCACTTTTTACATCAATAGACTGGCACTGGTCCTTTTTTGAGCCGTGGCCCAGTTCCGATGAAAGGCGCTGGTCTATTCCCAAGCATTGGCCCGGCTTGAAGCACTGGAGGTGGGCTCGCCCCTAGTGTGATGAAACCCCCTCCCCACTGTGACACAGCTCCATTGATTCTAATGGAGCCACGTAGCAGAGAGGAAGGCAGAACGTTACACTGCGGGCGAGTGGGCCCACCTCCAGTGCTTCAGGCTGGGCCGGTGCCCGGGAATAGGCTGGCGCCGTTCACAGGAACCGGGCCGCGGTTTCAAACAGGGACTGCTGCACAGGCACCAGTTTGTTGATGTAGAAATCTAAAAGTAATGTACCTGATACACCTGATGTACTCTTTCCAATATCTGTGGCCTAGAAGGACTAAGGGCGTTCATTTCTTCTTGTTTCATAGTAAGCTATACCTGATATAGTCAGAATTACCACATGGGTCAGATATCTCCTGAAAGGGCCCGGTCTTTTCCCCAGGAAGTGTACATGCTCAACAGTAGAGATGTTCAAAAGTACCGCGTGGTACTTGTGTAGAATTACAAGTCTCCTCCCCACGTGTGGTGGCCTAAATTATACAATAAACTGACAGGGAAGGGGCTCGCCCATCCTGCAATGCTATAGGCATGTTGGCTGCTGGTCTAGCATGTTACAGCGGTGGCCGTAGCTCGCTGTGGCTACTGACCCCCGGTCCCCTCTCACCTCCTGCCGTGGCTGGGCTGTCACCCCTGGCCGTGGCTGTTCAGTGTCCTCCTCTGCTGCCCCTGCCCGCTCTCTCCGGAACGTGTGCGCCCTCTCTGCTTCAATTTAAAGGGACAGTACGTCCCTAATTCGTAGTTCCACCAATCACCTCCCCTATAAATGGACAACTTTCCTGACCTTTCTAGTTGGTGCCTCTGCTTCCCTTAGTGTGTGGCTCCAGCTCCCGTTGTTCCTGTCATTGTTCTTGCTGTTCGTGCTTCTAGCCGTGAGCCCTGCTGCTGTCCTGTTGTCTACCCACATGTCCCCAGCTACACCTCGCCTGCCGCCGTTAGCAAGCCTAGCCAAAGGTAGCGGCCTGAGGGTCGCCTGCCGCAGCAAGTCCATCCCGCCTTGTGGTGAAGGCCAGCGGCCGCTTAGACTCCGCTCCCTGGTTCGGTTATGCCATCGCTAATGGTTGTTCAGCAGATCCACGACTCCATTCGTTTCATCATGTGACTTAGGTGTACATAGACTCAGGTCACCTGATGCTTGATACACTTGGGATCTGTTAGCTGAGATAAAGAGCTGCTGGAGCAGGGACAGAGCAGGGACGGGGCTTAGTTTTAACAGACTAGTTAACAAACACCCAAAAGTACTAGTAGGACTAATAATCTCACAATGTGACGACGACAACAACAACGAAACATAAATCTAACTTACAATATACCAGTATTATGCAGTATACCGATACTGGTACTGGTATATAGCTAGTATACATACTGTACTATAGGTTTTGTTAATGGAGTACACATTAGGATTACTAGAATTATTCTACAGCTACCCAAAACTGCTTTTCAGGACTAGCAATAGTCCTGTGTGACACAGAAACCATCTAACACACAATATAATATACCAGTATTAGATGGTCTCATCAGTCTGATAGCGGTCTAGTATACAGCTAATACAGCGGCCTGGGAGTCTTAGATGCATCCATGCATGCTACCCTGCTGTTCCCATTCCATTTTTTCAATCCAATACAATCAATGGAGCCATGACATAGAGGGGTACCCATCAATAGAATGGCGCTGTACACGGAAACCGGACCGTGGTTAAAAAAAAAGGTGATACTTAAGGCGAATGTATCTGATGGTATATTCATTTTAAACTTTACTTGAAAACCCCCCCAGAAATCTTTAGTGCAATACAAAAATATAACAGTGCTTTGGTACTTGGTGCAATACAATAGTAGATATCTAAGTAGGCAACTCGAGGTGAAGGTAAAGGCCCTATTCCACTGAACGATACCGGCAGTATTCGGCCAATATCGGCCGTTACGGCCGATAATCGTCCCGTGGAATTGACAGCAACGATCAGCTGACATGGTTCATGTCGGCTGATCGTTGCGTCATTTGTCTTTCAAAAGATATATATTAACCTGCTCCGTTCTTCCTGCTCTACAATATGATGCCAATAGATTAGATAGCTTTGTCGTGGTGACAGGTTCCCTTTAACAGTCTACTTCCTCAGTATTAGCAAATCACTCATCTAAGTGAAGGGAAGCACTTTGTTTTAACTGCGCTCCACTCATCAAGCTACCTGCCTGCACTCCCATACCACAACAAGAGTACTCGATTATAGGAAGACAGAGTTTAAGAAAATGGGGGAGTATTTAGATAAAGAATTAGGAGGGTGGGATAAAACATCGGGAGCGAGAACTCAGTGGGCAGAATTAAAAAATGCCATATTAAAGGCAACTAGACTACATGTACGAGAAGTTAGCAAAAGTAAAAGGAAGAAGAATCCATTATGGTTTACTAGAGAGGTTAAAGGGGTTATCCAGCGCTACAAAAACATGGCCACTTTCCCCCTCTCTTGTCTCCAGTTCAGGTGTGGTTTGCAATTAAGCTCCATTTACTTCAATGGAACTGAGTTTCAAAACCCTGCCCAAACTGGAGACAACAGTAGGGGGAAAGTGGCCATGTTTTTGTAGCGCTGGATAACCCCTTTAAGGCCATTGTAAAGGGAAAAAAGGCAGCGTATAGGAAGTATAAGGAGACTGGGAATGTAGCTGACAGAGACGTATAAAATTATACAGAAGGAGGCAAAGCAGATTATAAATGCAGCTAAAGCCTCAAAAAAACAAGAAATGGCAAAATCTGTTACTGAGGTGATGGGGAGAATACGTTTATTAATGGACATAAGGCGGTCACTGACTATTTAAAAAGCTACTTCTTCTCAGTGTTTTTGTGGTGCCCCCGAAGTGTTATGGAGGGAGTGCGACCGGTTACTTGCTAGATGGTGGAGTGTGACCCCAGCTCTATGGTGGTTGGCCGAGATGTAACCGGACCCTAGGGTGTTGTGTCATGACGCCAGTGTTGGTCGGGCACACAGGTATGGTGGCACACCTGCTTTTATTTTAATGGGCCGGTTACACCTTGTTCCCCTGTGGTCAGTGACCTGCCGGGCTACTACGGGGTCCATTGGGCTGTTATCACGGTGGTCCGGAGTGGAGTAGTGACCCACCCGGACTATTGGTACTGCCACCAACAGAAAGGGGAGATGACCCAAGGAGAGTGTGTGTGCTGTGTTGGTGTGGAACGAAGAATTACAGAGTCTCTTCACTATAAATAAAATCTTGTTTACTCGGAGGGTACTTAGGTGCAGCAGAACACACAACTTTGCATTGACAGAGTATGGTAGACTTGATATGACAATTGATAATACAGGATCCAGATCTGTGATCAGAGTGTAAGGGATAGTACAGTCATGCTGAGTGAGTTGCGTGTTGAGAGATACAAAGAATCAGAGAAAAGAGGAGGATGTCATGAGAATCCCAACCCAAGTAGTACTGTGCTCTGCCGGGATGTTGGAGGATGAGGTAGAAATAGAAGAATACTTAAAAGAGAACACTTGTGCCTGCGTATTGACTCTTGCCGGAATTAACCACCTGTTGCCCTACCAGTGTCGGGGGACCCTTCCTAGTGGATGACAAAAGCCCCAGACCTTGTTACCTGGGATGAGCGAAATGCTGAGCATTCCCTGCTGACAACTGCGCTGCCAGATAGAGTTCCTAGGCTCTTAGCAACTTTGCTCTATCCGAATCAGTTCCTAGCCTTCTTTGGCTTTGTGGATACTGTCCTGCACTGTGAGTCTCCAAGTCCACGGCGTGGGTTGAGATAGTCTCTGACTTGTCCTCTCCTGTGAAGGGTTTAACACTGCAGAGCGTTGTGTAGAGTTAGTGAAAGAGAAACTGTAAGCGGCATTTTGTCTTGCTACCTCACTGTACAGAAACCTGACTAAGACTGTCACTGGGGACTTGGCAGTGGGCCAGGGCCCGAAGGAACCACTGTGGGGAGCATTCTAGCTTGCGTCCTTCCCCTACAAAGTCCAATATCAAAGGACCACACACTTCCTCTAACCACATGATTTCCTATTTACACCTACTATAAGGTGCGCTGTGAATGGGCGAAGAGTGCATATAGAAGAAGTAAAGAAGAAAATGATAGAAGGAGAGACTCTCAAAGGTTCACAGATCCATATGACAGATAAACAGACAATAACCCTTTCCATACTTCAGGTGTGCAGCAACTAAGTGCATATACTTACAATAGCGACATCTTGTAGCAAAACTTTATCACTACTACATCACCACTTGCACACACAATAAGTAAAGGCTTTTGCAAAGGGTGTAACCAATAGCAACACCCGTGGTGGGACATAACATTTTCAGAAGGAGGCCTTCACAATCACAGGCTGGTTGGGCACAGTATTGGCTCCAGTAATATGGGTTCAGAAGTTGCAGAAGAACTTGCTGGTATAAAGTTGAATAAGGTGATGGGTCCAGATGGTGTCCACCCCAGGGTTCTTAAAAAACTCTGATCTATGATTGCTGCCCCCCTACCAGATCTGTATAACCAATCCCTGCTAACAGGAGATGTCCCCGATGATTGGAGAAAGGCCAATGTTATACCAATCCACAAGAAGGGGAATAGAGAAGAGCCCAGTAACTACAGGCCAGTAAGCCTGACATCTGTAGTAGTGAAAATGATGGAAACTCTTATAAAAAAGAAGACAATGGATCACCTAAGAAGCAACAATTTGATGGATCCAAACCAGCATGGCTTTACTGTGGGCCGATCATGTCAGACTAATCTCATTGGTTTCTTTGATTATGTCACAAAAGTGCTGGATGGAGGTGGTGCTGTGGATATTGCCTATCTGGACTTCGGCAAAGCTTTTGATACAGAAGCTGATAGAGAAGTTGGAGAAAATTGGACTTAATCCCTGGATAGTTCAGTGGATTTGTGGTTGACTGAAGGATAGATATCAGGGGGGTGATGGTTATGGTGAATATTCCGAGCAGAGACTGGTTACAAGTGGTGTGCCACAAGGGTCTGTTCTGGGTCCTATTCTTTTTAATATGTTTGTATGTGACATAGGAGGTTTGTCTGTTTGCTGACAACACAAAAGTGTGCAACAGGGTTAATATTCCTGGAGGTGCAAGCAATATGGAAAATGATTTAGCTTTGCTAGATAAGTGGTCCAAACATTGGAAACTGAAGTTCAGTGTTTCCAAATGTAAAATAATGCACGTGGGGAGGAGAAATCCTCTATCTGAGTATCATATTGGCAGTTTTGTGTTGGAAAAGACTTCAGAAGAGAAGGATTTCGGGATAGTTATTTCTTGCAGCCTTAAAATGAGTCACCAGTGCAACCAGGAGGTAGGGAAAGCAAATTACATGCTTGGTTGTATATATGTATAATGGTATATTGGGCTGTATATATAATGGTATGCTGGGCTGTATATATATATATATATATATATATATATATAATGGTATGCTGGGCTGTATATATATATAATGGTATGCTGGGCTGTATATATAATGGTATGCTGGGCTGTATATATATATATAATGGTATGTTGGGCTGTATATATAATGGTATGGGCTGTATAGCTAGAGGTATAACCAGTAGGAAGAAGGAGATTGTGATCCCACTGTATAGAGCTCTGGTGAGGCCACATCTGGAATACTGTGTCCAGTTCTGGAGACCTCATCTAAAAAAGGACATTGATAAAACAGAACGGGTCCAAAGACGGCTACAAAAATGGTGGAGGGTGTGAGGCATAAACCATATCAGGAAAGACTTAAAGAGTCACTGTCGTTAAAAATTTGTTTGCAGAAATCAATAGTCTGGGCGATTTTAAGAAACTTTGTAATTGGGTTTATTAGCCAAATATGCCATTATCTGTATGTAAAAAGCCTTTTCCCAGGTCCCCCCCCTCCTCTCCTTTCTGCTGTCCACTCCTCAGAATCAGGAAATCTCGACAGTTTTTTCATCTCTTTCATCAGTTGATCCTGTCTGGTCTATAAAGAGGAGGGGGGGAGGGGGAAGGAGGGAGATTAGTGGACAGCTGAGAGCTGAGAACAAAGGATTGCTCAGCAGGGGAGCTATTCAGAGCCCTAATTAGTGGTCAGATAGCTCCATGGTGCCTGTCAGAAGAGAGAGCCCTGGATGTGAATGTAAATTAACTCTTTGTTGTCCTGTTTTTTCTGCCTTTACTTTCTCTCTAAATAGGAAAACCATGAAGACAGGGGGAGAGCTTCAAACTGCTTTTTCATGATAAAAATGCATTTTTCGGCTAATAAACCCAATTACAAAGTTTCTTAAAATCGCCTGGACTATTGATTTCTGCAATAAAAATTTTAACGACAGTGACACTTTAAGGATTTGAATCTGCATAGTCTGGAGGAAACAAGGGAAAGGGGGAACATGATTGAAACCTTTAAGTATGTTAAAGGACTAAATAAGGGTCAGGAGGGAAGGGTTCTTAGTAAAAAAAAAAAAAAAAACTGAACTCAAGAACAAGAGGACACAGTGAGAGGTTATCTGCGGGAAAGACCAGAAGCAATGTGAGAAAATATTACTATTATAATAGATACCTGGAACAAACTTCCAGCAGATGTGGTTGGTAAATCTACCATAAAAGAATTTAAACATGTCTGGTATATACATATATCTATCCTAAGATAATAAGAATGAAAATACTAAAAGGGCCGACTAGGTGGACCCAGTGGTCTTTTTCTGCAATCTTCTATGTTTCTATGTCTTATGAAAGATCATGTGATTGGTGACTAAAAGGCGCAGCATGTTACCCCCTGGACATCCTTATATTACAGCCTATGCCGAACTAGCCTTTTTATAGACAAAAAACGGCAAGTTTTACATTATAGAATTATGGCATTCAAAGCTTTACACATTTGGTAAGAGATCCATTAACCACACAACAATTGTATATTACAGCAGATGGGGTACTGGTATGGGGACACTGCATTATTATGTAACAATCACCAGAAACACATTACTCTATTACTGCTGCAGAAGGTAACGTCTTTAAAGTTAAACATATTTCACAAAGAGGAGAAATATAGGAGGTTAATGATACGATCAAAGATACTCATATTCCAAGACATCTTAATAGATTATTGATTCAGACCCATAGGTGGAATTTATGGATCCAGAATGCTCCAGAACACTCTTTTCAAAAGGAATTATCTATTTTCCTCTCCATGCGGCATCTGTACCCCTTCCATAATCTGAAACGGGGCTGCAGAATGATGATACTGCTCATGCACCTAGGAGATTCTTCTGATGTATTGATTTATGTTCCACTATAGCAGTAGCTATCTTATGTACAGTAGGTCAATGTATCTATCTCTGGATCCAAGCAGCAGGTAAGTATGTAAAATCTTTAGTGAGTCAAAGGATTTCTGAAATTAGGCATAGAGGTTTTCCTGAAAAATCTCTAATATGCGTTGTTGTTTTTTTTAAATTCTGAATTCATTAAGATTTTCAAATAAAAAAAAAAAAAAAATGGTAAGGTGCAAACAAAAATAAAAGTAGCATTATGTTGTGTAACATCAATGACAAAAGAAAAAGAGAAATTTATATTCAGCAGTGTCGGTGAATTGATCCCGGTAGTACCATATTTAGAAGAAACGAGAGGAGCGATCATACAGCTGAGCCCTAAGGTATTCCATACATCTAATGTCCTCAACCCTGCGCAGCCACATGGAAATGGCAGGGGGGTCTGGGCACCGACATAGAGCCAGAATACAAGATCTAGCCGCGTTAACCAGGTGGAAGAGTGGCGATAAGTCTTCTGATATCGGATATCTGCAATGTGGAGGAGAAAATACGCTGGTGTAAATAGAACCTGATAGTCAGTGAAGGTAGAGGCTAAACACCACACCTACCTCCAGAAAGGAACCAGTTTGGGGCAGCTCCAAAAAGTGTGTAAAAGGGAGCTCACTTTACCACAACTACTCCAGCACAATGGCTAGGCATCCGGGAAGATTCAGTAAATATGCACTGGGACACGGTACCATCTCAAGAGTACCTTCTATCCCATCTCTTGCATGCAAGATGGATGAGGAGTGGGTGAATGTACATAATCAACCTGAGCGGCAGATAGGGAGAAGCTGAGGTCCCCTTCCCACGCATCCAGGTAAGGGGGTTAAGTTGCTCTGGTGGGGAGCCCAACATGGCATAAAGATGGGAAAGCAAATGCCAGAGAGGGCCAGCACCCAAACAGAGGAACTCAAATGCAGTAAGAAAACGAGCAAAGGAGGAAGGGGAGGGGAGAGAAAGGAGGAAGGGGAGGGGAGAGAAAGGAGGAAGGGGAGGGGAGAGAAAGGAGGAAGGGGAGGGGAGAGAAAGGAGGACGTGGTGAAGTTGTTGGGCTCTCCAAAAACCCATGGGACGGGATCTGAGAGATCCTTGAGAAATGACAGAAAGCCAGGAGGAGGCTTGAAGAAATGTTTTAGCTCTGAAGTTACCTGCCTTTGGAACAGATACGGAAAATACGATCATCCATCCAAGAAGGGAAGGCTGGCTTGTACAGGACAGGGAACATAGGGGAAGGGTGTGGTGCGATAAAGCCAGAAGAGATGTGTGTTGCTTATTTTTAGGGTGGGTGAGGTGTGACCCTGCATAGCGAGCAGAGGAGGGCAACCAGGGGGCCGCAAGGAGGGCGATTGGGGAGCAACATGGCAGACGAGGGGAGCTAGTAACATGATGTATAAGATTGATCATTCTAGTCTTATTGTCTCTTCTCACGAGAAGGCACAAAGCCGACTTGATCAAGGCGAATGACATCTTGGAGGTGAGGGGTTAGATGAGAGTCTAGAATCTTGGCAAACAATTTGAGGTCTAAATTTAGCAGACAAATGGGGCAATAGTTCTAGTACAATGATGTGTCTTTGCCATCTTTGGGTATTACTGTAATAAGGGCATGAAATGAGTAAGGGGGGGGGGGATTGCCTGGAGAGGGAGTTAAACGCGAAGAAGTGATTACGGAACAGGGGGGGGGGGCGAATGATTTATTTTTAGGGTAAGCCCATCAGGGCCAGGGGCCTTGCCATACAGGGATGTTTTGATAGCCCAGTCCCATTCCATAGAGGTTATAGGAGCCTCCAATGAGGAAACAGCATCCTCTGGAAGAGTGGGAAGGCCAGAGTAGGAGGCAGTGACAAAGCAGAGGTCCTCTGGGTGGGGAGATGATGTGGAGGGTGAGAGAATATATAGATTTTCGTAGTAGGAGGGGGAGGTATCTGCACTGTGTAAGGAAAAGAGAGTTTGATCCCAGAGGAAGAGGTGATGTTGGGAATGAAGGACTGGGCACGCTGCACCCTGAGAGCGGGCTTGTTGCCAAACTCATAAAAGTAGCAATGGCATAGGGAAAATGAGGCTTTGGCAAACAAAAGGTGGCTCAACTTAAGTCATAGGGCACCTAATGGCCACCAGTGTTCTTTTATGCAGTTTGCCAAGGTCGCCAACCCGGGAGACCAGGGAAGCCATTTGAGATGAGCATTCTTTTTGAGGCAAGAGGCAATTTTTATAAAGGTTCCCTGGATGTAGCAGGGTTGAGCGCCATGTTGAGGCCCCCACCAAAAACAGCCACAGCCTTCAGAAAGTCCGCAACTGCAAGAAGACACTGTTTCAAGAAGGCAGGATGGCCAGAATTAGGTAAGTAGACCGTACCAAAGGTACAGACAGTGCCTGCCATCTTATCTTTAACAAAAAGATATTGCCCATCTATATGTGCACATAATATGTGTATCGTTGAAAGTGTTGTTAACATCCTATGTTTCTCCACATGATCTCATGCATTGAAGAAATTCTAAATGAAGAAGTTATCTTGCGCAGTAAGGGATAAATATGTTTTGCCTAGTGAGTGTATCTCTATCCCTTATGTTATCCCTGACCTAACGGTAAAATAAAACTAAGCTGTCTCTATAATCTCCCTGCACTGACCCTGGACTCTACTATGCAACAGAAACAAGCATTAATGATAGACAATGGAGTAAGATCTATCAGAATGCTGCATTGGTGTCCAGGTCGGGCAACCACGGGTTGATCCAATTTAATATTAATCATAGACTGTACTACACTCCAGAGTTCTTATAAAGGATTAAGAAAAGATGCCCCAGATGTGGTTCAGTGGAATCTAATCTAATTTTTTGCACATGTTATGGTCTTGCCCACAGATTCAAAGGGTAAGGGGCTGATTTACAATGTTGATGTTGAATGTATTATGTATTTGCTTTTTTGTATGTCATTTTCTTTTGAATTTGAAAAAAAAAAAAAAAAAAAAAAAAAAAAACAAGCAAAGAAGCATTTGGACCAACAAAAACTCAGCCAAGGCAAAATACTAAAAGCCGCCAGAAAAACTAACAAGACAAGGATCTATGACTACATACCAAAATTAAGGTAACAAATTACAGGGAACAAGGGCCAGACAAGGAACAGTGCGGCACCAGGACATAAAATGGGAAACACAAAAACTAGGCTAACAAATCAAACTCCAGACTTAAAGGGGTTATCCAGCGCTACAAAAACATGGCCACTTTTCCCCCTACTGTTGTCTCCAGTTCAGGTGCGGTTTGCAATTAAGCTCCATTTACTTCAAAACCCCACCCAAACTGGAGACAACAGTAGGGGGAAAGTGGCCATGTTTTTGTAGCGCTGGGTAACCCCTTTAAGCAATCAACATAAGAAAGTATTAAATGGCACATGATTAGGTGTTTAGAACACAGATGAAGATGAGATAGCAGGAGGGTTATCCTTAACACTCCCATGGTTATTATGGAATACTTCCATAATATGACATCTACTGGAAGTTTATGGTGGTATACAGACTTCTATGGGTGCTATATTGCATATCTGTACAACTCAGAACTGTAATAAGCCATAAATTGGCTATGTGCATAAGGCATTTGTCTGCTAATTCAAACATTTCGTCAGGAACTTACCTGATCTCTGTCCTGCAACACGGTCTTCAGCTAGCCAATCTGGGAAGGAGAACCCCTCCCCCCGCCTTTCTCTCCTGAGCCAGGTGACACCACAGTTACCCGACAGTGCCCCTGGTAATCAGGGACCCACAGGCTCACATCACCGTCCGGGAGATCCCAGGACCTGAAGATTACATTTTTTCTGAGGTTGACTGGCAAGTATCCTTGCCAGTCAGCCCTAAGTTCACCTGGTGTTTCTCACGGTGATTCAGAAGGCCGATCCAATGGTGCTCTGGAACAGGCTCCTGATCCATTATAAATAGTTTCTCAGGTCAGCAGCAGATACTGACTGTTAGTTTTCTTGCTAGGCTAAGTGTTTCCTCTGCTGTTACCTGTTTTTCTGACCCTTTGCTCATTCTCTTACTCCCCTGTTTTGCTACCCGTTTTGACCGTATTGCCTACCCAACTGCCTCCATTTTTGTACCTTTTCTGCCCGCTGTTGCCGACCAGGACTGTTGACCCTGATTTATTGCGTTCGTCTGTCTGTCTCAGTTTTGTGTTGCACCTTACCAGCATACAGACCGTCCTCATGGTTGTCCACAGCTTCCTAAAACTATCCATGGCAAGTAGGCAGGCACAGTGGGTGGGATCAGCTAGGGCTCACTGTCATTGTTCCATCTGATCGCCCTTGCTACTACCTGGTGCTAACACAGTCTACTTAATAAAAACTGAAGTTTTCCAGATTAAGAGACCTTATCGTATCTATAGTCTAAGTCATATGGGTGGATTCACTAATCAAAGCAATTATTAGTTGTTTTTGTTGGTGGTGGTGGTTTTTTTTGCTATTCTTTGGTTTCCAAGTGGATTTTCCTCTTGAAAGCCTTTATAATGTCCTTGTTCCTGAGGCTGTATATTAATGGATTCATCATAGGTGTTAATACTGTGTAGAGCAGGGCCACCAGAGAATCCACATCTGAAGAGTAGGAAGCCTTTGGTCGGATGTACATGAAGATTAGTGGCAAGTAGAAGATACTGACCACAGCAAAGTGCGAGGCGCATGTGGAGAACGTCTTCTTGCGTCCATCTTTGGAATTCATTTTGAGGATGGTTAATATGATTTTAATGTAAGAGACAACTACTAGAGTAAATGTTATAAGAAGAATGAAAGCCCCAAGGGAGGAGCCGACTGCTACATTTATAGAGGTGTCAGTACAGGCCAACTGCAGCAATGGTGGATGGTCACAGTAATAATGATAGATGATGTTTGGACCACAGAATGGTAACTTCAAGGCTAAAATTAAGGAAGTGACTGGAACAGTGAAACCACCGGCCCATACCATAGCTATCATCAGTATATACCGTCTTTTAGTCATGATGGTCAGGTAGTGTAGAGGAGAACATATGGCAACATATCGGTCATAAGCCATTACCATCAGAAGTAAACACTCTGTTACTGTTAAAGACAAAAAAATATACATTTGCGTTAAGCAGGCCGTATAAGAAATAGTGTCAAGGTTCATGGAGAACTTGGCCAACATCTTGGGGATGGTTACCGTTGCGTAGCTCAAATCAATGAAAGACAAATTACCGACAAAGAAATACATAGGAGTATGCAGATGGTGGTCAAGGGCCACCAAGAGGAAGATGCTTCCATTCCCAGTGATGGTGAACAGGTAGATGAGGAAGAACACACAGAAGAGCAGAAGCTGGTACTGCTGAAGACTCGGGAAGCCAAAGATGATGAATTCAGTTACACGAGTAATGGTCAGATTGGAAGAAACTGCTGCTTGACGGTAATCCTCATCCACCTGATTTACACAATTAAAAAGAAAAATGTTAAAATTTTATATCCTATTTATTGTAATTTTATATCTGTAAAAAAGAAACAACAAAATGTGAATGTGTGGAGAACTCTAGTGATGCGTACCTTATATAGATTGACTCCCATAGCAGAAAGAAGGTCTTAAATGAAACTTGTAGTAATAATGACGATTACATGCGACTATTGTGTTCTTCCTATACAAGGTCGGTATCTGGAAATTCCCATTGCTGGTGTCGATATCTCCTCACCATACGGAGGAGCGCCCTCCCGGCTTCTTACATCCCTATTTATACCCTCTTGTAATAACTTGGATGGATATTAATTATGGTTATAACCCTCTCAGGAATTATTACATTGTGTTGATACTTTGTAGCATCTGCGTCTTCTGTAATGGCGATCACCTTGTTGTTGTTTACAGTAATTTCCACATCTCATCTGTTTCTTCCTCAGGGGTTAATCAAGAATTGGTGACAGCTCCTAAGATTTACAGTAGACGAGTCCCCAGTGGAATCTCCTATGGAAGTTATCATACTACTAATAGGTGATTTTTACAAGTCTAGAGGTCCAAGGTTCCATTGCATCAGGGTCTTCCCACCCGTAAATGGCACCATATATTGTTATTGAGGGTTGTATTTTTTTCATTTATTTATCTCTTGCCTCCCATCATAGAGTTAAATGGTTGCTGTTATTTCCACATGTTCTCATATAATAGTTAATGTAATGTAAAAATATGTAATTTATTTTTCATTTGTAAAATTAACCCAACAATAACAGAGAGAAAGGGTTTCCGGTTGGAGCGATCCATTGGATACTGTTCATGGTTATCTTGTCAGAAGGCCTCAATTACCACATGGACTGGTCATGTCCTGAGAGGGTCCTACCTTTTCAATTCCCATCTTGCTTTTCAACACACCAAGCCCAAAGAGAAGCCCTCATGCTTGGAGCCACCACCTTAATAATGGCTTTGCTTCACTTTCTTTTCCAGCTCCTTCGACTTTACCATAACTTGTGGCATATTGGAGCTCTGACATGTGCTCGACAGTCTACTTGCCCAGTATTTGTCATCAGCTCCTGAGACACTTGCATGTATCTTCCAGACATAGGAGGGCGTCTGTTAGGATAGGGACAGGGAAACACAAGGACAGGTGAGCCCTGAAGCTGGCACCCACCTCGCTGTCCCTACCTACTTGCCTCAGATGCTCTAATAGCAGCGGACAACTGGACGGCAGTCCCTGATCTCACTCAGTGAAACACAGAAGAAAACAAGACAATACAAAACACAATAAAGGGAAAGTCAGGAGTCCAAGTCAAAACCAACCGAGCAGCAAAGTACAAAATCGTGTCCAGAGGGGTAGTCAAAGGGTAAATAGCCGAAGTCAGGTAACCAGAGAATATATGCAGGAAAACGCTAGGTCAAGTAAACTCGGCGCTAGATACTATCGCAGGCAAGAACATGATACAAATGCTGGTACTTATGGAGCCTGAAGTCCCAGCCTCACGCTTGATTGGGGCTAAGGCTCCAGGTCCTGCCAGATACTGACAGCTAACTGGTGAGTCAGCTGTCAGTCAGCAATCAGTGAGCACACACAACACCTATGCTGATCAGCCAGGGGACTGAAACCCTGGCCTCTGCTACAACACAGAACAGCAGAGCAGAGTAGGTGAAAAACATGAGAAGCAGTCAGGCCGATATTAGTCCCGTGGAATAGAGGGCAACGATCAGCCGAAAACGTTCATGTCGGCTGATCGCTGCGTTGCTTGTTTTTCAAACATGTTGAAAAACAAGCGACTGTCATAGTAGCGATCTGCTGCCGCCACAGCGTGGCATAGGAGCGGCGGCAGCAGACCGCCACTATCCCGTATGGGCTGCCTGGATGATCTAGTGATCACCCGGGTAGCCCCCCCCCCCCCCCCGCAGCTCCCGGGGCCCCCCCCCCCACACTCACCTGCTCGCTGCCGCCATGTGAAATAGCTGCGGCAGCGAGCGGGGAACGAGGAGCAAATGAGCACTGACAGCTCCTCACAGTCGGTCCATGGAATAGGGGGTTTACACGGTGATAAGTGATAAGTTAAAGGGGTACTTGGGCAAAAATATTTTTCTTTCAAATCAACTGGTTTCAGAAAGTTATATAGATTTGTAATTTACCTCTATTTAAAAATCTCCAGTCTTTCGGTATTTATCAGCTGCTGTATGTCCTGCAGGAAGTGGTGTATTCTCTTCAGTCGGACACAGTGCTCTGTGCTGCCCCCTCTGTCCTAGACAGCAACTGCAGGATTATTAATATTCATTTATAAAGGGCCCCTTAATTCCTGATCGATATACAAGCGATAACGGGTGACAAACTGAATATAACAAGATTAAGGACATAGATACGGTAAATGGCATAAAGGGAAGGAGACCCTGCCGGTGAGGGCTGTCAATCTACCAGACACGGTCAGATGCAGCAGAGCTGAGGTTGTCAGGTTCTGCAGAGTTAGATTTGTCACTACCGTGGGTCTCCAGAAATAAGCCCTTGCCCGATTTTTGGGAACAAAAAAAGAAGATCCTGTCTTATTTTTAAAGAAACATGGTGATCTGTAACAAAGAAAAATCTGTACAAAAAACACACCCACACCCTTTCCTTAGAGGGCTGATTAACTATAAAACTGACAGTAATCTATAAAGGTTTCCGCCCTTCCTTACACTTCCTTAAAGTAATTCCACACACGGCTCGAAGGTAAGACACCTTCCTGTCTCTTATATTCTGACTAGATATACAGTGTATATGTATGCCATGTTTCGGTAGGAGGGAGGCAGGACTCCAGGTGAGCGGATTTTGCCCTGATATAAATAGAGGGGGCTGGAACTTGTCCAGGACGGTTGGAGGCTACACTATGCCTGTTCTACATCTCCCTGATGTCAGTGACATAACCCACTGCTAGAGACACTGACTATGGCCTATGAGAGTGTGCCTGGCCGTGGACCCCACAAACATCCTGATAGATTTCATACAGACCCCCACCCCCAACATACTGATCAGAGACGGGAAACAGTAGAAAAAGAACCCAGAGCACATGGGGCATTGGACTTTGGGTGTAATGAAGGAGCCAGGGCCTGCAGGGCCGGTGTAATGCATATTTTGGCCTATGCTAGATTATACCCCGGGGTATATTTTGGCCTAGGCCAATTCATACCCCCTCAGGCTATATTATACCCCCATGATATCAGTAGCATTGAGTGATAGACACAAAAATTTCTTAATGTTTCAACATTTTATAGGGCTCTCACAGTACGAGGCTGTGATTGACAGGCTCTTGTGTCAGCGGGCATCAATCTGCCTCTGACCACAAGAGGGCGCTCCTTCCACCTGCATTCTGGCATGGCGTGGCTATGTATCTAATGTACATGGGGCACAGACGAAGGCCTGACTAATATATATGGAGAACAGAGAAGGGCCAAACTACTATATGTCTGCACAGAGGAGGGCCCGACTACTATATGTGTGCAAAGAGTGGGGACCTGACTACTTAATGGATGCACAGAGGAGGGCCTGACTACTATACAGATGAATAGAGAAGGGCCTGACTGCTATACAGATGAATAGAGGGGGCCTGACTGCTATACAGATGAATAGAGGGGGCCTGACTGCTATACAGATGAAAAGAGGGGGCCTGACTGCTATACAGATGAATAGAGGAGGACCTGACTGCTATACAGATGAATAGAGGGGGCCTGAATGCTATACAGATGAATAGAGGGGGCCTGACTGCTATACAAATGAATAGAGGAGGCCTGACTGCTATACAGATGAATAGAGGAGGCCTGACTGCTATACAGATGAATAGAGGAGGGCCTGACTGCTATACAGATGAATAGAGGAGGCCTGACTGCTAAACAGATGAATAGAGGAGGCCTGACTGCTATAGAGATGAATAGAGGGGGCCTGACTGCTAAACAGATGAATAGAGGGGGCCTGACTGCTATAGATATGAATAGAGGAGGCCTGACTGCTATAGATATGAATAGAGGAGGCCTGACTGCTATAGATATGAATAGAGGAGGCCTGACTGCTATAGATATGAATAGAGGAGGTCTGACTGCTATACAGATGAATAGAGGGGGCCTGACTGCTATACAGATGAATAGAGGGGGCCTGACTGCTATACAGATGAATAGAGGAGGCCTGACTGCTATAGAGATGAATAGAGGGGGCCTGACTGCTAAACAGATGAATAGAGGGGGCCTGACTGCTATAGATATGAATAGAGGAGGCCTGACTGCTATAGATATGAATAGAGGAGGTCTGACTGCTATACAGATGAATAGAGGGGGCCTGACTGCTATACAGATGAATAGAGGGGGCCTGACTGCTATACAGATGAATAGAGGAGGCCTGACTGCTATAGAGATGAATAGAGGGGGCCTGACTGCTAAACAGATGAATAGAGGGGGCCTGACTGCTATAGATATGAATAGAGGAGGCCTGACTGCTATAGATATGAATAGAGGAGGCCTGACTGCTATAGATATGAATAGAGGAGGTCTGACTGCTATACAGATGAATAGAGGGGGCCTGACTGCTATACAGATGAATAGAGGGGGCCTGACTGCTATACAGATGAATAGAGGAGGCCTGACTGCTATACAGATGAATAGAGGAGGGCCTGACTGCTAAACAGATGAATAGAGGAGGCCTGACTGCTAAACAGATGAATAGAGGGGGGCCTGACTGCTATACAGATGTACAGAGGGGGCCTGACTGCTATACAGATGAATAGAGGAGGCCTGACTGCTATACAGATGAATAGAGGGCCTGACTGCTATAGATATGAATAGAGGAGGTCTGACTGCTATACAGATGAATAGAGGAGGCCTGACTTCTATACAGATGAATAGAGGGGGCCTGACTGCTATACAGATGAATAGAGGAGGACTGACTGCTATAGAGATGAATAGAGGGGGCCTGACTGCTATAGATATGAATAGATGAGGGCCTGACTGCTATACAGATGAATAGAGGAGGACTGACTGCTATACAGATGAATAGAGGAGGACTGACTGCTATACAGATGAATAGAGGGCCTGACTGCTATAGATATGAATAGAGGAGGGCCTGACTGCTATACAGATGAATAGAGGGGGCCTGACTGCTATACAGATGAATAGAGGAAGACTGACTGCTATACAGATGAATAGAGGAGGCCTGACTGCTATAGATATGAATATAGGAGGGCCTGACTGCTATACAGATGTACAGAGGAGGCCTGACTGCTATAGAAATGAATAGAGGGGGCCTGACTGTTATACAGATGAATAGAGGGGGCCTGACTGTTATACAGATGAATAGAGGAGGGCCTGACTGCTATACAGATAAATATAGGAGGGCCTGACTGCTATACAGATGAATAGAGGGCCTGGCTGCTATGCTATACAGATGAATAGAGGAGGACTGACTGCTATACAGATGAATAGAGGGGGCCTGACTGCTATACAGATGAATAGAGGAGGACTGACTGCTATACAGATGAATATAGGAGGGCCTGACTGCTATACAGATGAATAGAGGGCCTGGCTGCTATACAGATGTACAGAGGAGGCCTGACTGCTATAGAAATGAATAGAGGAGGCCTGACTGCTATAGATATGAATAGAGGAGGCCTGACTGCTATAGATATGAATAGAGGAGGCCTGACTGCTATAGATATGAATAGAGGAGGCCTGACTGCTATAGATATGAATAGAGGAGGCCTGACTGCTATACAGATGAATAGAGGGGGCCTGACTGCTATACAGATGAATAGAGGAGGACTGACTGCTATAGAGATGAATAGAGGGCCTGGCTGCTATGCTATACAGATGAATAGAGGGGGCCTGACTGCTATACAGATGAATAGATGAGGGCCTGACTACTATATGTCTGCACAGAGCGGGGACCTGACTACTTTATCGATGCACAGAGAAGGGCCTGGCTGCTATACTGTACACTTTCCCCCTGCACAGTGTACTGCTATGGAGGAGCCCCTGATGGTACACATCACTGTGCCTCCTCCTCCTCTCCTCCTGCACAGTGTACTGCTATGGAGGAGCCCCTGATGGTACACATCACTGTGCCTCCTCCTCCTCTCCTCCTGCACAGTGTACTGCTATGGAGGAGCCCCTGATGGTACACATCACTGTGCCTCCTCCTCTCCCCCTGCACAGTGTACTGCTATGGAGGAGCCCCTGATGGTACACATCACTGTGCCTTCTCCTCCTCCTCTCCCCCTGCACAGTGTACTGCTATGGAGGAGCCCCTGATAGTACACAGCACTGTGCCTCCTCCTCCTCTCCTCCTGCACAGTGTACTGCTATGGAGGAGCCCCTGATGGTACACATCACTGTGCCTCCTCCTCTCCCCCTGCACAGTGTACTGCTATGGAGGAGCCCCTGATGGTACACATCACTGTGCCTCCTCCTCCTCCTCCTCTCCCCCTGCACAGTGTACTGCTATGGAGGAGCTCCTGATGGTACACAGCACTGTGCCTCCTCCTCCTCTCCTCCTGCACAGTGTACTGCTATGGAGGAGCCCCTGATGGTACACATCACTGTGCCTCCTCCTCTCCCCCTGCACAGTGTACTGCTATGGAGGAGCCCCTGATGGTACACATCACTGTGCCTCCTCCTCCTCCTCCTCTCCCCCTGCACAGTGTACTGCTATGGAGGAGCTCCTGATGGTACACAGCACTGTGCCTCCTCCTCCTCTCCTCCTGCACAGTGTACTGCTATGGAGGAGCTCCTGATGGTACACATCACTGTGCCTCCTCCTCCTCCTCTCCCCCTGCACAGTGTACTGCTATGGAGGAGCCCCTGATAGTACACATCACTGTGCCTCCTCCTCCTCTCCTCCTCCTGCACAGTGTACTGCTATGGAGGAGCCCCTGATGGTACATATCACTGTGCCTCCTCCTCCTCTCCCCCTGCACAGTGTACTGCTATGGAGGAGCCCCTGATGGTACACATCACTGTGCCTCCTCCTCCTCTCCTCCTGCACAGTGTACTGCTATGGAGGAGCCCCTGATGGTACACATCACTGTGCCTCCTCCTCCTCTCCTCCTGCACAGTGTACTGCTATGGAGGAGCCCCTGATGGTACACAGCACTGTGCCTCCTCCTCTCCTCCTGCACAGTGTACTGCTATGGAGGAGCCCCTGATGGTACACAGCACTGTGCCTCCTCCTCCTCCTCTCCCCCTGCACAGTGTACTGCTATGGAGGAGCCCCTGATGGTACACATCACTGTGCCTCCTCCTCCTCTCCTCCTGCACAGTGTACTGCTATGGAGGAGCCCCTGATGGTACACATCACTGTGCCTCCTCCTCCTCTCCTCCTGCACAGTGTACTGCTATGGAGGAGCCCCTGATGGTACACATCACTGTGCCTCCTCCTCCTCTCCTCCTGCACAGTGTACTGCTATGGAGGAGCCCCTGATGGTACACAGCACTGTGCCTCCTCCTCTCCTCCTGCACAGTGTACTGCTATGGAGGAGCCCCTGATGGTACACAGCACTGTGCCTCCTCCTCCTCCTCTCCCCCTGCACAGTGTACTGCTATGGAGGAGCCCCTGATGGTACACATCACTGTGCCTCCTCCTCCTCTCCTCCTGCACAGTGTACTGCTATGGAGGAGCCCCTGATGGTACACATCACTGTGCCTCCTCCTCCTCTCCTCCTGCACAGTGTACTGCTATGGAGGAGCCCCTGATGGTACACAGCACTGTGCCTCCTCCTCTCCTCCTGCACAGTGTACTGCTATGGAGGAGCCCCTGATGGTACACAGCACTGTGCCTCCTCCTCCTCCTCTCCCCCTGCACAGTGTACTGCTATGGAGGAGCCCCTGATAGTACACAGCACTGTGCCTCCTCCTCCTCTCCTCCTGCACAGTGTACTGCTATGGAGGAGCCCCTGATGGTACACATCACTGTGCCTCCTCCTCTCCCCCTGCACAGTGTACTGCTATGGAGGAGCCCCTGATGGTACACATCACTGTGCCTCCTCCTCCTCCTCCTCTCCCCCTGCACAGTGTACTGCTATGGAGGAGCTCCTGATGGTACACAGCACTGTGCCTCCTCCTCCTCTCCTCCTGCACAGTGTACTGCTATGGAGGAGCTCCTGATGGTACACATCACTGTGCCTCCTCCTCCTCCTCTCCCCCTGCACAGTGTACTGCTATGGAGGAGCCCCTGATAGTACACATCACTGTGCCTCCTCCTCCTCTCCTCCTCCTGCACAGTGTACTGCTATGGAGGAGCCCCTGATGGTACATATCACTGTGCCTCCTCCTCCTCTCCCCCTGCACAGTGTACTGCTATGGAGGAGCCCCTGATGGTACACATCACTGTGCCTCCTCCTCCTCTCCTCCTGCACAGTGTACTGCTATGGAGGAGCCCCTGATGGTACACATCACTGTGCCTCCTCCTCCTCTCCTCCTGCACAGTGTACTGCTATGGAGGAGCCCCTGATGGTACACAGCACTGTGCCTCCTCCTCTCCTCCTGCACAGTGTACTGCTATGGAGGAGCCCCTGATGGTACACAGCACTGTGCCTCCTCCTCCTCCTCTCCCCCTGCACAGTGTACTGCTATGGAGGAGCCCCTGATGGTACACATCACTGTGCCTCCTCCTCCTCTCCCCCTGCACAGTGTACTGCTATGGAGGAGCCCCTGATGGTACACAGCACTGTGCCTCCTCCTCCTCTCCTCCTGCACAGTGTACTGCTATGGAGGAGCCCCTGATGGTACACATCACTGTGCCGCCTCCTCCTCCTCCTCCTCTCCTGCACAGTGTACTGCTATGGAGGAGCCCCTGATGGTACACAGCACTGTGCCTCCTCCTCCTCTCCTCCTGCACAGTGTACTGCTATGGAGGAGCCCCTGATAGTACACATCACTGTGCCTCCTCCTCCTCTCCTCCTGCACAGTGTACTGCTATGGAGGAGCCCCTGATGGTACACAGCACTGTGCCTCCTCCTCCTCTCCTCCTGCACAGTGTACTGCTATGGAGGAGCCCCTGATAGTACACATCACTGTGCCTCCTCCTCCTCTCCTCCTGCACAGTGTACTGCTATGGGGGAGCCCCTGATGGTACACATCACTGTGCCTCC
This sequence comes from Dendropsophus ebraccatus, assembly GCF_027789765.1. Classification (NCBI taxonomy): domain Eukaryota; kingdom Metazoa; phylum Chordata; class Amphibia; order Anura; family Hylidae; genus Dendropsophus; species Dendropsophus ebraccatus. Next base: position 10,757,738 of record NC_091458.1, read on the forward strand.
TCCTCTCCTCCCGCACAGTGTACTGCTATGGAGGAGCCCCTGATGGTACACATCACTGTGCCTCCTCCTCCTCTCCTCCTGCACAGTGTACTGCTATGGAGGAGCCCCTGATGGTACACATCACTGTGCCTCCTCCTCCTCTCCCCCTGCACAGTGTACTGCTATGGAGGAGCCCCTGATGGTACACATCACTGTGCCTCCTCCTCTCCCCCTGCACGGTGTACTGCTATGAAGGAGCCCCTGATGGTACACATCACTGTGCCTCCTCCTCCTCCTCTCCCCCTGCACAGTGTACTGCTATGGAGGAGCCCCTGATAGTACACATCACTGTGCCTCCTCCTCCTCTCCTCCTCCTGCACAGTGTACTGCTATGGAGGAGCCCCTGATGGTACACATCACTGTGCCTCCTCCTCCTCTCCTCCTGCACAGTGTACTGCTATGGAGGAGCCCCTGATGGTACACAGCACTGTGCCTCCTCCTCTCCTCCTGCACAGTGTACTGCTATGGAGGAGCCCCTGATGGTACACAGCACTGTGCCTCCTCCTCCTCCTCTCCCCCTGCACAGTGTACTGCTATGGAGGAGCCCCTGATGGTACACAGCACTGTGCCTCCTCCTCCTCTCCTCCTGCACAGTGTACTGCTATGGAGGAGCCCCTGATGGTACACAGCACTGTGCCTCCTCCCCTCCTCCTGCACAGTGTACTGTTATGGAGGAGCCCCTGATAGTACACATCACTGTGCCTCCTCCTCCTCTCCTCCTCCTGCACAGTGTACTGCTATGGAGGAGCCCCTGATAGTACACATCACTGTGCCTCCTCCTCCTCTCCTCTCCTCCTGCACGGTGTACTGCTATGGAGGAGCCCCTGATAGTACACATCACTGTGCCTCCTCCTCCTCCTCTCCTCCTGCACAGTGTACTGCTATGGAGGAGCTCCTGATGGTACACATCACTGTGCCTCCTCCTCCTCTCCCCCTGCACAGTGTACTGCTATAGAGGAGCCCCTGATGGTACACATCACTGTGCCTCCTCCTCCTCTCCCCCTGCACAGTGTACTGCTATGGAGGAGCCCCTGATAGTACACAGCACTGTGCCTCCTCCTCCTCTCCCCTGCACAGTGTACTGCTATGGAGGAGCCCCTGATAGTACACATCACTGTGCCTCCTCCTCCTCTCCTCCTGCACAGTGTACTGCTATGGAGGAGCCCCTGATGGTACACATCACTGTGCCTCCTCCTCCTCTCCTCCTGCACAGTGTACTGCTATGGAGGAGCCCCTGATAGTACACATCACTGTCCCTCCTCCTCCTCCTGCACAGTGTACTGCTATGGAGGAGCCCCTGATGGTACACATCACTCTCCCTCCTCCTCTCCTCCTGCACAGTGTACTGCTATGGAGGAGCCCCTGATAGTACACATCACTGTGCCTCCTCCTCCTCCTCTCCTCCTGCACAGTGTACTGCTATGGAGGAGCCCCTGATGGTACACATCACTGTCCCTCCTCCTCTCCTCCCCCTGCACAGTGTACTGCTATGGAGGAGCCCCTGATGGTACACATCACTGTGCCTCCTCCTCCTCCTCTCCTCCTGCACAGTGTACTGCTATGGAGGAGCCCCTGATGGTACACATCACTGTCCCTCCTCCTCTCCTCCCCCTGCACAGTGTACTGCTATGGAGGAGCCCCTGATGGTACACATCACTGTGCCTCCGCCTCCTCTCCCCCTGCACAGTGTACTGCTATGGAGGAGCCCCTGATGGTACACATCACTGTGCCTCCTCCTCCTCTCCTCCTGCACATTGTACTGCTATGGAGGAGCCCCTGATAGTACACATCACTGTGCCTCCTCCTCCTCTCCCCCCGCACAGTGTACTGCTATGGAGGAGCCCCTGATAGTACACATCACTGTGCCTCCTCCTCCTCTCCCCTGCACAGTGTACTGCTATGGAGGAGCCCCTGATGGTACACATCACTGTGCCTCCTCCTCCTCTCCTCCTGCACAGTGTACTGCTATGGAGGAGCCCCTGATGGTACACATCACTGTGCCTCCTCCTCCTCTCCTCCTGCACAGTGTACTGCTATGGAGGAGCCCCTGATGGTACACAGCACTGTGCCTCCGCCTCCTTCTCTCCCCCTGCACAGTGTACTGCTATGGAGGAGCCCCTGATAGTACACATCACTGTGCCTCCTCCTCCTCTCCTCCTGCACAGTGTACTGCTATGGAGGAGCCCCTGATAGTACACATCACTGTGCCTCCTCCTCCTCTCCTCCTGCACAGTGTACTGCTATGGAGGAGCCCCTGATGGTACACATCACTGTGCCTCCTCCTCTCCCCTGCACAGTGTACTGCTATGGAGGAGCCCCTGATGGTACACATCACTGTGCCTCCTCCTCCTCTCCCCCTGCACAGTGTACTGCTATGGAGGAGCCCCTGATAGTACACATCACTGTGCCCCCTCCTCCTGCACAGTGTACTGCTATGGAGGAGCCCCTGATAGTACACATCACTGTGCCTCCTCCTCCTCCTCCTCCTCTCCCCCTGCACAGTGTACTGCTATGGAGGAGCCCCTGATGGTACACAGCACTGTGCCTCCTCCTCCTCTCCTCCTGCACAGTGTACTGCTATGGAGGAGCCCCTGATGGTACACATCACTGTGCCTCCTCCTCCTCTCCTCCTGCACAGTGTACTGCTATGGAGGAGCCCCTGATAGTACACATCACTGTGCCTCCTCCTCCTCCTCCTCTCCCCCTGCACAGTGTACTGCTATGGAGGAGCCCCTGATAGTACACATCACTGTGCCTCCTCCTCCTCTCCTCCTGCACAGTGTACTGCTATGGAGGAGCCCCTGATGGTACACAGCACTGTGCCTCCTCCTCCTCTCCCCCTGCACAGTGTACTGCTATGGAGGAGCCCCTGATGGTACACATCACTGTGCCTCCTCCTCTCCCCCTGCACAGTGTACTGCTATGGAGGAGCCCCTGATGGTACACATCACTGTGCCTCCTCCTCTCCCCTGCACAGTGTACTGCTATGGAGGAGCCCCTGATAGTACACATCACTGTGCCTCCTCCTCCTCTCCTCCTGCACAGTGTACTGCTATGGAGGAGCCCCTGATGGTACACAGCACTGTGCCTCCTCCTCCTCTCCTCCTGCACAGTGTACTGCTATGGAGGAGCCCCTGATGGTACACAGCACTGTGCCTCCTCCTCCTCTCCTCCTGCACAGTGTACTGCTATGGAGGAGCCCCTGATAGTACACATCACTGTGCCTCCTCCTCCTCTCCTCCTGCACAGTGTACTGCTATGGAGGAGCCCCTGATGGTACACATCACTGTGCCTCCTCCTCCTCTCCTCCTGCACAGTGTACTGCTATGGAGGAGCCCCTGATGGTACACATCACTGTGCCTCCTCCTCTCCTCCTGCACAGTGTACTGCTATGGAGGAGCCCCTGATGGTACACAGCACTGTGCCTCCTCCTCCTCCTCTCCCCCTGCACAGTGTACTGCTATGGAGGAGCCCCTGATAGTACACATCACTGTGCCTCCTCCTCCTCTCCTCCTGCACAGTGTGCTTTATTTTGCTTCCATATGTAATGATAGTTTTTTCATCTTGCAGGAGATTTTCCCGTCATCAGGAATGAGTGTTATAACCCCCAGTGATGGTAAGCTTCCCCCCTCCTCCTCCTCCTCCTCTTCTTTCTTCCTTACAACAATCTTATTACTGTATATAGATAAATGACCCAATATCATCTGTACAATCCTCCACTATTCTATCCTATGGCCATGGGATAACAGGCTGAGATGGAAATGCCCCTTTAACCCAATAATGTTATGTGAACACTGAGGAATAGGTGAGGAATAGAAGTAGAAGGTTTTCTGCTTGAAATTCTTTGCCTATTCAGCTCCTGCAGAATTTGAGCAGAATTGAACCGAATTCAGGCCCCATTGACTTCTATTTGATTTCTCTAGCGAAATCCTCTCAAAGAATTGACACGTCAATTCTTTTGTCGCGCTTAAACCACGGAATTTTTTCTGACAAGTTCCCACAGATTCCGCCACTTGCTCGGCGTGCTACCGCATGCATCTCTGCCCGTCCTATAGATGGGCAGATTCCGCCGTCCGACCAAAGAATTGACATGAATTCTTTGGGCGGACAGCAGAATCTGCCTGAGAATAGAATGGAGTCTATTGGAGTGTGTGAGGGCGAGCGGCGCAATACGCGGGAACTTCTTCACAATAATTCCGTAATGTGAACACACCCTGTAGGTTGACAGCAGATCCGCCACAGAATTTTCGCCATGTGCACGAATGAGCAGAAAGCCTATTATACACAACAGAAAATAGAAATGTTCATATTTATCGGGCGGATTTTCTAGCAGATTCCTCTTCACTTTTACTCAGTGTGAACGCAGCATTGGGTATGTTCACACCGAGTAAAAGCGGAGACGCGGAGACGTGCAAGGCATCCAATGACACACTGAGGCAGGTGGGATTCCACGGCGGGGAGCTCCGTTGCTGAATTCCACCTGTATTATTCAGTGTGAACATACCCTAAGGGGGTAAGATACGCATCTCTGGTGTCTACTACAAGTACAGAGTCAGTCTAATACATCAATATAATGTATATACATCAAATTGAAATAATTTTAAATTCAGTTTAAGGAAATTACCAGAAGGAGCCATTCCGTCTAAAGTAAAGATGACATTTCTTTGTCTTCACCCTCACAATGACCTTTGCTCAAAATGTACCATTAGTTACATAGTTAATTAGGTTGAAAGAAGACCATTTAGTTCAACCTACAGAATCCTTACTGTGTTGATCCAGAGGAAGGCAAAAACCCATATGAGGCAGATGACAATTGCCCCATCACAGGGATAAAATATTCCTTCCCGACTCCAATGACAATGAGAATAATCCCTGGATCAGCGTCCTATCACATGATATCTAATGCCTAGAACTTGTAATATTATATTTTTTAAGAAAATCATCCAGGCCTCCCTTGAACTTATGAATCGGCCATGACAACCTCATGTGGCAGAGAGTTCCATAGTCTCACTGCTCATACAGTAAAGAACCTGCACAGTAAAGAACCCTGGCCAGGGAGACAAAAGACAGGTGCAGCCCAGAAGCTTGCGCCTGCCCCGCTGTCCCTGCCTAATTGCCTCAACAGCCCTAACGGGAGCGGACAACTGGTCGACAGTCCCTAATCCTTTCTAAGTGTGAACACAGACAAAGACAAACACAACACAATGCAACATGCGCAGTACAAAACGTGATCCAAGAGAATAAAAAAGCCAAAAACAACAGAAGTCAGAATACCAAGTACACAATGCAGGAAGGAACGTTAGGTCAGGACACACTAAGAAACTAAGCTCTATCACAGGGAAGGGATACAGGCATGGGGGAATACTTATGGGGCTTGGATTCCCATCCCCAGGATACATACTGCAGATTTACTGGTGGTGCTGGCCGCCAATTATTCAAGCAAGACCCAGATCAGCTGTGCTGCTCATCCGGGGGCAGGCTTCCCCGACTGCAGCAGAATGTATGAACGCCGCAAGGCCGCTAGCAACCCGGCCGACAGCGCGCCCTCAGCAACCGGCCGGGCCGGTCACCAGGTCCTGACACCTTCTTTCCTCCAGATATCATCCTTGTGTCTCCCTTATTTCCTAGATGACGACACCCGGGAGTTTCACCAGAAGATTTGTCAGTATGAAGATCATGTCCTGAGGATGACGTATATATATTTCCAGGATGATCTGCAGCTCATTGTGGAGAACCTGGACCCTCACTCACTTGTCAGAGAGCTCCATGCCCGAAATATCCCTGATGTACAGGTGAGAGGTCATGACCTCTACAGGAACCCCCTGTGTTATCATGTGTTATATACAGGTACCCCCTGTGTTATCATGTGTTATATACAGGAGCCCCCCGTGTTATCAGGTGTTATATACAGGAGCCCCCCCCCCTGTGTTATCATGTGTTATATACAGGAGCCCCCTGTGTTATCATGTGTTATATACAGGAGCCCCCCGTGTTATCATGTGTTATATACAGGAGCCCCCCGTGTTATCATGTGTTATATACAGGAGCCCCCCGTGTTATCATGTGTTATATACAGGAGCCCCCCCCCCCCCGTGTTATCATGTGTTATATACAGGAGCCCCCGTGTTATCATGTGTTATATACAGGAGCCCCCCATGTTATCATGTGTTATATACAGGAGCCCCCCCCCCCCGTGTTATCATGTGTTATATACAGGAGCCCCCGTGTTATCATGTGTTATATACAGGAGCCCCCCGTGTTATCATGTGTTATATACAGGAGCCCCCCGTGTTATCATGTGTTATATACAGGAGCCCCCCGTGTTATCATGTGTTATATACAGGAGCCCCCCATGTTATCATGTGTTATATACAGGAGCCCCCCGTGTTATCATGTGTTATATACAGGAGCCCCCCGTGTTATCATGTGTTATATACAGGAGACCCCGGTGTTATCATGTGTTATATACAGGAGCCCCCCCCCCCGTGTTATCATGTGTTATATACAGGAGCCCCCCCCCCCCGTGTTATCATGTGTTATATACAGGAGCCCCCCGTGTTATCATGTGTTATATACAGGAGCCCCCCGTGTTATCAGGTGTTATATACAGGAGCCCCCCCCCCCTGTGTTATCATGTGTTATATACAGGAGCCCCCCGTGTTATCATGTGTTATATACAGGAGCCCCCCGTGTTATCATGTGTTATATACAGGAGCCCCCCATGTTATCATGTGTTATATACAGGAGCCCCCCCCCCCGTGTTATCATGTGTTATATACAGGAGCCCCCCGTGTTATCATGTGTTATATACAGGAGCCCCCCGTGTTATCATGTGTTATATACAGGAGACCCCCGTGTTATCATGTGTTATATACAGGAGCCCCCCGTGTTATCATGTGTTATATACAGGAGCCCCCCCCCCCCGTGTTATCATGTGTTATATACAGGAGCCCCCCGTGTTATCATGTGTTATATACAGGAGACCCCGGTGTTATCATGTGTTATATACAGGAGCCCCCCCCCCCGTGTTATCATGTGTTATATACAGGAGACCCCCGTGTTATCATGTGTTATATACAGGAGACCCCGGTGTTATCATGTGTTATATACAGGAGCCCCCCCCCCCGTGTTATCATGTGTTATATACAGGAGCCCCCCGTGTTATCATGTGTTATATACAGGAGACCCCCGTGTTATCATGTGTTATATACAGGAGCCCCCCGTGTTATCATGTGTTATATACAGGAGCCCCCCGTGTTATCATGTGTTATATACAGGAGACCCCCGTGTTATCATGTGTTATATACAGGAGCCCCCCCGTGTTATCATGTGTTATATACAGGAGCCCCCCCATGTTATCATGTGTTATATACAGGAGCCCCCCCCCGTGTTATCATGTGTTATATACAGGAGCCCCCCCGTGTTATCATGTGTTATATACAGGAGCCCCCCCCCCGTGTTATCATGTGTTATATACAGGAGCCCCCGTGTTATCATGTGTTATATACAGGAGCCCCCCGTGTTATCATGTGTTATATACAGGAGCCCCCGTGTTATCATGTATTATATACAGGAGCCCCCCCGTGTTATCATGTGTTATATACAGGAGCCCCCCCATGTTATCATGTATTATATACAGGAGCCCCTCGTGTTATCATGTATTATATACAGGAGCCCCCCCCCCCCATGTTATCATGTGTTGTATACAGGAGCCCCCCCCCCCATGTTATCATGTGTTGTGTACAGGAACCAGTGAAGGGTGCCCCGGCTGTTGGGCTGCCCCAGTAGGTCCTGACAAAGTGCAGCAGGGTAAATTGGCTTAGTCGCTCATTCCCAATCCGCTGTCTTGACTGAAGCTCCTGGTGAAGTTGAAGGGCTTGAAAAAGTTCAGGGTAGCCCCTCAGCGTGGATAGGATTTAGTCCCTTGGAAGCCTCACCCGAGGTGTACTGGCCCAGCATGACTAGCATACAGGGAGACTGGAAATGCTACCAGGACTGGCATACACTACACTCCTCCTCATACTAGCTGAACTAGTTCTCCACTCATCTGAACACATGATTCCACCTCTACTTATAGACTTTAGGGAGGTTTCTGATTGGTGGAGAGAGCACGGAGAGACAGGAAAAGTAACAATGTGGGTGACTTTGTAGGGATTGGACAGCAAGCCAACTCTCAGCTAATGGCAGAGCGTAAAGACTTGTGCTTAGACACATACACCATTAAGCCTTTTGCATAATCTCCTTCAGCTGTGCTTTACAATAGAAGAAAATACAGGGTGACATCTAGTGTGCAAAATGCAGTACTACCAATACCATCCACAGAATACCCAATTATATATACAGTGGTACCTTGTTTTAAGAGTAACTTGGTTTAAGAGCGTTTTGGTTTAAGAGCTCACAGTTTTTTAAAATTATGACTTGGTGTAAGAGCATTGCTTTGGTGTAAGAGCTCCCTGTACTGGGTGGGAGGGGGAGTGGGGGAGGGGCAGGGTCTGCATAGCGGGGTCTACAGCCCTGTACTCTGACCCAGGAAGTCTCCCTCACCTTCAAAATCATAGCAGATCCACTTCAGGCTGGGGCTTACATCAGGGGACAGGACTGTGGAGGTAATCTCTTCATAGCTGTAACCCCTCTCTCCCCGGACAGAGAGTGCTGCCATACTGTGCCCACATCTGTCCTGCTCATTCCTTCATGCTCCCTGCAGTCTCTGTCAGCCCTTGTGTTTCCCATCCTCTCCATTACTGTACAGTAACTTACAATATCACATATTCTGCTGTTTCTGAATGTTTGTTTTATTAGTTTTACATGTTATTTATAATAATAAATATTTATTTTTGGGGTGTGGAACCAATTGTCTGCATTTCTATGATTTCTTATGGGCAAATTTGCTTTGGTTTAAGAGTCGATTTGGATTACAAGCGTGGTCCCGGAACGAATTATGCTCGTAATCCAAGGCACCACTGTATGTCAATGCCAAACTTCATATACACAGAACAGCAGTGGCACATGGGTTGTGGGACACTGCAAAGGCAGCAACTTATGTGTAATGCCCCAATAGTCTACAGTCCAGTCTAGGGGAAGTATTGATCCCCCCCCCCACAACCACTCATACATTATGTGGAAGACGTCACATACAAAGCAGGCTTTGTGGAGTGCTGAAAGGTGCAATGCGTTTTGCGGATGCTCCAGAGCCATCTTTCCTATAGGGTACAGTAGGCAGCTGCCAGGGGGCCCATAACTTAAAGAGGGCCCCTCTGCGCTTCAAACTGACTGTAAAACTCTGACAAAGGAGTGATAACCAATTGACTTCTTTGTCTGTCAATGTCAATCTCTCTTGTATAAATGGGGCCATGCACTGCAGGGAGCTGTCTTGCCGCAGTTACTGGAGGCTGCACTGTGCCTCACAAATCCATGCGATGAGAGGCTGACAGACCAGGGGCAGTCCAGCGGTCGGGGCGGGGAGGGGGTTTGGTCAGCGAGTAAGTCTTCTCTTTTAAAATGTGACTGGTGCCTTGGCTAGGGTAAAAAAAAATCTTTTAATCTGCCGCAGCCAAGGCAATGAGGTGTGGCCTACAGCGTCCAAGCCCTAGGATTGCAACGCCTCACTTTTCTTCCTCCCCACCCTCCTCATCATTAGGAACGCCTCTGGGCAGGATTTCTCCCTGGGAGCATTCCTGATGACGAGGCACAGCTAAATTAATTGATAGAAAGTTTCCTCTGTTTTGGGGTTTTATTTTTTGAAGTCTTCATATTAATAAGTAATGAACCCGCACATTATAGGGGGGGTTGACAGGAGGTAACTGGGGGGGGTTAACCATTTGCTGTGATTTATCTTTGCATAATGTTTTTTATGTTGGATCCTTCGTGTTTTTTAGAAATATGAAAGTCTAGAAAATGATAGAAGAACATTGGCCCGGACGTTACTACAGGATATTTTCGACAGAGGAAGAGAAGCTGTGATAGCATTGTGGGTCAGTCTATACGTCTTACAGAAGAAACATGGCTCCCCTGGCCTACTCGCTGTACTGGAGGAACTCCGACATACAGGTAACATGGTGTATGAGACGTCATCATGGAATAGGGAAGTAGTAATCTACATTAAACACAGTAATAAAGATCCTCCTCTGGATCTGGAGCTAATTTCCATAGTCCCCCTACCTGATCTGGGATCTGACCATTCCCCACATACCTTCTGGAATTTTGCTGGGTGTCCCCTGTTGGTATACTGTCAGGAATCGAGCCGCGCGCTCGGCTCCTGCCTCTGCCGAGGTGCGCGGCTCAGCTGAGAGGGATGCTCATGGCGTCCGTGGTTACGGGCAGGGCCGGTTGCTGAGGGCGCGCCGACGGCGTCCTTAGCAGCCGGTCTGCTGTTTGTGCGCTGCGGCGCTTTTTACCTTTAGTCCATTTCTGGTTTTATGTTCTTTGTTTATGTCTTCTGTGATCCGCTCCATGTTTTTCAGTTCTCCCGGCATTTTCTTACTGTGACTCATTCACTGATTGTTTCTGTTGTGACACCTGACACCTAGCCAATTAGCTGTCAGCACCCAGCTTCCTGTTCACTATAAATCCCAGCCCCTTCCCTCACTCCAATGCCTGTGATAGAGCATTCTGCCTTCATCTCGCTATTCCCTGACCATATTTGTTTAGTGATTCTGACCTTTGGATTTGTGACCTTGACTTCGCTTTAGGATTATGATTTTGTACCTTCTGCTGCCTGATTGTTGCTGATTCTGACCGTTGACCATTCCATTTTTATGTGAGTCTTGTCTTGTTTCGTGTTTTCACTTGTAACAGCATAGGGAACGCCGCCCAGTTGTCCGCAGCTGTCGCGGCAAGCAGGTAGGGCCAGCTGGGGCGGGTGCCAGTTGCAGGGCTGCACTCGTCTGTGTCCTCCCAAATCCCTACCTGACATATACACTATTTGTACAAATGGTACCATTGCATTTTCCAACTTCTTCCATTTTGAAAGAGTTGGGGTCTTGGGTCCATCCACCTAAGGGCTACGGTTTTCCTTGCTAAAAATAAAGATTCTTTCAAAAATATTCTCTCATGGTGAGTCCACTCCTCCTCTGATACCATACCAAAAAAAGCATGTAAGTGGCAGTGGCGAAATAGGTTTACCAAGTTCATCTTTTAGCATATTCACTACCTCAATCCAAAAAGAGTGTACATATGGACATTGCTACATAAGGTTTTCAGATCCTTTCTGAATAGACTATAACCCTGGATATTAACCACCCAGTCATAGCGCTCATCCAGCCATGTCTCGCTTATCCCCACTATATTGTATTGCTCTTCCGCAATTATGAGTTCTAATCCCTCAGCTTTGTTTGTGAGGCTTCTGACATTAATATACATATATTTAACCCCTTAAGGATCGGGCCAATTTCCATTTTTACACTTTCGTTTTTTTGTCCTTGTGCTTAAAAGGCCATAGCACTTTTTTCACCTAGAAAACCACATGAGCCCTTTTTTTTTTTGCGCCACTAATTGTACTTTGCAATGACAGACTGAATTTTTGCATAAAGTACGCTGCAAAATCTGAAAAAAATTAAATGTTTGGTGAAATAATTTTTTTTTTTTTAATTTGGGGAGGTTTCGTGTTTACGCAGTTTGCCCTGGGGTAAAATTGACTTGTTATATATGTTTTTCAAGTTCTTATGATTACAACAATATGTAACTTGCATAACTTTTATTTTATTTGATGGCTTTTATATATTTTTATATGTTCCTTAAAATCGCTCTATTCCTATGCTTATAGCGCTTTTATCCTTTTGTCTATGGGGCTGTGCGAGGTGTCATTTTTTCCGCCATGGTCTGTACTTTCTAATGGTCTTCATCAGATACATTAATGGCAATACTTTTAATTTAAAGTTTACTCACCAATATGAACAGGTATCTATTCCCTTTTTGGACTTGAGACTGTCCTTTAACAACGGTCACATTACTTCTTGCCTATACAGGAAACCCTCTTCGGGCAATGGTGTCTTACACGCTAGCAGTAGCCATCCAAACCATGTCACTAGAAATCTCCCGGTGGGAGAATTCATTAGAACTCGCAGGAACTGTTCCGAAGACGCTACTTATAAAGAGGCGGCGGAGGAACTTACTGCCAGACTGAAAACCAGAGGCTATAGCCTTCTACTTATAGAAAGGGCACGTAGGGTGGCAGAAGCGCATGATAGATCGTAGCACCTCATGGACAGGGAAATAATGATACTGTAAACAGAGTTTCACCTAATAGGTATACTAATAGTCATCTAACTTTCTCTACTGTTTAAAGCCCACAATTTAGGGATATCAGTAGGATCATTACCAAATATGTTCCTATGTTATTCCAGGACCCTAAATGTGAGAATATGTTGTCATTTGGGGTACGTTGTGTGGCAAGAAGGGGGAAAACCCTAGGTAACATGTTATCTCCTAGTAACATCAATAGTATTAATGACCGCTGCTACAATAAAAATAAAAATAAGAATAATTGGCTCTCATGCACAGGTTTTTACAAATGTAGAGGACAAAGATGCACACTATGCAAATTTGCAAATATCAGTTACATCCTATAGTTCAGGTCGCAATTTTAAAATTAAATCCTTTATTAACTGTAGGAGTACATACATCATTTATGGGGCGGAATGCACATTATGCAAAATGCAGTATGTGGGTTCTACCAAAAGAATGTTAAAAACTCGCATTAGTGAGCACCTGGCGGATGCCCGTTCACATAGTGCGATTCAAGGGAGAGCGGTCTTGGGTCTCTCCCGACACTTTACGGACTGCCATGGAGGAGACATCAGTAGCCTTTCAGTGTGTGCCCTGGAAAGGGTTAATAGACCTATAAAAATGTATCAATGTTAAACAGAATTTGCCATGATTAAGAGGTTGTACCTCGCAACGCGTCGGCGCTGCTATGTTTTTACCTGTTTATTATTTTAAGATGCATCCCGAATAAAGCTTGGGAGTTTTATGGAGCTGTGAACCGCTACTTTTGTTTGGACTTTCTATCGGTACCTTGATTGCGCATATGCGACTTTTTGATCGCTTATTATTACAATATTCTTGGATTTGATGCTACCAAAAATTAGCTATTTTGCACTTTGGAATTGTTTTGCTTTTACGCCGTTTACCGTAAGAGATCAGGAATTAAATAAATTAATAGTTTGGGCAATTACACACGTGGCGATACAAAATATGTGTAATTATTTATCATTATTAATAAAATGGGCAAAGAGGGGTGATTCAAACTTTTATTATAGGAGGGGATTTTTTTATTAATAGAAAAACATTTTTATTTTTTTACACACATACTAGAAGTCCCCCTGGGGTTAGGGTTATTTCCCCAGGGGTTAGGGTTATTTCCCCTGGGGTTAGGGTTATTCCCCTTGGGGGACTTCTAGTATAACGACACTGATCTCTCATTGAGATCCATGCAGTATAGATATACTACATAGATCGAACATAGATACATAGATCAGTGTTCTATTGCTCTCGGCTGCTGCAGCCGAAAACAATAGAATGCCGAGCCGGGATCAGTGCCATTGCGGCGCAGACCCCGGCCCGGTACAGATGCAGGGATCGCTCCTCCGCGATCACGTTGCGGGGAAACCATTCGCTCACTCCAAAACTTGCTTATCAGTTAGCAGAATATAGAACTACAGTAAGCTGCAGTATCTGCTGCTAGTGTCTCCTCTGCAGCTCTTCGGTTCCCATTCTGGGTAAGATCCCAGGGCTTTTACATGAAGGAATCTGGATATGATGCACATCACCTCCAGATTCCTCTCCCTGCACTTATCTCACTGATCGGTGCCTGGCAGCAGATGGAACAGGACTTTAGCTATCAGAAGCTGCACAGTTCACACAGTGAATCCAGGCTGCCCAGTTTGCCGAAGACGGGCACCTTTTACCAAGATATATTCTTGCTAAAAATGACCATATATTACATTTCTTATGCTGTTCTGCAAATGGAACAGACAAGAAGTAGAAATGATGGCAAGAAGCAAGACACCTCCTATAAAGGAGCGGTTCTGCAGGTGGTGACCAAGGACCATTTCTGTTTTCTCATTCTTCTGGCTGTTGTTATGATAACTTTTGTATTGTGTCGCTGTTCTAGCATGAGGGGGAGAAGCCACGCCTCCTTCCTTATCGCACCACCCCTGCCCGCCCATCAGGTGAGCGGGGAATACGGCTGGCATACGTCGGAGATCGCCAGGGATGCATTTTGATAAATGTCCCTCTTTATATACTGTATATCAGGTACATAATCATCCTGCCCAAGACCTAAAACCTGCAGCACTATGTGACATCTAATCTACTTACCAATATAGCTTAGTCCTTACCCCGAGGACTAGGACAATAAATCCTTGGCCTTCAACGATCAGGGGACAATGGGGGTGCAGGGGGCTGGGGCAGGTTTAGGCTCATTAATCCTTATCCTGGTCACTGTATATTCCCATATGTATATTACATGTGTCCATCCAGCCCTGATTACGTCTATACACTATACAATCACTCACGTCTCTCGTTTTTCAGGTGAAACTCTGGTGGAGCAAATCGGACTGGATAAAGATGGACACCAACTTCCCCCCGAGCTTATAGGTAAATGTACATTATATATCCCTATTATAGTTAGAATTATGTAACTCCCTGATAGGTGTGGACCCGCTCTCTTATGTTACTTATGCTGGTGTCACACATCAGTATTTGGTTCAGCATTTTGTATAGTATTTGTTGTCCAAATCAGAAGAGAAATCTACAGAGAAAATAATGTGATGGAAAGATTTGTACAATTTCTGTGTTTTGGACCCACTTCTGGTTCTGGCTACAAATACTTATGTGAAATAGACAGATAGACACTCCAGGATGGGGAAGCTGGACTTGTGCTGCTCCACCAGGGTTTCTCAAGCTGTTTCTACCCCGGCCTTAGCAGTCAATCCGTGTTAAAGCCGGGGGCCTCACCGACAAACATATACTATCACGTAGTGCGAGATAATGGTATTCAGCACCCATATTCCTCCAAACCTCTCCAACCAAACACCACTGCATATAATGAATCTTCCAATAGCAGCACTGATCCCATCAGCACCTCTTCTAATTCCTCCAAACAGGGCACCTTATATCCCGGGCAGCAATAAACCATCCAGTGTCAGTTATGCTATAGAGAGTAGACTCTCTATATATCTTCATGATAAACCACCATGCAATGGCCAATGAGACTTCAGCAATGTCCAAGATTCTGGAGAAATACAGGAGCATTAGGGCCTATTACAGTGAACCATTAATATTGACCATTCAGGCCAATAATTGCTTAGTGTAATAGCACATGTTGAAAGAAAACGATCAGCTGACATGCACAATTTCGGCTGATCATGCTTTGCAATCTTTCAGCATGTTAAAATACCACGATCAGCCGAAATTGTGCACAACGCTACATATAATAAGGACAGCGGCAACAGACCACCATTCACGTCAATGGACCGTCCAAATGATCTAATATGGCCTTTACACAACCTGAGGCATAACCATATTCATACCACCAGTTTATTGACTAACTTCAGTTAGTATTTTACATATACACCAACATTGTGCCATCGGCAACAACAGCCGTACTTTGTACGGTGTGGAACACTGCCTTAACTGCTATGGGATCCTGGCCGGAGCATATACACATAGTATACGCTCTGGCCGGGATCCCATACGGCGCCGCAAAGAACTGACATGTCAGTTTTCTGCGGCCGCAATTCGGTGAATTGCGGCCGCAGAAACACTTGTCAGTTCACTTAATGAAGCGAGCGGCTCCGGCCGCAAGCTTCATTGTGTGCTGTGTGAAGTTCTGATGCGGGTGCACACTGATGCGCCCGCATCAGAACACTACGGCCGGAAAGATCATCCGGTTGGTACTTAAGTACCGGCCGGTATGATCTTTGCAGAGGCCGGCCGTTTCGTGACCCAGCTGGGTCACGGAATGGCCGGTCTCTTACGTAGTGTGAACATAAAACTAAACACCTATAAACCCATCCGACATGCAAATGAGCAAAAAGATCAAATGAATTAGTACAAGAAAACTTTATTGAGAAATATCGCAACAATAACAAGGACAAGAAAAAATAAAAACAAACAAAGACCTGGGAGGTGGGAGACCAAACATGAGGAGAGGTATATGTTTACAAAATAAAGTGCAAGTGCATATCTAAGGTACTAATGAATTAACCGTATACAGCCTGGTCATAAGCATATTATAAAGTGCAAGTGCTCAGACATAGCCCAAAACACAGGCTGCATAGCTCAATACAACAAAGTATAGGCAAGTGCACATAAACAACATTACCCAGGGATATAGTTCCCAAAGCCTCAGGACTCCCACCTCACACTCCTCCAACGTCGTTTCGCTATTCGCTTCTTCAGGGAGTGATGAGGGGGAGACCAAGAGGATGTTATATAGTGTGCCCCGATGCCCCATTGGATGGCTGTAATAAAATCACCTGCATCGTATTATATGGCGGCCACTCGTGCGGACGCCAGTATCAGCCGCGGGCCGCGCGACGAACCGGAAGTGACGCGAGGCGCATGCGCCCTACGCCAGATCCGGTCCTGGTCACGTGACCCGCCAGTCGGCCGGACATGCGCATTAGGCCGCACCCGATGCGGACGCCATCTTGGAAGAGGGCAAACAGTGTGGGCTGCTATAACAAGTACATATAAAAACAGCATGAAGACAAAAGATGACCAGTATAATATCAATTAAAGTGACAAAGTTCTGGGATATAAGTAATATTATATGTATATACATAACAATTGATTAGCAGGTGAAGTGAGCAAGCCAAAAATAAAGTGCAAGTGCTCAGTGAAAGTGCCAAATGTGCGCCAAAGTGCTAGTGCAAAACAAATACAAATTATATGTATATCTGTATGAAGAAAAAATGTCTGTATAGAAAATAAGATACTATGAAAGTGGAGAAAGAAAAAAAGGGAAAGAAGAATAGAGCAGAAAGAGGAAAATTTGGCACCAGAAGAAATGAATAACTCATGAACAATGCAGGCAAATGTATAAGATCCTCCATTCTACACTGGTATCATAGAAGTTGGTAAGTAACCCATACTGAACACAGACGGACCGAGACCGCGCAGACCAAAAACCAGAGAACAACAAGGAACATAGCCTTATAAAGGAAAGCTTGGCGCTCCACTAGTTCCTGTAGAAATCTGTGATATTATAAACCTTTGGATAATTATTTTGTTGTTTTGCCTCTAGTACCACAGAAGGTTTTTTATGGATACTTAATACGTTTGTTACCTGACATATCCTGTCTGTTTTCTTTGAACTGTTAACTGATTCACATGTTAGTTCTGTTTACTTACCTGCTTTGGTATGCGGTATGTTTATTTTATTATTACGCTGTTCCTTACTTGTATTACCACATTGCACATTGGATTTATTGGCTGTACAGGTTACCTTCTCCAGGCGTTTGTACATCATGTTGCATTGTTCCATTATTGTACAAAAAACCTATTGAATCAGAAATATGATACATAGGGTATAGAATACAGACAGAATGGCCCAAACAAGCAGTCTAGGGGGACACTGTTTAACCCATCATACACAGTCCCACATTGACATGCACAAAAAATAAACAGAGATGGATAGAAGAAAAAGAGGAAGGGTCAAGGAAAAGGGAGAAAGAGGGAAGATTAGAAGGAAGAAAGAAGAAAAAAAGGGGCATAGGGTTAAGGCCTTCAAGTCTAGAAACTGGACCCGCGGCTCCTAGATCAGAAAATTAACTGAGGTCATCTTTGTCCTAGTTTCTCCGTCCTCTATATGGAGTTAAAGGATAATTCTGACCAAAACAAAAAATACACTGTGTAGGAAGATAATAAAGAATCTATACCTACCTGTTCCCGTGCCCCCGCAGCACCATGTCACAACCTGCCTGACCGTGGGTGGGCTCCAGTTTCTCCCTGTGTTCCGGTGTCATAACTACGCCAGAAGGGTCCGCTCAGCCAGTCAGTCACTGCAGCACCAGTGCCCTGCCCCACTCAATGACTGGCTGGGCAGGCATTTCTCGACCGGGTCATGACATGGCTGGAGCTGGAGGAGGCTGGCCGGAGTCTGAAAGCAATGCTGCTCGTGCATCTGCCAGTAGGTGTTGCAGGAGGCCCCTTTGATGAAGGAGATTGAGGCCGGACACTCCCACCACACATGGAACAATGACTCGGGGACCATTAGCATGATACTATGTAAGAGAGCTGGGTAACTGCACCACCATGAGAGAGGCTTTTAGTTATTTTCCTTAGCTAAGGACGTCCAGGGCATCTTTTATGAGAATAAAAAGGCCTTGGACCACACTAAGACATTCCTGTACCTCCCTTTTCCACGACCCTGTGAAGGATGGTAGACCGGGGTGATAACCTCGAGGACAAGGCAGTGTAGAAAGGATAGGACTTCAGAGGTCCAGCACATAAATGTAGTTACTGTCAGACCCAAGAAAAATTTTGACTTCTGGATACTGAAAACCTGAATTGGGCCAAAGCAGGGCATAACTCATTTTTTTAAAACATTGATCCTTTTGACACATCTAGCAAAGAAACGCCTTGGACTAATTGGTGTGAACTGCTATTACACACTTATGTCGGAGGTGCTCTATCATCCAAAGTTAATTAACATAAATTAAAATAAATTCTTGAGCAAGTTGAAAAATGAGGCACTCACCAATCCATAAATATTCAGCAGTTTATTTCACTCACTCCAGGGGCGTAGCTAGGGGTTCAGCCTAGGGGGGGCGAGTGAGTCTGAGTGGGCCCCCAACCTATAATGTTACCCATAGGGAACCTCAGTAGACCCCAAACAAATAGAGGTGTAAGTACAGTGCAGACACATCCAGTGACTCACAGGTGACGTCTTCTCTGATGAGAGTGGGTCAGGTTTCCTTTTCTTTTTCATCGTGAAGACTCTTCCAACCACAAATCATCACAGCAGTATCTGCCAGACAAACATCTTCAGCACCTTACTTTTACAGCACCTTTAACCACCTCTATACAAACTCTCCATCATAGTGCCCTTAAACAGTAACAGAGACTTCTTTGAAGACCAATCTGTAGTCATTTTCCTTTTCTGTGCTTCTTTCTATACTTAGATCCCTTCTTTATGCCTGTATGTGTAGTTAGGATCCATCATTGTGTCCTCATCTGTAGTAAGACCCCCTCTTTGCGCCCCATCTGTAGTTGTGCTCCCTCTCTTTGCCCTCTGTAGTTAGCCCCCCCCCCCTTTGTGCCCTCAACACTAGTTGGGCCCCCACTTTGTGCCTCCACCTGCAGTTAGCCCCCCTTTGTGCTAAATAAACGGTACCCCTTTGTCCTAATGAACTGTACCACCGCCCCCCCTGGATAAACTGTGCCTCTTATGTACTGTTTCTATATTAAATAGTGCCACTGTCCCCATATTATACTGTGCCCACAATGTAGTTTGCCACTGCCTACCTAATAAACTATATTACTACTGCCCTCCAATGTACTGTTCCACTGTCCCCTCTAATGTACCGTACCACTGTCCCCTCTAATGTACTGTACCACTGTCATCTAATGTACTGTACCACTGTCCTCTAATGTACTGTACCACTGTCCTCTAATGTACTGTACCACTGTCCTCTCTAATGTACTGTACCACTGTCCTCTAATGTACTGTACCACTGTCCTCTAATGTACTGTACCACTGTCCCCTCTAATGTACTGTACCAGTGTCCTCTCTAATGTACTGTACCACTGTCCTCTCTAATGTACCGTACCACTGTCCCCTCTAATGTCCTGTACCACTGTCCTTTCTAATGTACTGAACCACTGCCCCCTCTAATGTACTGTAAGACTGTCCCCTCTAATGTTCTGTACCACTGTCCTCTCTAATGTACTGTACCACAGTCCTCTCTAATGTACTGTGCCACTGTCCTCTCTAATGTAATGTACCACTGTCCTCTCTAATGTACTGTACCACTGTCCTCTCTAATGTACTGTACCACTGCCCCCTCTAATGTACTGTACCACTGTCCCCTCTAATGTACTGTACCACTGTCCTCTCTAATGTACTGTACCACTGCCCCCTCTAATGTACTGTACCACTGCCCCCTCTAATGTACTGTACCACTGTCCTTCGTAATGTACTGTACCACTGTCCTCTCTAATGTACTGTACCACTGCCCCTCTAATGTACTGTACCACTGTCCTCTCTAATGTACTGTACCACTGACCCCTCTAATGTACTGTACCACTGTCCTCTCTAATGTACTGTACCACTGTCCTCTCTAATGTACTGTACCACTGTCCTCTCGAATGTACTGTACCACTCACCTCCTAAATCATTGTTTTCCAACCAGTGTCTCCTCAGCTGTTCCTAAACTACAACCTACATTATGTAGCGACTGGAGGGTCACATGTTGGAGAACACTATACTAAATAACCCCCCCCTAAATTATTGTTTCCCTACCAGTGGCAAAACTACAACTCCCATTGTACCCTGGTGGCAGGACATGATGAGAGTTTTAGTTTGGTAACAGCTGAGGAGCCACTGTTAGGAAGCAATCATTTAGGGGTACAGTTTATTTAGTAAAGTGTTCTCCAACATGTGACCCTCCTGCTGTCCCTAAACTACAATCCCCACTATCTCCTGCCAGAAGGGCATGATGGGAGTTGTAGTTTTGCACTCCCAGTCGTCACAGGTTTGAGAACACTACTAAATAAACTCTACCTAAATGATTGCTTCCTAACCAGTGACTCCTCAGCTGTTACTAAACTAAAACTTTCATCATGTCCTGCCACCAGGGTACAATGGGAGTTAGCGCCGCTGAGTTCTAATGTGTACTATGTGTATACACTCTGGCCGGGATTCCTCAGAAGGCAGTACTACATAAGTTCCGTAGAAATCACAGCCATTGTTACAACGGCCATGATTACTACGGAACTTATGTAGTGTGAACATAGCCTTAAACACTAAGGGTACTATTACACGGAACGATAATCGGCCGAATTGGCCCGATTCGGCCGATTATCGCTCCGTGAAATAAATGCAACGATCAGCCGATGACAACGATCATCGGCTGATCGTTGATATAGGTTAGGCCTTATTTTCGTCGGGCGCCGACCGCGCACCGCTTCGTGTAATAGCGGTGCGTGGCCGGCGACTAACGATATACATTACCAATCCACGTTCCAGGGCTGCTCCTGCCATCCGCTTCTACCGGGGTCCCTCGCGCGCTCTAGCTTCACAGAGGCCTGTCAGCTGATGCCGCGGTGGTCCCGGCCTGTGATTGGCTGAGCGGCCTATTAGCTGACAGGCCGCTGTGAAGCTAGAGCGCGCACGGGACCCCGGGAGAAGCGGACGGCAGGAGCAGCCCTGGAACGTGGATGGGTAATGTATGCCAGTTTAGCAAGGGCTGCAAGGACATCGGTAACAATGTCCTTGCAGCTCTTGTCAAACGATTATCGGGCCGTGTAATAGGCCCAGTAAACGAGCAACGATCTAGCAGATCGCTGCTAGTTTACAGGTATTATCGGGCCCTGCTCGGCCTGTGTAATACCACCCTAAGTTTTACTTATCTCTTCTTACATCACATTACATACACCCAGGGACACACACACATCCCATGCACCCAGGACACAGACACATCCCATGCACCCAGGACACAGACACATCCCATGCACCCAGGACACACACACACACACACACACACATCCCATGCACCCAGGACACACACATCCCATGCACCCAGGACACAGACACATCCCATGCACCCAGGACACACACACATCCCATGCACCCAGGACACACACACACACACACACATCCCATGCACCCAGGACACACACATCCCATGCACCCAGGACACACACACATCCCATGCATCCAGCATTACAGACACATCCCATGCACCCAGGACACACACACATCCCATGCATCCAGAGACACACACACACACACATCCCATGCACCCAGGACACACACACACCCCATGCACCCAGCATTACAGACACATCCCATGCACCCAGGACACACACACATTCCATGAATCCAGAGACACACACACACACACACACACACACACACACATCCCATGCACCCAGGACACACACACATCCCATGCACCCAGGACACACACACATCCCATGCACCCAGGACACACACACATCCCATGCACCCAGGACACACACACACCCCATGCACCCAGCATTACAGACACATCCCATGCACCCAGGACACAGACACATCCCATGCATCCAGGACACACACACATCCCATGCACCCAGGACATAGACACATCCCATGCACCAAGGACACACACACATCCCATGCACCCAGGACACACACACATCCCATGCATCCAGGACACACGCACATCCCATGCACCCAGCATTACAGACACATCCCATGCACCCAGGACACAGACACATCCCATGCATCCAGGACACACACACATCCCATGCACCCAGGACACAGACACATCCCATGCACCCAGGACACACACACATCCCATGCATCCAGGACACACACACACACACACACACACACACACATACCTTGCACCCAGGACACAGACACATCCCATGCACCCAGGACACAGACACATCCCATGCACCCAGGACACACACACACATCCCATGCACCCAGGACACACACACACACACGCACACACGCACACACACACACACACACATCCCATGCACCCAGGACACACACACATCCCATGCACCCAGGACACGCACACACATCCTATGCACCCAGGACACAGACACATCCCATGCACCCAGGACACGGACACATCCCATGCATGACCCGGGTAAGGCAGATTACGGGGTAGAAGAACCAAACCCCATACCCCGCGTTACCCCTCACTTTAACAGTTCCCTTTTACTCACCCCCACCCCAATAACGGACACCACACTAAGTAACGTTGGAAAATACTGGCCACAGCAGCCTCTTTATTAAATAGAAACATAAATAACTCTGTAAACATTATATATATAAAACCTTTTGATTGCATCTTGTAAACATAGCCACAACATGGGGAGGTAACGGATAGCCCAACCAAGCAGTACAAGTGTAATCTATAGAACCCCCAGTCGCACCGCGCCGGCTCAGGGATGGCAAATATGCCATGTACTGCTGTCCACCTGGTTCCTATGGAACCTCAGAATAACCGCTTAAGCGGTAACCACCTGCACCAAATCCCAAACCGAACTGCAGATAACAAAAAACAGGGGTTTCCCATCACTTTAAATGGGCCCCTGAACCAACTCACTCAGGGCCATCCGTGACCACCCCTCCGCGGGCTGCCGCGACGATGATCAGGAACGAGCCCCACACCACCGGCCAAGCAAAAGCAATAGGGCGGGCGGGCGGGCTGTCTCAGGTCCGGACGCTGCAGAATGAGGTAACCCCTCCCCCTGACCTATTTCTACCCCCCAGCTATGGCACTCCCCCCACGCTCCTGACACTACCCCTATTGGCCCATTCATAAAGCCCCGCACTTCTGAATGGCTGCTGCCCTTTACTATAGCAACTATGCTAGCAGCCAGCTCCTCTAGCTTAACCCCTTCCTGCCCACCCTGTCATGTACGGGCTGCACTATACTGCGCCCGTTTCGCCCTCCCTTGACCCGGGTAAGGCAGATTACGGGGTAGAAGAACCAAACCCCATACCCCGCGTTACCCCTCACTTTAACAGTTCCCTTTTACTCACCCCCACCCCAATAACGGACACCACACTAAGTAACGTTGGAAAATACTGGCCACAGCAGCCTCTTTATTAAATAGAAACATAAATAACTCTGTAAACATTATATATATAAAACCTTTTGATTGCATCTTGTAAACATAGCCACAACATGGGGAGGTAACGGATAGCCCAACCAAGCAGTACAAGTGTAATCTATAGAACCCCCAGTCGCACCGCGCCGGCTCAGGGATGGCAAATATGCCATGTACTGCTGTCCACCTGGTTCCTATGGAACCTCAGAATAACCGCTTAAGCGGTAACCACCTGCACCAAATCCCAAACCGAACTGCAGATAACAAAAAACAGGGGTTTCCCATCACTTTAAATGGGCCCCTGAACCAACTCACTCAGGGCCATCCGTGACCACCCCTCCGCCACTGCGAGCAAGCCCGACTCCTTGGGGTTGCGAGTCCCTCCAAACCCTCAATGCCGCCTCAATGCCATCTTGGAGATTAGACGACCAGAGGTCCGTGCCGACCTCGTTAAGGTGAACCCCATCCCCGTCCATAAATCCCCATTTTGGGACTTCGAAGTCCCTGTGCCGGACTACAATACCACCATTGCGCGCAACGAAGCGGGAGACTTCCCTATTGACCCGCCCCCTAGCACTATTGAGCCGATCCACGGACCGGGCTTGGCGCCACTCAAAACGCGCCGCCATCTCGGACCATACTACAATGATACCCGGGAACAGGGACCACAGCCGAAGCAGATCAAATTTGATGTCTCGTATGAGGTCCCTGGAGGAACGGGCACCCAAGTCGTTCCCTCCCACATGCAATGCTAAAACATCAGGGGCGCGGTCTAACCGGGCATAAAAGTGAATCTCAGGTAGAACCCCCCGCCACAACATTCCCCCGATACCGATCCATCGGATATGTGCCTCACTTCGTGGGAAGCCTAACTGCCGGCCCCCGGGTCGAATGTCAGCACGCCGGGCCCCACGACGCACATATGAGTGACCGAGTATCCACACCAAGCAGGCACCATCTAAAAAACAAAAAACAAAAACAAAACACACACGAATACAAGGAAGTAAACCTAAGGCTATCACAGAGAATCCAGACGAACATACGAACGGAATCGTGAAGATTCCCACCGTCCAATTCGCCGAACCACACTATCAGCCAGACCACATCTGACAGCCTCTGTCGCCGCTCCAATCCGGAAGGAATGGGAGGCGAACTCACGGGACGGTAAGCCCAGCCGCTCCAGACCTTGTCGGAATACCGCAATAAATTGAAAACGGGACAAAGCCCTGCCGTCCTGATGGACGAGCAAGGAGCCGTCCCGCCCCGGGGGCCGCAATCCCAAGTAATCACCCACGCAGCGGACTGGGCAGGCGGGAGAGCCGTCAACCGGGTAAAGTACCACCGTCTTACCTCTCCCAGCCTGGTCAGTCTTGGAGCGGCGAAGCAAGCAAGACACCCGATCACATGCCCATGAAACATCCGCACACAACATACCATCGTCAGACAGACACGACCGGCTGATCAGCTCGCTGATTCTAAACGCCCCAAAGAAGGCCAAAGAAAAAGCGGCTCGAAATAACGCACTCTCAAACCCATTCGTACACAAGTCGTCCAACACGCCCATGAGACTCACCAGAACACCAAAAGACACAGGCCGTCTATCATCTCGAGACATGCTAGATTTCTTGTACCCAGCAACCGCTTGCCGAACAACAAAGTCCTTTGTCACATCATGCATCCCCAACAAACGAAACCAATAAGACAAACCTGAAAGCTTTCGAACTAAACCGGAGACCGAAGTGCCTTCACCAAAAGCATCTCCCACAAACATCAACAGAAGCGGCACAAGATCCCCACTCAAACCATCCGATCCCACAGCACCGCAGAAACCCAACCACTCTTGCCATGCCACCACACGACCCTTCCATGTAGAACTGCCAACCGCACGCTCAATCAGACAGAAGGCGTTCCTGAGACTATGCTCCACAGGCAATCCGGACAGGTCCTCCCTTGCTGATCCGCTCCCGGGGCTAACTCGCGGAAACGATCCCACTGTGAACGAGAAAGCGAATCAGCAATGGAGTTCTGAACACCCGGCAGGTGACGAGCAGAAAGCCACGCATTCAACTCAAGCCCACGCAAGACCAGATGGCGCAACAAGTTAACAACGGGCGGGGAGGAGGCAGACAAGCTATTGATCGCCTGGACTACGGAGAGGTTATCACAGCAAAAACGAACCTTCTTGCTGCGAAAACGAGGTCCCCACACTTCCACAGCCGCCACGATCGGGAACAGCTCAAGCAAAGTTAGGTTCCGACGGAAGCCACCCTCACGCCAAACCTGAGGCCACTCCCCTGCAAACCATTCTCCCGCAAAGTAAGCACCAAAACCGACGGAACCTGACGCATCCGTGAACAGCTCAATATCCGCATTCTCTACCCAATCATCCATCCACATCGAGCGGCCATTATAACGCTCCAAAAACTCTGACCACACCTGTAGATCAGCGCGATGATTAGCTGTTAAGCGGATAAAATGAAGAGGTGAACGGACGCCCGCCGTCGCGGAGGCCAAGCGGCGGCAAAATATGCGCCCCATCGGCATGATGCGGCAGGCAAAATTAAATTTGCCCAACAAGGACTGAAGCTGGCGCAAGCGCACTTTGCGCAATCCCAAAAAATAGCCCACCACCGTTCTCAAATCCCGCAGCTTATCCATGGGTAGGCGGCACTCCATTGCGACCGAGTCAATCTCGATGCCCAAAAAACAAACAACTGTCGCCGGGCCCTCGGTTTTGTCCGGCGCCAATGGAATGCCGAACCTAGCCGCCACTCGTTCGACTGTATGCAGCAGAACAGAACACACAGTAGACCCTGCCGGGCCGACGCACAAGAAATCGTCCAGGTAATGCAGGACAGACTGCAAACCCGACTCCTCGCGCACGACCCACTCGACAAACGTGCTAAACGCCTCGAAGTAAGCACAAGAAATCGAGCACCCCATCGGTAAGCAACAGTCCACATAATACTGCCCGTCCCACACACAGCCCAACAAGTGGAAACATTCCGGATGCACCGGTAACAACCTGAAAGCCGCCTCAATGTCCGTTTTGGCCATTAGTGACCCTGGTCCGCACCGCCGCACCCAAGCAACCGCCCGATCGAATGAGACATATGAAACCGAACAAGCGTCGTGATCAATACCATCATTGACCGAATCACCAGAGGGGTAGGACAGGTGATGAATCAGCCGGAACTTGTTGGGCTCTTTTTTGGGAACCAGACCTAAAGGAGAAACCCGCAGGTGAGGCCAAGGCGGATCCACGAATGGGCCCGCCATGCGCCCCAGGGCTACCTCCTTCGCCAATTTTTCACCCACCAGGTCAGGCCGCACCCTGGCCGACTTCAGGTTTGGTGGGCGGAAAATTGGCGCTCCGGGAGAGAAAGGGATCCGGAAACCAAACTGAAATCCTTCACGCAAGAGTCGGGCCGCCGACCGGTCGGGATACCTACTTAAATGAGGCAGCATCGCCTCGAGATTCACCGGCGTCCGACCCCTTGCGCGAAGCCTCAGCGGACCGCCCTTTTGGTCTTTTGAAACAGCGAGACTGGGGGTGATTACCCCCGCAGATACTGCATTCATGCTTGAATTTACAGTCTGCGTTGAAGCGGCATCGGCCCTCATTAAATTGCCAGCAACACCCTGGACGCTGAGAGACCGAGTTCCCGGCCGAAGTGGCCGATCCCCCGGTCCCCCAACGAAACGGCTGGGGCGGCGCACGTGCCGCCGCCATGAGCCGCATCCATAAAGCAATATCTTTATGGTCCCAGCGCAGCGACGGCCGAACAGCTTTCCGTTGCCGAAACTGTTCGTCGTATCTCAGCCAAGCAATGCCCCCATAGACTCGATAGGCTTCGCCTATCGAATCCATGTAGCAAAACAGAGCCGAGCAATTCTGAGGGGCCCTTTCCCCAACGACACTAGCGAGGATGGCGAAAGCCTGCAACCAATTGGAGAACGTGCGAGGTATCAAACGATACCGACGCTTCTCCTCCTCCTCCTTTTTGCTTTCGTCAGCCTTGCCCTTGTCGATATTAAACTTCTCCAATGGGAGAAGGGAGAATATTTCTACATATTCATCGCGCCATATTTTTTCGCGGACTTCTTGCTTTAGGTGAGCCCCCAAGGGGCCATCAAAGCAAACATAAACTTCACCCCTGGCTGAATCATCCAGCCGAAGTGAAGAATCCGCTCCTATGGTTGAAGCCGCGGGCGCCAGCGAAACCGCCGGGCCCGGTACAGTACTACCCCCGAGCCACGCGGAAGCCGGTGTCGCTTGACCGGACACCGCCTGCCCCGAAGTCGCCTGAGCAACAGGACCTGCCTGCGTACTATCCAACACCTGCGCCCCCGGCGCTGCTCGCGTACCAGACACCGCTTGCCCGTCAGACGCCGCTTGCGCACCAGACACTGCCTGCGCCCCGGACACCGCTTGCGTACCAACAACGACCGGCGCGCCAGAAATCGCTTGCGCACTCCCCCCAGATACTACCGAGTTAGCTTGAGGGTTAGCATTCTGCACCAATTCACGCATGCTCGCCAAAAACTGAACCACTGCCTCACTCACACCTGGAAACAGACCCCCACTCACTACCCCCTGACTTCTCACCACACCACTTGCACTCATCCCAGAAACAGCAGAAGACAAGACAGAAGACACAGACACAGGGAGAGACTCACCAGGCTGACTCTGGACAGGCGCCGGAACAGCCGCGACCGTGGAATCCAGCAACGGGACGGTGCTGGGCGAAACTTCGCCCTCTTCCAGGCTCTCATCAGATTCGGGCCCCAAGATATTCCCGACGTCGAGTGCGCCTGCATTGTTGGGCGGTCGGTGACAGGAGAGCGGGCTGTAGGAAGTCGTCCTTGCTGTGTACGGGCTGCAGGTCTGTGAGCCCCCCCTCGTGCAGGCACAGTTGATAGGGGCGGAATATTAACCCCCCGGCTGTCAGGAACAGGCACAGGGGAGGTGGGATCACGTGGACGGGCTAAGCCCCGCCTCCCCTGCCTGTGCTGCTTCTGGGAGCCAGTCTCCCTGCGATTCACGTGCCGGGCTGCCCCCTGCTGGCGCTGCTGTGAAGGGCCAGCCGCAACTGCTCCGGATGATGACGCCGGCACAGAGGAGGAGGAGGGAGCAGGAGGAGCCCCCCCCCCGCCGGCCGGAAGCCCGACGTGCTGAGGGATTCCTCCCAGCCTCCCTCTCAGGCCCAGGAGCTGCAGGCTGGTCAGAGGGGGCTTGAGGGTACTGTGGAGGGCTCCCTACACGCCGGGAGCGGCGGGGCGCATCCGGACTGAGCCGCTCCGGCGGGCGCCGGCGGCGTGCGGGCGGTCGGCCCCCCCCGGTACCCGGACCTACCCCCGCCTCCTGGATGGCTTGTGTGAGCTGCTCCTGCAGCCAGTTGGCCCCATGACGTGCCGCAGCATCCCTGAGGGATGCTAGGAAGGAATCTGAAGCGCCGGCTGGACGTGACATGGTGCTCCCTGCTGTCTCAGGTCCGGACGCTGCAGAATGAGGTAACCCCTCCCCCTGACCTATTTCTACCCCCCAGCTATGGCACTCCCCCCACGCTCCTGACACTACCCCTATTGGCCCATTCATAAAGCCCCGCACTTCTGAATGGCTGCTGCCCTTTACTATAGCAACTATGCTAGCAGCCAGCTCCTCTAGCTTAACCCCTTCCTGCCCACCCTGTCATGTACGGGCTGCACTATACTGCGCCCGTTTCGCCCTCCCTTCCAGGACACACACACATCCCATGCACCCAGGACACGGACACATCCCATGCACCCAGGACACGGACACATCCCATGCATCCAGGACACACACATCCCATGCACCCAGAGACACACACATCACATGCACCCAGGACACACAGCACTTACTGTAATTGCAGGGAAGCTCTGAGGGGGCCATATGTTGCAGCTCACTGATCTTCTCCTCACAGTCAGACTCTGGGCCCCTCCTCTTCTTCTGTCCCGACATCCAGGAGAGCAGGAAGCAGCCGAAGGAGGTAGTGAGGGAGCTGGGGAGGGGCCCGGGCTGTGAGGAGGGGGCCCTGTCTGTGTTTCTGCTGCCCTGGTATAGAGTGAGCAGACACACAGACAGGAAGTTCCAGTGTCTGCCCTGAGCGCAGCGGCCGCTACTTCCGGGCAGCCTTAAAGTGGCAGAGCGGCCTAATAAACATCCGGCCTCTGCGGCCCTTAAGTGTACTGGGGGGAACCGGCCCGGGGACCCCCAGCCTTGGTGGGCCCGGGAGGGAACGCCCCCTTTGCCCCCCTCTAATTTCGCTACTGACTCACTCACTTGACAGTGTCCTGTATTCCTGTATGCATTGAAATAAACTTCCAAATATTTATGGATTGGTGAGTGCCTCATCTTTCAACTTGCTCGAGGACTGCATTGACCCTTTTGAACGACAGTTGCATCTTGGAGGAGTAGCGCCCGAAGTGCCCCACTGTCCTGTCGAAGAGAGACTGGTGGTTCAATTAACCAACTGAGTGAAATACTTAGGGACATGACTACCGAGATATTTAATGGAATCAGGCTTCCATTTGAATGGGAATACCTGGCGGGCTTCACCATCAGAGAGGAAGGCCTTGGTTTTGGAGAAGTAAAATTTTTATTTGGAAAGGTGGCCAAATTAGGTGTATTCTTGGGGAGTAGAGGGGAAGGAAACTTGCAGTTGTGACACGTATAGGAGTAGGTGCGGTGTCCCAGCACAGGGTGCTAACTATTGCACCTAGTAAGTCGCTCTTTCAGGTTTACACAGGTGGCAAATGTAATGTCATGTTTTTCCCCACTAGGTGTCACAATTGTTTGGTGTTTGTGCTTGTCACACAGCTGAAGGAGTCAAAGGGTTATCTGTTATGTACCATGTGATGTTTGCTGACCACTCACAGGTGCAGGTGCTTTCTCTCCTATTCTCTTTCTTCACATGCACACAGCCCCCAACACTGACAGGAGGGTTTAGATTGCACCTGTAGGAGGAGTTAGTTCTTGGTAGGAGGAAAAGGTCAGTCTAGACCTAGTTTCCAGTGTGGGAGGAAGCAAAAACCAAGTAGTATCTGCTAAAGGCCAGGATCCCTGACAGGGAGACAAGACAGCAATGAACATCTATGTGGTGCTACCAAGGGAGAAAAGCCAAACAGGGATCACCTCGCCCATGCCAGGAACCTCTCTAAAACATGCAGGGCAGTTACTTGAAGCCATAGGAACTGACCCCAGTAGGACAAAGCTACCATAAGAAAAGTGTATGTATTCTACTGCGCAGCGCAGGACGACTGGGAAACCTCAGGAGTCTGCTACACCCAGATAACCGATGACTGAGTCTCGTATTACCCAATTAGGATGGGTATCCTGTATAGGCATCCGTGAGTACGAGTATTCTCTTCCACTTCTTCTTCTTCTACACCTGTTCTGGCAGAGCACACTTACTACATTGGCATCTGGCATCTTCTATTTCTTCTTACTACAAAGCACCTACTACTACAAGCACCGATCCTGCTTCACCTGTCACCCCCCAAGTTCTTTGTAAAGATTGGCACCGTTGAATTCTGTGTACTGAGTTGCTACCCAGTAAAAGATTTTATTTTTGTTAAAATACAAGGGAATTAATGCCAGGTGTTTAATTAAAATAGCAAAGAGGACACCCTAGTGGAGTTCCATTTCTGACTGAAAGAGAAGCTAGATAGGATGCCATTTGTCTGAACCTGAGCAGTGGAAAGTAAGGACTTACTTCATTTATATTATGTATCTGATTATTTTTATTTAAAGGAGAACTCTGGCAAAATTGAAGCTTTCCCAGCAGGTGGGGGAGCATAATAAACAATCGCTACTTACCTTTCTCTGTGCCCACAAAGTGCTGTGTCACAGGCTCCCAGACCACCACCTGAACTTGAGTCATGACTTGGGGAAAAATGCTCGACCCAGCTGATGGATTGCCAGCTCAGCCAATCAGAGACTGGAACAGTTTCCCATCCCAGTCACTGGCTGGCTGAGAGGGCAATCCATCAGTTGGGTCATGATGTCCCTGGAGAAGATCCAGGAATCCAGCGGGAGTCCCAAAGCGGTGAGGCAGTGCTACATCACTAAATGAGATGATGTGGAGTTATTGTAAAATTGGTGATTATCCCCTTCATGTCCAGCATATGGCTATATATGTTGGATGATGTGAAAGGGTAAATACAAAGAGTATATGCTGCTATGTGCAGTAAATACCTGCTGCTGCTGACACAAGCGATCCTGTTGGTGTAAGTCATTTAACTCATTACACTGTGACATTGAAATAGATGAAGTACATGTTGCAGAGGTGTCGATAGGTCTCTACAGCAGCCTTAAAGCGAATGTACCATCAGATACATTGGCTTTAAGTGATGCATATGAAGAAAATGGTGTCACTTCCCGTGCACGGCACCAGTCTAATTAACGTGCAGGACAATATATTCTGTAATATTTCAGCTTTTTATATTTGACCTTTCTCTTCCTATTCTCTACAGATGTCCAGAACCGTCACAAGAAACATTTATACGAAAAGACTGAGAAACTTATAGAGAACAAACCTCCAAGATGTAACCAGGAAGAGGAAAGCTTCTCATTGTGGACACGTTATGTGAACCTCGCCATTGTCTCCACTGATCAGTTTAGGAAGCGCTCTGGGAATGAGCTCATAGAGACCGGGGTAAAACATGAGGAATACTTAAAGAAAACCCAAAATAACTTACAGCGGATTTCCCCCAACAAGATGTTCCGCTGGTGTCACCGATCCAAAGATGTGCCCCATATAGTAATGGTGAGCGGAGTGCCGGGTGTAGGGAAGACCACACTGATGCAGAAGTTTGTCTATGACTGGGTGAGGGGCGATCTCTATCAAAGATTCTCCTTTGTCTTCTTCTTCAAATTCCGGGAGCTGAACAGACTGGATGAGGTCAGTCTGGAGACCATTATCCTCCAACAATACCCGTATCTGGAGCCGCAGATTGAGAACATCTTACGAGATCCAGAGAAACTTCTCTTCATATTTGATGGATTAGATGAAAGCAATCATACAATGGATTTCACATCCGGTCACTTGTTCTCTAATCCTAGAGAGCGCGGACATTGGGGTCAGATTGTGGTTAGTTTGGTGAGAAAGTCTCTTCTTAATGGTTGTTCTGTCCTGATGACCAGTCGCCCCACCAGACTGGCATCAATTGATTGTGATGTTTTCCAGAGAATAGTAGAGATCACCGGGTTTTTTCCAGAAGAACGACAGACGTACTTTGAGAATTTCTTCTCCGACCCTGAACTGGCAGAAAAGGCTTTTACTTATGTGAAGCAGAATGACACATTGTACACGTTCTGTTACCTCCCGTCCTACTGCTGGATCATCTGTACAGTGTTATCCAGGAGCTTCCAGACAACAAGTAGTGATCAGCCGCCATCATTATTACCCAAAACAGTCACCCAGCTCTTTGCCATATTTGTCGCCAACATCCTGACCAATCACAGCCTGGAGAAAAGTGACGCTCAGAAGGTCCTGCAGTCCATCGGATGGATGGCAGAATATGGAGTCATGAATCACATGATTATATTTGATGATCGAGATCTGAGATCTTTCCATGTGGACAATAAGTCAAAGCTCTTATCAAGTTTTCTGATGGAATCGGAGGAACCTGTGACCTATTCCTTCTTACATCTCACTGTTCAGGAGTTCTTCTCTGCCTTGGTGCATTATGCTGATTATTCTCCTGAGAAGTTACAGGAATCACTAAATAGAGCCCAATCCTATCCTGATGGACGTGGTGAGATGTTCCTCCGTTTCCTGTGTGGTCTATCAGACGCCTCCACCAGGTCGTTACTAACTGGATACCTGGACACACAAGCGGCTCAGGCCTCCAGAGATGTCATCACTTGGCTGCACAACTTCATTCTAAAAGATCAGAGACTGGAAGAGAGTGACAACAAGAAGCGACATCTCCTTAGGACATTCTACTATCTGTATGAGTCCCGGAATAAACCTCTAGTGCAGGAATCATTACAATCATATAGAAGATTAGACCTTTCTGGTGTTCACATGTCGGCTCTAGACTGCACAGTGTTATCATTCATCATGGGAACCTACAGAAATATAGAAGAACTCAATCTATCTGACTGTTCATTAGACCCTGAAGGATTAGAGAGACTTGCACCATCTTTACATAACCTGCAGGATCTGAGGTAAATGACTAATTTTATGTTATACTTCTGTGATATTAATGTTCTGAGAAATATCTGATACATTTATTATCCTTTTATTTCAAGTATGTTAGTATGGCTCCTATAATGGAGTAGATGGGGTCAGATTCATATGGTAATGCTATTGAGGAAAAGGCTGAGGAGTAGACTGGGGATCCTGTATATATATATATATATATATATAAATGAGGATCCACAATATTCCATATGTCATCTTATAGCGCCCCCTATATGGAGAAAAGTATAAAAGCATGAAGAGGGAGGCAGGTGATTTAAGCTTTGATGTGTTTTACAATCAGGAAGAAATGCCCCATGCGTTTCCTCTGTGCATATTTAGAATAAATATCCCAGCTCGACAATGAGCTAAACCTCTGTGAGATAATTTACAGAACTGAACTAGGATGTTGCACATATGGAGACCATCCAGGGGCAGAAGGAAAGCACCCAAAAATCAGGAGTGTCCTGGCCAGATCCGGGATTGTTGGGACATATGGTAAGGGCTTATTCCCATGTTCCATGAAACACAGAACGTATGGATGGGTAAGCCCTGCAATGGACTGTTCATGGCATTATCCCTGCCTGGCATTATGTATCAATAAGATGCCCAGAGCAGGGAAAGTGTTTGAATTTTTTACGGCACTGTAAAGACACAGCCATGCGGCTGCTTCATTACAGTTCCGCGTAAAATCAAACACTTTCCTCGCTCCCGGCATCATATTGTCTATTGCAGGGCTTAGCCTTCCATACGTGGGAATAAGTCCCAATTGTACTGACCCCCAACACACAGTGGTAATGTCATCTATATCGCACAGTATAATTCAATAATGAAACCCAAAAACCATGATGTCATTGTGTTTTTTTCCTTTTCATCAACAAATATATACAAAGCACAAATATATACTTTTTTTTTTCTCTATCTTTAGACCCTTAAATATCCAATAAATAAATGTCCAGGAGCAGCTGCCATGGATGCAACATGTTGGACACAATAGAATCACAATGTGCACTAAGGACCTCAGGTTTTCCTAAGTTTCCGCTCCAGTATATTTATTTAATTGTTTCTGGAGACGCTGCTAAATGACATGCCATGAAGAGAAGACATCAGTGAGGGATGGTGTATGTGTAGAGCAGGGATATGATGTCAGTGGACATATCATATAGCTTCCTTCATTCCTGACATCCACCACACACAAGAGGTGGCTTCTAGTGATGACATTTATGGATGTTACTAACAACCAGGGACATTTTTCTCAAAATTCACAATCTACAGATTTTATGATAACACTCTTTGGATGCGTCACCCACATCTCATCATCTTTTTACAGATTGGATCGTAATAATCTAGCAGACACCGTGTTGGCATCTGTAATAAGGAATAACCGATCCCTGAAGAGACTTGGTCTGTCTGGCAACCGTCTTTCTGATCCTCACTACAGTGATCTGTTGGAAGCTCTGTCCAGTTCAGAGTGCAGGATCGAAGAACTAATGTGAGTATAAGAGATACAGTATGTACAGGACTGAGCCATGTATCCAATCCTATCATGTGTGACAATATCTGCTGAGCCCAGTATCTAATCTCCTCATGTGTGATACTGTATGCTGAGCCCCGGAGCAACGCAGTATGAGGAGGGGCACATGACTAGGGGAGAATAGTGCAGCTAAAGGGGGTTGAGTATGGGTTAATAGTGGTTATGGCAGGAATAGAGGAGGAGGGTCTTCAGAGGAAAGTGGAGGGAGCTGGTGGAGGTGATTTAAGGAAGTGGGCCAGTCAGTCGCAGCAGTTACCAGTCGTGTGCGTGCAGTTACCTCATTGCTAACTCATACTGCGGCAGGTTCGGGAGATGGCTCCTGCAGGGGGCTTCACCGCTGGCTGCAGCTCTATCCAGTGAGGTAGGTGAGTGGGTGCGTCTTGTGACTTGTTTCAATCAGCTGATGACCATTGCTCTACCCCTAGGGGGTGTGTCTGCTTTCATTGTTGAATATCCTCTTCGATATATAAACCTGTGAATTTGGACTGTGTGATTGCCATGATTAAGGAATGTTATTCCGAAATGCATCATGTGCGTTTGTACATGATATGGAATAAAGTTTCTACAATTTTTTACCACATTGGAGCTGTGGATTCCACACTTTTCCATTATTGGTGAGTGGGTGTGTGCTCGCTGCTCCCGCCCTCCAGTCCATTTGAGTCCTGATGGATCCCCCTCCTCCCCAGTGCCGCAGGCGGAGCCTCTCTAGTGCCCTGAGTGATGTTGGCTCAGCAGTATAGAGGTCAGAATGAATCCCCGACAGCAGCTAGGGAGGGAGGTACCAGGGGAATCCCGGTTGACCGCCCCACCCCACGTCACGGAGCAGGAGAAGAGATGGTTTCTCTGAGGGCTGATGTGCCGGGTGCTCGCAGAGCTCAGCTTGCGCATTGGAGCCCTCAGCGGGGCTCCCGGTCAGCATCCCCATGGCCCGCACCAGTGAGCAGGTGAACAGAGGCTGCAGAGGTCCAGCCAGCAGTGAGAGGGGAGCCTGGGGACCCGCTGGTTGCACGAGACCGGAGTCGTGGCACCAGAAGGGTCTGGTGGTAGGGTCAGATCACGGGACGGGGGGAGCTAGCCCCACCCCAGTACATCCGGTTAAGAGGAGGATCATGGTGACAGGGGCAGAGCAGGTGTTCAGGAGGCCTCAGTGACGTAGGTGCTTCAGTGCCGGTGGGCGTGCAGTTGCAGGGCCCAGGATCTGCATGAGGAGAGGAAACAGCAGCAGTGACTTCTGGAGGAGATGAAGGGGCGGTCGCTGGGCCCACAGGTCTGGAGAGGTTGTGTGAGTCTACCACCAGCTCCAGCTAAATGGGGTGGGGGGGGGGTGCAGAGGCTGTTGCTGGGCATGCAGAAGTTAATAAGTAGGAGCCTGGGTCACCATCGGCAGTGTGGAGGGGCGTTGCTAGCGTTGCAAGGGGTCAGTGGTCCAGCTCTAGTGGCTGTGGTAAGTGGGTTTTTATTGGGCGGCACATGTTGAGGGTCCTGAAGGGGGGGTCAAGGGCTGTGCAGGTTGCTGGTGATGCTGCGGCGAGAGGGGCAGTGAAGGCTGCAGGTGAAGCTGTGGTGAGCAGGGCAGTGCAGGCTGCTGGTCATGCCAGGGTGAGTGGAGTGGTCCGCTTACACAAAGCAATAATTTGCCCAATCGATCGTTTAACGATTTTGAAGCAACAATTTGGTTTTTATAACGATAAGCGTTTAGAAGAATAAATTGTTAGCATAATCGTTAGAAAAATCATTATTGTGATCGTTTTTAAGATCGTCTAAGCCCATCTCACATAGGGTGAATTTTTGAAAGACTGTTTACACAAAGCGATCTGCAAATTTTTAGCGAGCGACCAATGACGATTTGAGAACATGTTGAAAGACCAAGATGAACAATATCTTGCTAGTCGCTTGATCATTCACTGTGTTTACACAAGCCGATTATCGCTGAATCTTAAAAATGATCGCATAAACGATTTTTCTTACGAATTTTCTTACGATTTTTCTAACGATTTATACGTCTAAACGCTGATCGTTATAAAAACCAAATTGTTGCTTTAAAATCGTTAAACGATCGTTTGGGCGAATTATCGCTCTGTGTAAACGTAGCATAAATCAAACTGTCCACTTAAGGTGCGCTTACACGTAACGATTATCGTGCAAATTTGCACGATAACGATCGAATTCGAACGATAATCGTACGTGTAAACGCAGCGAACGATCGAACGACGAACGAGAAATCGTTCATTTTGATCTTTCAACATGTTCTCAAATCGTCGTTCACAAAAAATTCACAGATCGTTACGTGTAAACAGTCGTTCGCCGATTTAACCAATGTGTGAGATAGACTTAAGCGATCACAAAACAATCGCACGATATATCGTACCGTCTAAACGCTGATCGTTATGAAAAAAAAATCGCTACTCCGACATCGTTAATCGTACGATCGGGCCAATTATCTTTTCGTGTAAACGCACCTTTAGGAAGCAACACTGATTGACAATCAATTTCACCTGCTGTTGTGGAAATGGAATTGAATGGAATGAAAATTAGCAAGGTTAGCAAGACCCAACCAGATCCACCAGACTCAATAAAGGAGGGTTCTGCAGGTGGGGACCACAGACCACTTCTCACTGCCTATGCTTTCTAGCTGATGTTTTGGTCGCGTCACCCACATCTCATCTTCTTATTATTACAGACTGACTGATAATCAGTTATCTGACACTTCCTGCCCCCAGTTGGCATCTGTAATAAGGAATAAGCCCTCCCTGAAGATACTTGTCCTGACTATGAACCATCTGTCCGGTCCTCACTTCGGTGACTTGGCGGAGGCTCTGTCCAGTCCAGACTGCAGCATAGAGGAACTGGTGTGAGTATACAACATGTGTACAGGCCATATATCTAATCATATTATGTTTGATACTGTCTGCAGAGCAATGTACCTAATCTTGGCATTCTTTTTCTAAAACTTTGTTATTAAATTTTTTAATTATTTTATAATTTTTATAACTTAATATTATTTTAGAATTTAAAATTATTTTAAAATTTAAAATTATTACATTTTTGAAAAAAAAATAATAAAAAAATTTAGCAACATAAGTGACAATACAATGGTAATCTTTGCATTTTTTATGCTATTTGCTAAGATGTGTATCTTATGTGTAGTGATGAGCGAGTACTAAAATGCTCGGGTGCTCGTTACTCGAGACGAATATCTCCCGATACTCGAGTGCTTGTTTCAAGTAACGAATCCCATTGCAGTCAATGGGAAACTGGAGCTTTTTTGCAAGAGACTTCGGTAGAGGTTCAGTAGAGGGAAGGTCGTGTGAAAACCTGTCAACCTCAGAAAATGATGGAAACACAACGGAAATGGACAGGAAACAGCAGGGGCAGCATGTATGCATGCCTCTGAGGTTGCCTAATGGCACCATTATGGCAAATTCTGGGCAACAGCCTGGTTAAAACAGAGGTAGGCATAGGGACCACCCAAACACTCAGCCTGACACAGCTTGGCAGTGAGGACACAGGGAACCATTAAAACACAGGTAGCTTATGAACTACCCCTCCATTCAGTGACAGCAAACAAGGCTACTGGGTGTTTTCAATCAGTGACAGCAAAAAAGGTTACTGGGTGTTTCCATTCATTAACAACAAATAAAGTTACTGGGTGTTTCCACTTATTGACAGCAAACAAGAGTACTGGGTGTTTCCATTCATTGACAGCAAACAAGGTTACTGGGTGTTTCCATTTAGTGACAGCAAGCAAGGTTACTGTGTTTCCATTCATTGACATTAAACAAGGCTACTGGGTGTTTTCAATCAGTGACAGCAAACAAGGTTACTGGGTGTTTCCATTCAGTGACAGCAAACTAGGTTACTGGGTGTTTCCATTCATTGACAGCAAACAAGGTTACTGGGTGTTTGCATTCAGTGACAGCAAACAAGGTTACTGGGTGTTTGCATTCAGTGACAGCAAACTAGGTTACTGGGTGTTTGCATTCAGTGACACCCCCTTTACACTGTGCAAGCAGTAGTGAGCTTAGATATGGCTTAAGTAAGAAAGACAGAAATCTGGAAATATACTTGTGGTCCCAATAGTTTTTGAGGGCCTGTAAGATACAATCTAGTGGTGGCTGCATCTATATACACTCTGTGACACCCCAATACAATGAGCAGTGAAGTTCTATGCAGGTGTACTACAAATCCCAGCAATACAATGTAGTACAGCAGGACCACCAGCCACAAAATCATACTGAGCACTTCTTAGGGGTCTGTATGCAACACCTAATGCCCCCTTTCTGCCAGCAGCCGGTCACCACCATGTGCTGCTGAAATTATGGTAGCTGCACTGCAAGTCCCAGCCAGCAGTCTGGAGTAATAGTATTAAAAACCGATTTGAAGCCCTTACAAGGGCTGTTTGGTTCTGTATATAGTATCCCTGCCTACTGGAACGCTAATTCCCTCCCTAACGCTCTCCCTGACCAGCAGCAGCTCTGTCCCTATTCTCTTCCAGCATGCATGTGAGCCGAGCCTCGGCGGCCGCGCGTTTTATATGGCAGGGTCATCTGATCTGGCCAACCAATCGCTGGTATCGACATGTATGGGTCCCACGTGATCGCAGGATGTACCAAAGAGTCTCCTGCATGTTTATTGGCTGAGAAATAGCGCCCAAACTTACAGGAAATGGATAATGAGATCTTCTCGAGTATCGCAAGAGTAACGAGTACCATCGAGCACCCTAATACTCGATCAAGTACCAAGCTCGGACCAGCATGCTCGCTCATCACTACTTATGTGTGATACTGTCTGCTAAGATGTGTATCTTATCCAATGTGTGATACTTTCTAAACAACTCTGTATTTAATCCTATCATGTGTGATGCTGTCTGCCGCGCTGTGTATCTAATCCTGTCATGTGTGATACTATCTGCTGTGATGCATATCTAATCCTGTTATGCTGAAATCTTGTATCTAATCCTATCATGTTTGATAATATCTGCTCAGCTCCTGTATCTAATCCTATCATGTGTGATACTCTCTGTTGAGCTCTGTATCTACTCCCTTTTCCCTATAGATTATAAGATCCTATGGGAAGGACTCCTACCTCATGTATCTTGTAACCTCTGCTCCCCTTGCAGTGTCCCGCAACCCATGTGCCACTGCTGGGTTCTCCTTTAGTTCAGTCGGTACTGTAGGTATTTTGTATTGGGCTATTCTATACCTTACTACAGCTGCACTTTTATTGTTTGGCCACAAAGTACTTGCCTTGTCTTGTATTTCAGCCAGCACACTGAAGACCAAGGGGGTTAATATTCATATGTTGGGGTACATAATGCTTGATTGCCAGCCATGTCCCACTCCCTCAGCCTATCAGAGGCTTGTTCTGAAAGGTTGCAGCCTATGAGACATCGAGTAACCACAAGTTCTCCTCCACCAATGGAAGACTAGTCCCAGCTCCCTGTATAAAACTCCCTGCTAGTTCCAGGTGGGGGATTAGTCAGGGAGTTTGACTGTAGTCTGCTGTGTGTTCCTGACTAGCGGTTGTTTCAGAGAGTTCCTACAGGGCCTGGCCCTCATGGACAGGTGCCCAAGCCTGTCAAGATTCTGGGACTAGTCTAGCATAGTGTGTGCAACCAGCTGTGCTCCTGATTTCTTCACCAGTTTCTATGGCCTGCTAAACCTTGACAGGGGATCTAACCAGTCTACGTCTGGGGGGATTATCTCTCTCTTCAAGCTTTCGCCAGGAAGTCCGCCCAACTAAAATGGAATATACCCAGCGTGTTCGTTTAGCATTACATTGAAGGTTGAAGTCCCCCATTGAATTCTACTTGATCTTCTTGGGTAATCTTGAGAGATTGGCTCCACCTGGATGTCCTAGTCCGGGACCTCTTTTCCTGGATCAGACACTCTTCCGGCAAGAAGCTGTATATTCTAAACCATAGGTGTCAAACTCAGGCCCTCCAGCTGTTCCTAAACTCCCATCATGCCTGGACATGTCTACCTCAAAAACTTCTAAGAGACTTTTACCACCCAAGTACACTTCTCAGGTCTAAGCTACTGTCACTAAGGGCTCTATTACATGGGACGATTATTGTGCGAAAAATCGTTGTTCAAATTTAACCGATAGTCGTTATGTGTAATTGCAGGCAACGATCAAAAAATTGTTCATATGTCATTGATCGTTGATTTAGAGCTGAACCTAAAATTATCGTTAATCATTCATTAATTGTTTGCTAATCGTTCGCTCTACTTCCACATTCGTTCGCTCCAGTTCCAGTTTCATGTTAAAGATAAACAATCTTGTTTGCTATCGTTTATAATTAGTCGTTAATCGTTAAAAATTGTTTTTTGTAATAGGACCCTAAGAACTACAATGTGCTTTAAGAACTTGCCCCTGTAAAGTTGTTCACTTGTTTAACCCCTTGCCTCTAAAGCCTGTTTTGGCCTTAATGACCAGGCTCATTTTTCAAAATCTGACCTGTCTCACTTTATGCGCTTATAGCTCAGT
Source organism: Dendropsophus ebraccatus (assembly GCF_027789765.1). Classification (NCBI taxonomy): domain Eukaryota; kingdom Metazoa; phylum Chordata; class Amphibia; order Anura; family Hylidae; genus Dendropsophus; species Dendropsophus ebraccatus. The sequence goes on from NC_091458.1 coordinate 10,799,792, forward strand.
GATGCTTTAACGTATGCTAGCGATTCTGAGATAGTTTTTTCATCACATATGGCAATTTATATTAGTGGCAAAATTTGGTCACTACTTTGTGTATTTTTTGTGAAAAACATTAAAATATCATGAAAAATTTGAAAATTTTGCATTTTATGAACTTCTGAAATTCTCTGCTTCTAAAAAAGGAAGTCATAGCACATAAATTAGTTACTAAATCACATTATCAATATGTCCTCTTTATTCTGGCATAATTTGGGAAACATATTTTACTTTTTTAGGGTGTTATGGGGCTTAGAAATTTATTAGCAAATTATCACATTTTGTGAAAATTTCCAAAACTGATTTTTTGTTTTTAGGGACCAGTTCTTTTTTTAAATGGATTTAGGAGGCTTGTATACTGGAAACCCCCATAAGTGACCCCATTTTGGAAACTAGACACCTTAAAGAATTAATCTAGGGGTATAATGAGCATTTTAACCCTATAGGGGCTGGAGGAAAGTATTCACAATTAGGCCGTAAAAAAATGGAAAATTAAAATTTTCCAATAATATATACGTTTAGATTAAAGTTTCTCATTTTCAAAAGCAAAATTTGTAACGCAGGTTCTCCTGAATCCTTTGTAAACCACTGTATGGGCACACAGCCGGTCTCAGAAGGAAAGGAGCGCCAATTAGCATTTTCAGTTCAGATTTTGCTGAAGTAGTTTCTGAGCGCCAGGTGTGTTTGCAGAGCCCCTGTAGTCTCCGCAGAAGAGACCCCCCCCCAAAAGTCACCCCATTTTGGAAAGTACACCCCTCGAATAATTCATCTTGGTGTGTGGTGACCATTTTGACCCCACAGGTATTAGAGGAAAGTATTCAAAATAGACAGTAAAATTGAAAAACTAGAATTTTTCCAATAATATGTTCGTTTAGTTTGAAATTTCTCAATTTCACTAGGAACAGGGGAGAAGCTGCATGCCAAAATCTGTAACGCAGGTTCTCCTGAGTAGAACGGTACCCCATATGTGGGTATAAACCACTGTATGGGCACCCAGCCGGGCTCAGAATGGAAGGAGCGCCAATTAGCATTTTCAGTGCAGATTTTTCCAAAGAAGTTTCTGAGCAACGTGCTGTTGTTACGTGCAATCTGGCGTGATTACGGGCAACGTGCGGTGGTTACGGGCAACGTGCGGTGGTTACGTGTAATCTGGCGTGATTACGGGCAACCTGGGGTGGTTACGGGTAATCTGTTGTGATTATATGCAACCTGGGGCGGTTAGGGGCAATGTGCGGTTGTTACGGGCAATCTGGCGTGATTACGGGCAACGTGCGGTGGTTTACGGGCAATGTACGGTTGTTACAGGCAACGTGCGGTGGTTACGCGCAATCTGGCGTGATTACGGACAACCTGGGGCGGTTATGGGCAACGTGCGGTGGTTACGGGTAATCTGGGGGGGTTAGGGGTAATTTGGGAGTAAACTGCAATTATTACTATAATAAAAAGTGTGTGTTTTATTACTGTAATATTTTCTATCACAGTAATCATAGTTTAGTGACAGAGACCAAATTGGTCTCTGTCACTTTAAATTTTCAGAGCTGGCTGCTTTTGGCGCCCATGCGCACCTCAGAAGCAGTCAGGACGTCGAGGAGGACGGACCTCCGTGGATCCGGTGAGTATATGGGGAAGGGCGACACTGTAACACTTTTTATTCCCTGTCACCAATGATTTATGGTGACAGGGGATAAAAAGTGCCAGCAGCACTGGGAACAGGTGATCAGCGGTATATAGTATATACCGCCGATCGCCTGTTCCGGGACACCACAGGGGGGTCCCCGATCACTGCCCCATGCTCTCCGCTACCTCCGGTGGCGGAGAGCATGGGGCTTTGATCATTTTTTCATTTCCATGGGGGCGCCATCTTGGATTTGATGGCCGCCCGGGGAGGGAGCGGGTTAGTGATCAGGGCACTAGGGGTGCTGATCTGGGGTCTGATTATTACATTTTCATCTCCCCCCACCGTGGATTCACGGTGGGGGGAGATGAAAGCGGTCGGCGGCGCCGGTACCGGAGATTGCCATTATAACGTTGATAGCGGCGATCTCCGGTACGGGAGCCGGGGGACACAGTGACATTGGTGGCGGGAGGAGGCAACGTGCTGCAGCCTCCTCCCGCTGCCTGATTAACATCAAACATGACATCTCCCCCATAGACGCTGCGGTTGCATCGACCGCAGCGTTTATGGGGTTAACTGCCCGGGGGGAGCGCGGCTCCCCTCCGGGCAGAGGCAGCGGGAGGATGTGGTGTGATACTGCCTCCTCCCGCTGCCCAATCTCACTTACCGACAGCGGGGGGAGGCAGGAACAACATGACGTTTGGGGAACGTCATGTTGCATTAACTACCTACTTAACATGACGTTCCCCAAACGTCATTTTGCGGCAAGGGGTTAAGAACCTGAACCTTGTGCTCACTCTGATACACTACACCATGAGGGACACCAGTGACTACACCTAGACCTTTAATGGCATGTGCTGGGACCAAGGGTGGGCAAAGGTACTGCAACACTTGTCCTTGCAAGTTTCACCTAGCACCCCTGGATTACTACACCCTGTCTGTACCTCGCTGTCTTCTTCTACATTGTATTATCCCAATATTGCGCCATGTAAAAATGAGGAATAAAGATTCTCATCAGCACAAATTATACAGAAATCCTCCGCTTAATGACCAGACCAGTGAATGGGGGCCCTGGGGGCCACAGACTGACAGCTACAAAAGATAGAGAAGGAAGGAGAGTTCTCAGCGGCTCAGGTGACACCAGATCCTCCATCTGCTTTATGAGTCTTGTAGATTCCGGGTATTGCAATAATCCCTGATTTATTACACGCCATAAAGTGAGACCATTAGTGAGGGATTGTGTATGTGTAGAGCATGGATCTGGTGTCAGCGGACATATCATATAGCTGCCGCCATTCCTGAAATCCACCACACACACAAGAGGCGGCTTCTAGTGATGACATTTATGGATGTTACTAACAGCATTTTCTCTGCACATTCACAATCTACAGATTTTATACTAACGCTCTGTGGACGCATCACCCACATCCCATATTATTATTATTATTATTACAGATTGGGTAGTAATGGACTACCGAACACTTCCTGCCCCCAGTTGGCCTCTGTAATAAGGAATAACCCCTCCCTGAAGATACTTGTCCTGTTTGGTAACCGTCTATCTGGTCCTCACTTCAGTGACTTGGTGGAAGCTCTGTCCAGTCCAGACTGCAGGATAGAGGAACTACAGTAAGTATAAGAGATGTATACAGGCCTGAGCCATGTATCTAATCCTATCATGTGTTATACTGTCTACTGAGCCATGTATCCAATCCTATCATGTGTGACACTGTCTTTTTAACTTCTGTATCTAATCCTATTGTGTGCCATACTTTATTCTTAGCCATATATCTACTTCTTACCATGTGTGATACTCTCTACTGACCTCTGTATCTAATCCTATACTGTGTGATATTGTCTGCTGAGCCATGTATCTAATCATATTATGTGTGATACTGTCTGCTGTGCTGCGTATCTAGTCTTATCATATTTAATACTGTGTGCTGATGTCCTGTATCTAATCTTATCCAGGGCCGCCATCAGGATGGCCGAGTTGTCGGTTACATTGGGCAGGCTCAGCAGAGCCAAGTTGTCGGTTACATTGGGCAGGCTCAGCAGAGCCAAGTTGTCGGTTACATTGGGCAGGCACAGCAGAGCAGAGTTGTCAGTACGGTAGGGACTGGTTCAGCAGTAGCAGATTTATATACTATCCCAGGATGGGGGCACACACTCTCTCTCTCACACACACACTCACACTCACTCACACACTCTATGCAGGGAAGCTCCAAGGCCCATTAAGTCTTCAGTGCTCCTCACACAGCGGCTCCGCCCCTCCCCCTCATATTCCGACCTTGCAGCAGAGACGACGGCAGCCAGAGAAGTTTGTGAGATGAAAGGAGGGAGGGAGGAGAGAGGGGGAGGGGGGAGGCAGGAGAGAGGAGAGGGGGAGGCAGGAGAGAGGAGAGGGGGAGGCAGGAGAGAGGAGAGAGGCCCGCTGCATCTTCCTGTCACCTGGAAGAGCACACAGGCCGGAAGTCACCAGCTCTGCACGAGCCTGGGAGCTGCTGAGGAGGGGGCCGGTCCATTGTGGAGGGAGGGGGGGGATTCTGCAGCCCGGTCCACAGACAGTGCAGGGGGGAGGAGGGCACTGTCTGTATACCAGGCTTTTCACAAAGTGAAGTGTGTGGGAGGCCCGGGCCCCCCCATAGTGTAAATGCTGCCCCCCTGCTCAGTATTGTGTAAGTTCTGCCCCCCATGTAAGGACACAGCCACATCAGCAACAATGGATAATAGCAGCCAATGGTTCATACATCGTGGAGCTTGCCCTTGCGTCTCATATCAGGAAGGGGTTTTGATATAACAGCAATAAGATACAAGCAGCCCCTCTGTAAAGGCCTTGGTATACGTCACCTGGAGGCCTGCTCCATCTCACCCGCACCAAGTATAGAGTCCAGATATAGAGATCAGAAGCCAAACCTCTTCTTCAGGTTGTGTTATACTCCTCACTGTATAGGACTGGAACAAATCTCCTCACCAGGTTTATATAGAGAAATAAGTTAGGAAAGCTGCACCACTGGTCATGTGACCTCCAAGAAATGGGAGTCACTGAATTAATAAATCCCCAATGTCACTAGGTCTGGAGATTGTACAGATCCCATCCTCAGGACCGACCATTCACTGACTGATCTGAGGTCAGGACACGATCCTTACAATACAGTCACTAACACTGCCAATTCTGTTTCTCCTCTAGGTTGCTGGGAAATCAATTGTCTGAAGAAGAGAAGAAAAAAATAAAAAAGCTGGAAAGACGCAAATCATATATGAATATAATTTACTGAGCAAACAAGGAGCCGGATGTGAAGAGCAGATGACAGGACTATTGATGGTCAATACTTCTTCCGAGCTCCAGTATTAGGAGGGTATCTTGGTGCATTATGGGTAATATCACTGATCTACAGAAGATGAGGAAACATCTTGTATTATAATAAAGATGATGTCCTAGGTCATACAGGAATGCTCTATCCCCGCCAATGATATGTCCAGTAACTAAACCCTGTATAGTCCTCCTATCCCCAGGACTATAGGCTGTAGCAGTGATTGCCGGAGCAGAGGGTCCTGTATAATGCTCCTATCCCCAGGACTATGGGGTGTAGCAGTGATCTCCGGAGTAGAGGGTCCTGTATAATTCTCCTATCCCCAGGACTATGGGATGTAGCAGTGATCTCCGGAGAAGAGGGTCCTGTATAATGCTCCTATCCCCAGTACTATGGGGTGTAGCAGTGATCTCCGGAGCAGAGGGTCCTGTATAATGCTCCTATCCCCAGGACTATGGGGTGTAGCAGTGATCTCCGGAGCAGAGGGTCCTGTATAATGCTCCTATCCCCAGGACTATGGGGTGTAGCAGTGATCTCCGGAGCAGAGGGTCCTGTATAATGCTCCTATCCCCAGGACTATGGGGTGTAGCAGTGATCTCCGGAGCAGAGGGTCCTATATAATGCTCCTATCCCCAGGACTATGGGGTGTAGCAGTGATCTCCGGAGCAGAGGGTCCTGTATAATGCTCCTATCCCCAGTACTATGGGGTGTAGCAGTGATCTCCGGAGCAGAGGGTCCTGTATAATGCTCCTATCCCCAGGACTATGAGGTGTAGCAGTGATCTCCGGAGGAGAGGGTCCTGTATAATGCTCCTATCCCCAGGACTATGGGGTGTAGCATTGATCTTTGGAGCAGAGGGTCCTGTATAATGCTCCTATCCCCAGGACTATGGGGTGTAGCAGTGATCTCCGGAGGAGAGGGTCCTGTATAATGCTCCTATCCCCAGGACTATGGGGTGTAGCAGTGATCTCCGGAGCAGAGGGTCCTGTATAATGCTTCTATCCCCAGGACTATGGGGTGTAGCAGTGATCTCCGGAGGAGAGGGTCCTATATAATGCTCCTATCCCCAGGACTATGGGGTGTAGCAGTGATCTCCGGAGCAGAGGGTCCTGTATAATGCTCCTATCCCCAGGACTATGGGGTGTAGCAGTGATCTCCGGAGCAGAGGGTCCTGTATAATGCTCCTATCCCCAGGACTATGAGGTGTAGCGGTGATCTCCGGAGGAGAGGGTACTGTATAATGCTCCTATCCCCAGGACTATGGGGTGTAGCATTGATCTTTGGAGCAGAGGGTCCTGTATAATGCTCCTATCCCCAGGACTATGGGGTGTAGCAGTGATCTCCGGAGCAGAGGGTCCTGTATAATGCTCCTATCCCCAGGACTATGGGGTGTAGCAGTGATCTCCGGAGCAGAGGGTCCTGTATAATGCTCCTATCCCCAGGACTATGGGGTGTAGCAGTGATCTCCGGAGCAGAGGGTCCTGTATAATGCTCCTATCCCCAGGACTATGGACAGTAGCAGTGATCTCCGGAGGAGAGGGTCCTGTATAATGCTCCTATCCCCAGGACTATGGGCTGTAGCAGTGATCTCCGGAGCAGAGGGTCCTGTATAATGCTCCTATCCCCAGGACTATGGGGTGAAGCAGTGATCTCCGGAGCAGAGGGTCCTGTATAATGCTCCTATCCCCAGGACTATGGGGGGTAGCAGTGATCTCCGGAGCAGAGGGTCCTGTATAATGCTTCTATCCCCAGGACTATGGGGGGTAGCAGTGATCTCCGGAGCAGAGGGTCCTGTATAATGCTCCTATTCCCAGGACTATGGGCTGTAACAGTGATCTCCGGAGCAGAGAGTCCTGTATAGTCCTCCTATCCCCAGGACTATGGGGTGTAGCAGTGATCTCCGGAGCAGAGGGTCCTGTATAATGCTCCTATCCCCAGGACTATGGGGTGTAGCAGTGATCTCCGGAGCAGAGGGTCCTGTATAATGCTCCTATCCCCAGGTCTATGGGGGGCAGCAGTGATCTCCGGAGCAGAGGGTCCTGTATAATGCTCCTATCCCCAGGACTATGGGGTGTAGCAGTGATCTCCAGAGCAGAGGGTCCTGTATAATGCTCCTATCCCCAGGACTATGGGGGGCAGCAGTGATCTCCGGAGCAGAGGGTCCTGTATAATGCTCCTATCCCCAGGACTATGGGGGGCAGCAGTGATCTCCGGAGCAGAGGGTCCTGTATAATGCTCCTATCCCCAGGACTATGGGGGGCAGCAGTGATCTCCGGAGCAGAGGGTCCTGTATAATGCTCCTATCCCCAGGACTATGGGGGGCAGCAGTGATCTCCGGAGCAGGGGATCCTGTATAATCCTCCCTAGGACCAGGGTTGTGGAGTCTGTAAGCCGCAGCTCCGACTCCAACTCCTTCATAAATGGCCGGTCATATACCAGGGGAGTTATCTATCACACTGGCTCAGCAGCTTCTCCCTAATGTATTACATAATCCTGGGGTGATTTCTGAAACATACAAAGGAAGCTTCTCCTGTGTGTGCAGTGGATGCAGCCAGTCTCCAGCCTCCATGTCCTGAACAACTCAGAACTAGACTAGATGGAGCAGGTGATCTTTTCCTGCTGACAGTTTTCTATGTTTCTAAATAAATATTCACCATACACACAGAAACACTGCTAACACTGCCAGATACCTGTGAAATAGATGTCAGCCATAGTGATATACAGGGGGTCACACATAGTGATATACAGGGGCTCACACATAGTGATATAGAAGGTCACTGTGAGGGCACGCAATAGCACGCACACACACACACACACACACACACACACACAGCCTGCTGCAGCTATAGCACACACACACACAGCTTGCTTCAGCCATAACACACACACACACACAGCCTGCTGTAGCCATAGTGTGCACACACACACACACACACACACACACAGCTTACTGCAGCCATAGCACACACACACACATACACACAGCTGCAGCCATAGAACACTGAAGAAAAACACACAATCTTCTCCCAGAGAGAAAACACCACACTGAGGACAGAGGTTACTGCTACACTACTTATGTCTTCTCCTTCTCTATATTACACAGAATATCTTCATATTACACTGCTTCTCATATACAGTCATCCAGCATCCAGGAAGAGAACAGCACAGATCTCCCCCCACACAATGGACTCTTCCAGCTCAGGAACAAACTGCCAAATAGTGACCGACAACTTTCCATGACCCCCCTTATATAATAGGGCCAGTGTCCTATTACTGATATATTCCCCGACCACTCTTATGTAATAGGGCCAGTGTCCTATTACTGATATATTCCCCAACCACCCTTATGTAATAGGGCCAGTGTCCTATTACTGATATATCCCCCGACCACCCTTATGTAATAGGGCCAGTGTCCTATTACTGATATATTCCCTGCCCACCCTTATGTAATAGGGCCAGTGTCCTATTACTGATATATTCCCTGCCCACCCTTATGTAATAGGGCCAGTGTCCTATTACTGATATATTCCCCGACCACCCTTATGTAATAGGGCCAGTGTCCTATTAGAATGTTGCTCATAATATATATTCATGAGCAAAACTTGTAAAATTCATATCAAAATTCAATTCTACATTTTTGAAAGATTTTTTTAAAGCTGGAGTCGGAACATTTTTTTCCGACTCCGACTCCAGATAAAGCTAACTCCAACTCCGACTCCACGATTCCGACTCCAAAGCCCTGCCTAGGACTATGGGGTGTAGCAGTGATCTCCGGAGCAGAGGGTCCTGTATAATGCTCCTATCCCCAGGACTATGGGGTGTAGCAGTGATTTCCGGAGCAGAGGGTCCTGTATAATGCTTCTATCCCCAGGACTATGGGGTGTAGCAGTGATCTCCGGAGGAGAGGGTCCTATATAATGCTCCTATCCCCAGGACTATGGGGTGTAGCAGTGATCTCCGGAGCAGAGGGTCCTGTATAATGCTTCTATCCCCAGGACTATGGGGTGTAGCAGTGATCTCCGGAGCAGAGGGTCCTGTATAATGCTCCTATCCCCAGGACTATGGGGTGTAGCAGTGATCTCCGGAGCAGAGGGTCCTGTATAATGCTCCTATCCCCAGGACTATGGGATGTAGCAGTGATCTCCGGAGCAGAGGGTCCTGTATAATGCTCCTATCCCCAGGACTATCGGGACTTATCCTGTACAGTATAATAAGGGCTGTCACTCAGGAGGAGCCACACATTGCACACACTGTAAACTCCAGGTCACAAGTTTTATTTATTTTCTACATTTATTCAAATTTTTTAACCTTTATTTGATGTGACACATGATCTACCACCTGATCACCAAGACCAATAGGAGAATCCTCGGCTGTATATACATGGAGATCAGCAGAATACTGGCGTCAGGATGTGGGACCAAGTAGACAAAAGATGGGTGCAGCCCTAAAGCTTGCTCCCGCCCTTCTGTCTCTGCTTACTAAAGCCCTAATGGCAGTGGACAACTGGTCGGCGGTCCATAATCCTTACTTAGTGTGAACACAGAACAATAGACAAGACAAACGCAACAAAATATAGCAAAGTCAGAGATCCAAGTCAGCAACAAGAGGGCGGCGCAGTACAAAACGTGATCGAGGAGAATAGTCTAAGTCCAAAAAGCCAGAAGTCAGAAATACAAAGTACACAAATGCAAGAGGAACGCTAGGTCAAGACACACTAGTAAACTAGGCTGTATCGCAGGCAAGGGTCATGGAAAAGGTGCCACAGGGGGCTCCTCCTCCTCCAGCTTCCTGTCAGCTCGACGGGCGCGTCCCTGTCTCCTGCTATAATTTAAAGGGTCAGTGTGCCTTTAATTGGCTGCTGCTCTGTAGCTCTCCTATAAATTACAACCCTGCCCCACCACAGGTGTTGTAGCCTCTGCATGCTTCCTAGTGTGTTCAGTCCCAGCTACCTGTTGTTCCTATCCATTGTTCCTGCACATTGTTTCTGCCACATGCGGTTCCGCTCATGACTGTTATCCATGTATCCAGCTGCCTGCCTGCTTGCCTACTGTTCCTGCTACACCTCGTCCGCCGTCACTAGCAAGGCAAGCCAGGGGTAGCGACCTGGGGGTCACCTGCCCCAGCAAGTCCATCCCGCCTTGTGGTGGGCTCTGGTGAAGACCAGCGGCCCCTTAGACTTCACTCCCTGGTGCGGCTTACGCCATTGCTAGTGACAGTCCAGTGGATCTACGACTCCAGTTATTACAAAAGAAGAGGATACTTATGAGGCCTGGAGTCCGACTCCACTCCAGCCCCAGGGCAAATACAGAGCAATGACTCGCAGTGCCTGCCATCAGTCAGTAATAGACTTAACACACCTAATGCCGATCGGACGCACGCCATAGCAGTACGGGGAGAGGTGTGCGCAGCTCGGCTCCTGACAACTGGTACCCACTGTCCCTGCTCCTGTAGAATATACATTGTTGTTTGGCGTTAGATTCATCTTTGTCAGTTTAGTGTCAGGATACTGTGAGTCTATACAAATGTGATATGCTCTGTATTACTGCACAGTTGTGCAATGGTTACTATTCTCTGCGCTGCCCCCTCTGGTGATAAAGTGTTTAAAAAGCAGGTCACATGATCATCATCACCCACAGGGTGCTATAAGCCTATAGAAAGTTCTTTTGGAAGGTTCCCATAGTCCAAGACTCACTCTCCAGAGGGTAGGAACTGACAAGGCTAGTGAGTCTCAGGGTATATTCATACATACGGACCAATTCATTTCTATGGCCCTATTCACATGCCCATAGGTGTTACAGGTCCATGATGGTAGGTACTCATACAGATCACATTTGCGGCATTGAGGTTCACCTACAAATGGGACTGTGCAATTACGGACAGCTATCGATACACATCCATAGTAGGGATGGTCCAAATCTTCCGAGGGTCAGGTGCGTATGAACCCGAATGCTCGGCATCAGATTCCCGCTGTCTGCCTGCTTCGTGGAGCGGGTGGATACAGCGGGAGGACCGTCTGGAAAACTGGGATACAGCCTATGGCTATGGCTGTATCCCAGTTTTCCAGGTGGTCCTCCTGCTGTATCCACCCTCTCCACGGAGCGGGCAGACGGCGGGAATCATTACCGAGAGTTCGGGTTCGTACGAACCCGAACCGAACTCTGTTCGGACCATCCCTAATCCATAGTGCTGTCCTTACAGTAGTATCGACATGTGAAGCTTCTCCCAGAAGCCTGTCGGACAAGAGCATTGTTAACCCTGGTTCTGCTGGAGAATCCTGTTACAGTAACCTGTTACTCAAGTCAGTTCTAGGTCATTCATAGTAACCCCCAGTATCCTGTGAATATACTGTACACCCTCAAACTGTATCCAGTCACGCTGAAGGGGTATATACTTCTAGTATTCTGACTCCAAGATGGAGATTTATTTCAGACAAAAGAAAGGAGTTGTACAAGAGCTTTACATTCATTAACCCCTACTGACCTCCAGCTGGAGCGAAGCCATGTGATCCTCACGCCACTAACCTGGATCTACTGGATCACGCCATTACTTGGATCTTATCTGTCCAGTTGTACTGATTGGCTGCGTGGGACATCCAGATGCTCTGAGCCCCCAAAGCAAGCCAGAGCGTGGAGCGGTAATGTATGCACCGGGCCACATGGGGTTAAGGGGCTGCTTTTTACATAGTCGTAGCAAGATGACGATTCCCCTGCGAGTATGTAACCCTATTGAAAGTGACAGGAGGGAATTTCGAATCTGCTGCAATTCTGTTACGTGTGAATCCACCCTTAGGCTGGGTTCACACACAGTATATTTCAGGCAGTATTTGGTCCTCATGACAACCAAAACCAGGAGTGGATTGAAAACAGAATCTGTACACATAATGTTGTAATTGAGTGGATGGCCGTCATTTAATGGCAAATATTTGCTGTTATCGTAAAACAACGGCTGTTATATTGAAATAATGGCTGTTATATACTGTTATATGGCGGCCATCCACTCAATTTCTACATTGTGTGAACAGATCCTTTTTGTGTTTTTAATCCACTCCTGGTTTTGGTTGCAATATGAGGACCAAAATACTGACTGAAATATACATAGTGTGAACCCAGCCTAAGGATCAAAATAAGCATGGACCCTTCACAGCTATACACTTTATATTATCACCCACTGATTTCCAACATCACAAGACAAATGGAGCGTATGGAGATATCTATAGTGTCTTGGTTTGGGGGGGGGGGGGCATTGTTACGTCTCTGATCAGATACGTGTACTTTTTTTTCCCCAAAATTGATCATTTGTAATTTGGGAAATTAATGTGTTAATTGCTAACTGCATTTTTATGATGTTCGCGGTGTGGGATATATATATATATATATATATATATATATATATATATATATATATATATACACACACACAAAGAGTGGTGCCTTGGATTACGAGCATAATTCGTTCCAGGACTGCGCTTGTAATCCAAATCCACTCTTAAACCAAAGCAAATTTGCCCATAAGAAATCATAGAAATGCAGATAATTGGTTCCACACCCCAAAAATAATGATTTATTATTGTGAATAACATGTAAAACAGATGAAATAAACATTCAGAAACAGCAGAATATGTGATATATAAGTTACTGTACAGTAATGGAGAGGATGGGAAACACAAGGGCGGACAGAGACTGCAGGGAGCATGGAGGAATGAGCAGGGCAGATGTGGGCACATACATGCAGCACTCTCTGTCCGGGGAGAGAGGGGTTACAGCTATGGAGAGATTACCTCCCCAGTCCTGTCCCCTGATGTAAGCCCCAGCCTGAAGTGGATCTGCTATGATTTGGAAGGTGAGAGAGACTTCCTGGGTCAGAGTACAGTGATGTAGACCCCACTATGCAGACCATGCCCCTCCCCCACTCCTCCTCCCATCCAGTACAGGGAGCTCTTACACCAAAGCAATGCTCTTAAACAAGTCACAATTTGGAAAAACTGTGAGCTCTTAAACCAAAACGCTCTCAAACCAAGTTACTCTTAAACCAAGGTACCATTGTATATATTTTATTATTATTTTTTTTTACTTTTTTTTTTTACTTTCACTTACTTTTTTAATCCCCCTTGATGACTTGAAGCTGTGTTTGTCAGATCGCTGGTATAGTACACTGCACTTCATCATACTATACCTGTCAGTTTATTAGACAGTAACAGCCTGGTGCTGGGCCTCACAGGCTTCCATAGGTGACAAGCTGGAGGCCATTATCTGGCTTCCTCAGGGTTAATCTGCCGGCGGAGCTGTGTGCTCTGTCTATAACAGCAGAGCTCTTGCTGCGATCACGTCTCTACATGTGGCCGTACACCACGATAGTTATGGCGGATATATCCGTAATGATGCAGGAAAGTGCAGCTGCTCATGATGGATAAAACCATAACTGGGTATTAAGGGGTTAAAACAGTATATACACCAACAGATACATGTGACACAGCGCAGTATGAACCGAGGATTATTCACTATACAGAGGTCTCTGCTGCCGATGAGGGAGGAGGGTGACATCTATATAGGGGAGACATGGCAGCTAATGTATAGGGGAACTACAAGTCTCAGCACAATAGAATGTAACAGCATAGATGGTGTATAATGCAGGATTATTACAGACAGGTGATATCACTTGCAACCCCCCCCCCCCCCCCCCCCCACCAAAATGCGTAGCAAGAAAATACAGTCCTGAAGCATACCTCCCAACTTTTGCAAAGAGGGACATGTGCGCCACGGTCCCCATAGCGGGCCTCCATAGCCACGCCCCCATAGCAACCCTCCATAGCCACTTCCCTATAGTCACCGCATGCTGCTGACTGAATAGTGCCCTATACAGTATCCAATCCCCCATTATAGTGCCCCACATAGTAGCCAATCCCCCATTATAGTGCCCCACATAGTAGCCAATCCCCCCAATAGCGCCCCACATAGTAGCCAATGCCCCCATATAGTGCCCCACATAGTATCCAATGCCCCATATAGTGCCCCACATAGTAGCCAATCCCCCATATAGTGCCCCACATAGTAGCCAATGCCCCCATATAGTGTCCCACATAGTAGCCAATCCCCATATAGTGTCCCACATAGTAGCCAATCCCCCATATAGTGCCCCACATAGTAGCCAATGCCCCCATATATGCCCCACATAGTAGCCAATCCCCCATATAGCGCCCCACATAGTAGCCAATCCCCCCATTAGTGTGGCCCGACCAGAAAAACAATAAACCAGTAACTCACCTGTCCGCCGGCCCCAGCAGAGCGCGCACTCCTGTCATCCTCCGGGGCGGGCAGTGGGGTACAGAGACACTGACTGTGCCGGAAGTGATTCATGATAGAGGTTGCAGGTCACTTCCGGTACAGTCAGTGTCTGTATACCCCGCTGCCCGCCCCGGAGGATGACAGGAGTGCGCGCTCTGCTGGGGCCGGCGGACAGGTGAGTTACTGGTTTATTGCTTTTTTCTGTGGGGCCACATATAATGCGGGAAACAGGACTGTCCCGCGGAATCCGGGACAGTTGGGAGCTATGCTGAAGGGAGCCCCCATGTAACTTAGCGACCCTGTATAGCATTGCACCTTAACACTTACTAATGCAATGTACACCTGGATAATATCAGCTCTGTACAAACAGCCAACCACAGATACTAGGCCTCACTGGTATCCAGGTGACCACAGGTACTAGGCCTCACTGGTATCCAGGCAACCACAGGTACTAGGCCTCACTGCTATCCAGGTGACCACAGATACTAGGCCTCACTGGTATCCAGGTAACCACAGGTACTAGGCCTCACTGGTATCCAGGCAACCACAGGTACTAGGCCTCACTGGTATCCAGGTAACCACAGGTACTAGGCCTCACTGGTATCCAGGTGACCACAGGTACTAGGCCTCACTGATATGCAGGCATCTACAGGTAATAGGCCTCACCATACCTAACAATCATGTGGGACAGTCCTGGATATATGTTACTGGTCCGTAGTCCTGGCAGTTCTGTCACATGTCCTGATACTAAGCTGTGCTTCTGTCCTGTCAGCATTAGGTGTCTGCAGTTCCACACTTGTCCAGCAGGGGCTTACACAGTATAACATTAGGGGGATGCTGACCCCGCCCCCTGCTGGGCTCTGAGCTGTATCACATGTTCCTGAGGAGCTCACACACTGACTGCAGGGAGATGGAGGAGTCTGTACAGAGGAGGCTGAGGGGAGATGGAGGAGTGTGTACAGAGGAGGCTGAGGGGAGATGGAGGAGTCTGTACAGAGGAGGCTGAGGGGAGATGGAGGAGTGTGTACAGAGGAGGCTGAGGGGAGATGGAGGAGTCTGTACAGAGGAGGCTGAGGGGAGATGGAGGAGTCTGTACAGAGGAGGCTGAAGAGATGGAGGAGTCTGTACAGAGGAGGCTGAGGGGAGATGGAGGAGTCTGTACAGAGGAGGCTGAGGGGAGATGGAGGAGTCTGTACAGAGGAGGCTGAGGGGAGATGGAGGAGTCTGTACAGAGGAGGCTGAGGGGAGATGGAGGAGTCTGTACAGAGGAGGCTGAGGGGAGATGGAGGAGTCTGTACAGAGGAGGCTGAGGGGAGATGGAGGAGTCTGTACAGAGGAGGCTGAGGGGAGATGGAGGAGTCTGTACAGAGGAGGCTGAGGGGAGATGGAGGAGTCTGTACAGAGGAGGCTGAGGGGAGATGGAGGAGTCTGTACAGAGGAGGCTGAGGGGAGATGGAGGAGTCTGTACAGAGGAGGCTGAGGGGAGATGGAGGAGTCTGTACAGAGGAGGCTGAGGGGAGATGGAGGAGGCTGTACAGAGGAGGCTGAGGGGAGATAGAGGAGTCTGTACAGAGGAGGCTGAGGGGAGATGGAGGAGGCTGTACAGAGGAGGCTGAGGGGAGATGGAGGAGGCTGTACAGAGGAGGCTGAGGGGAGATGGAGGAGGCTGAGGGGAGATGGAGGAGTGTACAGAGAAGGCTGAGGGGAGATGGAGGAGTATGTACAGAAGAGGCTGAGGGGAGATGGAGGAGGCTGAGGGGAGATGCTGCTCTGGCCGCCGTCATTCTCAGGGAGAAGATATTTGTACAGAGATGATATTATCCAGGAGAACATGGTATGGGTAAGTCTTAGGCACCATTCAAATGCTCGGTATTTTTTTTTCTGACCCACAAAATCCTCCGCTATTTTTTATCGGCAATGTGTGGTACATGATCTTCAATTGCATCACAGAACGTCTGAATAGACCCATTGGGGACATTTATGAAGTCCGGTGTTTTTTGTGCTTGGCTTATAAATGTCCCGCAGTGCCGACGGTCCACACATTTATGTAGAAGTGCACTGCCCTTACATAACTCCTGTGCGGACCAGTGTGCACGCGGAGGGAAACCTACCCCAGCTCAGCGTACGTTTCCTTATCATTTCTCCGATGATGAATTTAGTGGACACTGGCTCCGCACCGTCACATACTACCGCAGGAGTTGTAGTTGCTGCAGTTATTGAGTGGTGATTGTCGTACATTGTGCAGGTGTCGTGCAGGTGGGATGGCTGAGTCACCAATAAGACACAAAATAGTTTACGGAACCAGCTGAAGGACAGTACAAGATATAACAGTCTCTGACTGCAATAGACAGCTTGTTCAAAGTTGCAGTAACTTCAGTGGGAGGCAAATACTTGTAGGCTCACATTTGAACAGATATATATATATATGTATATATACATACACTCACCGGCCACTTTATTAGGTACACCATGCTAGTAACGGGTGGTCTTCTGCTGCTGTAGCCCATCTGCCTCAAAGTTGGCCGTACTGTGCGTTCAGAGATGCTCTTCTGCCTACCTTGGCTGTAACGCTTGGCTATTTGAGTCACTGTTGCCTTTCTATCAGCTCGAACCAGTCTGCCCATTCTCCATTGACCTCTGGCATCAACAAGGCATTTCCACCCACAGAACTGCCGCTCACTGGATGGTTTTCTTTTTCGGACCATTCTCTGTAAACCCTAGAGATGGTTGTGCGTGAAAATCCCAGTAGATCAGCAGTTTCTGAAATACTCAGACCAGCCCTTCTGCCACCAACAACCATGCCACGTTCAAAGGCCCTCAAATCACCTTTCTTCCCCATACTGATGCTCGGTTTGAACTGCAGGAGATTGTCTTGACCATGTCTACATGCCTAAATGCACTGAGTTGCCGCCATGTGATTGGCTGATTAGAAATTAAGTGGTAACGTGCAGTTGGACAGGTGTACCTAATAAAGTGGCCGGTGAGTGTATATTCCACAAAGGAAGGCACAGCGGTTATGCTGATAGATAAGATAAGTACTTCACACACTTGGAATACAATAGTTGCTTGAAATATTCTGGAATACAGTTGTAGAGCTTTTAGTTAGTTGAAACAGACTTTTAGGAGTGACTTGAAATCCTGCAGGCTACACACTGGAGCCTATTCAGACACTGCAGTTCAGCTAGGGCTGTAAGAGAAAGTTCTTTAATCCATAAGAAAAAATGTCCACATAAGCTACCATGTGGGTACAGAGTGACACATGATCAGGGATTGGAAGCCCACCTAGTGGGTAGAGCTAGTTGTCTGGGAGACCCTCTAGAGACACGCTAGCAACTTAAGAATAGAGACTCGGCCTTTGCACTTAGCTAGACTACTGGCTTGTATGATACCTCAATACACTAGTACAGTACAGCCTTTAGAGGTAGAAGCGAAGAGAAACAGCTCCCCGGTGTGAATAGGTTTAGTCTGGTCCTTCACCACGGTCCCTCCACATGGTGCTCTATCCGAACATGGCTAGGTAATCAGAAGATAGAAAGAAATAGAGATTAGGCCCACACATAGGCCCTGGTCGTCTGCCTTGTCCCCGGGAAGGCATTCAGCAGGCTCTCTGTAGTTTTGTCTCCTATACACAAATCTCTGGACTCTCTAGTGAGACTACACTCACTCAACAACCACCCCCACTATATATATATACTTGGCTAACGGGTAGTGGCATAAATCTACCAGGTAGTGGCATAAATCTACATAATCAATAGAGATACCAGTTAACCCTTACATAGTACATACTACAGACTCCAGTCTCACAGCCTTCATGTATACATAATACCGACCTATACTTGTTAGAAAGAGCGGTGGATCCCGCTCTGGGACACCGCAGTAGCCCCGGATAGTCGCAGAACATGTCCATTACTTTTCTTCCTCCATGTGATCATCCTGCTCAGTACTTGTCTGCAATTCTCCATAGAAAACCTCTCCTGCTCTGGATAGTTCCTGACATGGACAGAGATGGCAGCAGAGAGCACTGTGTCAGACTGGAAAGACTACACCACTTCCTGTAGGACATACAACAGCTGATAAGTACTGGAAGACTGGAGATTTGTAAATAAGTAATTTACAAATCTATATAACTATCTGACAACAGCTGATTTGAAAGAAAAATAAATTTCTGGAGTGCCCCTTTAAGTTATATTGGGTAGGCAGACTGGGTGGGCTCATGTCCCTCTGTGGGATTGATTCTTCTGATTAGGTCACACCCTCCGCTCCCCAATTATCACATAGACACTTCTTTTTGCCAATAGTTAAAGCAGAGCTGGCTCGGCCTGTTGTGTTACTACGACATTACAACGGCCAAAACAGAACACTGTGGATCTTTGGTCGCACGTCAAGAGTTTCACTTGACTTAACCAACATAGACTTAAAGGGTCTGTCCAGGGTTAGAAAAACATGATCGCTTTCTTCTATAAACAGCAGCTCCTGTCCTCAGTTTGGATTTTTTAGCTCAGTTCTATTGAAGTGAGTGGAGCTAAATTGCAATACCACACACAACCTGGGGGGGACGCTGTTTTTGGGGGAAAACGTACTGTAGCTAGGGGAGGAAGCAGCCAATAATCTGTAACAATCAGCACCATAAATCCCCTCCTTACAGGGTTTTATCACTATAAAGCTTTGCCCTTTGCACCCTAACAAACCTTGTAATTCCACACACTGCGCGGCTGTAAGGTAGGACACGTTTCTTTCTCTTATATTCTGAAGATATATATATATAATATATACACACACACATAGGTATGATTGCATGTTTAGGGTGGAGGTGCATACACTGTAATATGAGGGGGGCAGAAACTTTCATGCAGATCCCATGTCAGATCATGTTCAGTCACTTTTATCTGCTTTTCCTCCTGCCTGAGCCTTCTCCCCCATCCTGCCCTTATTGTCGGTTCTTCTTCCTGATACCAGGCACCAGCACCATGCAGAATGGGGTGTGAGCTTCTGGTGGGCCTATACTGGTATATATGTATACTACTGCAGTAATTATATTGTACATTAGATGTCGTTGGATAGTGGAAACCATTAAATACATTTATATTATTTGTGAGAAAAAAACTGCTCAGTACTCACCCAGCCGTCCAGGAATTATTGTGGATGAGTAGAGAGGAGCCGCCATATTACTGTACAGCAAGTCCTGAGCCTGATCCCCATACTGGGCTATCAGAGGATGAGTAAGGGGCTTGTGGCCTTGTTCACATCACATCACATCACATCACACTGCCATCATTCATTATAACTACATCATACCCAGCTGGATGCAGATTTACTTCAATGGGGAAAAAGCAACAAATTGCTCATACACTCACTGACAGAAAGGAAAAACAAAGCAATAAGGAGCGGTTGGAATCAAATAAAACTTTATGTGAGGTAGTGATGGTCTATGTGTGATGTAATGGTGATCTATGTGTGATGTAATGATCTAGGTGTGTTTTGATTCATTTTTCAACTGACTTCCATTATAAAAAATAAAAAAAAGCATCTGCTTTTTTACCGTACACAAAAAAGTGGTAGACTGAATTTTTGTGTACATTAAAAAAAGGATACGTTCTGAGATGATTGACAGGAAAAGAGGCATCTAAGTGACCTCTTTTCCTGTCAGTCATCTTGCAGAGTTCGCGGACAGGCAGAGAGCCGTGACTAGTCCCAGATGACTAGTCACAGCCCAGATGACTAGTCACAGCCCAGATGACTAGTCACAGCCCAGATGACTAGTCACAGCCCAGATGACTAGTCACAGCCCAGATGACTAGTCACAGCCCAGATGACTAGTCACAGCCCAGATGACTAGTTCCCGGCTCTCTGCTTGTATCATGCGCCAAAATAAAAGACTTCATTTCAGCAGCAAAACTTTCTACAGAAGACACAGAGCACATGGGAAGGGAAGAGTGTTCTGGCATCTTCTGGGTGCCGCTAGTAGCGTTACCGGGACAATCTAAGTGAATGGTTTGCTTTATCTTTTACAAGTCTATGGCACTATACATTCTTCCAGCAGAATGAAAATCCGCCTCAAGAATGGAAGAATGGAGCGCCATAGAGTGTAATAGAAATTAGTATCGCAGCAGATTTCACTGTGAAACTTGCAGCGTGAAATCTACTGCACATGTGGTATGTGTGTATATACCCTTATAAACCTATGGTAAGTTTGAGCCAGAACCGGATGTTGTAGCTGTATCTTTTTTTTTTTTCCCAGGCTGCACCATCCGGTTCTGGTTCTGGAACTTACTGTAAGGGTGGCTTCACACTTAACGCATTCACAGTAGATTTCACACTGTGAGTTTGCAGCGAAATCCGCTGCGAATCCTCGTAGTGTTATTTTCAATGGGGTTACATACCCGCAGCAGAATTTACATCCCGCTGCAAGTATGTAACCCGGCCCCTTCAACCGCCGCCCAGCATACATTACCTGCTCTGCGCGGCGGCTGCATGTGAGTCTCCCGTCAGTGACTGCAGCGGGGCTGTGCACTGATTGGCTGAGCGGGACTGACCGAGGTAATGTATGCTGTGGGCAGCAGGGGGTTAAAGGGGCTGGGTTACATACTCACAGGGGACTGTAAGGGTCCATTTACACACACACATTATCTGAC
Source organism: Dendropsophus ebraccatus (assembly GCF_027789765.1). Classification (NCBI taxonomy): domain Eukaryota; kingdom Metazoa; phylum Chordata; class Amphibia; order Anura; family Hylidae; genus Dendropsophus; species Dendropsophus ebraccatus. Next base: position 10,820,664 of record NC_091458.1, read on the forward strand.
AGATATATGACAGATTTTTGCAGCCAAAGCCAGGAATGGACTATAAACAGGGAACAGGTCATAAAGGAAAGACTGAGATTTCTCTTTTTTTCAAGTCCATTTCTGGTTTTGGCTGCAAAAATCTGTCAGATAAATCTGTCTGTGTAAACAGACCCTAATGCTGGGTTTACACGAAACGATTATCGTGCAAACTTGCACGATAACAATAGAATTCGAATGATAATCATACGTGTAAACGCAGCGAACGATCGAAACGACGAGCAAGAAATCGTTCATTTTGATCTTTTATCTTGTTCTTAAATCGTCGTTCGCAAAAAATTCGCCGATCGTTTCGTGTAAACTGTCCAGCCCCCCGCTCATCCACAGCCCCCTGCGCCGGCTCGATCGCCAGCCCCTGCCGCCCCGATCGCCGCCACCACTCCGAGCATAAGGGTCTGTTTACACACACACATTATCTGTCAGTTCTGCTGCGGATATGTAACCCTATTGAAAATCACAATACCAGACTTGCAGCGTGAAATCCGCTGCTATTCCGGTACATGTGAAGCTACCCTAAGATTTCTCATTTCTAGTATATATACAGACAGATCAATAGATATGTACTTACATACATACAAACACACATATATATATACACACACACACACACACACACACATATACATGTACACACACACACACACACACACTAGTATACTACACAGTATGGACATCACACAACACAAATAGCACACTATACATCACACATACATAGAGCATTAGCAGCACACTATACATACCATAGGACATCACACACACACAGATCATTAGCAGCACACTATACATTACATAGGACATCACACATACATAGAGCATTAGCAGCACACTATACATACCATAGGACATCACACATACATAGAGCATTAGCAGCACACTATACATACCATAGGACATCACACATACATACAATAGGACATCACACATACCTTTGCCAATGAACTCTTCACACACAAATATAGTGCAGTAACTTTTTGTAGCTGGGTGCAGTCTAGAAAGGGTTAATCCACCTATGCCACTAACCCTACCCCCCCCCCCCCCCACCTCCTCCTGACTGAAGCTGCAGAGGCTCCTGAGCTAAGGTGGAAAGGATGATAAAGATAAGAAAGTATAGACTCATAAAATATAAAGTCATAGATAGTATGATGCTGCCCATCACCCCCCCACCCCACAATTACATACAACCCCAACACTACACTGCTGATCCCCCTCAGTGACCCCCCCCCCCCCCCTCCCCCTCCAGACAGCAGCAGCAGCACTTACAGGGCGGCCCTCTTCAGCTGTGTGTAGGTCGGGTCGGGGGAGCAGATGTTCTCACACAGGAGCTACTGTCTGTGCTGGATGCTCTGCACAGCCGTGGGGAAGACCCTGCTGCCTCCTCTCTATCCTCTTCAGTTCAGTCCCAGGCCTCAAAGGAGCCGCCAGGTGCTGTGTGTGGGGGGGCATCAGACATCAGAGCCTGCTGCCCAGTGCAGAACGTCACTGATGCTGTGTGTGGGGTGTGGGAGGGAGGGCGCCCCGTGCAGTGGCCCGCCCTGCACGGTGCTAGAAACGGCCCTGGATCTAATGGTGATCTATGTGTAATGTAATGGTGATCTATGTGTGATGTAATGATTGTATCATATATAACCAGTTTTATCTTCGGGCGGACGGTGGAATCTGCCTGACCATAGATTGGAGTCTATAGCACAAGCAGAGATGCGTATGGCTGTAAGCGGGACGAGCTGCAGAATCCGCGGCCGGTGATCCGCCTAAATTAGTTCCAAGCATCTACTACTCTTTTAATGATAGCAAGAAAGAAGACATAGTGGCAGTCACTCAGCGCTTCACATCACCATTGTGTCTGCGGGGGTAAAAGACAGGGATGGGGGAACCTCCGCCCTCCAGCTGTTGCAAAACTACAATTCTCATCATGCCTGGACAACTAAAGCTTTTCCATTGGCTGTCCAGACATCATGGGAATTGTGGATTTGCAAGAGCTTGAGGGCGGAGGTTTCCCAGCCCTGCACTAATGCTACGTTTACATGGAGCGATAATTTGCCCGATCGTATGATTAACGATTTCGAAGTAACAATATTTTTTTTAATAACGATCAGCGTTTAGATGGAACGATATATCGTACAGAAAAAATTGTTTTGCGATCGCTTAAGCCTATCTCACACATAGGTAAAATCAGTGAACGACTGTTTACACGGAACGATCGGCGAATTTTTTGCAAACGACGATTTAAGAACATGTTCAAAGACCAAGATGAACGATTTCTCGCTCGTCATTCGATCGTTCGTTGCGTTTACACGTACGATTATCGTTCGAATTCGATCGTTATTGTGCAAATTCGCACGATAATCGGTGTGTGTAAACGCAGCTTAAGACAATGGCCGCTTCATGTAGCTGTGCTTCTTCCAGACTAATCATACGTCCTGGTGTCAGTGGGTGTGGGATATATCCACACCTCAAAGTAACAGATCCCTCCATGATACAGCAATTTAAAGTGACAGTACACCATAATAGAAGTATACATGAAATAAAAATATGATTATGAAAATACCCATAGACCATTGCGATCATTAAAGGGGTATCCCCATCTCATCTACACCTTGTAGGGCTCATCAATTGGAATATTTCTGCATATACATTTATTGCCTCCTTCTCCTGATACGCCGCTCTTTCCGTGCCCATTGTTCATCATCTAGGTTACCGACCACCACTCTGCTCTGGTAGCAGTGATCGGGTTGGTGTAGATATAGCTATAATGTAGATGTATAGAGCTATAGGGCCTGATTTACAGTTTTTCTCTGTTACACCATCGTTTGTGTCTGGTCTTTAGCATCTTATCACTAATGTGTCTCACGTCCTCTGTAATCTGGAGGATTTATCACAGGACAAAACCAAACCCCGACCACCCCGCCACACTAGAAGTAGATGGTTTTTAACATAGTAAACCCATCAAAAACAAAGAATGTTTGCTTAGTAAATCTGTCAGTTGTGGCGGGTTTTAAAGGACACACCCATGTCACACCCATGGCACGCCCACTTGGCAGTTTGTTGGACAAAAATGACGGGTTTGTTGGGTTTTTGGACAAATTGTGTCACACACCTTTGGAACACAAAAAATTGACAAAAAAACGGACAAAAGTAATTTGCTGCCGGGAACACCTTAGTAAATCAGCCACATAGTCTAGACATACTGTATAGTATATAGAAATATGTATGCTATAGCTGTATATACATCAGCCAGACCACTGCTCCTACAGCAGAGTGGTGGTCGATAACATAGACAATGACCAATAGGGGGGAAAGAACCTCATATCAGGAGGGGGAGACAAGTTTGCTAAATGATTGTATGTGCATAAATATCTAACTTTACGAGTCCTACAAGTATAACTATATGGGAGGAGATGGAAATAACCCAAGAGGCCCCAGTTCAAATAATCCACAACCACACCTTGCCCCGAAGCAAGCCTGAGCGGGGAGCAGTTGACGTATATGCCGGGGGGGTGGGTGTTAACGGGCCGGGCTGCTGACATACTCCCAGTGGGATGTCCACGCACCCTTAGGCTACGTTCACACAGAGCAAAAGGAGCGGATTACGCAAGGAAATATTTCCGCCTGAAATCAACTGACGCTGAATTCCGAGCAGAATATAAGCAGAATGCAAGCAGAATCCCTGCGTATTCTGCTAGGAAAGTGTTCAGCTCGTAATCAGCTCTTGACAAATTCAGCGCGGAATACTCGAGGAATCCGCGCTGAATCCGCATGCATTCAGCGCTGAAATTCAGCGAGTATTTGGTGAGTAAACTAGACTATACCAGAACATATACTAGAATCCTCCTCCCCCCCCTTTTCCCCATTTCCGCGCTGATTCAGCGAGTAATTTCCGCTTGTATTACGCTTGTATTCCGCGCTGAATCCGCGCTGAATCCGCGCTGAAACAGAAAATCAGAGCCCCATTGATTTGTATAGGCTTCCGCTAGCGGAAGAATGAACATGTTCATTCTTCTGGCGGAAAGCGGATTAGTTCAGTGCGGAAATTCCACTGTGTGAACTGCAGAGCAGAATTTCCATTCAACACAATGGAAATTAGCTCTGCACCTATTTTAACGGCTGAAATTTCAGCGCTGATTCAGCGCAGAAATTCAGCTGCTTTTGCTCAGTGGGAACGAGCCCTTAGGGTAGCTTCACACGTACCGTATTGCTGCGTTTTTAACGCTGCATTTTTATCGCTGCGTTTTTTACATGCGCGTTTTGATTTTTACATGATTTTCATGTAAAAATCAAAACGCGCATGTAAAAAACGCAGCAAAAACGCACCGTTAAAAAGGCAGCGTTAGGGTAGCTTCACACGTACCGTATCGCTGCGTTTTTAATGCTGCGTTTTTTACATGCGTTTTTAACGCTGCGTTTTTTACATGCTCATTTTGATTTTCATATGATTTTCATGTGAAAATCAAAACGCCCGTGTAAAAAACGCAGCGTTAAAAACACAGCAAAGACGCAGTGTTAAAAACGCAGCGATACGGTACATGTGAAGCTACCCTAAAGCAGACAAAGATACACCTGATGGTCTTTGATGTGTAATAAAAGCCACATGGGCATTCAACAACGTACACTACATGCTCAGACCCTCCTAAAAAATATATCTCATAGAAAAATTGTATTAGTAAACCTCAATGTCTGCATTTGTGATTACATTAAGGAATACTTTTTTGCAACCAGAGCAGATGGTGTGACACTGCTAGATAAGCAAGATGCAGCGGTATTCCCCTACAAAAAGGAAGTTATGGTTTATGAGGACCTATATAACAAAGGTCAGGGTCAGATTGATGGAACATAGCAAAGCTTGTCTATATTGGTAAGCCTGGAGATGAACCTGAACCTTTCTTCCTTCATCTTACTACACGCCTCTCCCTTCTCTAATAAAATCACTTCCCTCTTGAACCTTATTGAAAGTGCCAAAGATTTGTAGTTTACTTCAATAAGTACTGATAAGTACTGGAAAACTTGAGATTTTTTAATAGAAGTAAACTACAAATCTCTGGTACTCTCTGACACCAGTGGATTTGAAAGAAAAAAAAAAAAAAACTTTGACGGAGTACCCTCTTAAAGGGGTTGTCCAGGATTATATGACAAATGTGTATCCTGCTAGGGCTTTGGAGGGCATGCCAGTAATCTATACTTACCTGTCTGATTCCCCCGCTGCTGTCAGTGTTTTGTAAACATCCAGTGACGTTCTGCTTCCTCCGAAAATGGCTTGTCAGCATAGACAGTATAAGATCTATGCTGATTGGCCATTTCCGGAGGGAGCAGAACGTCATTGGATGTTTACAAAACACTGACAGCGGCAGAGAGCAGGCGGCCTGAGATCCAGCAGCTGCAGGTAAGCGGGACAGGTAAGTATACATTACTGACATGTCCTCCCCCCCCAGCCCCAGCAGGATCTGCAATTATCAAATTATCCTAGACAACCCCTTTAAGCCTTTCCCGATTTAGGGTATGTACACACTAGGGAAAATTGGCAGAAACATCAAGCGGATTCCTCCATGCACCCCCACTTGAAGTTCCGCCCGTCCCATAGGCTCCATTCTATGCTCAGGCAGGTTCCGTCGTCCGCCCAAAGAATTGACACGACAAGAATAGGACCCAAAACACAACGACCTTTGTGGCCACCACATGTAACCAGTCTCTGCTTGGAGTATACACCATTAAAAGTTATGAAATAGCCTGGGCTATTTACCAGATTATTAGTGAAGATCAGTGATCGGCACCGAAAGAGACATTAAACGTCAACACTGGCAAAATAAAAAAAGTAAAAGCCCCCCCCCCCCCCATGATAATTTACTTAGTGTACTTACCCTCACTTCAGAGTCTGTCGCCGCTTGAAATTCGCCGTCTTCTGTTCTCTGCCAATCAGAGGGCTGAAGAGTGTCACATGACTGACAGCTTGCTCAGCCAATCAGTGTTTTACTTAAGGAAACAAAGATTTTTGCTGGAGTTGTCCTTTTAAAATGGTCTTTTGTACTGTACTTAGAAAAACTGGTCACTTTCATAAAACGGATGGAAAAAATTGATTGCAAAAACGCAGCGTGAACCCTGCCTAAATTTTAAAGGGGTTGGACAGCTTCAGCATGCTTTTTAAGAAGTGCTGCTGTGAGGGTAACTAAAGACTTACTGATACAGCTCTGCCCCACACACACCCCTCTTTGGCTGCTATGGAGGAGCCCCTGATAGTACACATCACTGTGCCTCCTCCTCCTCTCCCCCTGCACAGTGTACTGCTATGGAGGAGCCCCTGATGGTACACATCACTGTGCCTCCTCCTCCTCTCCCCCTGCACAGTGTACTGCTATGGAGGAGCCCCTGATGGTACACATCACTGTGCCTCCTCCTCCTCCCCTCCTCCTGCACAGTGTACTGCTATGGAGGAGCCCCTGATGGTACACATCACTGTGCCTCCTCCTCCTCTCCCCCTGCACAGTGTACTGCTATGGAGGAGCCCCTGATGGTACACATCACTGTGCCTCCTCCTCCTCCCCTCCTCCTGCACAGTGTACTGCTATGGAGGAGCCCCTGATGGTACACATCACTGTGCCTCCTCCTCCTCCTCCCCCTGCACAGTGTACTGCTATGGAGGAGCCCCTGATAGTACACATCACTGTGCCTCCTCCTCTCCCCCTGCACAGTGTACTGCTATGGAGGAGCCCCTGATGGTACACATCACTGTGCCTCCTCCTCCTCCTCTCCCCCTGCACAGTGTACTGCTATGGAGGAGCCCCTGATAGTACACATCACTGTGCCTCCTCCTCATTTCCTCCTGCACAGTGTACTGCTATGGAGGAGCCCCTGATAGTACACATCACTGTGCCTCCTCCTCCTCTCCTCCTGCGCAGTGTACTGCTATGGAGGAGCCCCTGATGGTACACATCACTGTCCCTCCTCCTCTCCCCCTACACAGTGTACTGCTATGGAGGAGCCCCTGATAGTACACATCACTGTGCCTCCTCCTCCTCTCCTCCTGCACAGTGTACTGCTATGGAGGAGCCCCTGATGGTACACATCACTGTGCCGCCTCCTCCTCTCCTCCTGCACAGTGTACTGCTATGGAGGAGCCCCTGATGGTACACATCACTGTGCCTCCTCCTCTCCTCCCCCTGCACAGTGTACTGCTATGGAGGAGCCCCTGATGATAGTACACAGCACTGTGCCTCCTCCTCCTCTCCTCCTGCACAGTGTACTGCTATAGAGGAGCCCCTGATAGTACACATCACTGTGCCTCCTCCTCCTCTCCTCCTGCGCAGTGTACTGCTATGGAGGAGCCCCTGATGGTACACATCACTGTCCCTCCTCCTCCTCCTCTCCTCCTGCACAGTGTACTGCTATGGAGGAGCCCCTGATAGTACACATCACTGTGCTTCCTCCTCCTCTCCTCCTGCGCAGTGTACTGCTATGGAGAAGCCCCTGATAGTACACATCACTGTGCCTCCTCCTCCTCTCCCCCTGCACAGTGTACTGCTATGGAGGAGCCCCTGATGGTACACATCACTGTGCCTCCTCCTCCTCCTCTCCCCCTGCACAGTGTACTGCTATGGAGGAGCCCCTGATGGTACACATCACTGTGCCTCCTCCTCCTCTCCCCCTGCACAGTGTACTGCTATAGAGGAGCCCCTGATGGTACACATCACTGTGCCTCCTCCTCCTCCTCTCCTCCTGCACAGTGTACTGCTATGGAGGAGCCCCTGATAGTACACATCACTGTGCCGCCTCCTCCTCCTCCCCTCCTCCTGCACAGTGTACTGCTATGGAGGAGCCCCTGATGGTACACATCACTGTGCTTCCTCCTCCTCCTCTCCTCCTGCACAGTGTACTGCTATGGAGGAGCCCCTGATGGTACACATCACTGTGCCTCCTCCTCCTCCTCTGCCCCTGCACAGTGTACTGCTATGGAGGAGCCCCTGATAGTACACATCACTGTGCCTCCTCCTTCTCTCCTCCTGCACAGTGTACTGCTATGGAGGAGCCCCTGATGGTACACATCACTGTGCCTCCTCCTCCTCTCCTCCTGCACAGTGTACTGCTATGGAGGAGCCCCTGATGGTACTCATCACTGTCCCTCCTCCTCCTCCTGCACAGTGTACTGCTATGGAGGAGCCCCTGATGGTACACAGCACTGTGCCTCCTCCTCCTCTCCCCCTGCACAGTGTACTGCTATGGAGGAGCCCCTGATAGTACACATCACTGTGCCTCCTCCTCCTCTCCTCCTGCGCAGTGTACTGCTATGGAGGAGCCCCTGATGGTACACATCACTGTGCCTCCTCCTCCTCTCCCCCTACACAGTGTACTGCTATGGAGGAGCCCCTGATGGTACACATCACTGTGCCTCCTCCTCCTCTCCTCCTGCACAGTGTACTGCTATGGAGGAGCCCCTGATAGTACACATCACTGTGCCTCCTCCTCTCCCCCTGCACAGTGTACTGCTATGGAGGAGCCCCTGATGATAGTACACAGCACTGTGCCTCCTCCTCCTCTCCTCCTGCACAGTGTACTGCTATGGAGGAGCCCCTGATAGTACACATCACTGTGCCTCCTCCTCCTCTCCTCCTGCGCAGTGTACTGCTATGGAGGAGCCCCTGATGGTACACATCACTGTGCCTCCTCCTCCTCTCCTCCTGCACAGTGTACTGCTATGGAGGAGCCCCTGATAGTACACATCACTGTGCCTCCATCCCCTCCTTGTATATCCCCCTTCCCTGTATCCATCCCCTCCTTGTATATCCCCCTTCCCTGTATCCATCCCCTCCTTGTATATCCCCCTTCCCTGTATCCATCCCCTCCTTGTATATCCCCCTTCCCTGTATCCATCCCCTCCTTGTATATCCCCCTTCCCTGTATCCATCCCCTCCTTGTATATCCCCCTTCCCTGTATCCATCCCCTCCTTGTATATCCCCCTTCCCTGTATCCATCCCCTCCTTGTATATCCCCCTTCCCTGTATCCATCCCCTCCTTGTATATCCCCCTTCCCTGTATCCATCCCCTCCTTGTATATCCCCCTTCCCTGTATCCATCCCCTCCTTGTATATCCCCCTTCCCTGTATCCATCCCCTCCTTGTATATCCCCCTTCCCTGTATCCATCCCCTCCTTGTATATCCCCCTTCCCTGTATCCATCCCCTCCTTGTATATCCCCCTTCCCTGTATCCATCCCCTCCTTGTATATCCCCCTTCCCTGTATCCATCCCCTCCTTGTATATCCCCCTTCCCTGTATCCATCCCCTCCTTGTATATCCCCCTTCCCTGTATCCATCCCCTCCTTGTATATCCCCCTTCCCTGTATCCATCCCCTCCTTGTATATCCCCCTTCCCTGTATCCATCCCCTCCTTGTATATCCCCCTTCCCTGTATCCATCCCCTCCTTGTATATCCCCCTTCCCTGTATCCATCCCCTCCTTGTATATCCCCCTTCCCTGTATCCATCCCCTCCTTGTATATCCCCCTTCCCTGTATCCATCCCCTCCTTGTATATCCCCCTTCCCTGTATCCATCCCCTCCTTGTATATCCCCCTTCCCTGTATCCATCCCCTCCTTGGTTGAACTTGATGGACATTCTTCAACCATATTAACTATGTAACTCTGAAACATTATATGTCAGAATGTTGGGAATATTCAGTAATATATTTAGTTTGTAAATGTAATAATAGTTTTTTCTTCTTGCAGGAAATTTTCCCGTGATCAGGAATGAGTAATATAACCCCCAGCGATGGTAAGCTTCCCCCCTCCTCCTCCTCCTCTGTTTCTTTCTTCCTTACTACAATCTTTAGGTGAATGACCCTCTATCATCTGTCAAATCCTGCACATTTATCCTCATAAGGAAGTGTAAATGGACACTCTTACCACAAGAATCTTTTGCCTTAGTACTTTCCCTTTGAAGAAAACCTGTCACACTAAAGAAGCCTAACCTGCAGGCATCATGTTATAGAGCAGGAGGAGCTGAGCAGCTTGATAGCTTGTCATTTACCCTCCTAAATCTCTGCTCATTCTGGGCTTAGTAGTCATGTGGGCGGAGAGAGGGCTGTCAGTCACTGACTAAGACCACCTACTAAACGATTTTGCCTACTCTGGGTAGTCAAATGGGCAGTCCTATCCAGTGACTGACAGCTCTTGTCACATTTAAAGAGGATGTACCATCAGAGCTGTAATATGGAGGTATACATACCATTCTGTCTGCGCTGACTTGGACAGTCAGCTGGTGTGGAGCAATTTGCCGCTCGGTCACCATTATTTTCACCGCTGAATGGATATGCGAATGAACGGGGTGAAGCACTGGAGGCAGGCGTGTGCTATTGAAATTCTTCTCCTAGTAATGCCTCTTATGCTAATCTGGCAGGTCCTACAATGTACCACACAGCCATGCCTCCTGTGTTCTGACCAGCTGTATTCGAGTATTCAATCCCATTATAGTCTATAGGAAAAAAATTCTCGGCACTTGGAAATCAAAATTCGACCACTTGGAGGTCAGCAAGTCCCCCATGAAACCTCCCTAAACAATGCGAACACCTCCTGAATGACACTGGGACATTAGGGGGAGCATGTCTGGGTGCACCCAACACCCAAAAATCGCAGTATGCATACTCTCCGCAGAAGAAAAAATATTTGCTTCACAAACATTTATGGCAATGTTCACACATTTCGTTCGTATTTCTTGCGCAGTGTTACATACATGATTCCAATGTGCGTCCGCAGAGCGTTATGTTATTCGCACGTATCACGCATCATGCTGTACAAACGTTACTGGAACAGTATGTATGACGTGCCTTTTACTGGGCTACAGGAACAGTATGTATAACGTGCCCATGGTGGGCTACAGGAACAGTATGTATAACGTGTCCTTAGTGGGCTACAGGAACAGTATGTATGACGTGCCTTTTACTGGGCTACTGGAACAGTATGTATAACGTGCCCATAGTGGGCTACAGGAACAGTATGTATAACGTGCCCATAGTGGGCTACAGGAACAGTATGTATAACGTGTCCTTAGTGGTCTACAGGAACAGTATGTATAACGTGCCCATGGTGGGCTACAGGAACAGTATGTATAACGTGCTCTTAGTGGGCTAAACCAGGGACACTATAAGTCACTTGTACACACAGGGTACTGGAATGAATACAGCTGCTGCTGCTGTTATATCATCTATTTCTTAGCACTGAGAATTGCTTTGGATGCAGAGATGACTTTTTCGCTGGATCTTAGCCCTGAAAATGACTTTTGGGTTCTGTAGTAATCCTGCCTGACCAAACGCCACTAAAACCTATCTCTCCCTGCTGCAAGATCTCTCCCTGGCTAGGTTGAAAGCGCATCTGCGGTCGAGAGGCGGAAACCAAGTATTTAAGATTCGAGGTCATGTGGTTCAGCTATCGCGCTGCGTGCGTACTCCCAGGGTCCTTCACAGCCTCCTTGCATGGTGATTGGATTAAAAAAAAGCGCCAACTGCGATGGGAGGGCTTTCGAATGGTTTCTGCGTATTCGCCTCACTACTTAATTGTATTCGAATCTTTCGAATACCACAATATTTGATTGAATATCATCTCGATCGAATGGTATTCGCTCATCTCTAATTACTATATTAGAATAGCAGGCGTGCATGATGCGAGGAAGCGGCTCGTGTCATGGGCAGGGGGAAAAGATGAATTTAGATAGCACGCTCCGGTCCTGATGCCAGTACTTCAGCCTGGGTCATTTGCATATCCATTCAGCGGCATATGGGTTGGCATACTATGTAAGTGGAAGATGTGTTGGATGCCGAGAGGGAGAGCTAAAAGAGGAGTCTACGACCAAGATTACAGAGAAGGCAGAAGAGAGGGAAAGATTGTGACAAAATCCATGGTAATATGTGACCAGGGAATCTCCGGCACAAGTAGTGGCAACAGGAGACCTGCAGGCTTTTGGTGGGAGCTCTTATTGCGGGCACCGTCCACTGAAGTGGCCACAAAATCTTTAACGTCTTGAAACAGAGTTGGCCACCGATAATGCTGGGAGATCAAGAGATCTGCGTACCCCCCAATGGCAAGCAATACGGGAGGCATGACCCCATGTCAAGATCTGTTTCCTTGGGCTTGCCTTCACATATCTCTTGAATGGAAGGATCTCTCTTTTTTTTTTTTTTTTTTTTTTAAATTCAGATTTTTATTGAAAGTTTTTAAACAGTGTTTAAGGCACAGAACATAAAACAAATACGGATCTGGATTCGAGTCAATGGCGTCTGATGCGCTAGACGATGTGTCTGCCTTGACGTTCTTGGCTGGTAGACTGAAATGGAGACTGCAATTAAAACAAGAGAAGAAGAGAGACAAGCCGACCTGATGGGGGTTCAGATGCTGTGTGGTTTGCAGATACACAACATTTTTGTGATCTGTATAGATCGACACTGGATGGCATGCCCCTTCTAATAGATGTCTCCAATATTCTAAAGCAAACTTGAGAGCCAATAACTCTCCTATAGAGTCAAAAAGGGAAATTTTGGCAGCACATCTAAGACTCTGTTCACACTGCAAGTTGCACGCTGCTTGTGGCTTAAGTACAGACAAAAAACAAAAGGTGCAACAGCAACCCACAGGTGTAAGGGCCCACTGTATATACTCCTCCCAGCGTACACACGGCAAACACCTACTCTGTAGATATTAAAAATTATTATTTTTTTTTTTTTTTGAAAAATGAGGATCTTGGCAAACTATTTGATCAAACAGAGTGTACCATGTCGCCATGTTAAGGCGTCCTTGAGACATGGTCCCTACTCTAGAATTTTCACACTAGCAATGGCCTCTCCTGGGCTGGATAAGCCTACAACTGGGCAGATAGGAGCCAAATGATCTCTTATATAGCAGCCTTGGGACATGGGTGGAGTGCAGGCCAACAGGAGGTAGCCACACCCCCTACATTCACCAGGAGGTAGCCACACACCCCACATTCACCAGGAGGTAGCCACACCCCCCACATTCAACAGAAAAAAAGGGAACTTTTGGCAGCACATCTAAGACTCTGTTCACACTGCAAGTTGCACGCTGCTTGTGGCTTAAGTACAGACAAAAAACAAAAGGTGCAACAGCAACCCACAGGTGTAAGGGACCACTGTATATACTCCTCCCAGCATACACATGGCAAACACCTACTCTGTAGATATTAAAAATTAATTATTTTTTTTTTTTGAAAAATGAGGATCTTGGCAAACTATTTGATCAAACAGAGTGTACCATGTCGACATGCCAAGGCGTCCTCGAGACATGGTCCCTACTCTAGAATTTTCACACTAGCAATGGCCTCTCCTGGGCTGGATAAGCCTACAACTGGGCAGATAGGAGCCAAATGATCTCTTTTATAGCAGCCTTGGGACATGGGTGGAGTGCAGGCCAACAGGAGGTAGCCACATCCCCCACATTCAACAGAAAAAAAGGGAACTTTTGGCAGCACATCTAAGACTCTGTTCACACTGCAAGTTGCACGCTGCTTGTGGCTTAAGTACAGACAAAAAACAAAAGGTGAAACAGCAACCCACAGGTGTAAAGGCTTACCGTATATACTCCTACCAGTGTACACACGGCAAACACCTACTCTGTAGATATTAAAAATTAAAATAATTTTTTTTTAAAATATCTACAGAGTAGGTGTTTGCCGTGTGTACGCTGGGAGGAGTATATACGATGAGCCCTTACACCTGTGGGTTGCTGTTGCACCTTTTGTTTTTTGTCTCCTATAGAGTCATTTTTCTTGGCCGTAGAGAAGATCTTAGAGAAAAATCTGCATGTCCCCATTAGGCCAGAAGAGGAAGGTGAGGGGTGGGAGAGCAACCGCAGGCTACACTGTAACCATGAAGAGAAGATCTCCAATCCACACATTGTAGTGCCGCCAACAACTCTTTTTGTGTCACTTATTCCGGGCCCCCGATTAATATGTTGTCTGTAAAAAAAGTGACAGGACAAATCCTCCAGAGAGAAAAAGAGAGAGACACTCTAACCACTCTCCATTTTGGAGAAAACAGCAAGCCTCCTTTCTCTATAAGGGTGCCTTCACACCTACCGTATTGCAGCAGAAAATCCGCTGCGGATCCGCAGCAGATTTGTAAGTGCGGATTTGATGCTGTGTTCATTCATTTAGTTAAATCTGCTGCGGATCCGCAGCGGATTTTCTGCTGCAATACGGTAGGTGTAAAGGCACCCTTAGGGTGCGTTCACACCTACAGGACCTGCAGCAGATCCGCAGCAGATTTGATGGTGCAGATTTGATGCTGTGTTCAGTTAATTAAATGAAATCTGCTGCGGATCCGGTAAGTGTGAACGTACCCTAAGGGTACAAACACACACAGCGTATACGCAGCAGATACGCAGCAGATTTGATACTGTGTTCAGTTATTTAGATCTAATCTGCTGCGTATCTGCTGCGTATCGCAGCAGTAAATGCACAGTGTATATGCCGTGTGTGTTTGTACCCTTAAGCATAATTGTTACCAGGATATGGTGTTCTGTATAAGGGTAGAATATTATATACGGCTCTGCTGAGAATATTGTGTCATTAGGATAATATCATTAGGGTAGCTTCACACGTAGCGGAATTGCAGTGGATTTCAGGCTGTGGGGTCCGCATCGAAATCCGCTGTGATTCCCAGTACTTTCAGTTTGAATGGGTTTATATACTCGCAGCAGATTTTTCATTCCGCTGCGAGTATGTTAACCCTGTCCCCCTAAACCCACAGCTGATCAGTGAATACTTTACCTCGCCGAGCTCCGGCCTGCTTCTGGTGCTCCCGGGCCATCTTGAAAACCTCTCCAGCCATCTGCGAGACAAACATTTTAGGCTCCTCTCTCCAATATCATCATAACTCTCTGTGCCTCCATATTCCACTGTAGTAGCCCCCATCTCCCTATAGTAAGTCCCACTGTAGTATCCCCCATCTCCCTATAGTAGTTCCCACTGTAGTAGCCCCCATCTCCCTATAGTAGGTCCCACTGTAGTAGCCCCCATCTCCCTATAGTAGGTCCCATTGTAGTAACCCCCATCTCCCTATAGTAGGTCAACACTGTAGTTGCCCCCATCTCCGTATAGTAGGTCCCACTGTAGTAACCCCCATCTCCCTATAGTAGGTCCTACTGTAGTAGCCCCCATCTCCCTATAGTAGTTCCCACTGTAGTAGCCCCCATCTCCCTATAGTAGTTTCCACTGTAGTAACCCCCCATCTCCCTATAGTAGGTCCCACTGTAGTAACCCCCATCTCCCTATAGTAGGTCCCACTGTAGTAGCCCCCATCCCCCTATAGTAGTTCCTACTGTAGTAGCCCCAAGATCCCTATAGTAGTTCCCACTGTTGTAGCCCCCATCTCCCTATAGTAGTTCCCACTGTTGTAGCCCCCATCTCCCTATAGTACGTCCCACTGTAGTAGCCCTCATCTACCTAAAGTAGGTGCCATTGTAGTAGCCCTCATCTCCCTATAGTAGGTGTCACTGTAGTAGCCCCCATCTCACTATAGTAGGTGCCACTGTAGTAGCCCCATCTCCCTAAAGTAGGTCTCACTGTAGTAGCCCCCATCTCCCTATAGTAGGTCCCACTGTAGTAACCCCCATCTCCCTATAGTAGGTCCCACTGTAGTAACCCCCATCTCCCTATAGTAGGTCCCAGTGTAGTAACCTTCCTCATCTCCCTATAGTAAGTCCCACTGTTGTAGCCCCCATCTCCCTATAGTCTGTCCCACTGCAGTAGCCCGCATGTCCCTATAGTAGGTCCCACTGTAGTAGCCCCCATCTCCCTATAGTAGGTCCCAGTGTAGTAACCTTCCCCATCTCCCTATAGTAGTTCCCACTGTTGTAGCCCCCATCTCCCTATAGTAGGTCCCACTGCAGTAGCCCGCATGTCCCTATAGTAGGTCCCACTGTAGTAGCCTCCATCTTCCTGTAGTAGGTTCCACTGTAGTAGCCCCCATCTCCCTATAGTAGTTCCCACTGTAGTAGCCCCCATCTCCCTATAGTAGGTCGCACTGTAGTAGCCCCCATCTCCCTATAGTAGGTGCCACTGTAGTAGCCCCCATCTCCCTATAGTAGGTGCCACTGTAGTAGCCCCCATCTCCCTAAAGTAGGTCTCACTGTAGTAGTCCACATCTCCCTATAGTAGGTCCCACTGTAGTAGCCCCTATCTCCCTATAGTAGGTCTCACTGTAGTAGCCCCCATCTCCCTGTAGTAGGTCCCACTGTAGTAGCCCCCATCTCCCTATAATAGGTCCTACTGTAGTAGCCCCAATCTCCCGATAGTAGGTCCCACTGTGGTAGCATCCATCCCCTCTCCTGTAGGCAGACCCATCCCTGACAGAAAATAATAAAAACAAATACTCACCTAGTCAGGGAGCAGTCACAGAGCTGTTTGTCTTCTTCAAGCTGCTGTTGAGGTCACAGGTCAGGGACACAGAAGGAGAGAGGCAGCCTGACACACAGCGGGACACATGGGGGCCGTCCCGTGACGGCGGGACATCACGCCAAAATTGGGACTGTCCCGCCAGATCCGGCACGGTTGGGAGGTATGCTATTGAAATGAATGGTGCTTAATTGCAAACCACACCTGAACTGGAGACAAGAGTCATGATGTTTTTGGAAAAGAATGGCCATGTTTTTTTAACGCTGGGTAACCCCTTTAATGACAGGCTGCAGCTTGATCGTTGCAGCCTGTCATTAACGGTTAGGGCCCAGCTGCTAATTGCAGTCGCCCTCCACCTGTGATGAAGCGCAATCCCCTCCGGAGCACCGATCCCCTAGTGTGGTGTCCCACCACGTATGTTTCTAGTCTTTACACCCCTCCCAAAAGTCTGTACTTCAAAGTAAAAGTGGTAATGAAGTAGTATCTAACTTTTGCCACTAGATCTCGCTAGTATGTATATTGTTTACCTAAGTGCTGCACAGCTGTGTGTAACTAAAGGGTTATTGTTTTTGCGATCTGTGCACCAATGGGAGTTCTTTCTCTTTTCTACCTATCTCTACCCTTCTCTTTCTCCTGCACTCTCTTCTCACCCACTCGCAGCACACCTTACAAATGCTGTAGAAGGAAGTCACATAGGGACAGGAAGTGTAGCCACACCTTAGTAAGTCTTACTCTGGCTATTGTAGAGAAAGGACGCAAGCCAGAAAGGTCCCTGCAGTAGCCAAGGAGGGCCCTGGCTTATGGCAGGTCCTCTGTGGACAGTTTTGGTTAGTCTCTGTAGAGAAAGAACGCACGAGACACCTTAGCACTTGTTTCTTGAAAGCAGCACTTCTATACACTATGCAGTGCTGAACACACACTTAGAGAGCACAAGTTAGGGATCACCCCAACTCACGCAAAGAACCAGTCTAAAAGTGCAGGACAGTATCCAACAGAAGAAAAGAACTTATCCGGATAGATTAAAGTTGCTAGAAGCCTACGTACATCTCACAGTGCGGGTGTAATCAGAGAACTCTGACCACTCTGCTCATCCCAGGTAACGAGGTCTGGGGCTTGTGTCACCCTCTAGGACGAGTTGCTTGACACTGATGGGCAATAGGTGGTGCAAAGACCAAAGAGTCAAAACACGGGCACAAGTATTCTCTCTACTCTCAAATATTCTCCTTGAGAGTCCTGCAGAGCACATTTCTACCCTGGGTTGGGACTCTCTCGACATCCTCCTCTCTACTTCTCTGAACCTTTTCTACCTCTCAGCACGCAGCTCAGTCAGCACAACTATACCTCTTTATAAACTCCACATCAAAAAATTTTTGCTTATTGACCCACAATGGGTTCTGAGATTGTTTTTTTGTGATATATTCCTCTTTATGTTTGTGGTATACTATGGTTGATAAACTCAGTATTTTTTTTGTTAAAAAAAAACAACTCATTTGTGCAAAAATTTTAAAAATTTACATTTCTTTATATTCAAATTCTCTTTTCCTAAGAAAGATAGGAACATCTACAACGTCTACTTTATAGTTACCCAAACTTTCCGCTACGGACCAGCGGACAACAAATCTCCTTCTATCAGGGAAAGCGCAGGTGTAGATTTCGAAATTTGTGTAAAATGCATGGGAACCGCTACTGCTATGTGTATATGGTTCAACCACGCAACTCCTCTAAATGTATAAACCAACTTTTATTCCAAATACAGCGACGCGTTTCAGCCAAAAGATTTATCAAGCTAACCCGAATTCACAATGTTACCTCTTTATATAATGAAACCATTCTCAGAGGTTATCCCGGTCACTTCCGGGTGTCGGGTCACCTCCGATGCCAAATAAATGCATTTTTCTAAATTCATCCATCGTTTCCATACTTTATGGTGACGATTTTATTAGGGACCAGTTCAGTTCTGAAGTGGATTTGTGGGGCCTGTATGTTAGTTACCCCCATTAATCCCTCCACTGTAAAAACTGCACCCCTCAGAGTAACATTTCATAAGTTCATTAACCCTTTAGGTGTTTTGCAGAAATTTAAGCAAGATGGAGGGGAAAGTTAAAATGTTCATTTTTTGGGCAGATATTCCATTTTAATAATTTTTTTTCCTTTAACGCGGCAAATACTAACTGAGAAATGGAACTCACTATTTATTTCCCATATTCCAATGTTTCTAGAAATCCCCCATATGTGGCCGCAATGCGTCACCTGACTCAACCAAGGGCTGCAGACATGACAGAGACCTGGGGAATTTTAGGGCCTTTTATATTTCAGGTTTTTTTATAGCCATTATACCATGTGACAGAGGCCTTGTGGTGCCAAAATACTTGTTTAAGACGAGTTAACGTTTCCATTGGTACCATTCGGGGGGACATATGACACCCTGATCATTGTTTATTACATTTTTATGAGGTGGTACGAATAAAAAGCACAATTTAGCAGCTGTTTTTCACCATTTTTTTGTACGCCGTTTACCATACGTTACATATGACATGTTGTTATTTGTCAGGTCGGTATGATTACAGTTTGTGTTTTGCATATTTTAAGAGCAGTAATATTTTGATTTTATCGCCAATCGTGTTATGTGAGGATTTTTTATTTGTGGCATAAGCTGACGTTTTTAGTGGTACACCTTTTGGGTACATGTGACGTTTTAATAGCTTTTGTCTACATTTTTAAGGGGGTGAAATTAACAAAAAATCTTCATTTTGATTACTTTTTTATTTTATTTGGCGGCGTTAATCGGGCGGGATAATTATTGTAACTGGTTAATAAACGGAGTCATTATGGACGCGGCGATACCAAATATATATATCTCATGTATAGGGGATCATTTATAAAGGGGGATGGGGAATGTGTATATTTATTTCTTTATTTATATTTATTTATTTAATTTATTGATTTAATTTATTAATTATTTTATTTTATTTATTTGAGTATTTATTTATGTATTTGTGTGTTTGTGTTTTAACTTTTGCAGGTCCAGCTATAATACATTACAGCACATGATCAGAGCTGTAATGTATTACAGAATCTGACAGCTCATTCATAGGATCAGGTCCCTACCTCAGTGCAGGGGCCTGATCGTCTTATATGATAGGAGCCCAGATACATTGGGCAGCGTCTGGGTTGCTATGGTAACCCCCCGGAGCCACACAAACGCTTGGGGGGTTGGAGGGAGCAAATCTCCCTCTGGCTGTCTCATAGACACTGTGTTCACCTGGAACCACGACGCCTATGGGGTTAACTGCCCTGGGGGGAGCACGGCTCTCCTCAGGGGCATCGGGAGGAGGCTGTGTGACACAGCCTCCTGCTGCCCGATCGTTGTTAGGGACAGCGGGGGGAGGCAGGGACAGCATGACATTCCTGGAATGTCATGTTGCAGGAACTACCTGCTTTACATGACGTTCCAGGAACGTCATTTTGCGGCAATTAATATACATCATTAATATACATCAAAGTGCTATGTGCATAGTGCCAGAATAAAAATAGCGGAGGCAAAGTGTGCATATGTTAAATGTAATCAACCCCAGACCTTGTTACCAAGAAAGACATACATCTATGTAGGCATATGAATAACCAAACCAGAAAAGAAGTCCCATAAATAGCAAGTGCAAAAGTATGCAGGGAAAAGACTGGTAATGGATAAACAAATACCTCACAATGTAAGAGTAGAGGTCTGGAAACAAGTACAGCATGCAGCAGAGCCGTGCAGCTCTCTTACCCTCTGGAACATCCTAACGCACGTTTCGGTCACGCCCTTCATCTAAACTCCAAGCACAGATCGGGTCGCTAAAGATCCAAGTATATTATCAAGTCAAGATCCTACTGTAAATCACTGTATTAGGCCTTCCTGCAGTAGAGAGGAGTTTATTTATTGTAACTGGACATAACTCCACTCCGGACCACCGTGATAAGTATCCAAGTATATAAGTATCCTCTCACAGCCCGACAGGTCACCGACCACAGGGGAAAGGGTATAGCCAGCCTATCTTAATAAAAGCAGGTGTGCCACCATACCTGTGTGCCCAACCGACACTGGCATCACGACAACCTAACATCTGGCTGAGCTATATCCATACCAACCACCATAGAAGTGGCATCACACATTACCAGCTAGCAAGTGACCGGTCGAGAGTACACCACAATAGCATACTAGACACCTAGGACGTACATATTCACCCCTGGGTCATCTAGTTACAGGTGGCCAAGGCATACATGTACGCCTTAGGTCGTCTAGGGTTTAAATACATTATCCAGTGAAAATCTTTTTCTTTTTAAATCAACTGGTGTCAGAAAGTTGTATAGATTTGTAATTTACTTCTATTAAAAATCTCACGTCTTTCCATACTTATCAGCTGCTGTTTGTCATGCAGGAAATGTTGTTTTATTTTCAGTCTGACACAGTGCTCTCTGCTGACATCTCTGGCCGAGACCCTGTCTCGGTTTTCTATGAATACCCATAGAAAACCTCTCCTGCTCTGGACAGTTCCTGTCTCGGCCAAAGATGTCAGCAGAGAGCACCGTGTCAGACTGAAAATAAAACAACATTTCCTGCATGACAAACACCAGCTGATAAGTATGGGAAGACGTGAGATTTTTAATAGAAGTAAATAACAAATCTTGCATGACAAACAACACCTAAAACGAACCTTGTTGTGACGGCTGAATAATTGCAACTACAATAGTGGGAGTCTGATAGGGTATAGTTTTGTTTAGTTGCAGTTGCTATTACAATGAAAAAAGTGCACAAATAATGAAAAAAAAATTGTGAATAAAAAAAAAATATATATATAATAGTAATAATAATAAAATATAGTGAATAAAAGTGCAAAAATAGTGAAAAAAATATTGGAAAAAAAGTTGAGGAGGTGGAGGCGGCAGCACTTAATTGCACCCAGGCCAGTATTGTTGAGAAGAGACAAGTTGAGGAGGCAGCTTCAGCAGCTCTTGATTGCACCCAGGCCAGTATTGTTGAGAACAGACAAGTTAAGGAGGAAACAAAAAGTTGAAAAAATATTGAAAAAAAAAAAAGTTGAGGAGGAGGAGGCGACATCAGTTTATTGCACCCAGGCCAGTATTGTTGAGAAGAGACAAGTTGAGCAGCAGGAGGAGGCAGCAGTTGATTGCTCTCAGGCCAGTATTGTTGAGAACAGACAAGTTGAGGAGGAGGAATCAGCACTTGATTGCACCCAGGCCAGTATTGTTGAGAACAGAAAAGTTTCGGAGAAGGGGGAGGCAGCACTTGATTGCACCCAGGCCAGTATTGTTGAGAACAGACAAGTTGAGCAGCAG
The DNA here is from genome assembly GCF_027789765.1 of Dendropsophus ebraccatus. Taxonomy (NCBI): domain Eukaryota; kingdom Metazoa; phylum Chordata; class Amphibia; order Anura; family Hylidae; genus Dendropsophus; species Dendropsophus ebraccatus. The sequence continues at coordinate 10,842,418 of NC_091458.1, forward strand.
GAGGAGGCAGCAGTTAATTGCTCTCAGGCCAGTATTGTTGAGAACAGACAAGTTGAGGAGGAAACTAAAAGTTGAAAAAAATATTGAAAAAAAAAGTTGAGGAGGAGGAGGAGGTGGCAGCACTTTATTGCACCCAGGCCAGTATTGTTGAGAAGAGACAACTTGAGAAGCAGGAGGAGGCAGCAGTTGATTGCTCTCAGGCCAGTATTGTTGAGAACAGACAAGTTAAGGAGGAGGAGGCAGCACTTGATTGCACCCAGGCCAGTATTGTTGAGAACAGACAAGTTAAGGAGGAAACAAAAAGTTGAAAAAATATTGAAAAAAAAAAGTTGAGGAGGAGGAGGCGGCAGCACTTTATTGCACCCCAGGCCAGTATTGTTGAGAAGAGACAAGTTGAGCAGCAGGAGGAGGCAGCAGTTGATTGCTCTCAGGCCAGTATTGATGAGAACAGACAAGTTGAGGAGGAGGAATCAGCACTTGAATGCACCCAGGCCAGTATTGTTGAGAACAGAAAAGTTTCGGAGAAGGGGGAGGCAGCACTTGATTGCACCCAGGCCAGTATTGTTGAGAACAGACAAGTTGAGCAGCAGGAGGAGGCAGCAGTTAATTGCTCTCAGGCCAGTATTGTTGAGAACAGACAAGTTGAGGAGGATGAGGTGGAGGCAGCAGTTGATTGCTCTCAGGCCAGTATTGTTGAGAACAGACAAGTTGAGCAAGAGGAGGCAGCACTTAAATGCTCTCAGGCCAGTATTGTTGAGAAGAGACAAGTTAAGCAGCAGGAGGAGGCAGCAGTTGATTGCTCTCAGGCCAGTATTGTTGAGAACAGACAAGTTGAGGAGCAAGAGAAGGCAGCACTTGATTGCTCTCAGGCCAGTATTGTTGAGAAGAGACAAGTTGAGCAGCAGGAGGAATCAGCACTTGATTGCACCCAGGCCAGTATTGTTGAGAAGAGACAGGTTGAGCAGCAGGAGGAATCAGCACTCGATTGCACCCAGGCCAGTATTGTTGAGAACAGACAAGTTAAGGAGGAAACAAAAAGTTGAAAAAATATTGAAAAAAAAAGTTGAGGAGGAGGAGGAGGAGGAGGAGGCGGCAGCACTTTATTGCACCCAGGCCAGTATTGTTGAGAAGAGACAACATGAGAAGCAGGAGGAGGCAGCAGTTGATTGCTCTCAGGCCAGTATTGTTGAGAACAGACAAGTTAAGGAGAAGGAGGCAGCACTTGATTGCACCCAGGCCAGTATTGTTGAGAACAGACAAGTTAAGGAGGAAACAAAAAGTTGAAAAAATATTGAAAAAAAAAAAGTTGAGGAGGAGGAGGCGGCAGCACTTTATTGCACCCAGGCCAGTATTGTTGAGAAGAGACAAGTTGAGCAGCAGGGGGAGGCAGCAGTTGATTGCTCTAAGGTCAGTATTGTTGAGAACAGACAAGTTGAGGAGGAGGAGGCAGCACTTGATTGCACCCAAGCCAGTATTGTTGAGAAGATACAAATTGAACAGCAGGAGGAATCAGCACTTGATTGCACCCAGGCCAGTATTGTTGAGAACAGAAAAGTTTCGGAGGAGGAGGCAGCACTTGATTGCACCCAGGCCAGTATTGTTGAGAACAGACAAGTTGAGCAGCAGGAGGAGGCAGCAGTTAATTGCTCTCAGGCCAGTATTGTTGAGAACAGACAAGTTGAGGAGGAGGAGGTGGAAGCAGCACTTGATTGCACCCAGGCCAGTATTGTTGAGGAGCAGGAGGAGGCAGCAGTTGATTGCTCTCAGGCCAGTATTGTTAAAAACAGACAAGTTAAGAAGCAGGAGGAGTCAGCACTTGATTGCTCTCAGGCCAGTATTGTTGAGAACAGACAAGTTAAGGAGGAAACAAAAAGTTGAAAAAATATTTAAAAAAAAAGTTGAGGAGGAGGAGGAGGAGGCGGCAGCACTTTATTGCACCCAGGCCAGTATTGTTGAGAAGAGACAACATGAGAAGCAGGAGGAGGCAGCAGTTGATTGCTCTCAGGCCAGTATTGTTGAGAACAGACAAGTTAAGGAGGAGGAGGCAGCACTTGATTGCACCCAGGCCAGTATTGTTGAGAACAGACAAGTTAAGGAGGAAACAAAAAGTTGAAAAAATATTGGAAAAAAAAAAGTTGAGGAGGAGGAGGCGGCAGCACTTTATTGCACCCAGGCCAGTATTGTTGAGAAGAGACAAGTTGAGCAGCAGGGGGAGGCAGCTGTTGATTGCTCTCAGGTCAGTATTGTTGAGAACAGACAAGTTGAGGAGGAGGAGGCAGCACTTGATTGCACCCAAGCCAGTATTGTTGAGAAGATACAAATTGAACAGCAGGAGGAATCAGCACTTGATTGCACCCAGGCCAGTATTGTTGAGAACAGAAAAGTTTCGGAGGAGGAGGCAGCACTTGATTGCACCCAGGCCAGTATTGTTGAGAACAGACAAGTTGAGCAGCAGGAGGAGGCAGCAGTTAATTGCTCTCAGGCCAGTATTGTTGAGAACAGACAAGTTGAGGAGGAGGAGGTGGAAGCAGCACTTGATTGCACCCAGGCCAGTATTGTTGAGGAGCAGGAGGAGGCAGCAGTTGATTGCTCTCAGGCCAGTATTGTTAAGAACAGACAAGTTAAGAAGCAGGAGGAGTCAGCACTTGATTGCTCTCAGGTCAGTATTGTTGAGAACAGAAAAGTTGAGGAGGAGGAGGCAGCACTTGATTGCACCCAGGCCAGTATTGTTGAGAAAAGAAAAGTTTCGGAGGAGGAGTAGGCAGCACTTGATTGCACCCAGGCCAGTATTGTTGAGAAGAGACAAGTTAAGCAGCAGGAGGATGCAGTAGTTAATTGCTCTCAGGCCAGTATTGTTGAAAACAGACATGTTGAGGAGCAGGAGGAGGCAGCACTTGATTGCTCTCAGGCCAGTATTGTTGAGAACAGACACATTGAGGAGCAGGAGGAGGCAGCACTTGATTGCACCCAGGCCAGTATAGTTGAGAAGAGACAAGTTAAGCAGCAGGAGGAGGCAGCACTTGATTGCTCTCAGGCCACTATTGTTGAGAAGAGACAAGTTGAGGAGCAGGAGGAAGCAGCAGTTGATTGCACCCAGGCCAGTATTGTTGAGAACAGACAAGTTGAGGAGGCAGCTTCCGCAGCTCTTGATTCCACCCAGTATGTTTCCAAATAGACAATTGATGGTGGGGGCATTAGTAGGAGCAGTATTCTTTTGGGCCCAGAAGGACCTAGTACAGACAACTGAAGTTGGAAGCTAAGAATATGCACGTTTTTAAAAATCATTTTTTTTACATTACAAAATGTTGATGTAGAGTTCAGCACAGTACAGTCAATGTTAAAAAAAGCCCTCTAACACTACAACTAGTCTAGTATGATGCGGATACGGTTAAATAGACAGACAACCTCACCCACAGAATCCATGAGGTGAAGAAAGGACATTTAAAAAGGCACAGATTCAAGAAGGCTTTACCCCAATTCCATTATCCAAAAATACGTGTCCAATTTTCATGAAATAAACACCTCACTGGCACTTGCTTTACAAATTGACGCAACTACTCTGGTGTCAAACCTGTTGAATCTGGGCCTATGGCTGTTGGCGAGACATATAAATATATAATATATATTCTTTTTAAATCCAGTTTGATGTCCTAACTGAGTGTAGCGCCCAGGCCAGTATAGTTGAGAAGAGACAAATTGAACAGCAGGAGAAATCAGCACTTGATTACACCCAGGCCATTATTGTTGAGAACAGAAAAATTTCAGAGGAGGAGGAGGCAGCACTTGATTGCACCCAGGCCAGTATTGTTGAGAACAGACAAGTTGAGCAGCAGGAGGAGGCAGCAGTAATTGCTCTCAGGCCAGTATTGTTGAGAACAGACAAGTTGAGGAGGAGGAGGTGGAGGCAGCACTTGATTGCACCCAGGCCAGTATTGTTGAGAAGAGACAAGTTAGGCAGCAGGAGGAGGCAGCAGTTGATTGCTCTCAGGCCAGTATTGTTGAGAACAGACAAGTTGAGGGGCAGGAGGAGGCAGCACTTGATTGCTCTCAGGCCAGTATTGTTGAGAATAGACAAGTTGAGGAGGAGGAGGCAGCACTTGATTGCACCCAGGCCAGTATTGTTGAGAAAAGAAAAGTTTCGGAGGAGGAGGAAGCACTTGATTGCACCCAGGCCATTATTGTTGAGAAGAGACAAGTTAAGCAGCAGGAGGAGGCAGCAGTTAATTGCTCTCAGGCCAGTATTGTTGAAAACAGACAAGTTGAGGAGCAGGAGGAGGCAGCACTTGATTGCTCTCAGGCCAGTATTGTTGAGAACAGACAAGTTGAGGAGGCAGCTTCTGCAGCTCTTGATTCCACCCAGTATGTTTCCAAATAGACAATTAATGGTGGGGGCATTAGTAGGAGCAGTTTTCTTTTGGGCCCAGAAGGACCTAGTACAGACAACTGAAGTTGGAAGCTAAGAATATGCACGTTTCTAAAAATCATTTTTTTTACAATGTTGATGTAGAGTTCAGCACAGTACAGTCAACGTTAAAAAAAGCCCTCTAACACTACAGCTAGTCTAGTAGGATGCGGATACGGTTAAATAGACAGACAACCTCACCCACAGAATCCATGAGGTGAAGAAAGGACATTTAAAAAGGAACAGATTCAAGAAGGCTTTACCCCAGTTCCATTATCCAAAAATGCGTGTCCAATTTTCATGAAATAAACACCTTACTGGCACTTGTTTTACAAATTGACGCAACTACTCTGGTGTCAAACCTGTTGAATCTGGGCCTATGGCTGTTGGCGAGACATATAAATATATAATATATATTCTTTTTAAAACCAGTTTGATGTCGTTAACTGAGTGTAGCGCCCAGGCTAGTATAGTTGAGAAGAGACAAATTGAACAGTAGGAGGAATCAGCACTTGATTGCACCCAGGTCAGTATTGTTGAGAACAGAAAAGTTTCGGAGGAGGAGGAGGCAGCACTTGATTGCACCCAGGCCAGTATTGTTGAGAACAGACAAGTTGAGCAGCAGGAGGAGGCAGCAGCAGTTAATTGCTCTCAGGCCAGTATTGTTGAGAACAGACAAGTTGAGGAGGAGGAGGTGGAGGCAGCACTTGATTGCTCTCAGGCCAGTATTGTTGAGAACAGACACATTGAGGGGCAGGAGGAGGCAGCACTTGATTGCACCCAGGCCAGTATAGTTGAGAAGAGATAAGTTAAGCAACAGGAGGAGGCAGCACTTGATTGCTCTTAGGCCAGTATTGTTGAGAAGAGACAAGTTGAGGTGAAGAAAGGACATTTAAAAAGGCACAGATTCAAGAAGGCTTTACCCCAGTTCCATTATCCAAAAATATGTGTCCAATTTTCATGAAATAAACACCTCACTGGCACTTGTTTTACAAATTGACGCAACTACTCCGGTGTCAAACCTGTTGAATCTGGGCCTATGGCTGTTGGCGAGACATATAAATATATAATATATATTCTTTTTAAAACCAGTTTGATGTCCTAACTGAGTGTAGCGCCCAGGCCAGTATAGTTGAGAAGAGACAAATTGAACAGCAGGAGGAATCAGCACTTGATTGCACCCAAGACAGTATTGTTGAGAACAGAAAAGTTTTGGAGGAGGAGGCAGCACTTGATTGCATCCAGGCCAGTATTGTTGAGAACAGACAAGTTGAGCAGCAGGAGGAGGCAGCACTTGATTGCTCTCAGGCCAGTATTGTTGAGAACAGACAAGTTGAGGAGGAGGAGGCAGCAGTTGATTGCTCTCAGGCCAGTGTTGTTGAGAAGAGACAAGTTGAGGAGTAAGCTGTTGAGTAAAATCCACAGGGCATTTTTATACCGTTCACCAAACGGCGTTCAGTACTATGGTACCGTCCGGACTGAACTGGGTATTTGTGTCCAGCCCCATAGTACTGAAGGTGGCATAAAATCAGCCAACGATTCGCTGTGGATTTTAGGCAGCAGAGAACCCCAAAAAAGCCTCTCATTGTAAAGGCACCCGTAAATAAGGCAAGATAACCTGCCTTTCAGCAACTGTTTGTTGCTGTAACTAACTGTGGAGTTTTTTTTATATCACAGTTGAAGGACAGCAGCCTCCGTGATATATACCCCATAGACAGCCTTATTCTACGCGTGAGAGGCGTGAAATCATTCGCACAGAGAAGAACCCTATCGGGATTTGCAGTGTGAGATTTTACTACTCTCATGATATCCACAAAATACCTCAAGAACAGTTAGTACCCGCTCACAAAACGGTGAGTAGTGTTCCTTGGCACAGGGCAACCAGGGATAGAACCCCACGGCTATAGTTCACAAAAGGTGAAATCCACACTTTGTGAAGCATAGTCATGGGGATTATTTTAGAGATGGTACTGTTTTTGGTTTGGACGGTGCACCAGTGTGAGGCATTAATCTGGTGTGGAGATGTTAAATGGCCAACACACCATGGGCATTAAATTTGGAGATGGAGATCTGTTTATTCAAATGTATCCAAATTAAGTAGGGAATTTTTAAGGTGATTTTTTAAAAATTAAGAGTCTAAGGGGGGAACATTACTTAACAAGTTAAATTACGTTTTTTTACGTTGGGCACATATTTAGGATATTAAGGACAGTTTCTTGGACACACGAATTGCCATGCAAGACGGGTGACTGATGACTTGGTCATTCACATCAGGCAGGGGGGTGGTATAATCCGATGTAATCTAGGCACGATTCATCTTCACAAAAGTGAGCATCTCCACACTGTGGCAAGAGAGCCTCGTTCCGCTGTTGTGTCCCCTCTTCAGCAGCTGGCTGCATGATATCGCTGAATTAGGGATTGGAGGCTGTAGGGACTTCTCATGCATCCACTAGTGGTGGTGGTGGGAGTGGAGCGTGCTGGTTCCCCCCGTGAGGATGTTGTCGGGGAACCTGGCTGGTCTCGCAGGTAAGTTGAGACCAACTGACTGGTGAGTAGGTCCCGGTAGTACACCAGTTTTGCGGTGGAAGCGAGGGTCCACCAGGGTGGCCAGATAGTATTGGTCCCTCTGGCGGATGTCCACAAACCAGCTGTCATTCCGAAGACACTCCCGCAGACACCTTGCCATCTGCACCAAGGACAATGAGCGCCTCTCCTCTCCACTGTCTTCAGTATCTGCTGAGGTCTTCCTCCGCTTCCTCTACCACCTCATCCTCCATCTCCTGCTGGGATCGAGAGGCAGAGAAGCCAGGTGGCGATGTGTGGAATGGCTGGGCGTAGACATCTTCCTCATCATCATCCTCCATCTGCACTTCATCCAGCTCTGGGCTCAAGGCGATGTTCAGCCTTGGAATTGTGGCCTGGGAATCCTCGCTGATGTTGCTCAGCGCACTTTCCAGAACATGGAGAAGTGGGATGATGTCGTTGATCCCATAGTCCTGCCTGCTGACAAAGAGAGTCGCGTCCTCAAAAGGGATCAACAATTGGCAGACTTCCCGCATTAACTGCCAGTGTGTTACTTGGAAGTCGCAGTGTGGCGTGAAGCTGCCTGATTGCCCCATGAGGAAGTCTGTAACGGCTGACCTTTGTTCGTACAGGTGGTCCAGCCTATGGAGGGCAGAATTCCAGCGTGTTGGCACGTCGCAGATTAGCCGATGTTGGGGCATACCGCGCTGTCTCTGAATTCTGAGCAGGGTGTTCCTTGCAGCGTAGGAGTGGATGAAATGTTTGCACACTCTATGTGACATCCTCAGAAGGTCATGTAGTGCAGGAAATGATTGGAGAAACCTGTGCACTATGAGGTTTATCACATGTGCCATACAAGGTGTATGAGTCAGCCCTCCCCGCTGCACTGCAGAGACAATGTTCCTCCAATTGTCCGCTACGACACTTCCCATCTTTAGTCGATGTGGGGTCAGTCATTGATCTATCTCCTCCCTGATGGTCCGGAGGAGCTCCTGCCCACTGTGGCTTCGTTCACCCAGGCTCACCAAATAGAGGACAGCCTGAGAGCGCCGGGCCTGACATAGGTGGTAAGACACCAGGGCAGGTTGGACTGCAGTGGTGGTGGAGGCAGAACTTGTGCTTCCCGATGCTGACCCCCTAAAGCACCGTGGAGGTGACAGTGGCAAGTATAGGCCAACTTCCTGATGGTCTCCTGGGAGGATGTTGACGAAATGGGCAGTAACGGACATGTACTGGCCTTGCCCATAATTAGAGGACAAGACATCAGCACTCAGAGAGTCCCAATGAGTCGCAGACCTTTTTCTTCACGTAATTGTGCAGTGATGGGACAGCTTTGTCAGAGATATAGTGGTGGCTGGGGACTCGCCATCTGGGGTGCGCACACACCATGAAATCCCTGAAAGGCTGGGAGTCCACAAGGTTGAAGGGCAGGGACTGAAGCAACAGCAGCTTAACCAGGTGTCCGGTCAGTCTCTGGGCCATGGGATGGCTGCTGGAGTACACCTGGCGTTTAGCAGTGGCCTCGGTCAGGGATTGCTGCCTCCTTAGGGGTGTAGATGGCAGGGAGACTGTGCTGCTGCTGGCACCTGAGGCTGACGAGGCCTGAGTTAAACTGAGAGGATGCTGCACGATGGGATCTGCAGTGTATGGTGCTTCCTGACAGGAGGTGGTATTGGGGTCACGGTTCTTTCAGGCCTGTTGTTTTTTTCCTTTCCATATGCTTTCGCATCGATGTGCATCAAAGAACTGGCAGATGACAGAGGACTGTGGGTTGCTGACAGCCACGGGGGGTCTTGTGGCCTGTTCACTGCCACTGCTACCTGAGGGTGCCTTCTCAGGACCAAGGCTTAGAGGTAATGAACTCTGCCTGGTAGTTTGTCTTCTACCCCTCCCTCTTGTGCCTCGCTTCCTTGCAACAGTGGTATGTTGCTGAGTTGGTAGCACCTCTATTTCCTCCCCTGACTTTTGGTCCGAAAGCAGTTCGCTCTCTCATCATGCCTGTGATCCTGGCCGCATAGTTGCGCTCACAGTAGTAAGCGGCGAGGATATTCCAGGGAATCGCTGTTGAATTCCCTGGAATATCCTGGCCACATATTCACGGGATTGCAACTATGCGGCCGGGATCAAAGACATGATAAAAGAGCGCCCATGCCGTCGGACCAAAAGACCGACGGTCCGCTCATCTCTAATCAAGGTTTGCCAAGAGTTCTCAGGCAGAAGGTGCCCCAAAGGTGAGTGGCATAGTAATAACAGAGGATGGGGCAGAGGATTCTCGCTGACCGTCCCATGTAAGGGTGGTGTTAGATGATCCAGTCGATGGTTGACTCCTCGTTTGGGAGCTTTGGGCGGTGGAACTCGAGGATTGGGTAAGCCAATCTAGAACCGCTGACTGTGTGGTTCTTACATGACCAGTGGGTGTCTGGGGTAGCTGCACCCTGCTGCCACGCCTGTTACCCCGGCTGCCACCGGGCCTGGTGCTGCCACTTCTCCTACCCTCACCGCTTGCTGTTGCAGTCCTTGCCTGGGAAGTGCTGGGAGTAGGACGCTTGGTTATATTTATTTGGTTGGGGGAAAATGAAATGAGAATTTTTTAAACAAAGGTGATAAGTGAATTATTGGCCGGAAGGCACAAAGTTTCAATGAGTGATGCTTTGTGCGTCACACTCTATGGATGGCTTTAACAAGTTTTGCTGCTAAAGGTTACTTCACCTATAACAGCTTATGAGAAAGAAACTTTTTTTTTAACTTTTTTTGTTGCGGCTAAACGGTGTTGACGGCACCCAGCAAAGCAGAAATTGACAGTTTTTTGGGGGCGCTGACTTAGTGTCACACTCTATGGAAGGCTTCAATAAGTTTTGCTGCTATAGGTTACTTCACCTATAAAAGCTTATCAGAAACAAACTTTTTTTAAACTTTTTTGGTTGCGGCTAAACGGGGTTGACGGCAGGCAGCAGAGCAGCAATGTGTAGCATGTACTCTCAGTCACGGGACAGGAGCTGGTTCATTGCTACCTATCCTGACTCTTTTCTCACTTTTCTCTCCCTATTTCTTTTTTTATCTCTCTAACTCTCCCTAGATCTCAGTATTTTTTTTTATTTAGATGCCTATCTCTCCCTATCGCTCCCTATCTCTTGATTTCTCAGCCTCTTTCCCTATCTATCACCTTATCTTCTATATCCAGATTTCCCTAGATCTTGCTATTTGTTTTTTTCTCTTCCTCTCTCCTGCTTCTCTCACTAACACTTTCTATTCCTTCTCTATCTCTCCCCTAGTTGTTTAGCTATTTATCTATCTCTTTTCCCTCTCTATCTAATACGGAGCTCCTCTCTCTGTGAAGTCTGGCAACACAATGAGAACCTGCTGGCGGACTCGGGCACTTCCTGGTGCTATAGAGTGACATCACACATCTTGATTTTCACAGAAAACCAGGATACAAGGCATTATAGGAGTAATAATCCTTCGTATCCTGGTCTTTTCTATGAAAAAAGTCGCCGTCGTTATTTTTACCAGATTCGTAACGAACTTTTTGCAAAATTCGTAACGAATCTGGTTTGTAACAGTTCGGTTCGCTCATCCCTAAAGGGAACCAATGAGCACAATTGGGCTGACTTGGTTCCCTGCAGCACTGTATTTCTTTTATTAAAATTTTAAACATAACAATAAATAAATACAGAAATAACACCCCATATACCATATCTGACCAGAACAAGACAATAAATAGAAAAATGAAACCATAACATAAAGCACCGGTCCATCCCCGCACTCATTCCTCCACACAGACAACCCATATACCTATATACAATATATACACCCATATACCTATATACAATATATACACACAATATAAACTATTTAGCTAAACATATTAATAAACTATATACACTACTATATACAAACCTATATATACACTACTATATACTATACACCTATAAACACACCTATATACACCACTATATAAACTGTACAAAGCTCCTGTGCAGCTCGTGGCACATATCAGTCGCGCCCTTGGGGATTAAATTTAATTTTATTGGATATAAAGCTGCTGCTGCTATGTGCCACGAGCTACACATGCGCTTTATAAGATTGGTTTCCTTTAATAAATGTCCCCCATTGTCTTCTGTAAATCAACTATCATTGTGCTGGTCAGTGACCGGGAAGGTGTGATCAGTGGAACCTTCTAGAATGATCTAGGACAGGAAGATTATATGTAAGATGCTGTCAGTGTTCTGCAGGTTCTAGAAAACGTCATTCTTGTGTCTTCTTCATTTCCTAGACGCTAGGACCCTGGAGTTTCACCAGAAGATTTGTCAGTATGAAGATCATGTCCTGAGGATGACGTATGAATATTTCCAGGATGATCTGCAGCTCATTGTGGAGAACCTGGACCCTCACCCACTTCTCACAGAGCTCAATGCCCGGAATATCCCTGATGTAGAGGTGAGAGGTCATGACCTGCCGGTGTTATATACAGGAGCCCCCCGTGTTATATACAGGAGCCCCCCGTGTTATCATGTGTTATATACAGGAGCACCCCGTGTTATCATGTGTTATATACAGGAGCCCCCCGTGTTATCATGTGTTCTATACAGGAGCCCCCCGTGTTATCATGTGTTATATACAGGAGCCCCCCGTGTTATCATGTGTTCTATACAGGTTTATTTACGTGTAATAGAGAAGACCCCAATAGTCTACAGTCCAGTCTCGGTGGAGTATTGCTCCCCCACACATACATTAGGGGGTCAGTAGATCCTGGATTGTGGATTCGGGAAGGATTTTCTTCCCATCTGTCCCATATATTTCTCTTCCTCTGACCCGTCACATTATAGGGGGGGGGGGGTGACAGGAGGTAACTGGGGATGTTAACCCTTTGCTGTGATTTATCTTTGTATAATGTTACTTATGTTGGATGTTTCTTGTGTTCTAGAAATACCAGAGTCTAGAAAATGATAGAAGAACATTGGCCTGGACGTTACTACAGGATATTCTGCTTGGAGGAAGAGGAGCTGTGATAGTATTGTGGGTCAGTCTATACGTCTTACAGAAGAAACATGGCTCCCCTGTCCTGCATGCTGCACTGGAGGAACTCTATCATACAGGTAACATTGTGTATGAGATGTCATCATGGAATAGGGAAGTAGTAATCTACACTGAGTGTGGTCACCTGATGGCTGAGATACAGCCGGGCCTTAGGGTTTTGTCACGTGACGCCAGTGCCTGGTGGTAGAGAGTAGGGCCGGTTGTACCCTTCTCCCCTGTGGTCGGTGTCCTGTCAGGTTGCTGTAGGGTCCCTTGGGATAGTATAATCACACCTGTTGTTATCACGGATGGCCAGAGCGGTGTAGTAACCCTCCAGAATAGTGGTAGGACCCGCCACCCACAGAAAGGGGAAATGTCCCAGAGTTGCGGTGTAAGTGCTGTGCAGGTGGTGGTGAATAATCACAGACTCAGGTGATAACGTTTACTTGGTTTTCTTTTTGTAAATGTGCAACAGGGAATACAATGAATCTTGAGATACACTTGATACAGTTCCAATAAATACACGAATATAGAACCACTAGATTTGTGTGAGAAGTGCTGAGTAGGATGTAGTAGAGTTGAAAAGGTTGTACTGAGGTAGTAGAGAGGAGAGTGCCATGAGATCTCAACCCAAGTAGTAATGTGCTCTGCCGGGATGTTGGAGTGCTTAGAAGAATACTTGAAGAAGGAGAAGAAGAAGAAGAAGAAGAAGAAGAAGAAGAAACAACTTGTGCCTGTGTTTTGACCTTTCCTATAGTCTTCACACCACCTTATGCCCTCTAGCTTTGGCAGAAACGTATCAACGGGTGACACAGGCCCCAGACCTTGTTACCTGGGATGAGCGGAATGGTTAGGATTTCCTAAGTACACCCGCGCTGCGAGATGGAGTTCATAGACTTTATGTAACTTTGCTCCACCCGGATCAGTTCCTAGTTCTTTGGCTCTTGTGCGGATACTGTCCTGCACTGTAGTTACTCCTAGTCCTACGCATGGGTTGAGGTTATCTGTTGGCTAGTCCTCTTTTGAAGGGCTTAACAGTGCATCACACAGCTTGTGTGGTGCTTCAAGAGGGTTGTACTGGAGCTCTGCTCTGCGTCCTACCCATGCGTGTAAGATGCGCTGTGGTTGGGTGGAAAGTGTGCAATAGAGAAAGGGAAAGAAGAGAGGTGATAGGATAGAAGAAAGGAGCAATCCTACTGGTTAACAGAATCTGGGACTTACACAAACAATAACCCTTTAGACACTTCAGCTGTGCAGCTTCTAGACCAGGGGTACTCAACAACTTTTAGTGAAGGTCCACGTACCGAGGTCTTTTGTCAGGTGAAGGTCCGAGCTGATCATCAGTAGGAAACGTGTTTTGTTACTTTTCACAAATGTTGTTGAACTATTTACATACAGAATTGATGCTTATTAGTGGGAAAACTGGCATTTTTTCTTTCTCACCGGCCCTTTAAAATTAGGTACACGGGGTGACTGCATTAGTAGTATATAGCCCCCCTGTGCTCTCCCCCAGTAGTATATAGCCCCCCATGTGCTCTCATCCACTAATCTATAGCCCCCTATGCACTCTCCCCCAGTATGTAGCCCCCTGTGCTCTCCCCCTCCCATACAGCCCCTCTGTGCGCTCTCCCCCTGTAGTATATAGCCCCCTGAGCACTCTTCCCCAGTAGTATATAGCCCCTCTGTGCACTCTCCCTCAGTATATAGCCCCTCTGTGTGCTCCCCCCCCCAGTATATAGCCCCTCTGTGCACTCTCCCTCAGTATATAGCCCCTCTGTGCACTCTCCCTCAGTATATAGCCCCTCTGTGCGCTCTCCCTCAGTATATAGCCCCTCTGTGCACTCTCCCTCAGTATATAGCCCCTCTGTGTGCTCCCCCCCAGTATATAGCCCCTCTGTGCGCTCTCCCTCACTATATAGCCCCTCTGTGCACTTTACCCCAGTATATAGCTCTTCTGTGTGCTCTCCCCCAGTATATAGCCCCTCTTTGTGCTCTCCCCAGTACATAGCCCCTCTGTGTTCTCTCCCCCAGTATGTAGCCCCTCTTTGTGCTCTCCCCAGTACATAGCCCCTCTGTGTTCTCTCCCCCAGTATGTAGCCCCTCTTTGTGCTCTCCCCCTATATTTAACCCCTCTTTGTGCTCTCCCCCTGTAGTATATAGCCCCCTGTGCTCTCCCCAATAATATATAGCCCCCCTGTGCGCTCTCCTCAGTAGTATATAGCCTCCCGTGCGCTCTCCCTCAGTATATAGCCCTCTGTGCGCTCTCCCCCAGTATATAGTCCGCTTGTGCGCTCTCCCGCAGTATATAGCCCCCCTGTGCGCTCTCCCGCAGTATAAAGCCCCCCTGTGCGCTCTCCCCCTGTAGTATGTAGCCCCCCTGTGCGCTCTCCCGCAGTATATAGCCCCCCTGTGCGCTCTCCCCCTGTAGTATGTAGCCCCCCTGTGCGCCCTCCCCCAGTATATAGCCCCCGTGCGCTCTCCCCCAGTATATAGCTCCCCTGTGCGCTCTCCCCCAGTATATAGCCCCCGTGTGCGCTCTCCCCCAGTATATAGCCCCCCTGTGCGCTCTCCCCCAGTATATAGCCCCCCTGTGCGCTTTCCCCCAGTATATAGTCCCCCTGTGCGCTCTCCCCTAGTATATAGCCCCCTGTGCGCTCTCCCCCAGTATATAGCCCCCCTGTGCGCTCTCCCCCAGTATATAGCCCGCCTGTGCGCTCTCCCCCAGTATATAGCCTCCCTGTGCGCTCTCCCCCTGCAGTATATAGCCCCCTGTGTGCTCTCCCCCTCCCGTATAGCATAAAAAAAGAAACGTCATTCGAGCGCTGACACCAGAGGGGGAGCGCGGCCTCTTGTGACTGCTGCAGCCGCAAAAGTGACTGACAGGGAGGAAGCCAATGGCTTCCTCCCTGTCAGTGCTGCTGCTGCTCGGTATCTATGAGCGCTCGTTACAAGCGCTCATAGATAGTTACCGTGCAGGGAGCAGCGCAGCAGCCGGGGTCCTGACAACTGGCCGCCGCGGTCCGGGTTCGGACCGCGGTCCGCTAGTTGAGGCCCCTATTCTAGACCTTAGTTATATGATACAGCGACATCTAGTGGTCATCTTTGGTAACACTATAGCTGTGACAAGACCACAAACAAGTACAAAATTTTACAAGGGGTGTAAAGGATAGCAACACCCGCAGTGGGATACCACATGAGCACAGTCATGAAGATCTTCCCACTGGATCTGGAGCTAATTCCCATTTATACACCAGGAAAGTGTTACCAGTGTTGTATAGGGAGCGCAGTGCTCATAGTTGTGACTGGGCCTTGAAGTGTCACTGTCATTATAACTTTCAAAATCAGGGGATGTGATATAAAGCAGGTTTACAATTTATATTCTTTTTTTTTTGTTATCATGTGAAACACAGGGCTTCCTCTGTTTAGACTCTTTGAGAAAAAAAAAACCTGTGACACTGTACTGCTGTGAGACTGCCAACAGGTAACATACCTGAAAAACCACCAGCAGACTGCTGGCTCCTTTTACTAAATAAAAACGCGACACCATTCAACTTTTGCTGGACGAGGGTCGGCCACAGCATTTATTAATTATGAAATGTTTTCCCGTAACTTTAACTCTCTCTCCAACGTGGAGAACTCATAACCAGGCTGGACGCGGAGTGCCGACCGCCGGACTCCCAGCGGGCACATCGAACTTCCAGGCTCGCTTATCACAACTTTTAACCTCGGAACCGCCACGAAGGAGCCCTTATAAACTTATAGGGCTCCGACCCCCGCCCAGCAAAATATATGGCCTGCTCGATGCCATCCTGGAGACCTAAAATAAAAATATCAGAGCCGATGTCGGATAAATGTACACCGTCAGGCTGCATAAGGCGGCTGTTATCACCCTCAAGCTGTCTATGCCTAACTACCACCCAAGATCTGGATCTCACAAAACGGGAAACACGGGAGTTAATAGACCTACGGGCCCTTTCAACAGCAGCAGCGTCTCGGGCATCTTGCCAGACAACCCGAGAAATTATTTCTGACCAGACTAAAACTAGGTCTGGAAAAAAGGTAGCAAAACGGTCGATGTCTGCTCGTATAAGTGTTAACAACTCAGCCATCCTCATGGAGCAGAGATCATTACCCCCCACATGCAAAACCAGAATTATTAGACCCGACACCCTGGAACTGATGTCCACAACTTCAGAGAACACCTGGGGCCACCGCAGCCCACCGATACCCCTCCAATTAACTTCCATGCCACGAAAACCAAGGTCTCGGCCCACCGGTCAACACTCCGCTCTCCGCGCCGCTCGAGCAATATATGAGTGGCCGAGAATCCAAATTGCGGGCCTAGCGGGACCTGATGATAGAAATAAATGTTAATCACAACAGCAAATCTGGACGGATATAACTTGCAAAGCATGAGGAACGCCAGCGGCCAATGCGCTGGACCTCTGATTCAGGCAGGCCCGCCCGTGCTGCCTCCGTAGCTGCCCCGATTCGAAAAGAATGCGATGCAAATTCGGCAGGGGGAACCCCAACGGCCGACAAACAGCGGCGAAAAACCAAAATAAACTGGTATCTGGTAACAGGAGTGGAATCCGAATGTACGAAAAAATTTTGGCCTCTAGGCCGTGCAGACAAATATTCAGTAACACATTGTACCGGGCAAATCGTGCCCTTAACACCTTGTATAGGTATCCAAACACCCTTTCTATACTGGTCCGATTTGGAGCTACGCAGGCGCAAACGTAACGAGCCATTGGAAACTAATACGTCATCAAAGAGAAGACCACCCTGCTCGACTTAGAAGGGGGGAGGAGTTCCCCAATTTGCAATGCCCCAAAAAAGGCTGTGCAAAAGTAAGCCGCAAAAAGACGCGCTTCAAATACCGAAGAGCAGACGTGGCTACATGCTGTGACAATGCGCGCTAGCAAATCGTAAGACACGGGGCGTCTAGATTCGCGCCGAACATGCTCCTTCTTCCAGCCCTTCAAGGCCTGTCTGATGAGGAAATGTTTAGTAGCATCAGACCAGCCATGTAATTTTAGAAAAAATGCAACTCCCGAAAGCGAACGCAGGGCAACCGAACTCGCAACCTTTGACTCGCGCAGCTGTAAAAAATATTCAAGTGTGACCTGTAACCTTATAGAATCACTCGAGGCCACGTCCCTTGAGCCTGCTAACTGTAGCCAGGCATTCCAGGCCTTACCGTGCCTCTGCCAAGTCGGTGGAGTGACTGAAGAACTAATCAGGGTCATCAGCTGCTGTTGTCCACTATTTCCCAGAGGTTGGGCGGGCATAAATGACCACGGATATCCGCTCCCAGTAATAGCTCCTGGAATTCCTGCCAATGACAACGAGAAAGGGCATCAGCAAGAACGTTATCCTTACCGGGGACGTGCCGTGCTCGAAAGTAGATGTTCCATTCCAGACAGCGTAGCACCATGTGTCGCAGTAATGCCAAAACAGGAAGGGAAGAAGAAGACAGACGGTTAATACAATATACAACTCCTAAATTATCTGTACGGAAACAAATGTGCCTGTTTCTAAACTGTGCACCCCAAATTTCTATGGCAACAATAATTGGAAATAACTCCAGGAGTGTTAAATTTTTACACAGAGATGAGTTCCAGTGTTCTGGCCACGAGGAGTAACACCAAGCGTTTCGAAAAATAGCACCAAAACCGCAGGCTCCTGAAGCATCCGTGAATAACTCCAGCTCACCATTGCTACATTCAACATTGCGAAGGCATGTGCGGCCATTGTAGGAGCCAAGAAATGATCTCCAAACGAGCAGATCATCTTTTAGCTGCTTTGTCAGCCGAATCCGATGTCCCGGGGCCCTAACCCCACGGGTTGACAGCGATAGGCGACGGGAAAAAACCCTGCCCATCGGCATCACCCGGCAGGCAAAAACTAAAAGGCCCAACAGGGACTGCATTTGTCGCAACGTAACTTTTTGAACTGCATAAAAACCTTCGATTAACTGCGCAAGCCGCAGCAGCTTATCAGGGGGAAGTCTGAACACCATTTCCGTGGAATCTATTTCAATGCCCAAAAAGGACAAATTGGTGGTGGGACCTTCCGTCTTTTCTTCTGATACTGGCACACCGAAACGTTTCATGAAGAAACGGAACGAGTTCAGGAGATAAAGACATTGGCTACTCCCACCCGGGGCCACAAAAAGGAAATCGTCTAAGTAGTGTAGAACTGCCGTGGAACCTGTCTCACATCTTACCACCCATTCAAGAAAAGAGCTGAACATCTCGAAATAATGGCAAGATATGGAACAGCCCATCGGCAAACAGGTGTCATAGTAATACTTCCCTTCAAAGTGACAACCAAGGAGGTGGTAGCAATCAGGATGCACAGGGAGAAGGCGAAAGGCGGACTCAATATCCGACTTCGCCATTAATGCACCCGGCCCCGCCTGTCTCACCAACATAACCGCCCTGTCAAATGAAACATACGAGACCGATGCATCATCCTGTGAAATGCCGTCATTAACAGACATACCTTTCGGGTACGAAAGGTGGTGGATAAGTCTGAATTTGCCTTGCTCTTTCTTGGGGACCACACCTAAAGGTGAAACTCTCAAATTAAAAAGGGGTGGGGACGAAAAAAGGGCCTTCAATCCTACCAAGAGAAACTTCTTTATCCAATTTATCTCTAAGGACATGCGGATGGTCTCTGACAGATTTAAGATTCTCTGCAAACAGAGGGGTTCTACTAAGGATAAACGGTATA
Source organism: Dendropsophus ebraccatus (assembly GCF_027789765.1). Lineage (NCBI taxonomy): Eukaryota > Metazoa > Chordata > Amphibia > Anura > Hylidae > Dendropsophus > Dendropsophus ebraccatus. The sequence goes on from NC_091458.1 coordinate 10,861,100, forward strand.
AAGAACCCATAAGTAAACCCGTCTCTCAGTTGCTCAGCCTCTAACGTATTGGGGTATTGCCTTAGCCATGGCTCCATCGCGATTGCGCTCACCGGAGTCTTTTGAGTCACTAGCGCCTCTGCGTGAGGGTTTTGTGGTATGCGATTTGCATCGAATGGCTTGGTGGTTTCCTCCGCATGCCGAGCAATCGTGTCTGTATTTACATAAAGCGGCAAATCTACAATGCCCTTCGTTAAATAATCAGCACGCTCCTGGTCTGCGCACGGCCACTGCCCCCTGGGCTGCTGCCCCGGAGACAGTGGCCCCAAACTGAAAGGGGGAAGGACGTTGTGGCGTGGTCATCAAACGTAACCATACGTCAGTGGCTTTAACACCCCAGCCAATATCTGGCTAGAGACTTAAACGCCGACGGAATTCCTCATCGTACCGCCACCACGCTGAACCCCCATGAGTTTTATAGGCAGTATAGACCGTGTCCAAATATATAAATAGCTCCTGACATCGCTCAGGGTGCTTCTGCCCCATCACACATCCTAGGACGGCAAAAGCTTGCAACCAATTGTTCATTGTCTTTGCCGTCTTAGGCCTACGATCATAAGGCCTGGCGTCAGGGAGACGCCGTTCCTTATCTATGGTAAACTGATCTATTGATATTAGTGACCATATGTCTATGTATTGATTAGCCCAAATTTTGTCTTTTATCTCCTGATCAACATGAGTACCCAATGGGCTAACCCCACAAAAGAAAACATCTTTTTGAGCACTAACAGGAGGGCGTGTAATTTTTGCAGGGGCAGGCACGACCTGGGGGGGGGGGGGGGTGGAGGTAGCCTTCTCTAACAAAGATTTTAGTAACGTCAACATATCCCCAAAACCCGCCCCCCAGGCATCAGCATAATTAAACTCACCTGAGGCAGACGCTTGAGGAGGCAAAATAGGCATTGCCGGTAGAACCGGAGTCGCAGGAGGAACAGGAAGAGGAGGAGGGGCAGGAGAGACAGGAAGAGGAGGGAAGGCAACAGGGAGATTATCTTGAGGAACCAGGCTGTCTGTCCTGGACGGCGGAGGCTCCAGCCTCGTGCGCACATGAGACCGGCCAGTCTCGCCGGAGGACCATTCGGATGACGAGGGGGATCGCCAGCGGGAAGGTCTGGACTTCCCAGACCGGCGGGAAGTTCTGGAATAATGACGGGAACGACGTCTTCTGGAACCCTGATAGCTACGGTCACCCGAATCTTGGGAGGAGGACGAGGATCTGGACCTATGTCGGGGTCTATGGGTTCTCTTGCGTGACCCGGTCGCCTGCATTTGCTCAATGCCGGCCGGAATCGCAGCAGGGGTAACTGTGTGTAACGCAGGGGTAAGTGATTGCACAGCCGGGATAACCAACTGTGCAGCAGTGGAAAGGGATTGTGTGGCCGGGGTGACTACTTGTGCTGCTGCTGCAGCAGAGGCCAGGGGTGGAGGGAGGGAGGTAGAGGCAGCAGCAGCTACCTCTGCTGCTGCAGCTACAGGGGCTATGTCCAGGGCTGTCACAGCAGGAGCTGGCTGTGCCGACATCTGAGCCGACATGGAGGCCGCCTGAGAGGGTGGCGGGGTGGCCGGGCGGTCAGATGAGGAGCTCTGGCTGACCTGCGCTCCCATCCTGACGGCCGGTGCGGGAAAATAATGACCATGCGGCAAACCGGAAGTCGCGGCCGCGTCAATTCCGGTAAGGGGCGGGACTCCGGGAAGGTAGGGGGAGGACGCAAAAAGCTGCGGCTCCTCACAGATGGGACGGGAGAGCCTGGGCTAAGCCTAGCCGGAGGCCGCGACACTCGCGCGGACCGGCGGCTCCCTGCGCTCACATCAGGAAGGGGAAAAGAGGACCCAGAAACAGGTGGTGCAGGAGGTGGGATAAAATTACCGGAGGCAGGGGGAGTTATTATGACGGCCATCAGCCGGTTCAGGAGGCCCTCATCCGACTGTAGGCGGGCCCTGGTCACCTGAAGCAGCTGTTCTTCCGCCATCTCTCTGGTACACGGACAGCAAGGGACAACAAGGAGATGTGTCCTGCTTGCCACCGGATCATCAAGAGGAAGAGGTAAGCTGTGAGAGGGTATATTAACCACACTATCCTGCTGCTATTGGCTGACTGTAATCATGTGTTAAAGGAAGGGGCTGACCTGGTGCAACCATTGTACAAGAACAGGGGGGTATAACAGATAATGGGAGCAACCAACCCTACTCAGCATTCTGCTAACTATGCGCAGCGACAAACCGTTCGCAGTCTCTGGGCACCCATGCTAAGCGCCTGTTTGCCTCACAACTTTCTGTGATTAGTCTCTCTCTGTGATGTGTTAGGCTAGATGGTATTGTCTGCTCAGCCAGAGATGTTAATGTTGTGACGCCAGTGTTTGTCCAGCACACAGGTGTGTTGTTGGTACCTGCTGTGTTTTGTGTTGCTAGCTGTATATTCCCCAATGGTCTGTAACCTACAGGGCTCTGGTAGGTCCATTGGGCTCTTGTCTCGATTGTCCTAAGTGGCAACTGACCCACCTGGACTATCAGTACCGCCACCAACAAACCAGGGAAGAATAACCCAAGTTATGCGGTTTGTGTGTGTGGGTGCTGGTGCATATAGAATCAGGCAGAGTCCCATTGATGGGAAAATGGAACAGGTTTACTATAAAATTCTTCAATGATACTGTACACTTTCACAGAATAGGTAAACCTTTGATACAGACTTTAGTGCTTAAACTTGTTGTGCTTAAGGAGGTGCTCGAGAAGTAGAATAGAAAAGAGGTAGTTGTAGCAGTGCCTGGAGAGTTAAAGAGAAGACTTTGTCGAAGTATCCTCAACCCAGTATAGCAATGTACTCTGCCGAAACTTAAAGAAATGCTTTATAATGAGAAGTTTGCTTGTAGTTGTGTTTAGACTGTGTCTGACCACCTTTTGCCCTACAGTGTCAAGCTACCCATCCTGTCAGGATACTACAAGCCCCAGCCATGGTTATCCGGGTTTAGCTAAGTGTCCAGGGGTGTCCCAGTTACCTGCACTGCGCAATAGGATATGTAGACCTTCCTTACGGTAACTTTGTCCTATCCAGGCTAGTTCCTCTTGTGTTCAGGATACTGCCTTGCTCTTTTTAGATGTGTTCTCGGCATAGGTTAGGATGTTCCTGGACTCCTCTCCCTGTAAAGTGCTTAGCATACTGAACGTAGTAGTCAAAGAACTGGTTGTCTCTTGCTGGATCTTTACACTTGGGGTGTCTAGACTAGACTGCCTTTGCTTTTCACTGACAGGGGTCCTGGCATCAGCCAGGCCCTGGCTTAACTACTGCAGGAACAGCTGGTTTTGCGTCTTTCCTCTCTGAGAATCTGGATCAGACTGACTGTGTACTTCCTCCACCAGTGTCTCCTCCTACAGGGGCCTAAGTAAGCTTCCCTGTGAGTGGGGAGGTTGAGTGTGTGCATAAGAAAGACGAGAAAAGATTGGTCAAAATAGAGAGCACCTCCTATTGGTCAATAATAACACATGGTACACATAAAACATTAACCCATGACCTTCCTCAGCTGTGCAATACTTAGACATATAAAATACTGACACCTAAAGTGAAACTGTAGAGTACCTCATGACCACCTTTAAACCTGAAAGAGGAAGCTTTTTGAGAGGTGCACAGGAGAGATAAAAACACCTGTGGTAGGATACCAAATTTCTTCAACTAGTGCAAGACTAAAAAGCTTCAGTAGACAGTACCTGGATACAGTAAGTATAGCTGTTATATAGCAGCCTTCAGGAGACTGGACCTGGATACAGTAAGTATAGCTGTTATATAGCAGCCTTCAGGAGACGACCTGGATACAGTAAGTATAGCTGTTATATAGCTGCCTTCAAAAGACTGGACCTTCATACAGTAAGTATAGCTGTTATATAGCAGCCTTCAGAAGACTCGACCTAGATACAGTAAGTATAGCTGTTATATAGCAGCCTTCAGGAGACTGGACCTGGATACAGTAAGTATAGCTGTTATATATCAGCCTTCAGAAGACTGGACCTGGATACAGTAAGTATAGCTGATATATAGCAGCCTTCATGAGACTGGACCTGGATACACTAAGTATAGCTGTTATATAGCTGCCTTCAGGAGACTGGACCTGGATACAGTAAGCATAGCTGTTATATAGCAGCTTTCAGGAGACTGGAACTGGATACAGTAAGTATAGCTGTTATATAGCTGCCTTCAGAAGACTGGACCTGGATACAGTAAGTATAGCTGTTATATATCAGCCTTCAGAAGACTGGACCTGGATACAGTAAGTATAGCTGTTATATAGCAGCCTTTAGGAGACTGGACCTGGATACAGTAAGTATAGCTGTTATAAAGCTGCCTTCAGGAGACTGGACCTGGTTACACTAAGTATAGCTGTTATATAGCTGCCTTCAGGAGACTGGACCTGGATACAGTAAGTATAGCTGCTATATAGCAGCCTTCAGGAGACTGGACCTGGATACACTAAGTATAGCTGTTATATAGCCGCCTTCAGGGGACTGGACCTGGATACAGTAAGTATAGCTGTTATATAGCTGCCTTCAGGAGACTGGACCTGGATACAGTAGGTATAGCTGTTATATAGCAGCCTTCAGGAGACTGGACCTGGATACAGTAAGTATAGCTGTTATATAGCAGCCTTCAGGAGACTGGACCTGGATACAGTGAGTATAGCTGTTATATAGCCGCCTTCAGGAGACTGGACCTGGATACAGTAAGTATAGCTGTTATATAGCAGCCTTCAGGAGACTGGACCTGGATACAGTAAGTATAGCTGTTATATAGCAGCCTTCAGGAGACTGGACCTGGACACAGTAAGTATAGCTGTTATATAGCAGCCTTCAGGAGACTGGACCTGGATACAGTAAGTATAGCTGTTATATAGCAGCCTTCAGGAGACTGGACCTGGACACAGTAAGTATAGCTGTTATATAGCCGCCTTCAGGAGACTGGACCTGGATACAGTAAGTATAGCTGTTATATAGCAGCCTTCAGGAGACTGGACCTGGATACAGTGAGTATAGCTGTTATATAGCCGCCTTCAGGAGACTGGACCTGGATACAGTAAGTATAGCTGTTATATAGCAGCCTTCAGGAGACTGGACCTGGATACAGTAAGTATAGCTGTTATATAGCAGCCTTCAGGAGACTGGACCTGGACACAGTAAGTATAGCTGTTATATAGCAGCCTTCAGGAGACTGGACCTGGATACAGTAAGTATAGCTGTTATATAGCAGCCTTCAGGAGACTGGACCTGGACACAGTAAGTATAGCTGTTATATAGCAGCCTTCAGGAGACTGGACCTGGATACAGTAAGCATAGCTGTTATAAAGCAGTCTTCAGGAGACTTAACATGGATACAGGTTAGTAGAGCTGTTATATAGCCAGGGCCGTATCTGCCACCAGGTACCCGTTGTCTGGTGCCTAGGGCGGCACCTATGGAATAAATATATATTTTTTAAACTCCTCTCATCCGCTGCCGCATATGGGGGTTGTCAGTTGAGGTGGGTGCTGCTCTCAAGGGTGGGTGGTGGGACCAGTACAGGTGCTGGGGCGCCACTCTGTTAGGTGCCCGACTCTTCCCAGCTGACTGACGGACATGCACGGGGGGACATCTTAGGTCGGGAACCGGGTGCTGGGGCAATGCTTAGGAAAATACGAGAACTTTAATGTGTGTAAGTCTTCATCCCCTGGAATTCAATACTTTGCGGCTGCTGTTCTAGATGTACATCTTCTGGGGTGTATCCCCATACACATTGGATGGTCATCTGTAGAGAAGAATAAATCTCCTAGAGCAGGGACTTTTGTCAGGATATTGGTGTGATATCACTCAGTCTTCTCACCTCCTCATGTGCATAGTACCCTTAATGGAGAAGTCACATGCTCAATCACAGTAGTGCTCCATGGAGGCATTTCATATACCTTATGTGCGATCCAAGCTGTTCCTAAACCAGACATGTCAGGAGAGGAGACCTCGCTCCTCTATAAATCTGATTCCATTATTTATTTATTTTTTTGTATTGTGGCACCTCTTTTGGGATATAAATTGGCCAATTATTCCTCCTTTACATAAAGCTGTTCAATAGGTTTAAAAATATGTAAAAAGTCATGAATTTGAAGTGGTCCCACAATTTTCAGGTATATGCTGTTAGTGTAATATATTGTTTCCCACACTATGAAGTCCCACAAGGTTACATTAGCTCTGTACACTCAGAAATGGTCTGAATGCTATCACTAGTAGACTACATTCAATGCACTAAAACTAGACTGGTGACTAATTGCGTTAAAGACACACACACACACAGGCCTAGTTATCGTCACAAATAACTGACAAATGGGGGCGCATTAGTAAAAGACATGGCCTTGGTAAAAGAGGGTGTGGCTTAGTATGCAAAAAGTTTGCCAGAACTTTGGTGCAAAATTCTGGATTAAATTACGACACCGCACCTTGTGATAGTAAAAATGTTTATTTTTTTATTTATCCATAAAATGGGAAAACTTATCAAACTTAAACTTGTTATTAAAGACTTTTTTTTAACCACATTAACTCTTAGCCCCCCTAGGGGGTGCCTATGAGCAATGCACTGATTATTCATAGGGATTAATGTATCATGTATATATGACATTGCTCAATGACTCTGGTGCTTGATTACGAAGGGCTGCTGGAGCCCATAGCAATCAAGCTCTGATTTGGGATCAGCGCCATAACGTCACTGAGACCCGGCAAGTACAAGTGATCAACCTTCCACGATAGCTTTCGATCAGTACACTATACCACTACACTACACTACACTGATCATTACACTATGCCACTAATGATGGCTTTTTAACAGCATTAAAATGGTTAATGCCCATTGATCAGTGTAACCCCTTTTTGTTCCTTCTTAGGAACCCATTGGATTAAGGGTACATTATAGAGGTTACTTGGATTCCACCACACCCCTGTTTCCCCTGCTAACTTTGTTCCAGGCTACAGACAGTTAAGCTAGTTGTGATTGACAGTTCTTTCACCACTCATATTTGTTATAGTCTATGATTTGTGTGGCCTGGATGTCAGAGGACTGGTCCAATCATTCCCTGGACCAGGACTCCCAAAAGAATACCTGTGTCTCTCTGCTCAGTGCTTGCTAGTCTAATTTAGATTAGGCTGGCATTTACCTGGATTGCTATTTTGGATCTTTTGACCTCTTGCTTACCCTTTTCTGACCCTTTCTCATTTTCTCTGCTGATTTGGAACTGTATTTGCTGCTTGGTTTCCTGACCCATTTCTGTATGACTATTCTTTAATGTTTCAGAAAATTCTTAAGATCTGTCACACGTAGAGGAACATATACAGGAGCATGATTACTGACATAGAAGCCGATCAGCACTGTCTCTGACCTGAGGCCTAATGGTGGATGCAATGTCAGAGAGCCTGTTAGCAATAAGCAATTTCTCCAACCCTGGTCTAGATGAAAAAGAAGAACATACTGTAGATGTCTCCTCACAGCATAGAATTGTAGTGACTTTCTTGTAACTGGAGGGAAGAATCTTTGGACTTGACTTGAATACTCCTTAGCACACTTAGGAAAGAAAACTACAGTCTCATGACGACAAGAACAGCTGTGCTGTGTAGTGTTCATAAACTGATATTGGCTGGTCTCCAGGCACCATCAAGTCCCAAACAGAACACAGCACAGCATAATCCTCTCTCCATTTACCAACAGTTACAATATTAATTGGTTCCAGGACGACCATTGAAAATATTGTATCTTCAGACCAAAACTCTATGGAAAACTAGTAATTGCTTCTGAAAACCCCAAAACAGGGTCCCTGATACAGATAATGAACAGTGCAGGACATGTAGTATCACGCTATTCTGTAGAGAGGAGATACTAGACACACACAGCTGTATAGGACATGTAGTTGCGATGCCCTGGCCCCTGGGGGCCACTTCCGCAGTGCTGGTGTTATGAGCGGGCGATAACCGGGGCAGCTGCAGGGTGTATACTTGTCACGGTATAGGCCTGAGGGCGGCACAGCTGTAGAGCCGGTCTGTGGAATCTGCGGGTGATGATGGGCATGCGATTCCTCGCTGCACCTAGTCAGGGCACCAGTTAGTGGACACCAATGCCAGGGTTCAGTAACAGCGGTTTTATTATAGATGAGGTAACTAGTAGCAACAGTTCTGTCCGGATGCAACCGGGTATATAGCAGGCTTTGACAAATAAAGCAGGAGTGGTGCTGCATAGGCTGTGAGAATACGTGCCGGATGATGGGAGTAGGAGTATGAGAGAATTAGCGTTGCTGGGTGGATTAGCTTGAGAATAATACTTGCTGTGAATCCTTGCAGCGATGAGGAGAGATAACGGAATGACACCCAGATGAGAGAGAAGACTCCGGACACTTGAGCAGGCAGATACAGCCGAAGACTTGAATACAGCAGAGCACCTGATCCACACTTCTAGTGGTGAAGTGGGAGCTGCAGAGAAGAAGCCCAACTCCTGTGAGGCAGGAGAGAGACGACACACATCCTCCTTGCTTGGAAGCAGGGGGAAGACTAACTTGTTAGGAGGAAGTGGGAGGTCACATGGTTGCTCCTGGCCAGAGCTAGTCGGCCATTGGAGGAACCATGGTTACAGGGCACTGGCACGGTCACGTGATCAACAGCCTTGCATACCACTGTACACTGTAATACACACAGGAATACATGAGAATACACATGAGAATGCACATTACCAGAGAATACTAGGGGAAAACCAGCAGCAGTTGCAGTGCAAACACTTACCAGAACAGGCATGGACACAGCAATAGAAATGGCCATAATAGGAGTAGTAGTCCTTGTGTTCTGGGACACTGCATAGTATCATGTAATTATGTAGAGAGGAGATACTAGACACACACAGCAGTACAGGACATGTCGTATCACACTATACTGTACAGAGGCGATGCTAGATACGTACAGCAGTACAGGACATGTCGTATCACACTATACTGTAGGGAGGAGATACTAGACACACACAGCAGTACAGGACATTTAGTATCACACTATACTGTAGGGAGGAGATACTAGACACACAGCAGTACAGGACATGTCGTATCACACTATACTGTAGGGAGGAGATACTAGACACACACATCAGTACAGGACATGTAGTATCACACTATACTGTACAGAGGCGATGCTAGATACGTACAGCAGTACAGGACATGTCGTATCACACTATACTGTAGAGGAGATACTAGACACACACATCAGTACAGGACATTTAGTATCACACTATACTGTAGAGAGGAGATACCAGACACACAGCAGTACAGGACATGTAGTATCACACTATACTGTAGGGAGGAGATACTAGACACACACAGCAGTACAGGACATTTAGTATCACACTATACTGTACAGAGGCGATGCTAGATACGTACAGCAGTACAGGACATGTCGTATCACACTATACTGTAGGGAGGAGATACTAGACACACACAGCAGTACAGGACATTTAGTATCACACTATACTGTAGGGAGGAGATACTAGACACACAGCAGTACAGGACATGTCGTATCACACTATACTGTAGGGAGGAGATACTAGACACACACAGCAGTACAGGACATTTAGTATCACACTATACTGTACAGAGGCGATGCTAGATACGTACAGCAGTACAGGACATGTCGTATCACACTATACTGTAGAGGAGATACTAGACACACACATCAGTACAGGACATTTAGTATCACACTATACTGTAGGGAGGAGATACTAGACACACAGCAGTACAGGACATTTAGTATCACACTATACTGTAGGGAGGAGATACTAGACACACACATCAGTACAGGACATGTAGTATCACACTATACTGTAGAGAGGAGATACCAGACACACAGCAGTACAGGACATTTAGTATCTGACTATACTGTAGAGAGGGGGTACTAGACGCACACAGCAGTACAGTTTTTTTCAACATTGTATGTTGAAACAATTGTAACATGAAGCCATTGTAAGTTGAGGGACCATTGTTCCCTGTAAAAAAAAAAGGTCATAATTGTATACTAAAAATGGTATACTAACACTATTAAACTATTAAGGAAAACTTTGAACTACTAACATAACTTGTGTCTTTATTTATCCGCGCTGTACAAATGTAATGGAAAATGTATAAATAAATCATGGCAAATTAAGCATTTTACTATCTCTTCTGTAATTACTTTCAACTGGCACCTTATCTAATGGAGAGCACAGACATCCTAGAACTGATAGGGTACAGTATGGGTCAGGGGGGTGGGGTACTCATTCCAGCTTTGCCTGTAGGACCATTAGCCCTTGTCCTGATCACTGTTTATCCTCATATGTATTTCAAATAAATTTATCTATCTATACAACACTAATCATATTTATCCATCTATCATTTGTTATTAGGGGACTCTCTAGTGGAGCACATCATACTGGATGAAGATGGAAACCAACTTTCCCCGGAGCTGATAGGTAAGTGTACATTATATAACCCTATTATAGTAAGAATACTCACAGTGTAATTCCGCAATAGGTGTGGACCCGCTGTGTTACCTTACAGATCTGACTTACGCTGGTGTCACACAGCGGCATTTGTCCCAGTATTTTCTAATAGTATTTGTAGCAAAAATCACAAGTGGAATCTACAGAGAAAACTATTTAAGATTTGAACCCACTTCTGATTTTAACTTCAAAAACTGATATGAAATACTAAGCCAAATACTCCAGGATGCGGAAGCAAGAATTCTTCTGCTAGACCAGGACATTTGCTCCCCCGGCCTCACCAGTCGATCCTTGTTGAAACTGGGTCCTCAGAGACAAACATATACTACGCACAGTGCAAGATAATGGTATGTAGCACACAGTAGCAAATACTACTGCACACTGCACATAATATATCATCCAACAGCAGCACTGACCTCCTCAGCACTTCTAATATCTCCAGACAGGGTACATTATATCCCTAGCAACTATAAACCAACACTAGTGTAGCAAGAAATACTTCTCTACCAGTGACAAAGCAATAGCAGGGGCAACTATGCTCCTGTATAGAGTAGACTGTCAGGAATAGTGATGGGCACGTGCTAGCTGTAGAGAGTAGATTGTCAGGGATAGTGTTGGGGAGGTGCTAGCTGTAGAGAGTAGACTGTCAGGGATAGTGTTGGGGAGGTGCTAGCTGTAGAGAGTAGACTGTCAGGGATAGTGATGGACAGGTGCTAGCTGTAGAGAGTAGACTGTCAGGGATAGTGATGGGCACGTGCTAGCTGTAGAGAGTAGATTGTCAGGGATAGTGATGGGCATGTGCTAGCTGTAGAGAGTAGACTGTCAGGGATAGTGATGGGCACGTGCTAGCTGTAGAGAGTAGACTGTCAGGGATAGTGATGGGCACGTGCTAGCTGTAGAGAGTAGATTGTCAGGGATAGTTATGGTCAGGTGCTATCTGTAGAGAGTAGACTGTCAGGGATAGTGATGGGCACGTGCTAGCTGTAGAGAGTAGACTGTCAGGGATAGTGATGCACGCGTTCTAGCTGTAGAGAGTAGATTGTCAGGGATAGTTATGGGCAAGTGCTATCTGTAGAGAGTAGACTGTCAGGGATAGTGGTGGGCACGTGCTAGCTGTAGAGAGTAGACTGTCAGGGATAGTGATGGGCGTGTGCTAGCTGTAAAGAGTAGACTGTCAGGGATAGTGATGGGCGTGTGCTAGCTGTGGAGAGCAGACTGTCAGGGATAGTGATGGGCGTGTGCTAGCTGTAGAGAGTAGACTGTCAGGGATAGTGTTGGGGAGGTGCTAGCTGTAGAGAGTACACTGTCAGGGATAGTGATGGGCACGTGCTAGCTGTAGAGAGTAGATTGTCAGGGATAGTGATGGGCACGTGCTAGCTGTAGAGAGTAGACTGTCAGGGATAGTGATGGGCACGTGCTAGCTGTAGAGAGTAGATTGTCAGGGATAGTTATGGTCAGGTGCTATCTGTAGAGAGTAGACTGTCAGGGATAATGATGGACTGGTGCTAGCTGTAGAGAGTAGACTGTCAGGGATAGTGATGGACAGGTGCTAGCTGTAGAGAGTACACTGTCAGGGATAGTGATGGGCACGTGCTAGCTGTAGAGAGTAGACTGTCAGGGATAGTGATGCACGCGTTCTAGCTGTAGAGAGTAGATTGTCAGGGATAGTTATGGGCACGTGCTAGCTGTATAGAGTAGACTGTCAGGGATAGTTATGGTCAGGTGCTATCTGTAGAGAGTAGACTGTCAGGGATAGTGATGGACTGGTGCTAGCTGTAGAGAGTAGACTGTCAGGGATAGTGATGCACGCGTTCTAGCTGTAGAGAGTAGATTGTCAGGGATTGTTATGGGCAAGTGCTATCTGTAGAGAGTAGACTGTCAGGGATAGTGGTGGGCACGTGCTAGCTGTAGAGAGTAGACTGTCAGGGATAGTGATGGGCGTGTGCTAGCTGTAAAGAGTAGACTGTCAGGGATAGTGATGGGCGTGTGCTAGCTGTAGAGAGTAGACTGTCAGGGATAGTGATGGGCGTGTGCTAGCTGTAGAGAGTAGACTGTCAGGGATAGTGATGGGCGTGTGCTAGCTGTAGAGAGTAGACTGTCAGGGATAGTGATGGACTGGTGCTAGTTGTAAAGAGTAGACTGTCAGGGATAGTGATGGGCACGTGCTAGCTGTAGAGAGTAGACTGTCAGGGATAGTTATGGTCAGGTGCTATCTGTAGAGAGTAGACTGTCAGGGATAGTGATGGACTGGTGCTAGCTGTAGAGAGTAGACTGTCAGGGATAGTGATGCACGCGTTCTAGCTGTAGAGAGTAGATTGTCAGGGATAGTTATGGTCAGGTGCTATCTGTAGAGAGTAGACTGTCAGGGATAGTGATGGGCACGTGCTAGCTGTAGAGAGTAGACTGTCAGGGATAGTGATGGGCACGTGCTAGCTGTAGAGAGTAGACTGTCAGGGATAGTGATGGGCGTGTGCTAGCTGTAAAGAGTAGACTGTCAGGGATAGTGATGGGCGTGTGCTAGCTGTAGAGAGTAGACTGTCAGGGATAGTGTTGGGGAGGTGCTAGCTGTAGAGAGTAGACTGTCAGGGATAGTGATGGGCGTGTGCTAGCTGTAGAGAGTAGACTGTCAGGGATAGTTATGGGCAGGTGCTATCTGTAGAGAGTAGACTGTCAGGGATAGTGATGGACTGGTGCTAGTTGTAAAGAGTAGACTGTCAGGGATAGTGATGGGCGTGTGCTAGCTGTGGAGAGTAGACTGTCAGGGATAGTTATGGTCAGGTGCTATCTGTAGAGAGTACACTGTCAGGGATAGTGTTGGGGAGGTGCTATCTGTAGAGAGTAGACTGTCAGGGATAGTGTTGGGGAGGTGCTATCTGTAGAGAGCACATCATGGATAGGGATGTATATATAAAAAGAAGAAAAAAAGAGGGCAAGAGGCTGCACATCGTGTAATACTGTAAGATATAGACAAAGGTGGGGTGAACAGATTGAGTGCTGCTGGACATTATACCAAGTCACTAAGTGCTGGCTGGGCATTATACCAATTCTCTGGGTATGTATTGTACCAAGTCACTGGGTGCTGGCTAGGCATTTTACCAAGTCACTGAGTGTTGCCAAAATATATCCTATCATCAGTCAGTGGGTGCTGTGAAAACAGTTGCTATTATCAGTCAGTGGGTGCTGTGAATTCAGTGTCCATTCAAAACGTCTGTGGGTGCAGTGTTTGAAGTTAACCTAGTGTTCCTGCTCAGTGGAGTTCCTGCTTTGTCAGGTTACTGGATAGTTGGTTCATGCGAATCTTAACTGTACTGTCTAGAAAAACACATGTGACAAAAATATAATGGAACATGAATGCTTCTATTCCTTGTCACAAGCACCAGTGACTAAAATCCCTACTGCTGTGGTAACAAGAAGGGAAATGTCCTCTTTGAGAAACACAGTGATGGGTATTTCTACCTGGATAATACTGTTTTTGGAGTAATACCGTTTGTAGAGGCATTGAGCTGCTGTGGATAATATATGCCTGTATTGCAGATCCAGATATCGCCTTTTTTGGCCCAGAAATGCACTGGGTGAAAAATATTTAGGGGCAAGAGGTGGGCATCTCTGGCTGTACACCCGGCATCCTTTTGTTGGACTAGAGGAGTTCGTCCATCCACAACACAATCTTTCAGCAGCACTGGTATAAAGTAGGGTGCATTCCTCACCAAATCGGGCCAGGTTGGCATCAGGAAATCCAAAAATGAGCAGCACTTACAAAAGTAGTCCTTACAGTATATGACACACCAGTGTGACGTTTCAGCATGATAGCCTTTTGAAAAAGGCTATCATGCCGAAACGTGAACAGTTATTGGTATTCTGTGGGTCAGTGCAATTACAGTGATATCCATTTTATTTAGCTTTTGTTTTATTTTAGTAGTTTTAAGCTAGCTATGACTAAAGGTGTATAACTTGAAACACGTAGGTGTATGCTGGGACTGCTGCTGTAACCCACTCGTTGGTTTTATTGGCAAATTATAATAAAGAATGCTGATCCGTCTTTGTTTTTTTGGACTTACCGTGGCCTCGGTGGAAAGGTGGATCGTGCGCACAAGTCATCCAGGCAACAGTCGTCCAGCCATTTTATTTTTTGTTTGCTTTGCAACAGCGCGATTTGCCAGATTCGCTCATCTCTAATTGCGGCATTGAAAGGATTAACCCCTTAAAGGATACCTGTCACCCCCCGTGCCGGGGTGACAGGCTCCCGACCTCCCGTTACAGCCCCCTATACTCACCTAATGGTGCCGGGTCCCGCTTCCTGATGCGGTCGGGTCACGGAGATATCAGCTCCTGAAGCCCGGAGCGCACGCTGACAGGAGAGTCCGATGTCCATAGAGAATGACGGAGCATCGGACTCCCCATTCATTCTCTATGAGCGTCGGACTCTCCTGTCAGCTTGCGCGTCGGGCTTCGGGAGCTGATATCTCCGTGACCCAACCGAATCAGGAAGCGGGACCCGGCGCGATTAGGTGAGTATAGGGGGATCTAGCAGTGGGTCAGGAGCCTGTCACCCCGGCCTCTTTAAGGACCCATGACCTACCGGTACGTGGGCCCTTTAAACGGATGCCGCGCAGTGAAGGTGGTTGCTGTTTTCTACAGAAGCTATCTTCCTGGTTCACGGTGGGGGCAACTTCACATCCCCTCGTGACGACGATTGCTCCTCCCCCAGTAGCATCCACCTCCCCTGTGCCCAGCCCTGATCCCCTGCCATCCTCCTCCCACAGTTGTGTCTGCCCTTTCTAGCTGCCTCCTCTCCTATGCCTATCCCTGATCCCCTGCCATCCTCCTCCGACCTCTGTGTCTGCCCTCCTCCTTCCTCAGTAGCTTCTTTCTCCACTTTGCCCATCCTCTGTGCCCATCCCTGATCCCCTGCCATCCTCCTCCCACCTGTGTCTGCCTTCTCTTCCTGCCTCCTCCCCTGTGCTCATCCCTGATCCCCCGCCATCCTCCTGCCAACCCTTGTATCTGCCCTCTCCTCCTTCCTCCTCCCCCCGTAGCTGCCACCTTCCCCTATCCCCTGCCATCCTCCTCTTACCCCTGTGTCTGCCCTTTGTAGCTGCCTCCTCTCCTGTGCCCATTCCTGATTCCCTGCCATCCTCCTCCCACCCCTGTGTCTGCCCTCTCCTCCTTCCTCCTCCCCCAGCAGCTTCCACCTCCCCTGTGCTCCTCATCTCTCCCCTTTGCCTCTTTCTTTCTGCCCACTGCCTCCCTCTCTGCCCCTTGCTGCCACCTCTTCTCTGGCCACTGATTTCCTCTCTGTCCCTTGCCTCCTCCTCTCTTTGCCCGCTGCCTCCCTCTCTGCCCCTTGCCTCCTCCTCTCTGCCTGCTGCCTCCTTCTCTGTCCTTTGCTGCCACCTCTTCTCTGCCCACTGATTTCCTCTCTTCCCCTTGCCTCCTCATCTCTCCCCTTTGCCTCTTTCTTTCTGCCCACTGACTCCCTCTCTGTCCCTTGCCTCCTTCTCTCTGCCCACTAACTCTCTCTCTCTCTGCCCCTTGCCTCCTCCTCTCTGCCTGCTGCCTCCCTCTTTGCCCCTTCCCTCTTCCTCTCTGCCCACTGACTCCCTCTCTGTCCCTTGCCTCCTGCTCTCTGCCCGCCCCAATAAAATGGACCGCAGGGTTTTCCCAGCGGAGGAGGCATACTTGTTTTCTGCCTCTGATTCTGAGACATCCACTGAGGGAGAAGAGGACGATCCCTCATTCCTTCTTCCTTCTTCTCCCTCCTCCTCATCATTTATTGATGAGCCCCCAAGGCGCCGCCCCAGAACTAGGCCCCAGGAAACTCCTCAAGGCCCCTCAAGTGACCCCCTCTGGACCCCAGCCCTTGACACCTACGAGCCACAGATTCCGGAGTTTGTTGGTCGCTCTGAAATCCAAATTGACCTTACCGGCCTCAGTGAAACGAGAACCGATTTGATGGTGGCGCAGACTAACCTCTACGGCCAACAATATTTGGCCCAACATCCCGAGTCCTCTTTTACTAGATCCCAGAGATGGCCCCCCGTCGATGCAGCCAAGATTATCACATTTTGGGGTCTTGTGCTACATATGGGTCTAGTAAAAAAAAAAAAAAACACCGTTTGGCAATACTGGAGTGGGGATATACTGTACCACATGTGGGGGTTCAGCTCAAAGATAGTCCTTGGGCACAGGTTCCAGTCAAACAAAAGACACTTTATTGTGTGAACGCAGTCTTACAAATAAAAAATAGCTTTTCTTCAGCATAATGAAAAACACTTCAAGGAAAAAATAAACAGTCCTTTCTCTCAGGTAAGCCAAAAATAAACAAAAGGCCACGGTCTCACCGTTTAGATGCAGCAAATCCCACAGGCTTCCTTAGCCTTCCAGCTTTGATAGCGCTCACACTATGGTTAAGTAACACACCACACTTTGCTTCAGTAACACACCACACCCCCCTCTGCTCTGAACCAGCTGCCTTTTAAAGGGCTGGTAAGACCTGGGCTGGAGTATGGGAGCGACCTTCCCACCCAAGCTCTTTGGTCGCTCCATAAAAAACCCGGACCCGAACTACCAAAAAAACCCACTCAGCAACATAATGTCACAGGTGCAAACTATTGGGTTTTTTATATCACCGAGGCCAGCGACCTTGGTGACACATACCTGTCATCGACAATAGCACCTACTGCCTTTCTACATACCCCCCCCCTCTGCCCAAAGCCGGGGGGCTGGGCACCTTCTGCCAACATACAATGAACCCTTGAGAGGGCATCTGCATTGCTATGCAGCTTGCCCGGCCTGTGCTCCACACTAAACCTAAAGTCCTGTAGGGCCAGAAACCATCGTGTCACTCGGGCATTGTTCCCTTTTTTCTCTTGCATCCATTTTAGGGGAGCATGGTCCGAAACTAGCTTAAACTTCCTTCCTAAAAGATAATACCTTAATGAATCCAAAGCCCACTTGATGGCCAGACACTCCTTCTCTATGATAGAGTAGTTTTTCTCACAGGAGGACAGTTTCCTGCTCAGATACACCACTGGGTGTTCCTCCCCATTTATCTCTTGGGACATGACAGCTCCTAGACCCACATCTGATGCGTCTGTCTGCACTATGAATTCCCTAGAGAAATCAGGGGCTACCGATACTGGCTGCTTACATAGGGCTAACTTTAACTCTTGAAAAGCCTGCTCAGCCTCTGGGGACCATTTTACCATGGCCGACTTTGTACCCTTAGTGAGATCCGTCAGGGGCACTGCAATCTCTGCGAAGTTGGGGACAAACCTTCTATAATAGCCAACAATTCCCAGGAAGGTCCTTACCTGTTTTTTTGTGAGTGGGCGTGGCCAGCTCTGGATTGCCTCCACCTTATTTATTTGTGGTTTTATCTGACCCCTTCCCACTATATACCCCAGGTATCTGGCTTCTTCCATCCCCATGGCACATTTGTTAGGGTTTATAGTAAACCCAGCCTCCCTTATTGCATTCATGACTGCTTGGACTTTATTCAGGTGACTCTGCCAGTCCTGGCTAAAGATGACAATGTCATCCAGATAGGCCACTGCATACTTTCTGTGGGGGAGTAAAATATGGTCCATGGCTCTCTGGAAAGTAGCAGGTGCACCCTGCAACCCAAAAGGCATCCGTACGTACTCATAGGACCCCTCTGGTGTGGAGAAAGCTGTCTTTTCCCTCGCTTCCTTGGACAATGGAATTTGCCAGTACCCTTTTTTAAGGTCTAGTGTTGTGATATACCGGGCCGGCCCTAGCCTTTCAATCAGTTCATCTACCCGGGGCATGGGGTATGCATCAAACTTAGATACTTCATTTAACTTACGGTAATCGTTACAAAACCGCCATTCACCATTCGGTTTTGGTACTAACACTATTGGGCTGGACCACCCACTTTTAGATTGCTCAATCACCCCCAACTTGACCATCCTCTTAACTTCACTGGACACTACCTCCCGACGGGCTTCGGGGATTCTATAGGGCTTCACATTTACCCGAACCTGTGGCTCAGTGAAGATCTCATGCGCAGTACAATTTGCAAGACCTGGCAAGTCAGAGAATAAGTCCTTATTATGCTGCAGCAATTCTCTACACTGCTGCCTCTGTGAAGGGGACAGGGTCTCTGCAATTTTGACAGCAGTGACATTAGACTCAGGTTGGGTCACTAAACAAGGGGTCTCAGGAGGGTTTCTATCTTTCCAGGGTTTTAACAGGTTCACATGATATATCTGAAGAGGCTTTCTCTTACCTGGTTGATGTATACGGTAATTTACTTCACCCACTTTTTCAACCACCTCATATGGCCCCTGCCACTTTGCCAGGAATTTGCTCTTGACTGTGGGTACCAGCACGAGCACTCGATCCCCTGGTCTGAACTGTCTAAGTCTGGCAGATCGATTATATACCCTGGACTGTGCCTCTTGAGCCTGCAGGAGATGCTCTTTTACAATAGGCATCACATTAGATATCCTCTCCTGCATCTGAGCTACATGTTCTATGACACTTTTATATGGAGTGGTTTCACTTTCCCAGGTCTCCTTCGCTATGTCCAGTAAACCCCTGGGGTGCCGACCATATAACAGTTCAAAGGGCGAGAAACCTGTGGACGCTTGTGGAACTTCCCTGATGGAGAACAGTAAGTAGGGCAACAGACAGTCCCAGTCCCGACCATCCCTCTCTACCACCTTTCTCAACATCCCCTTTAAGGTCTTATTAAACCTTTCCACCAACTCGTCGGTTTGGGGGTGGTATACTGAGGTACGTAACTGGGTTATCTTCAACATTTTACACAGTTCCCTCATTACCTTTGACATAAAAGGCGTACCTTGATCAGTTAGGATCTCCTTGGGTAACCCAGTTCTAGAGAATATGAAAAATAACTCTCGGGCAATAGACTTGGAGGAGGTGTTCCTTAAGGGCACTGCTTCTGGGTACCGGGTCGCATAGTCAACCACCACTAGAATATATTGGTGACCTCTAGCGGACTTAACCAGGGGCCCCACCAGATCCATAGCAATCCGTTCAAACGGAACTTCAATGATGGGTAATGGTACCAGGGGACTACGGAAATGAGCAATAGGGGAGGTTACCTGGCACACGGGACAAGACTGACAAAAATCCCTTATTTCCCTTAAACAGCCAGGCCAGTAAAACCTCTGCAGGACCCGCTCCTGTGTCTTGTCTGCCCCCAGGTGACCACCCAACACATGGGAATGGGCGAGGTCTAATACCATGCGTCTGTAGGGCCCGGGTACCAGTAGCTGTTCTATGACCTCAACAAACCATTGTTCATAGCAAAATGGGGATACCGCTCATCTGCACCTGGCTCTTGTGGGACACCATTTAGCACTGTCACATTCTCTAGTGCACCTTTTAGGGTCAGGTTCCTCAGCTGGGCGGTCCCAAAATTTTCACGGGATATCTCCAGGTCAGGTACAGTGGATTCAGGGGATGACACCTCATCCTCGTCCCCTGCCAACACTGTTAAGGGGAACTCTTTTGGTGCTTCCTCACTCACATCATGAGGGCTTTCATGCCATACTGGGTGGCTTGGTGGCACTGTCCTCACCCATAAATCCCAGAACAAGGGAAAGTCCCGCCAAATAATAATAGAATGCAACAAGTTTTTTACCACTCCCACTGGGTGGGACACAGTGGTAGAGTCTGTGCCTATTGTCACTTGGGCCACAGGGTAACGCTTGGTGTCACCATGAATGCACATGACCCCTAACCACTTCCCAGGGAGTATTTCATGAGGGAGTCTGGCTGTTACTAGGGTAACCAAACTCCCTGAGTCCAAGAGTCCAGTCACTTCGGTGCCATTCACCACCACCTGGCACATCTGTGGTCCCTGGCCAGGGTTTGGAACAGCACTGCACGCTGGGTGTGCAAACATGGAGCAGCGTCGTCCTATGGAGCACTCCATTGGCTCAGTAGTTACAGGACAATGGGCGGCAATGTGACCAGGGCCTCGACATCTCCAACAAATAATATCTCGGGATGGGCCCCTTAACTTGGGTTCAGACCCTTCCTTGGCCTGAGAACGCCCTTCAAGAGGAGATTTGGACCCCCTCTTTTGAGTATCTGTTCTACTCTGGGCACCCCAGTAAGGTGACCTCAGGCTCCCTGAGTCATTTAGAGAGGTTTCCACAGCTACGTATCGCTCTACCAGACCCACGAGGTCATCTGCATTGCGGGGGTCTCCTTGTGCAACCAAGCACTGCACAGACTTAGGGAGTGAATGTATGAATCGGTCCATGATGACCCGTTCAACCATTTGGGCTGGAGAGCAGGTCTCTGGCTGCAGCCACTTCTGCACAAGATGGAGTAGGTCAAACATCTGTGATCTTGGTGGCTTGTCCTTGCCATACACCCAGCGGTGCACTCTTCCTGCCCGGACTGCCAAGGTCACACCCAGTCGGGCCAAAATTTCCGCTTTGAGTTTTGTATATTCTTTAGCATCCTGCAGGGTCAGGTCATAATAGGCTTTCTGCGGCTCTCCGGTAAGGTACGGGGCTAGAACCTCAGCCCACTGGTCTGGAGGTAGTTTCTCACGGTCAGCTACTCTCTCAAACACCGTCAAAAAAGCCTCAACGTCATCCTCTGGCGTCATTTTCTGTAAGGCTTCCCTTACCATTCTCCTTACACGGCCAATGTCTCCTTGTGTTTGGGAGGTTACTGTCTCCCTGGCTCTGACAGACTCAGCCAGGACAGCCATCTGTTTAATAAGGAGATTATTAGTCTCTTGCTGAGCCTGCACAGTTTCCAAGTGGGCTTGCTGCTGCTGTGCACTGGCCTTAACCAGGTGCTTAAGGAGCTCCTCCATGCTGTCAGACTGGTCCTTTAACCCTGTCGCTGCCTTGACCCAGGACATGCAGTCTTTCTCCTTTTAAAAGAGTGGGTTATGCCCGCATCCGAAGCACCAATTGTGGGGGTTCAGCTCAAAGATAGTCCTTGGGCACGGGTTCCAGTCAAACAAAAGACACTTTATTGTGTGAACGCAGTCTTACAAATAAAAATAGCTTTTCTTCAGCATAATGAAAAACACTTCAAGGAAAAAATAAACAGTCCTTTCTCTCAGGTAAGCCAAAAATAAACAAAAGGCCACGGTCTCACCGTTTAGATGCAGCAAATCCCACAGGCTTCCTTAGCCTTCCAGCTTTGATAGCGCTCACACTATGGTTAAGTAACACACCACACTTTGCTTCAGTAACACACCACACCCCCCTCTGCTCTGAACTAGCTGCCTTTTAAAGGGCTGGTAAGACCTGGGCTGGAGTATGGGAGCGACCTTCCCACCCAAGCTCTTTGGTCGCTCCATAAAAAACCCGGACCCGAAAAAATACATCTCGATTGATGAGACCCTCGTCAGTTTCAAGGGACGCCTCAGTTTCTGCCAATATATTCCCAGTAAGCGGGCAAGATATGGCGTGAAATTTTACAAACTTTGTGATAGTACCTCTGGGTACACTCACAGGTTTTGGGTTTATGAGGGGAGGGACACCCGCATTCAACCCCCAGAATGCCCCCCCCCCTCCTGGCAGTAAGTGGGAAGACAGTTTGGGAACTTATGTTTCCACTGCTGGATCAGGGTTACCACCTTCACGTGGATAACTTCTACACCAGTGTCCCACTCTTCCAGAGCTACTGTAGCTTGTGGTACCGTGGAGAGAAGCCAAAGAGGTCTCCTTGTAAGTTTTATCTCCCAGTCCGTCCCAAGGTTCCTGTTCGAGGTACCACAACCATGGCATTGAAACCGGATTGTATTCTGGACTACAACCGGTACATGGGAGGAGTTGATCTTTCAGATCAAGTGCTCAAACCGTACAATGCCATGAGGAAGACCAGGACGTGGTACAAGAAGCTAGCCATGCACATAGTCCAAACGGCGATGCACAATGCTTTTGTACTTTACTGATGTACTGGCCACACAGGTAGGTTCATTCAGTTTCAGAAAGTGGTACTGAAAGCCCTTATCTTTGGAAGCCAAGAAGAAGCGGGCCCAAGTACTCCTCAAACTGCAGTCCCCCATATTGTGCCCGGCCAACATTTTCCTGGGATAGTCCCCCACTCTGGAAAGAAAGGAAGATCCCAGAAGCGATGCAGAGTGTGTCATAAGAGGGGCACATGTTACCAGTGCGACATGTGTCCTGACAATCCAGGCCTCTGCATCGGAGATTGCTCTAAAGCAGTGCTTCTAAAACTTTTTGTTCTCGGGCCTCACCCGGGCCTCACCAACAAACATATACAACTATGAAGCACCAGATACCGCTATGTAGTGCACATAATATCCCAGAGCAGCGTCAAAACAACACCAAAGTGCAGAAATAAATGTTGCTTCACCTTTAGTGAACCACCAGCACAGTGCATAAAATACATACTGCTCCACCTGCAGTAACCCATTACCACATAGTGCTCCACCTGTATACCAGCCCCACAGTGCAGCATTTCTTTCTCCATAACACACACACATGCTAGTATGATTCTACTGTTAACCTCCTCTTCCTGTGGTAGCTCCCTCTCCCTTCATTACCACATTTCTGTACATTTGGCATTCCTTTCACTGTCAGAGTGATGTGCAGTGTTCCTGGCACTGTCAAAGTGATGTGCAGTGTTCCTGGCACTGTCAAAGTAGTAGGCATTACCATAATAGCTCCCATATAGTAGTTAATTCCCTCAATAGTGCCTTACAAATAGTAAATTCCCCCACTAGTGCCCCACAGTTAAAAACCCCGCTAGTGACCTACAAATTGTTAATTCCCCCAATAGTGACACATCAGTGTCCCACAAATAGTTAAATCCCCTGTAGCGTCCCGCAAACAGTTAAATTCCCCAGATTTGGTATGTGGGTTGCCCCCTGTGCGTAAGACCCCCTGCTTTTCCCCATATAGTAATAATGCCACAGCTGTAACACTCATACAATAATAATGCCCGCTGCTATACCGTTATATAGTAATAATGTCCCCTGCTGTGCCCTCCATATAGTAATAATGTCCCCTGCTGTGCCCTCCATATAGTAATAATGTCTCCTGCTGTGTCCCCATATAGTAATAATGTCTCCTGCTGTGTCCTCCATATAGTAATAATGTCTCCTGCTGCGTCCCCATAGTAAATGCCCCCTGCCCTAGTGTGCCCTAATAGCAATATCCACCGTTCCACTCCCCCCCCCACCACCATAACACAAAAATGTCATACTCTCCTAATCTGGGCAGGGAGCGGGTCTTCCTCTCTTCTCCAGCTTCTGAGCCACATGGAAAATCACGTCCAGGCCTGGTGTGCAGAGTGAGGTCCGAGGGGGACAGAGGGGGGAGAGAAGGAAAGAGGGGGAGAGAGGAAGAGAGAGAAAGGGGGTAGATGAGGTAAAGGGGGGAGGAAAGAGGAGGTTATGGGGTAGAGGAGGTAAAAGATGTGAGGGGGAGAGAGAAGGATGGAAAGAGGAGGTGATGGGGAGAGAGGAGGTAAAGGGGGAGATGAAGAGAGAGGAGGTAAAGGGGGTGAGGGGGAGCGAGGAGATGATGGGGAGAGGAGGTGGAGGGGAGAGAGGAGATGATGGGGATACAGAGGAGGTGGAGGGGGAAAGAGGAGATGATGGGGGTACAGAGGTGATGATGGGGGGGGGGGGAGAGAGAGGAGATGATGGGGTAGAGAGGAGATGATGGGGGGGAGGAGAGAGGAGATGATGGGGGTACAGAGGAGATGGGGGGAGAGAGGAGATGGGGGGAGAGAGGAGATGATGGGGGTACAGAGGAGATGATGGGGGGGAGGAGAGAGGAGATGATAGGGTACAGAGGAGAGAGGAGATGATAGGGTACAGAGGAGATGATGGGGGTACAGAGGAGATGATGGGGGTGAGAGGAGATGATGGAGGTGGAGAGAGATGATGATGGGGGTACAGAGGAGATGATGGGGGTACAGAGGAGATGATGGGGGGAGGAGAGAGGAGATGATAGGGTAGAGAGGAGATGATGGGGGTAGAGAGGAAATGATGGAGGTGGAGAGAGATGATGATGGGGGTAGAGAGGAGATGATGGGGGTAGAGAGGAGATGATGGGGGTAGAGAGGAAATGATGGAGGTGGAGAGAGATGATGATGGGGGTAGAGAGGAGATGATGGGGGTAGAGAGGAGATGATGGGGGTAGAGAGGAGATGATGGGGGTACATAGGAGATGATGGGGGTAGAGAGGAGATGATGGGGGTAGAGATCAGAGGGAGAGATGAGATGATGGGGGTAGAGAAGAGTTGAAGAGAGAGATGATGATGGGGGTACAGAGGAGATGATGGGGGTACAGAGGAGGTGGAGGTGGAGAGAGGAGATGATGGGGGTACAGAGTAGATGATGGGGTAAAGAGGAGATGGAGAGAGATGATGATGGGGGTACAGAGGAGATGATGGGGTAGAGAGGAGATGGAGAGAGATGATGATGGGGGTACAGTGCAGGGCCGTTTTAATACATTGGTGGGCCCAGTGCACAGCCCTCAAGAGTGGGCCCCACCTTCCCTTTCGGCACATTGTATAATGTACTGAATTTGCCCCCACACTGTATTAAGAGCCCCAATACATACAGTAGTTACCTTATAACACTATTTCCACCATACAGTGATTACATATTACATAAAAACTGCACTAAACAAAACAGAAAGATATCACCAATGATACCATTACATAATACCGCCACATCATGACCCCTAACACTACAACCCTATAACAGAGTGCAGTTACATCCAGTGACTCACCGGGGGCGTCTTCTCTGATCAGAGTCTGTCACCTTTTCTTTTTCTCTCCATCCAGCCTGGGCCACCTTGAAGTCTTCTCCTGGCTGTGAATCTTCTTTCCAGAATCTGCCAGAGAAATATTTTAGGCTCCAACACATACAGTAGTTAGGTCCCTTTTACCCCTATACAGTAGTTACACCCCTCTGTACCCCTACATAGTTACACCCCTCTGTGCCTCCATAGTTTTAAGGTGTCCTTGTAGTATATAGACCCTCATGTGGTCCTCCAGTTATATACAGCCCTCCTGTGCGCTCACCCATTAGTATATAGCCCCCCTGTGCACTCTCCCCAGTAGTATATAGCCCCCCCTGTGCTCTTCCACAATAGTATATAGCCCCCCTGTGGTCTCCCCCAATAGTATATAGCCCCCCTGTGCTCTCCCCCAATAGTATATAGCCCCCCTGTGCTCCACCCCAATAGTATATAGCCCCCCCTGTGCTCTCCCACAATAGTATATGGCCCCCCTGTGCTCTCCCACAATAGTATAACGCCCCCCTGTGCTCTCCCCCCAATAGTATATAGCCCCCCTATGCTCTCCCACAATAGTATATAGCCCCCCTGTGCTCTCCCCAATAGTATATAGCCCCCCTGTGCTCCCCATAATATATAGCCCCCCTGTGCTCTCCCCCATAGTATATAGACCCCTGTGCTCCCTAATAGTATATAGACCCCTGTGCTCCCCAATAGTATATAGCTCACTGTGCTCCCCAATAGTATATAGCTCCCCTGTGCTCCCCAATAGTAAATAGCTCCCCTGTGCTCCCCCATAGTATATATCCCCCTGTGCTCCCCCATAGTATATAGCCCCCTGTGCTCCCCCATAGTATATAGCCCCCTGTGCTCCCCAGTAGTATATAGCCCCCTGTGCTCCCCAGTAGTATATAGCCCTCTGTGCTCCCCAGTAGTATATAGCTCCCCTGTGCTCCCCAGTAGTATATAGCTCCCCTGTGCTCCCCCATAGTATATAGCTTCCCTGTGCTCCCCATAGTATATAGAACCCTGTGCTCCCCAGTAGTATATAGTCCCCTGTGCTCCCCCATAGTATATAGCTCCCCTGTGCTCCCCATAGTATATAGCTCCCCTGTGCTCCCCATAGTATATAGACCCCTGTGCTCCCCAGTAGTATATAGTCCCCTGTGCTCCCCCATAGTATATAGCTCCCCTGTGCTCCCCCATAGTATATAGCCCCCTGTGCTCCCCCATAGTATATAACTCCCCTGTGCTCCCCCATAGTATATAGCTCCCTGTGCTCCCCCATAGTATATAGCTCCTCTGTGCTCCCCCATAGTATATAGCCCCCTGTGCTCCCCCATAGTATATAGCCCCTGTGCTCCCCAGTAGTATATAGCCCCCTGTGCTCCCCAGTAGTATATAGCTCCCCTGTGCTCCCCAGTAGTATATAGCTCCCCTGTGCTCCCCCATAGTATATAGCTTCCCTGTGCTCCCCATAGTATATAGAACCCTGTGCTCCCCAGTAGTATATAGTCCCCTGTGCTCCCCCATAGTATATAGCTCCCCTGTGCTCCCCATAGTATATAGCTCCCCTGTGCTCCCCATAGTATATAGACCCCTGTGCTCCCCAGTAGTATATAGTCCCCTGTGCTCCCCCATAGTATATAGCTCCCCTGTGCTCCCCCATAGTATATAGCCCCCTGTGCTCCCCCATAGTATATAACTCCCCTGTGCTCCCCCATAGTATATAGCTCCCTGTGCTCCCCCATAGTATATAGCTCCTCTGTGCTCCCCCATAGTATATAGCCCCCTGTGCTCCCCCATAGTATATAGCCCCTGTGCTCCCCAGTAGTATATAGCCCCCTGTGCTCCCCAGTAGTATATAGCTCCCCTGTGCTCCCCAGTAGTATATAGCTCCCCTGTGCTCCCCCATAGTATATAGCTTCCCTGTGCTCCCCATAGTATATAGAACCCTGTGCTCCCCAGTAGTATATAGTCCCCTGTGCTCCCCCATAGTATATAGCTCCCCTGTGCTCCCCCATAGTATATAGCCCCCTGTGCTCCCCCATAGTATATAACGCCCCTGTGCTCCCCCATAGTATATAGCTCCCTGTGCTCCCCCATAGTATATAGCTCCTCTGTGCTCCCCCATAGTATATAGCCCCCTGTGCTCCCCAATAGCATATAGCCCCCTGTGCTCCCCCATAGTATATAGCCCCCCTCTGCTCCCCCATAGTATATAGCTCCCCTGTGCTCCCCATAGTATATAGACCCCTGTGCTCCCCAGTAGTATATAGTCCCCTGTGCTCCCCCATAGTATATAGCTCCCCTGTGCTCCCCCATAGTATATAGCCCCCTGTGCTCCCCCATAGTATATAACTCCCCTGTGCTCCCCCATAGTATATAGCTCCCTGTGCTCCCCCATAGTATATAGCTCCTCTGTGCTCCCCCATAGTATATAGCCCCCTGTGCTCCCCAATAGCATATAGCCCCCTGTGCTCCCCCATAGTATATAGCCCCCCTGTGCTCCCCCATAGTATATAGCTCCCCTGTGCTCCCCCATAGTATATAGCTCCCCCATAGTATATAGCTCCCCTGTGCTCCCCGATAGTATATAGCTCCCCTGTGCTCCCCCATAGTATATAGCTCCCCTGTGCTCCCCCATAGTATATAGCTCCCCTGTGCTCCCCCATAGTATATAGCTCCCCTGTGCTCCCCAGTAGTATATAGCCCCCTGTTCTCCCCCATAGTATATAGCTCCCCTGTGCTCCCCCATAGTATATAGCTCCCCTGTGCTCCCCCATAGTATATAGCCCCCTGTGCTCCCCCATAGTATATAGCCCCCTGTGCTCCCCCATAGTATATAGCCCCCTGTGCCCCCCCATAGTATATAGCCCCCTGTGCTCCCCAATAGTCTATAGCTCCCCCTCCCATATACCATTGAAAAAAAAAACACTGTTACTCACCTAGGTCCACGCGTTCCTCTTCTCTTCCCTCTTGTGGCCGCACTTCCTGTGGTCACAAGAGGCTGCACTCCCCTTACCCTCGCACCGACACTCCAGTGACGTCGGGCGCTAGAGGGAGAGTGCGGCCTCTTGTGACCGCAGGAAGTGCGGCCACAAGAGTGACTGACAGGGAGGGAGCCAATGGCTCTCTCTGTCAGTGTCGCTGCTGCTGCAGCGCTGAAGCGCCGCAGCAGCAGCGGGCAGGGGAGCGGCGAACGGCGGGGCCCTGCAGGGGTCGCCACGGAGGGGTAAGTAGATTACCCATCCATGGCGCTCCCCCCTGACAGGCTGGTGGCCGGAGCCCTGTGCGACCGCATTGGTCGCACATAACAACGGCCGGCCTGCTCGGGGGGGGGGGGCCCTTTAACCAGTGGGCCCAGTGCACGTGCACCATGTGCCCTCTGGTTGAAGCGGCCCTGGTACAGAGGAGATGATGGGCTAGAGAGGAGATGGAGAGAGATGATGATGTGGGTAAAGAGGAGATGATGGGGGTACAGAGGAGGTGGAGGGGGAGAGAGGAGATGATGGGGGTACAGAGTAGATGATGGGGTAGAGAGGAGATGGAGAGAGATGATGATGGGGGTACAGAGGAGATGATGGGGGTAGAGGGGAGATGGAGAGAGATGATGATTGGGGGTACAGAGGAGATGATGGGGTAGAGAGGAGATGGAGAGAGATGATGATGGGGGTAAAGAGGAGATGATGGGGGTAAAGAGGGGGTAGAGAAGAGGTGGAGGGGGTGGATTTGGAGTGGGGGGAGGGGGATGTCCTATTACTGAGAGAGGTCTGGCCAGCTTCCGGTAAGGGAACCAGGTCAGCGAGGAGGTAGTGGTGCATGGGGCTACCCTGCCGGAGGCTCCTGCAGCAGTGGATTGTGGACCAGCAGATGTGGCACCACACTTCCACCGGCAGCAGCAGCATCAGCCGTAGGACGTGGGGGGCCCCATCTCCCGGTCCACAATCCACTGCTTAAATGGGGAGAAGCGGCGGCAGCAGGTAGGCATGGCGGGCGCCCCATCCCCCAGTCCACAATACACTGCAGGAGCCGCAGGCGGGGTAGCCTCGCACACCACAACCCCCTTAGCCACTGACTTTCTTTGTGGCCATGCTGGTTCAGCGGCCGCCTGCAGGGAAATCAGCCTGCCGCTGCCGCCTCTCCTATCCGCCTGTGCAGGCCGACTCAGACAGCCTGCCCAGGACTCCCCAGGCTGCCGCATATCCTCCTTGAGCCCCCAATCCTTCGACTTCATCCTTCCCCTAGCAGCCTCACTAAGTCCCGTACCCCACAGAACACTGCTGAGCTGCTGCTGGGGGAAGGATGTGAAGGCAGCGGCAGTGATAGGTGCTGGGACACTGCTGTGTGATAGCAGTGTCCCGGCACCCAAAACAAAAGTAATTTCCCCCACCTCCCCACGTACCCCCTCAACCTGCGGCGCGTACCCCCAGGTTGAGAAGCCCTTATTTAATCAGCAGGTCATAAATCTTGGAGTCCCTGCTGTGTGCCGATGTCGGGCACAGACCGGGACCCTGCGCCTCACCAGACTGTGAGCTGCGCCACACCAGTGAGGCGCGCCTCGCAGTTTGAGAAGCGCTGCTCTAAAGCGTACCACTCGTCCATGGCCTAAATTTAATTTTTGCCACAGGTAAGTTATGTTTTCATGCCAACATGGAAAGTCACACTGGTTTGACTCCGTCATC
Organism: Dendropsophus ebraccatus; assembly: GCF_027789765.1. Taxonomy (NCBI): domain Eukaryota; kingdom Metazoa; phylum Chordata; class Amphibia; order Anura; family Hylidae; genus Dendropsophus; species Dendropsophus ebraccatus. The sequence goes on from NC_091458.1 coordinate 10,891,064, forward strand.
TACTAGATATGAGGGACTATACTCCATAATCGGTTTCGAACATTGGCATTAGAATGCTGCGGTCTGGCTGCTCCGTGGAAACAGCCCAAGTCCCACCAGGAAAACAGGGATATCGCCTAGATCATAGGCTGTATCCCTGTTTTCCAGGCAGAACTCGGGTTTTCTCCACCTTCTCCACAGAACAGCCAGACAGCAACATTCTAATGACGATGTTTGAACTCAATTATCAAGTATACTCGCATTATCAAGACATACACTGCATAATTAGTGGAGGGCAGACTTTCCATGTCGGCATCACTTGCCGATGTGGAAAGTCATACTGGCCTGACAGTTGAGCAGTGTGAAAATTGGTATTTTTACTTTTCACCCACTGCAGCACATTTAGTCTAGGAAAATAAATTAGAAATACTCATGCACCCTACACCCCTAAACATATTTTTGGGTGGTGTGGTTTTGGGGTATTTCTCTATCTTATTTTCTTGACAATGTCTGCAACTGTCAGCCAATGCCGTGCATATCTCCTAATTTACACCTCAAATACACATGGCGCTCACTTTGGCTTCCGAGCGCCATTGTATTTTCAGGCTTATGATTATGGTCACATTTATTTATTTATTTTTATTATAGAAGGGACATACACAGAATAATTAGGGTATGTTCACACTGAGCAAAATCAGCAGAATCCCGTGGCGGAGTCCCACCTATTTCAGTGTGTTTATGGTAGGGCTTGCGTGCCTCCGCTCTCCGCTCTTAGAACTGACTTTTTAATTCAATTAGCGGAGAGTGGAGGCGTGCGAGCCCTACCATAAACACAGTGGTTTACGCTGAGGCAGGCGGGATTCTCTGCTGCGGAATTCCGCCAATTTTGCTCAGTGTGAACGCACCCTTAAGGCGGAATTTCAGACGGAACTCTCCGCGTGGTATTCCACCAGACTCCGTGTGATACTATGTACTGTAGGTCTATGAGAGGGCATGCACCTGCCTCCTTTCATCATTCTTTAAGAGAAAGAATGAACATGTTAATTATTTCTCGTGGAGAGCGTCGGAAAGGAGGCGGCCTTGCACCCTCTCATCGACCTATATAGTATCACACTGAGTCTGTTGGAATTACTTCCGAAATTCTGCCAGTTTTACTCATTGTGAACATACCCTTAGTGGAGGGCAGACTTTCCATGTCTGCATGAAATACCGATGTGGAAAGTCATTCTTGCCTAACCGTTGAGCAGTGTGAAAATTGGTATTTCTACTTTTCACCCACTGCAGCACATTCAGTCCAGGAAAATAAATTTTAGAAATGCTCATGCACCCTAAACCCCTTAATACATTTTTTGGGTGGTGTATTTTTGTAATGGGGTCCTTTTTGAGCGTTTCTCTATTTATTTTCCTGAAAATGTCTGCAACTGTCAGCCAACTATGTGCATGTATAATTTATTTTTTTAACTTTTATCCCTACCTATGAGCCTGTCACCAGTGAGGTTCTAATAGCAGGAGGGCTCAAAAGGGCTTTCAGGCCTAAAAAGGGCACTCTGTCCTTTTGGAGGCTTGTCCTGCGCCCACATGGCAATTTATTTACATACCTATATGCTTGTCACCAGTGGGGTCCATATATGCATTACATCCCTTGTTACATTTTTTGTGGGGTGAATTTCACATAATTGGGTCACTTGTGGGGGGGTACCCACTGTACTGGCCTAGTGGCTCTGTAAACTGAACATGGCTTGTGTCATCCCTTGCTGCCTGAAAAGGGAACTTAATCCTTTTGGAGGCTTGTCCTGCACCACACTCGGGGGAAATTGCTCTACTCATATTTTTTTTTTTCATTTTTACTTTTAACCCCTTGTGAAAAATTTAAATTAACACCAATATTTTAGTTTAAAAATTTAAATTTTTAATTTTCACAGAACAGTGTTCCACCTATGTGCCTGTTACAAAGTGGGGTCCATATGCCCATACCCCTTGTTAGATTCCTTGAGGGGTGTAGTTTCCATAATAGGTTCACTTGTGGGGGGTTTCTACTGTTTTGGCAGCACAGGGACTTTGTGAACCTGACATGGCCTTCGTCCTTAATTCTGGCCAAATACAGCTTCCAAATTCTAAATTGCGCTCCTTCCCTTTGGAGGCTTTCCGTGTACCCCCATGGCACTTTGTGTCCACATGTGGGGTATTCCTGTAATCGGGGTAAATTGCTCTATATGATGAGTAATTTATTTTTTTCTTTTAACCCCTTGTGAACATCAAAAATTCAAAATTACACCAACATTTATGTGTAAAAAAATAGAATTTTCATTTTCACGCCACATTGTTTCACATTTATGCCTGTCACCAGTGGAGTCCATATTCTCACTATACCCCTTGTTAGATTCCTTGAGGGGTGTAGCTTCCATAATGGGGTCACTTGTGGGGGGTTCTTCTGTTTTGGCAGCACAGGGACTTTGTGAACCCGACATGGCCTTCGTCCTTCATTCTGGCCAAATCCAGCTTCCAAATTCAAAATTGCGCTCCTTCCCTTTGGAGGCTTTCCGTGCACCCCCATGGCACTTTATGTCCACATGTGGGGTAGTCCCTATAATCGGGGTAAATTGCTCTACATGATTAGTGTTTTATTTTTTCTTTTAACCCCTTGCTAACATGAAAAATTCAAAGTTACAACAACATTTTAGTGTAGAAAATTAAAAATTTTCACGGCACATTGTTCCTCCTTTTGTGTCCTTCACCAGTGCGGTCTATATGCTCGCTACACATCTTTTTTCAATCTTTGAGGGGTGTAGTTTCCTAAATGGTGTCCACTTAGGGGTGTTTGTTATGTTTTGGCACCCAAGAGCCTCTGCCAACCTTGATTGGTACTTTGAAAATTGGCCAATTGTAATAGAGGCTTCAAAATTCACTAGGCGCACCTTTGTATCTGAGGCTTGTCGTTGAGTCAAACAGCGCAACAGGGCCACATATCATATAAAAATTGTGGTGCATTTCTCTGAAAATAGGTTTACTTTTATGAGAGATATTGGATCACAATATAATTTCTGCAAAGAAAATTGAAATTTAAAATTTTTTTTTACACACGCAGCTTTTATTTCTGTGACTCACCTAAAGGGTTAAAAAACTTTCTGGATGTGCTTTTGCACACTTTGGGAGGTGCAGTTTCTGAAATGGGGTGTTTTGCGGGGCATCATAACATACAGTCCCCTTAAATACACTTCAAATGCGAAGTGGTCCCTTGAAAAATCTGATTTTGAAATAAAATGCTGCCAAACTTTGAAGCTTTCTATTGTCTAAAAAATTGAAAGCAAATTTAATAAATGCTACCATCATAAAGTAGACATTTTGCTAATGCTATTTATTATATAATTTATGTGGCATAACCATTTTCCTTACAAGCAGAAAATTTCAAATTTAGAAAAATGCAATTTTTCACATTATTTAGTCTTTTTTTTTCATAGAGATTCGTTATGCGTATTGACTCCAATTTACCAGAAAAATAAAGTGTAACATGTCACGGGCAAACAATCTCAGAATCAGTCGGATAGGTAAAAGCATCCCGAAGTTATTAATGGATAAAGTGACACATGTCATATTCCTGAAATTTGCTCCGGTCCTTAAGGGCATTTTGGGCTCCGTCCTTAAGGGCTTAAAGGGGTAGTGCGGCCCTAAAAAATTATTCACAGAATAACGCACATTCAGCGATTCGGCCGGTCGGCCGAAGATGACGTTTGGCACAAGATGGAGGACATGCACGACACGGATCAGGTAATGTATAATGCACCAACACTTCCGGGTACATGGGCGGGGGTGGTGGGAGACGGGAAGGGGCGATTCACAGACATAACATACATTACAAAGTTGTATAACTTTGTAATGTGCGTTATTCTGTGAACAATTTTTTAGCGCCGCACTACCCCTTTAAATGACTGCCACTATGGGATCTCATACCAGCTATTAGCTCCAGGGTCTACTATACATAGCAGGCGACCCCTGTTGTTTATGGAGCGGGCTCAGCTCATGAGCCTGCTCCATTAACTCCCTCACATCAGCTGACATATATATCCATATGGCTTACGTAATGGGGATAAAATAAGAGGCCAATTAATAAAAAGGGGACTGATGTTGTGTTGAGTTAATGTTGAGTTTTTTGATAGTTTCCTGTAAAGTATGAGGTGATTACCAATTTTATTATCATTGGTTCCAAATTTTTATTGGTTTTAAATCTGCTGCCGTATCTCATTGTAGAGATTTACTGAGTAAAAGAGAGCAGATTCCATCTGTGAAATGTTTCAGCTCCTTATATTTGACCTTTCTCTTCCTATTCTCTACAGATGTCCAGAACCGTCACAAGAAACATTTATATGGAAAAACTGAGAAACTTATAGAGAACAAACCTCCAAGATGTAACCAGGAAGAGGAAAGCTTCCCATTGTGTACACGTTATGTGAACCTCATCATCGTCTCCTCGGATCAGTTTAGGGAACGTTCTGGAAATGAGCTCATAGAGACCGGGGTAAAACATGAGGAATATTTAAAGAAAGCCCAAAATAACTTACAGCGCATTTCCCCCAACAAGATGTTCCGCTGGTGTCACCGATCCAGACTTGTGCCACATATAGTAATGGTGAGCGGAGTGCCGGGTGTAGGGAAGACCACGCTGATGCAGAAGTTTGTCTATGACTGGGTGAGGGGTGATCTCTATCAAAGATTCTCTTTTGTCTTCTTCTTCAAATTCCGGGAGCTGAACAGCCTGGATGAGGTTAGTCTGGAGACCATGATCCTCCAACAATACCCGTATCTGGAGCCGCAGATTGAGAACATCTTACAAGATCCAGAGAAACTTCTCTTCATATTTGATGGATTAGATGAAAGCAATCACACAATGGATTTCACATCCGGTCACTTGTTCTCTATTCCTAGAGAGCGCGGACATTGGGGTCAGATTGTGGATAGTTTGGTGGGAAAGTCTCTTCTTAATGGTTGTTCTGTTCTAATGACCAGTCGCCCCACCAGACTGGCATCAATAGATTGTGATGTTTTCCAGCGAATAGTAGAGATCATCGGGTTTTTTCCAGAAGAACGACAGACGTACTTTGAGAATTTCTTCTCTGACCCTGAACTGGCAGAAAAGGCTTTTACTTATGTGAAGCAGAATGACACATTGTACACGTTCTGTTACCTCCCGTCCTACTGCTGGATTATCTGTACAGTGTTATCCAGGAGCTTCCAGACAACAAGTAGTGATCAGCCGCCATCATTATTACCCAAAACAGTCACCCAGCTCTTTGCCATATTTGTCGCCAACATCCTGACCAATCACAGCCTGGAGAAAAGTGACGCTCAGAAGGTCCTGCAGTCCATCGGATGGATGGCAGAACATGGAGTCATGAATCACAGGATTATTTTCGATGAACGAGATCTGGATTCTTTCCATGTGGACAATAAGTCAAAGCTCTTATCAAGTTTTCTGATGGAGTCGGAGGAACCTGTGACCTATTCCTTCTTACATCTCACTGTTCAGGAATTCTTCTCTGCCTTGGTGCATTATGCTGATTATTCTCCTAAGAAGTTACAAGAATCACTAAATAGAGCCCAATCCTATCCTGATGGACGTGGTGAGATGTTTCTCCGTTTCCTGTGTGGTCTATCAGACGCCTCCACCAGGTCAATACTAACTGGATACCTGCACACACAGGCAGCTCAGGCCTCCAGACATGTCATCACTTGGTTCAACCACTTTGTTCCAGAAGAACAGAGGCTGGGGGAAAAAGAAGACAAGAAGCGACTTCTCAGGATATTCTACTGTCTGTATGAATCCCGGAATAAACCTCTAGTGCTGGAATCTTTACAATCATGCAGAAGATTGGACTTTTTTGGTGTTAACTTGTCGGCTCTAGACTGCACAGTGTTATCATTTATCATGGAGGTCTGCACAAATATAGAAGAACTCCAACTATCTGACTGTTCATTAGACCCTGAAGGATTAGAGAGACTTGCACCAGCTTTACATAACCTGCAGGAACTGAGGTAAGTGACTAATTCTATGTTATATTTCTGTGATATTAATGTTCTAACAAATATCTGATACATTTATTGTCCTTATACTTCTATAATGGAGTAGATGGGGTCAGATTCTTATGGTAATTTTAGTGAGGAGAGGGCTGAGTAGTAGACTGAGAATCTAGGTTTCCCTCACCTCAATATCTCATAAAAATACCACCACCTATACTTATCAGGCAATAGGGGCTTATTATAGATATCTCACTATCCCAACGCCAAACTAGCCTCCCTATAATACAATAGTAATGTTCTCTATTTAGAAGTTCTTTTGTAAAGTGGTAAAGTAAAGATGATTTATATAACGAAGGAAGTATAGATTATTTATATGTCAGTTTACTTATCCCACACAGTGAACGCCGTAAAAGAAGAAAAATACTCAGATCCAGAATTGATGATTATTAGTTATTTCATCTCCTAAAATGTGAAATAAAATGTTATTAAAAAGTTGTATGTACTCAAAACCAATAAAAACTACAGCTCATCGTTTCTCCAACATGAGCCCTAACACATAGTAAAAAACAGTACAGGAGCACTATGAGATATGAAGAGTGTATATTGCTGATACTTATGCGTGATCTTGATAGTTATAAGAGAAACAGATCACTGATCTCAAGGAGACAAGTCAAAGATATCACTGCTGGGTAAAGTGCTCAATGCAGTGAAATTCTAGGTGCATTGCTCCCTGGGAAACATGAATGTGCAAAAAAAGATCCCATGGAGCCTCATGTACGAGTCTCAAAACACAGGACTAGCCAGATATCCCTCCGCTAAGGACCCAGCCAAGGAGTGGCTTCTTTAGGGAAACCACCATATTAGGTGGCCCTATAAGTCAATGTAATGACAAGGGAAAAACCAAGACCAGGTATCCATCCACAGACAGCTGTTTCGGGGTGTTGCCTCTCATAAGTGGAGCAGGATTCTGGCTAGGTGGGAGCAATGCCTAGTAGAGCCATAAGAGAAACAGATGACTGATCTCAGGGACACCAGCCAAAGATATCACTCAATGCAGTGAAATCCTAGGTGCATTGCTCCCTGGGAAACATGAATATGCAAAAAAATCCCATGGAGCCTCATTTAAAAGTCTCGAAACACAGGACTAGCCAGATATCCTTCCAAGAAGGAGGCAGCCAAGGGGTGGCTCATGTAGGGAAACCACCAAAACCACCATATTAAGTGGCCCTATAAGTTAATGTAATGACAAGGGAATAACCAAGACCAGGTATCCATCCACATACAGCTGTTTCGGGGTGTTGCCTCTCATAAGTGGAGCAGGATTCTGGCTAGGTGGGAGCAATGCCTAGTAGAGCCTTGGTTTTTCCCTTATCATTACATTGACTTATAGGGCCACTTAATTTGGTGTTTTTGGTGGTTTCCTTTCAGGAGCCACCCATTGGCTGCGCCCTTCCTGGAGGGATATGTAGCTAGTCCTGTGTTTCAAGACTCTTAAATGAGGCTCCATGGGATCTTTTTTGGCATGATCTTGATAGCGGAAGAGAATAGAAAAATAAATGAATGGTACAGTGTTAGCATACTAACAAAGTCATGATACAATCCGGAAAAAAAACCAACTCATGATACAATCCCGACTACAAGCCCTGTGGGGATGTATGTGGTTACAGGGGGATAGATTACTACACACACAAATGCATCGCTACACAATGTTACAATCCTGTGTAGTTATGGTAAATTAACTCTCTCGCGGTCCTGAAGGGGGTTAAGGATGTAACTGTTACTTCCAATCTTGATCATGTGGGAATCGGCTACTGTGATGGCTATCCAAGCACTAGGTGCGGGATTCAGCCCTGGCCAGTGGTGACTCACTGCTCATGCAGTCAATTCAGTTGGAGATTTAAAATCTGTATCCTGAATGCTACGCTGTTAGTAATGTCACTTCTGTAGCCAGAAAGGGTCTTACGTCCTCCTACGTGTTTCAGGCATTGCGTTCTTCTTCATCAGGGAGTCTGATGCCTCCTTGGTAGCATTCCTTATCTGGGATTACATGATTATGAATAAGTAAAAACATTAGTGAGAGGGAGTTTCATGAAGACCATATTAGTGATGAGTTCAAATGTCAGGGTAGTTTCCTCTCCCTATAATTAATGATGTTTGGAGAAATACAAAGTAATACCAAATACCTCATTTATATTAGAAAAGAGATGTCGAAATGCAAATGAGAAAATGCAAACTAGGAGATGCAAATGAAGAAATAAAAATGATGCATGATTTAGTACTGCATTCTAAAATATATAATTCTGTGTCCATGTGGAGACTTGTGTCTGTACCAGTTAACTGTGCTATATCATTTCCTCCTCCCCATAGGGGGTTAATTTTCTCAATGCCACAGAAGGCTGAGCCCTTCATGGATCCCCTATGATGTTCAGAAAAATAGCGAGACAGAGAATGGGGGACATTTACTAGGAGTTTTAGTGACTCTTCTAATAAGAATTAGTGAATTTTTTGTGCAACTTTTTAAAAAGTTGCAAATTATAGATTAGGCTGTGATTCCTGGATTATCTGAACTTTTGGGTGAATACTCAAAACAGGTAGATAAAAAAAAAAGTCGCATCTAAAAAATATTTACCTTTCGAATACTGGTTCATAAATAGAACTTAGATAAAAAAAATGGGTAAAAAAAATCCCATTATTCATTTAAAAATAAGCGCAAAACCTGAGCCACAGCTTTTCCTACAAATTTTTTTTTTTTTTTTTTTTAATTAAAGATGGGAAGTCTGGTTGATGTCCTCCAATTATTTTGTCTTGATTCAAGTGTTTTTTCACTATATTTTTACACTTTATGAAATGTATCTGATGATAATAGGGATTTTCATTTTATTTTCTTCTTCCCATTTATCATTCTCTGTATTACTTTTTTCCTCTAGTACTTTAGTTTTTTCTCATTCTGTGTTTTGCAAGTTTTCTAGTTTCCATCAGTTCTCCTTTAGGTATCCTTTTGTCACATATTTTTTGATAGTTTATTAACCTCCTTAGGGAATTCTTCCATTTTGGTACAGTTTCCCTAAGAGCCAATTGGCGCTTAGGGATGTTCGTGAGCCATATTGGTAAATGACAATGTGCCATGTGGATGACACTATTACTACCCATTGGTTTGGAATAAGCCTAAGTAAGTATCTGATTATTTTCTAAATATACAGTGAGATCTCAAAAGTGAACCTCAGTAAAGCTATGTGTAAATGATAATAATATGCTTTTATTAATGATCTTCACTTCTGCTTAATTTGGATGCATCCGAAGTCACAGCTGCACGCTCTATTGTGTGATCTGACAAGTTCTCTGCGGCCGTTATCCAATGAATTGTGGCCGCAGAAAACTGACATGTCAGTTTTTTGTGTGGCCGCTAGCGATCCCGGCCAGAGTGTATACCATGTGTGTACGCTCCGGCCAGGATTCCCTCTAGCTGCAGCACAATGTAAGTTAAAGGGGTACTCCAGCGTGGGGGGGGGGCATTTTTTTCCTGGGACCGGGGACGAGGTGGCTGAGGGAAACACTGTCCACTCACCTCCCTGGTTCCAGCGGCAGGTCCCACATCGCGGCGCTCCGGTCCCCGATCGCTTCTTGGTGTCTGACGCGGGCCCGAGACGTGATGTCTCAGGTCCGCTCAGCCAGTCACTGACGGAGGCGGGATCCGTTTCAAGTCCGCTCAGATCCCGCCTCTGTCGGTGACTGGCTGAGCGGACCTGAGACGTATCGTCTCGGGCCCACGTCAGACACCAGGAAGCGGCCGGGAACCAGGGACCGGAGCGCCGCGATGCGGGACCCGCCGCTGGAACCAGGGAGGTGAGTGGATGTTGTTTCCCTCAGCCACCTCCAACCCCGCTCCCAGGAAAAAAATGCCCCCCCGCTGGAGTACCCCTTTAAAGGGGTTATCCAGTGCTACAAAAACATGGCCACTTTTCCCCCTACTCATGTCTCCAATTCAGGTGCAGTTTGAAATTAAGCTCCATTTACTTCAATGGAACTGAGTTTCAAAACCCCACCCAAACTGGAGACAACAGTAGGGGGAAAGTGGCCATGTTTTTGTAGCGCTGGATAACCCCTTTAAGTATTAATCACGGCTGTTGTTGCCGATTTGCCGAATACTTAACTTACGTTGTGTGAACATGGCCTAAGACTGTGTTTACAAGAGTAACGTTAAGGAGGAGTGGCTTGAGGATAGGTATGTGAAACAAGTTGGGAATACGCAAGGATGGAGGCAAGCGGAGCTTGTAATTAACCCAATTAATTTGTCTTATGGTGCGTTTACACAGGCAGATTTATCTGACAGATTTTGGAAGCCAAATCCAGGAGCAGACTGTAGACAGGGAACAGGTGATAAAGGAAAGACTGAGATTTCTCTTGTTTTTAAATCCATTCCTGGCTTTGGCATCCAAAATCTGTCAGATAAATCTGTGTGTGTAAACGCACCATTAGAATGGAGAAGGGTCCTAAGTAACCAGGTGCCAACTTTAAACTAGGGATCTGTAGGTAAATATTCTTAGAAGACAGCCAGACTTTGTCTCCAGGTTGGAATTTGGGTTCAGGCCTGAGTTTCTTGTTGGCTTGTTTTTTACTTGTCTTTTACTTTTACTGTAAATTTTTGGGAAAAAGCTTTTCGCTGGAGTACCCCTTTAATTAAACTCCCCAGACCTGCTCTAGCCACCCTTTTATGCTGCAGGGACTATGCTCCCATTGGTGGAGAGAAACCCAACGCATTAAGTGAGCTGGTTGGCTGAGAGGAATGGAGTAATTAGGGTAAGGCCCTGATAGGCCGAAAGAGGGCCTACTCCAACAAGCAGGTGTTATAGTAAGAAAGAAAAAGAGGTGGCGCCTCATGTGATACCTTAGGAATAGGCATAGGAAGGGATGAACAGTAATATGCTCACCTCTAAGCCACTTGGCTTTGTGCATATCACCCCAATGTGCCAAGGTACAGTACAAGAAGGTCGGCTGCAATTATTACCTGGGATCTGTGTGATGAACCTGGAGATGTGCAGGACTAAGGTTGACTATAGTACATTAGTGGGATGCTACCAAATGAGTCCTGTTGGTAAATATCATAAATTAAAAAAAAAAAAAAATTGGTGCTTATCAAAGGTCAGCACTATCCAAGCATAATCCAAAAGACTGCAGAAGTATAATCCAATGGAGGTTTATTCAAAATAGGAAATATGTGCACTTTTTAAAAATCTTCCATTGCATTATACTGCAGTCTTCTGGTAGGGATGGTCCGAACCTGGTTCGGACGGGGTTCGGACGAACCCAAACCCTCTGCATTGATTACCGCTGTCTGCCCGCTCTGTGCAGCGGGCGGATCCAGTGGGAGGAACGCCTGGAAAAATGGGATACAGCCATAGCCATAGGCTGTATCCAGGGGCGTAGCTAGGGGTTCAGCCTAGGGGGGGCGAGTGAGTCTAAGTGGGCCCCCAACCATTGTTACCCATAGGAAATCTCAGCAGGTGACACAGATTTCTGAATAATAAAGGGAATATTCTTCTACATTTCTTATAGTGAATAAGGATACAGAGCCGTGTAAGAGGCTTCTACATCTGGAATATAGAACCACAAAAAAAGTAAAAGGGCTTAAGATTAGAAAAATATAGCTGCCTTCTTCCACAGACAGCACCACTCTTGTCCTCAGTTTGTGTGTGGTATTCGACTAAAGTGTATGGAGCCAAGTTGTGATACCGCACACAACCTAAGAGCAGGGGTGGCGCTGTTTTTGGAAGAAAACAAATATGCTGTTTTTCTTTTAATTCTAGAGAACCCTTTTAACCAGATTATCTTTGCCTAAAAATAATAGTGGTATAGGTAATATGCTTTTAGACATTAAAAGGGGTGAGTTGGTTGTGATTATACATGTATGTACAATCAAAGATATATGATGAGCTGCTAGATATCCACTTCTATCCTATCTATCTATCTCCTATCTATCTCCTATCTATCTATCTCCTATCTATCTCCTATCTATCTCCTATCTATCTATCTATCTATCTATCTATCTATCTATCTATCTATCTATCTATCTATCTATCTCCTATCTATCTATCTATCTATCTCCTATCTATCTATCTATCTATCTATCTATCTATCTCCTATCTATCTCCTATCTATCTATCTCCTATCTATCTCCTATCTATCTATCTCCTATCTATCTCCTATCTATCTATCTCCTATCTATCTATCTATCTATCTATCTATCTATCTATCTATCTATCTATCTATCTATCTATCTATCTCCTATCTATCTCCTATCTATCTCCTATCTATCTATCTATCTATCTATCTATCTATCTATCTATCTATCTATCTATCTATCTCCTATCTATCTCCTATCTATCTATCTATCTATCTCCTATCTATCTATCTATCTATCTATCTATCTATCTATCTATCTATCTCCTATCTATCTATCTATCTATCTATCTATCTATCTATCTCCTATCTATCTCCTATCTATCTATCTATCTATCTATCTATCTATCTATCTATCTCCTATCTATCTATCTATCTATCTATCTATCTATCTATCTATCTCCTATCTATCTATCTATCTATCTATCTATCTCCTATCTATCTCCTATCTATCTATCTCCTATCTATCTATCTATCTATCTATCTATCTATCTATCTATCTATCTATCTATCTCCTATCTATCTCCTATCTATCTATCTATCTATCTATCTATCTATCTCCTATCTATCTATCTATCTATCTATCTATCTATCTATCTATCTCCTATCTATCTATCTATCTATCTATCTATCTATCTATCTATCTATCTATCTCCAATCTATCTATCTATCTATCTATCTATCTATCTATCTATCTATCTATCTCACTATCTATAAATCGTTACTCCGCAGCACTCCAAATAGGTTTGAAAAACGTGAAGTGAATTTATTGCATCACAAAAACGAAACACAGCAACCAAATAACAGGTGACACGACGTTTCGGCGTAACGTCGTGTCACCTGTTACTTGGTTGCTGTGTTTCGTTTTTGTGATGCAATAAATTCACTTCACGTTTTTCAAACCTATTTGGAGTGCTGCGGAGTATCGATTTATAGCTAATTTGGACCTATGGTCTCGGTCCGGTCTGCTGGCACCTACCTTCGTATACATCGGGTGCTGCCTATATGATTGAGATATCTCACTATCTATCTATCTATCTATCTCCTATCTATCTCCTATCTATCTATCTATCTATCTATCTATCTCCTATCTATCTATCTATCTATCTATCTATCTATCTATCTATCTCCTATCTATCTATCTATCTATCTATCTCCTATCTATCTATCTCCTATCTATCTATATCTATCTCCTATCTATCTATCTCCTATCTATCTCCTATCTATCTATCTCCTATCTATCTATCTATCTATCTATCTATCTCCTATCTATCTATCTCCTATCTATCTATCTATCTATCTATCTATCTATCTATCTAACTATCTATTATCTACCTATCTATCTATCTCCTATCTATCTATCTATATCTATCTCCTATCTATCTCCTATCTATCTATCTCCTATCTCCTATCTATCTATCTATCTATCTATCTATCTATCTATCTCCTATCTATCTATCTATCTCCTATCTATCTCCTATCTATCTCCTATCTATCTATCTCCTATCTATCTATCTCCTATCTATCTATCTCCTATCTATCTATCTATCTATCTATCTATCTCCTATCTATCTCCTATCTATCTATCTCCTATCTATCTATCTATCTATCTATCTATCTATCTATCTATCTATCTAACTATCTATCTAGAAATAGGAAAAAAGCCGCACATCCAAGAGATCATGAAGCAGGTGCTGTACAGAGTCAGTCCCCTGGCTTGGGGATCCCCAAAAGTATGCAAAAATGTTCCGCAGCACACCAGCATAAGAGTGTAAGGTGATTTATAGCAAAAATACAAAGGAGTACAAAAGATGCGACGTTTCGACCTCCTCACGAGATCATCATCAAGCATCATACTTGATAATGATCTCGTGAGGAGGTCGAAACGTTGCATCTTTTGTACTCCTTTGTATTTTTGGAATAAATCACCTTACACTCTTATGCTGGTGTGCTGCGGAACATTTTTGCATAACTATCTATCTATCTATCTATCTCTCTATCTGATAAGTACTGGAAGACTTGAGATTTTGAAACAGAGGTAATTTACAAATCTATATAAGTTTCTGAAACCAGTTAATTTTAAAAAATAAAAATTGCTGGAGTACCCCTTTAACTTACTTTAGCATAAGGTGTATAGATACCTGCATTTGCAACTACATGATGGAGCAGGTACAGCAAGGGGGTCAAATGTGTTGGGGGCGCTTGTGAAAATGTGGTAAGGGCTAAGCAGTAGAGGGAGGGAGAGCGTTCACCATGGTAAGAGCTCTAAAAAAGGGACACAAGTTAGCATGGCCTCTGAGAGAGTGTGGGTGCTGCATGAGGAGGAAGGCTAGCGATCAGAGTGGATGTGGGGGGCCTTTGGTCCCCGGACCTTACTCAGTTCAGCACTGGGGAAGGAAGGGGGGGCTTTCATGAAGATTGGGGTTATTTGGAAGAAGCAGTGTGTTAATTACGGCATAGAGCGGTGTTCTACCAAATACAAAAACATCATTCAGTCACTCACAGAAGGCGGCTTCTCTGCATGGATTGCGATTTTTTTTTTTTTATATATATATATATATATATATATATATATATATATATTCAAGGTTGTTCACTTTTCCTTCGGTCTCCATCTGGCCCCGGCCATCATGAAGACTTTTCCGACCATGACTTGTCTCCACAGGATCTGCTAGAGAGACATTTTAGGCTCCTCGCTCCAGCATTATCCTCATCTCTATACAAACTCCCCTGTAGTGTAGCCCCCTCTATGCAGCCTCTGTGTAGTATAGGCCTCTCTGTGGTATTGCCCCCCCTCTCTGGGGTGTAGGCTTCTCTATAGTAATGCCCCCGTGTGTAGTACACTCCTCTCCTCCTCTGTTTAGTACAGACTACGGATGGTCCGAACAGAGTTCGTACGAACCCGAACCATCCGCAATGATTACCGATGTCTTCCCGCTCCGTGCAGCGGGCGGATCCAGCGGGAGGAACACCTGGAAAACTGGGATACAGCCATAGCCATAGGCTGTATCCCAGTTTTCCAGGCGGTCCTCCTGCTGCACGGAGCGGGCAGACAGTGGGAATCCGATGCCGAGCGTTCGGGTTCAGCCGAACCCGAACCTCGGCGGGTTCGGACCATCCCTAGTACAGACCCTTGTGCAGTCTCCATCATACTGAGTACTATTGCTGGAAAAGCTGGGTGACCTCCATCATACTGACTACAGGATACTGGGAAAGCTGGGTGACTTCCATTATAAAATGATGGGAAAGCTGGGTGACCTCCATCATACTAAGTACAAGATGCTGGAAAGCTGGGTGACCTCCATTACACACTGACATACAGGATGCTGGGAAAGCTGGGTGGCCTCCATGACACTGACGACAGGATACTGGGAAAGCTTGGTGACCTCCATTATGCTGACTACAGGACACTGGGAAAGCTGGGTGACCTCCATTACACACTGACTACAGCAAGGATGTCACACTCAGTCCCTCCAGCTGTTGCAAGTCAGAGCTGTATATATATATATCCTGCCGGTCACTTATCACTTATATATCCTGCTGCTCACTTGGTCATATATATATATATATATATATATATATATATATATATATATATATATATACACATACCGTATATAAACAGCAGTGACCAAGTGAGCAGCAGGAGACATATACTCTGTGTGTGTGTGTATATATATATATATATATATATATATATATATATATATATAATATATCTCCTCCTGATCATTTGGTCAGTGGGGTGGGTATGTGGTTCTGTCTGTCTGTCTGTCTGTCTGTGTGTTGTCACTCCTCTCACAGTCCTCACTCAGTACCTGACATCTTCCAGCACTCGGCAGCCTCACTCCCTGTCAGAGCTGCTGCTGGACGTCTTCAGTCTCTCCCTGGCAGCCATAGACGGTTAGGATCCCTCCAGCTGCTGGTCCCTCCCCTCCCCCTCATACCAGCTCTGTAGGACAGTGAGGGGGAGGGGCCAGCAGCAGCGTGTGAGGAAGAAGCAGGAAGATGCAGGGAGAAGATCCAGCCCTGGCCGGGCTCTGCATCCGACAGCTGAGCGGGCCCCTCAGGAGCAGGGGGCCCGCTATTGTCAGGTGCTGTTGCCTTCTTGGGGGCCCCGGCCACTACAGACATGTGTTAAGGCTGTCTGCAAAAGCAATAGCTTTTGCAGACAGCATTAACAGTCTGAGACCTCAGTGGGCCCCTGCCTGAGTGGGCCCGGGGGCGACCGCCCCCTTTGCCCCCACCAAATTTCGCCACTGGCTGTATCCCAGTTTTCCAGACAGTCCTCCCGCTGTATCCGCCCGCTGCACGGAGCGGACAGACAGCGGGAATCTGATGCCGAGCATTCAGGTTCAGCCGAACCCGAACCTCGGCGGGTTCGGACCATCCCTACTTCTGGATTATGCTTGGAAAGCGCTAATCTTTGAACAAGCAGGCGGCAGACTTGTATGTGCAGAATCACATGTTTACAGTTAACCATTTACATTACTTCAGCATACAGTGGGGAAAATAAGTATTTGACATACTTTGATTTAGTTTTTTCAAGTTTTCCCACCCACAAAGAATGGAGAGGTCCGTAATTTTCATTTAACTGTGAAAGATAGAATCTAAAAAAAAATCCAGAAAATGGCATTGTATGATTTTTAAATAATTGTGCATTTTATTACATGAAATAGGTATTTAGTACAGAAACCTTTGTTTGCAATTACAGAGGTCAGACTTTTCCCGTAGTTTTTATCGGGTTAAAGCTTGTAGATTAGCTAGGCCACTCCTGGACCTTGAAATGCTTCTTATGGAGTCACTCTTTAGTTGTTCCGCTTGTGTGTTTCGGGTCATTATCATGCTGGAAGACCCAACCATGACCCATCTTCAATGCTCTCACTGAGGGAAAGAGGTTGTTGGCCAAAATCTCACGATACACGGCCCCATCTATCCTCCCTTCAATATTGTTCAGTTGTCCTGTTCACTTTGCAGAAAAGCACCCCAAGG
Source organism: Dendropsophus ebraccatus (assembly GCF_027789765.1). Lineage (NCBI taxonomy): Eukaryota > Metazoa > Chordata > Amphibia > Anura > Hylidae > Dendropsophus > Dendropsophus ebraccatus. Next base: position 10,908,224 of record NC_091458.1, read on the forward strand.
TATGATGTTTCTTCCTCCAAACACGGCTATTTTGGTCTCATCTGACCACATGACCTTCTCCTATGCCTCCTCTCTATCATCTAGATGGCCATTGGTGAACTTGATATGGGCCTGGACATGTTCTGGTGTGAGCAGGCTGACCCTCCAGGAGTTTAATCCATGAAGGCTGGGCCAGCATCAGTTTTTTTGCGGGCCCTTGTCACACACTTTACTGACACGGACACTTACTGACACACACATTACTGACACAGACACTGACTGTCACTCACATTACTGACACACACATTAGTGTCACACATTACTGATATGGACACTTACTGACACCCACATTACTGACTGACTGACACACACATACACACAGCACTTGTAGCTCAGTTTTCTTTACTCCTGTCCGGTTGATCTCCACACAGTATTATTGAAGACCTGCAAGTCATGTGTTCAGGTCCTTCACCTCTCTCTCTCTCTCCCTCTCAGGACTAGGGTTAGGATTCTGTGTGCAGAATGCTGACAGGTCCTGCTCCTTCTCTGTCTTCTGATGTTCAGTCCGCTCACCCTGCACTACAGTGGGTGGGCTGAACATTACAGTGCCGCTCCCCTCTCACTTGCCCAAGTAAGCCACCAAGTGCACCACCGCCCCTGCATGAAGGTGTAATGGTCATTGATCAGGTCCTCCTGTGTAGTTCTGGGCTGATTCCTGATCTTTTTCAGAATCATCTTTAACCTATGAAGCGAAATTTTGCATGGAGCCCCAGACCGTCATCTTGTGTTTCTTCCATTTTATAATAATTGCACCAGTTGTTGCGGTTTTACCAAGCTTGTTGCCTATTGTTCTGTAGCCCACCTCAGCCTTGTGCAAGTCTACAGTTCTGTCCCTGGTGTCCTTAAACAGCTCTTTGATCTTGGCCATGGTGGAGAGGTTGAAGTTTGATTGAATGTGTGGACAGGTGTTTTTTTTATCGGTAACAAGCTCAAACAGGTGCAATTAATACAGATAATGAATGCAGAATAGAATGAGCTTTTAAAAGAAAAACTACCAGGTCTGTAAGAGACAGAATTGTCTCTGGTTGGTTGGTGATTAAATACTTATTTTATTTGTTAAAATGCAAATGCAAATGTTATTTGGGAGCCCTTTATGCCCTCTCATAGCAGAAAGGTCCTCATATAGTAGATAACTCCCTCTGTAGCTCCATATAGAAAATAGCATCACTCTGTCTCTCCCCTATCTGTTTGTTTGTAGGTCTCGTGCAGGTCTCGTTTATACTTTGTATTTTATGTTATTTTTTATCTATTATGATGTTTTTATTTGTGTATTATGTACTTATGTACTGTATGCATAGAAAAAAAAAAAAAAAAAAAAAGCGCTGCGGAATCTGTTGGCGCTATACGAATAAATTTATTATTATTAATATTATTATTTGTGCTACAGCCATAGTGGCCACTTATGGGCATAGATTTTATTGTTTCTGGATACACTGATTTATGACATGCCATAAAGTGGATTTGATGTCAGTGGACATATCATATAGCTGCCGCCATTCCTGACATCCACCATACACAAGAGGCGGCTTCTAGTGATGACATTTATGGATGTTACTAACAGCAGGGAACATTTTCTCTCCACATTCACAATCTACAGATTTTATACTAACGCTCTGTGTATGCATCACCCACATCTCATCTACTTCTTATTACAGATTGGATGATAATAATCTACCAGACACTTCCTGCAGCCAGTTGGCATCTGGTATAAGGAAAAACCGGTCCCTGAAGAGACTTGTCCTGTCTTATAACTGTCTGTCTGGTCCTCACTTCAGTGACTTAGGAAAGGTTCTGTCCAGTCTAGACTGCAGAATAGAGGAACTAGAGTGAGTATTAGAAATGTGTACAGGACTGAGCCATGTATCTAATCCTGTCATGTGCAAGAATGTCTGTCATCCAATCCTATCATGTGTGATATTGTTTACTGAGCCATGTATCTAATCCTTTTATATGTGATACTGTCTGCTGAGCCCTAAATCTAATGCTGTCATGTTTGATACAGTCTGCTGAAGTGTGTATCTAATCCTATCATGTGTCATACTGTCTGCTGAGCCTTTACTCTAATCATATCATGTTTGGTAATGTGTACTAAGCTCCTGTATCTAATCTTATCATTTTTTATAATGTTTAATAAGCTGTGTATCCAATCCTATCATGTGCGATACTGTTTGTTGAGCCATGTATACAATCCTGTCATGTCTGATTCTGTCAGCTGAACCCTAAATCCAATGTGTGACACTGTCTAAGTAGTATATCTAATTTTGTAATGTGGGAATTAGGGTGCATTCACACTGAGGAATGGGCAAGGAATGTGTATAGTTCTGTATGGGTGCGTATAGTGCGTATAGTTCTGTGTGGGTGTGTATAGTTCTGTGTGGGTGTGTATAGTTCTGTGTGGGTGTGTATAGTTCTGTGTGGGTGTGTATAGCTCTGTATGGGTGCATATAGTTCTGTATGGGTGTATAGTGCATATAGTTCTGTATGGGTGTGTATAGCTCTGTATGGGTGCGTATAGTTCTGTATGGATGTGTATAGCATATAGCTCTGTATGGGTGCATGGACAGTGATGGGACTTTTTCTGGACTTTTTTTGTTTCTCGGACAGTGATGGGACTTTTTTTTTTTTTTTTTTTTTTTTTACTTTTTGTTGCGGCTAAACTGGGTTCACCTATTTTTTTTAACCTGATTGTAAAGATATGACTGATAAGAACTGATTTTCCCTCAATAAATTTGATAAGCTTGAACACTGAAGTTGCTTTCATGTGTCTTGGTTGATACTCACAGACAGCTGTCACGTTACATTTTTGATTAGGTAGCACCCAGGTATATCTGAGGAGACTAATTTAAGGTCTCACCCTAACAGGGGTGACAACACATCTTGATATTCACAGAAAACCAGGATACAAGGGATTATAGGAGTAATAATTCCTTGTATCCTGGTCTATTCTGTGACAAAAGTACAAATTTGCGTCGCCGTTGTTATTTTTACCAGATTCGTAACAAACTTTTTTAAAGTTTGGTTCGGTACTAAACTTTTTCCAAAGTTCGTAATGATTCTGGTTCATAAAGGTTCGGTTCGCTCATTTGTGCAGTATAACTGGATTTCTTTCAGTACAAAGTAGGATCATACAGCTTTGGGGAACACAGCAGTCAGAAGTGTGTGGGGGTACATCAGTGTGTGGGGGTACATCAGTGTGTGGCGGTACATCAGTGTGTGGGGGTACATCAGTGTGTGGGGGTACATCAGTGTGTGGCGGTACATCAGTGTGTGGGGGTACATCAGTGTGTGGGGGTACATCAGTGTGTGGCGGTACATCAGTGTGTGGGGGTACATCAGTGTGTGGGGGTACATCAGTGTGTGGCGGTACATCAGTGTGTGGGGGTACATCAGTGTGTGGGGGTACATCAGTGTGTGGCGGTACATCAGTGTGTGGGGGTACAGCAGTGTGTGGGGGTAGAGCAGTGGGGGGGTACATCAGTGTGTGGGGGTACAGCAGTGTGTGGCGGTACAGCAGTGTGTGGGGGTACAGCAGTGTGGGGGGGTACAGAAGTGTGTGGGGGAGAACACAGCCGCCTGGGGGTGGGCGTACAAAGGAGCTAGAGGTGGTGGTGGGGACACAGCAGCCATAACTGTGAGTGTGTGTGTGTGTGGGGGGGGGGGCAGCCTCGGCCAATGGAGGGTACCGGCCCTTCTGATTGTAAGCTCCTATGGGCAGGATCCTCCCTCATGTATCTAGTAACCTCTGCCCCCTGTCTGTACCTCGCTGTCTTCTGTTACAATGTGTTACCCCAGTATTCTGCCATGTAAGTCACTGCGGGAGATGAGGGATAAAGATTCTTCCCAATACACATTATACAGGAATCCTCCGCTAATGACCGGACCCCCCCAGATCATGTGATGAATGGTTACACGGATCATGTGACGTCTGTACACGCTGAGCACATACATGTACGGACTCTCTCATCATACATGGAGACCTCAGCATCTGCAGTAATAGTCACACAGTCCACTCCGCACCATCATAGCCCCAACATCCTGAATCACCGAGTGTCCCATCCCAAAGTCCAAAAAATAGCATAGAAGGAGACAGCACTTGAAAGCACTTTATTCCCATTCCTGCGATGTTTCGGCTAAACACACTAGCCTTTTTCAAGGTGTTAATAAAGACACAATTTTTTCACTTTTCAAGTGCTGTCTCCTACGCTATTTTTTGGATGGTCCAGATGCTGTTCAATCTGGTGAGGTTTGCACTTTCCTATTTTTCCTATTTTGTTGGTGCTGTTACTTTTCTGTTTTACTTTGATCCCAGAGTTCATTTACAAGTGCAAATACGGGGACCCTGCATATCACAGCATCCACCGAATTCTGCTTTACTGCTCATGTGGTGCCCCCGGTGATGATGTTAGTGTGTCGGAGGATTGGCCGCTCACTTGCTAGGTGGTTAGGTGTGACTCCACGCCGGAGGTGGTTGGCCAAAATACAGCTGGACCTTGGAGTGTTACTTCATGACGCCAGTGCCAGGTAGGCACACAGGTGTGATGGCACGTCTGCCACCCACAGAAAGGGGAAGTGTCCCAAGGTTGCGGTGTGTGCTGTGTCGGTGGTTTGCAAGGAATCACAGAGTCTCTTTAGCGTAAGAAAGGCTGGTTTACTAGTTGCAAATGTGCAGCAGGTCATACAAAAGTAATAGTCTGAAGTTTCTCTGGAATAAGCACTGGATAACACACTTGACAATAGCTCCCAATAAATACTGATCAGTAGTAGAAGTGCAATGTAGGATATAGTCGTGCTGACTGGGTAGTGCATTGAGTAATACGAAGAAGCAGAGTAGTAGAAGTGCGGTGTAGGATATAGTCGTGTTGACTGTGTAGTACTGAGCTCTGCCGGGATATTGGAGGATGAGGTAAAATACTTAGAAGAAGAAGACGAACACCTGTGCCAGTGTATTGATTTTGAATTAGTCTTCACACCACCTTATGCCCACTAGACTCGGCTAAACCTTCCTAGAGGGTGACACAGGCTCCAGACCTTGTTACCTGGGATGAGCGGAACGCTGAGGGTTCCTTGCTGGCAACCGCGCTGCGAGATTGAGTTCATAGGCTACTGCAACTTTGCTCTATCTAGATCAGTTCCTAGCTTTTTGGCTTTCGTGGATACTGTCCTGCTCTGTGGCACTCCTAGTCATCGGCGTGGGTTGAGGTCCTGAGGGGTTTAAAGGGGTTGTCCGGCGATAAAAAATTATTCACAGAATAACACACATTACAAAGTTATACAACTTTGTAATGTATGTTATATCTGTGAATGGCCCCCTTCCCCGTGTCCCACCACCCCCACCCGTGTACCCGGAAGTGTGGTGCGCTATACATTACCTGTCACGTGCCGACTACGGTCTCCGATCCTCAGCAGTGACGTTTTCTTCGGGAGGCCAGCGGATCTTCCCGAGTGCCGGCCGCCCTCTGCAGCGTCATCCGAAGCTCAGCCGCGATTGGCTGAGCATAACTGTGCTCAGCCAATCGCGGCTGAGCAGCTGATGACGTGGCCGCGGGAAGATCCGCCGGCCTCCCGAAGAAGACGTCACTGCTGACAATCGGAGACCGTGGACGACACGAGATGCGGTGAGTATAATGCACCACACTTCCGGGTCTAGCGTGGGTGGGGGGAAACACGGGGAAGGGGGCCATTCACAGACATAACATACATTACAAAGTTATATAACTTTGTAATGTGTGTTATTCTGTGAATAATTTTTTATCGCCGGACAACCCCTTTAACAGTGCATAGTGCTGTGTAGTGTAACTTGTAAGAAAGTTGTTAGAGGTGTACTGTCTTGTGTCCTTCCCATACGGGGCTCTAGCTAAGACTGACTTAAGGTACGGGGACCTGGCAGAGGGCCACTGTGGGGAGCTATCTAGCTGGCCTCCTTCCTCCACAATGCTCAACACAAAAGACCTTTGCTCCTCCTCCACCCATGTGACTTACTTCCCCAGTGTGACTAACCTGCACTGTGAGTGGGTGAACAGTGCAACAGAAGAAATAAGGAGAGGTGATAGGAAAAAAGAAAAGAAGACTCCTACTGGTCTACTGATTTAGGTGACACATAGAGAAACAATAACCCTTTACATCCTTCAGTTGTGCGGCTTCCAAATACATATATATGATACAGCGTCATCTAGTGGCGAACTTTAGTACTACTTTTATCACCACACAAGTACAATAAGTAGAGACTTTTGCGAAGGGTATATACAACTGCAACACCAGTGGTAGGACACTACACTCACTATCGATGTCACATCCACAGCAGCACAGAGGATTTATTACCTCCTCGTCCTGGGGGCTGTGACCTGTAGTTCTCAGCAGCTGATGACTGGTGACACAAGATCCTCTACTTTATGACTGTTGTAGATTCCAGGTGCTGCAATACTCCCTGATTTATGGCCATAAAGTGAGGCCATTAGTGAAGTATTGTGTATGTGTAGAGCAGGGATCTGATGTCAGTGGACATATCCTATAGCTGCCCCTATTCCTGACATCCACCACACACAACAGGTGGCTTCTAGTGATGACATTTATAGATGTTACTAACAGCCGGGGACATTTTCTCTCCACATTCACAGTCTACAGATTTTATACTAACGCTCTGTAGACGCGTCACCCACATCTCATCTTCTTATTATTACAGATTGGTGGATAATAATCTATCAGACACTTCCTGCAGCCAGTTGGCATCTGGAATAAAAAATAACCCCTTCCTGAAGATACTTGTTTTATCTAATAACCGTCTGTATGGTTCTCGCTTCAGCGACTTGGTGGAAGCTCTATCCAGTCCAGACTGCAGGATAGAGGAACTAAAGTAAGTATAAGAGATGTGTACAGGACTAAGGGCCCTATTCCACCGGACGATTATCGTTTGCATAATCGTTAACGATCTCAAACGAGCGCTATTGCGAAAGACCTGAAAACGTTCACTCATTTCCATGGAACGATAATCGTTACTTATGATCGTAATTGCGATCGTTTTTTCTTCGCTATTTATTCGCTATTGCGCTCGTATCTATTGCGAACGACCAAACAATGTCTTTTTCAATGCGAACGATTTGCGAACGTTTTGCGAACGAGCAAAGATAAAAATAGGTCCAGGTCTTATAAAGCAAAAAACAATTTCTCGTTCGGTTGTTAATCGTTAACTGCATTTCAACCGAACGATTATCGTTTAGATTCGAACGATTTTATGATAATCTGAACGATAATTGTCTGGTGGAATAGGGCCCTGAGCCATGTATCTAATCCTATTATGTGTGATACTATCTGCTGAGCTTTGTATCTAATCCTATCATGTGTGATACTGTCTGCTGAGCCATGTATCTAATCTTCTCACCAGTGATACTATCTGCTGAGCCATGTATCTAATCTTCTAATGAGTGATACCGTCTACCGAGCCATTTATGTAATCCTATAATGTATGATACTGTCGGTCAAGCCATGTATCCAATCTTCTCACGCGTGATACTGTGTACTGATGCATGTATCTAATCCTTTTATTTGTGATACTGTCTGCTAAGCCATGTATCTAATCCTATCATGTATGATTCTGCTTAGGCATGTATCTAATCATCTCCTGTGTGATACTGTCTATTGACCTATGTACTGTATCCATTTCTATCATGTGTAATACTGTCTGCTGAGTTGTGTATCTAATCCTATCATGTGTGATACTGTGGTGACCTAGGAGTTTGCAAATAATGTTGTGATGCAGGTTAGTTAGCAGATATTGCGGTACCACTGTGGGTACCTGTCATAGGGCCTGAGGGGGTAAACTAGCACTCCTACAGTGCCACAGATCACTTTGACAAAAGAACTCAGTTAACCCTATTGTACAGTATTTTAGTGGTGGGTATCAAGCACATAGAGTCTGGGGCAAGCTGTAAACATTACTGAACAGTCTTTCAAGTACAATATAATAAAATGCACAGCTTTGTTCACCAGGTGGGCTCAGCTTGAGAGTGAGTCTGATGGAAACTTCCTCTTTAAGGCTGGGTTCACACTACGTATATTTCAGTCAGTATTGTGGTCCTCATATTGCAACCAAAACCAGAGGTGGATTAAAAACACAGAAAGGCTCTGTTCACACAATGTTGAAATTGAGTGGATCGCCGACATTTAACCTCTTAAGGACATAGGACGTATGCGTACGTCATATGTCCTCACTTGCACTTCAAAGCGGGGCCGCGCGGCGGCCCCGCTTTGAAGTGCCGCGATCCCGGGTGCCGCGAGTAGCCCGGGACCGCTGCTATTAGCGGGCACGGTCTGATCGCCGTGCCCGCTAATTAGCTAATCGGAGGCAGCTGTCAAAGTTGACAGCTGCCTCCGATTACCGGAGGCAACGTTTCCCAGGGGTCTTGTCCCGGAGGAGCGATCTCCGTTACTGATGCCGGCCGGGGACGCGTCCAAGATGGCGCCGTCCTCGGCTCGGCACTCGTTCGTTTTCGGCTGCAGCAGCCGAAAGCAATTGAGTGCCGATCTCATGGATCTCTGCAGCATATCTATGCTGCAGAGATCTCAATGAGAGATCACAGTGTATATACTAGAAGTCCCCCAGGGGGGCTTCTAGTATATGTGTAAAAAAAAAAAAAAAAAGTGTTGTTAATAGTAAAAAGCCCCCTCCCCTAATAAAAGTCTGAATCACCCCCCTTTTCCCAGGTTTTAAATAAAAGTAAACAAATAAATAAATAAATAAACATGTTTGCTATCGCCGCGTGCGTAATCGCCCGAACTATTAATTAATCACATTCCTGATCTCGTACGGTGAACGGCGTCAGCGCAAAAAAAATCCCAAAGTGCAAAATTGCGCATTTTTGGTCGCATCAAATCCAGAAAAAATGTAATATAAAGCGATCAAAAAGTCGTATATGCGCAATCAAGGTACCGATAGAAAGATCACATCATGGCGCAAAAAATGACACCTCGCACAGCCCCATAGACCAAAGGATAAAAGCGCTATAAGCCTGGGAATGGAGCGATTTTAAGGCACGTATATTGGTTAACAACGGTTTGAATTTTTTACAGGCCATCAGATACAATATAAGTTATACATGTTACATATCGTTTTAATCGTAACGACTTGAGGAACATGCATAACAAGTCAGTTTTACCATAGGGCGAATGGCGTAAAAACACATTTCCCCCAAATAAAAGAAATGCGTTTTTTTTTTCAATTTCACCACACTTTGAATTTTTTTCTGGTTTCGCAGTGTACTTTATGCAAAAATTCAGCCTGTCATTGCAAAGTACAATTAGTGAAGCAAAAAATAAGGGGTCATGTGGGTTTCTAGGTGGAAAAATGCAAGTGCTATGGCCTTTTAAACACAAGGAGGAAAAACCGAAAACGTAAAAACGAAAATGGGCCATGTCCTTAAAGGGTTAATGGCAAATATTTACTGTTATTTTAAAACAACGGCTGTTATATTGAAATAATGGCCGTTATTTACTGTTATAAGGCGGCCATCCACTCAATTTCACCATTGTGTGAACAGAGCCTTTCTGTGTTTTTAATCCACTCCTGGTTTTGTTTGCAATATGAGGACCACAATACTGACTGAAATATACGTAGTGTGAACCCAGCCTAAATAATAGTGCCTCTGCTGGTCACAGGTGAATCTCAATAGTTTGAAATTTAAAAGAGTAGAGAAGGACAGTTGACTAGAAAACGGCCTCACACAGAGTTTTTTTTGTGTATTCATCAGAAAGCAGCAGCACACAAAAAAACTGTATGAGGTTGTCTCCCTTTCGTACCCGCTCCCACCCGAGATGGAGTTCATCAGCAACTTGACCTTAGATTAACCCTCCCAGCATTACAAAGAAGCTACAAAGTCACAGATACAGACTGCCAGGGACTTGTTTATGTCAGCCACCTCGGAAGGGAGGGGGAGGGAGAAGGAGAGAAAAGCTCACACACAGTTTTTTGTGTCTTCAGCTGAAAGCAGCAGCTCAGAACTAGGGGAAGGAGAATGAATAGATTATAACAAGTACAAAGTGAATTAAATTGTTAGTCTCACCATGGACAGTAACAAAAGAAGTTATGTTTGAGCAGAATACCCCTTTAAGGAGGCTTAAGGAGCAGAGAGGTGGGTGATTACATAAGGATTCATTGTCCAATAAGATTTAGAGTCTGCTGGCGAGGGCCTTTGGTTTTGCTGCTATTCATAGTGAGATGTTACCTTGCTGTCATATAACACCCGTGGGGCACACGCAGGAGTACTGGCACCAAGGTGGAAGCGGGTAGAGGCCGTCCTTGGCATTTTACCGGAAATAAGACACAGCAAAAGCAGTGGGGCACTTCAGCAATGGCAACTTCTCCAAACCTTTCATCAGACTTGATACTTGGGCCAGTAGCTAGTGTGAATTCCACTGCCAAAAATTTTGATAGACCTGAAGTTCTGAACCTCTCCTATATTCTAGAGAATAAATGTAAATAGTTAAATCGATACAAAATAAGGTCCTTAAGGTTACACTCAATATGTTAAAATAGGTTGTACCTTTAATAAATGTAAATCATATACAAAACATGTGCAATTAAAAATTAATTAATATTAAGCCCTTAAAAGATGTACACCTCAAATGGAAAAAAACAATTGAAAAAAGAAGGGATATAAAAAGTCAAAATTCGGATGACATTTTTTAAAAAAATACCATCTGATCAAGTGGGCATTGTTTAGTTTTGAGATGCCCGAGATAACACGCTCAGGCCCTTCTCAATTGTCCATCAAGCGAGGAAGCTTAACAGCCACTGGATGCTACTATCCCTAAATTCAGAGAAGGCCTTTGACTGGTGGATTGGCGGCTCCTGGAGGCCTCCCAGGCATAGGCCCGGATATACTAAACAGGATCATGGCTCTTTATCATTCCCCACCAGGCAGGTGTTGCCTGTTCTCCCTACTCAAGGGGGAGATTTATCAAAGGGTGTAAAATTTAGACTGGTGCAAACTGGCCACAGCAACCAATCACAGCTCAGCTTCAAGACAGAGTCTAGGATAACTTAATCACTTGAATATTTTACTGTAACAGTAAGCGAGAGTACAGCATAACTTTTAGAAGCAAGTACAGACAAAGTGGTTTGCGCTTGGGTGTGACTGCCCATCCCTTGTAATACTGACAATAGTTTTGGATAGGAACACTTGAGTTGCAAAATCTCCTAGGTAGATGTTAGGTACAAGACTTATACAGAACATAAGGGGGCTACCAGGGGAACCTTTATATGCAGGGCAGAACTCTGTCAAAGTGACCTTAAGACTTGACTTTTCATAGAAGAAACCTGTACTCAAGATTTAGTAAATACTTCCTCTTGCTAGAAAAGATCACAGAGTGCCAATGCCCCGGACTTGAACAACCAGGTGTAGCTAAATCCTCGAGATTACCCAAGCAGAGCAAGCAAATATCAATAGGGTGAATCGGCTTTAGCTGCAACTTTTCCAACCACTGGAAGATATTTCTAGTCAGCTGAAGAACTTCCTGAGAAAAGACTTTTAGAACGTGGTCACCTCAGATGTAGACAGGTTGTGGACCCCCTAATGGTAGTGGGCAGGCCATCATCCTGCAGGTAGGAACCTGTGAACAAAAACTCATAGCATCAACTCCTCACTACTACAGATACTAAGCTACATGCTACTAAGAACTGGCCAGGAGTTTTTATATGAGAAACTCAGGCTTGTCTCTCATTGGTGGAAGTTAGGTGAGGCAACTCAACTTCCCATTGGTGAGAACTTTCCAGAACAAGACTGAAAGTGTGGGATGTGTCTGGCAATCATAATCTTGCACGTACAAAACATCACATAATACAGGCAATGCATTAACCCCTATAGACTTCAATGTGCTGGCTTTTATAGTATAGAAATACTCTCTAGTGGCATCTTGTGGCCAAAAAGTAAAAGTGCAGCTTTGACAATACACTATAACGCAACTGTATCAGGAAGCATAGGAACCTCTAGTAAAATACCTTAGTGCCGGCTGACAATAAACAGACACCTAGCAGTGGCACATGGGTTCCTGGACACCATGATGACATTTATGGATGTTACTTACAGCCGGGAACATTTTCTCTCCACATTCACAATCTAAACATTTTATACTAACCCTCTGTTGACGCGTCACCCACATCTCATCTTCTTATTACAGATTGGATAACAATGATTTACCAGACACTTCCTGCCCCCATTTGGCTTCTGTAATAAGGAATAACCAGTCCCTAAAGATACTTGACCTGTCTGGTAATCTTCTGTATGGTCCTCACTTCAGTGACTTGGCGGAAGCTCTGTCCAGTCCAGCCTGCAGGATAGAGGAATTACGGTGAGTATAAAAGAGGTGTAAAGTATTAAGCCATGTATCTAATCCTTTCATGTGTGATACTGTTTTCTGAGCCATGTATCTAATCCTATCATGTGCAATACCGTCTGCTGAGCCATGTATCTAATCCTATTGTGTGATACTGTCTACTGAGCATTGTTTCTAATCCTGTCATATGGTATACTGTCTACGGAGCTCTGTATCGAATTCTTTTATGTGTGATCCTATCTGCTGAGATGCGTATCTAATCCTCTCATGCGTGATACTGTCTGCTGGGCTGTGTATTTAATCCTATCAAATTTAAAGGGGTTATCCAGCGTAAGAAAAACATGGCTCCATTTAAGGTGTGGTTTGCAATTAAAGTGACTCTGTACCCACAATCTGACCCCCCAAACCACTTGTACTTTCGGATAGCTGCTTTTAATCCAAGATCTGTCCTGGGGTCCGTTCGGCAGGTGATGCAGATATTCTCCTAACCAATGGCTGCACTTCTTCATTTGTAGCCAATAAGCAATGCCCACATAACTGATTATCACAGGCAGCACACAGAGTTTTTCCTCATGTCTCCCCACACACCTCTCCATATCACTAGCAGCAATCAGCTGAAAATGGGGTTTTGTAATACACTAGGGGCCTGATACGGGGGTCTGTAATACACTAGGGGCCTGATACTGGGGTCTGTAATATGCTGGGGATCTGATACTGGGTGAAAGTTTTAGTCCATGGAAGCCTCAACAATGTCTGCAGTTCAAGATAGAAACTACCAGAGATTTTCAGAGGAGGGTGACACAAATTCTAGGGGGCTGTGCGAGACCAGAGCAGTAGGGGTCTGATCCTAAAGATTTCCCCCTCATGGAGGCAAATAAGGACCTACACACCCTGGTGCCTCAGTTTGAACTTTGCCAACAACTCCACATGCCCTTAGAGAAATGGCTGCACTTCTTCATCTGTAGCCTCAGAGTAAACCTCCTGGAAACTTTGCTGTGCTTGACTTGGGAGGCTTACCAGGACTATGACACCATCAAAAGTACGCTCATCCAACAGTGTAAAAAAGGCTGTGACAAGATGCCCACTAAGTGGCTACTATACTAGAGTGTGTCTGGGAACTGATATAGGGCTGTGGATACTCCTGTGTTGTCCCAGCACAGGGTGCTTTCAATTGCACCTGAGAAAGTAACTCCCTCAGGTTCACACAAGTGGGAGATGGTGTACTATTGTGTTCTCCTCACTAGGTATCACCACTGTAAATATCTAACTTTATGCACTGCTGAGGGAACTACAGAGTTAACTATATTGTATGTCAGGACAGCAACTGAAGTTTTCCTTCTGATGTAAGCAACCACAACTATGCAGTGCTAAGCTTCCACCAGGGGAGAAAAGCCAAACGGGGATTCACCTTGCCCATGCCAGGAATCTCTTTAAAACGTGCAGGGCAGTTACCTGTAGCCATATGAACTGACCCCAGTGGGACAAAGCTATGGAATGTCTGCGTATCCCACTGCGCAGTGTGGGTCAACTGGGAAACCCCAGGAGTTTGCTCCACTCAGATAACCAATGACTGGGGCTCATACTACCCATCTAGGACAGGTAGCCCGCAACTAGGGGGCATAAGGCAGTCAGGGACTAACAAGTCATCCATGAGTATGAGTAGTCACTTCACTTCTTCTGTTCACTCTAACTGTTCGGCAGAGCACAGTGCTACACTGGGAAGGGCCCCTCTGGCAACACCTTTCTTCTTCTCTATTTCAAGCACCTGCTCTCTACCTCAACCGTGAGCACTTAAGTTATTGGTAACTGTACCAATTGTATTGCACTTCTGTTACTTCCAGTAAACTGTTCTATTTTAGACTCTGGCTTCCTACTTGCGCACCTGCACCTACACAAACCTGTACACTTGGGTTACCTCCTCTGTACTGTGGTGCCGCTGTGTCCGGGGTGGGTCCAACACAACTCCAGGCTACCTTGACAAGTGCCCAAGTGACCCTAGAGCCACTCACCTACCAATCTCCACCACCACCATTTTGTACTTACGCTCTGTAAACACGTCACCCACATCTCATTTTATTATCATTGCAGTTTGGCTAAGAATTATCTACCGGACGCTTCCTGCTCCCAGTTGGCATCTGTAATAAGGAATAACCCCTCCCTGAAGACACTTGACCTGTCTGGTAATCGTTTGCATGGTCCTCATTTCAGTGACTTGGTGGAAGCTCTGTGTAGTCCAGCCTGCAGCATAGAGACATTACTGTGAGTATAAAAGATGTGTACAGGACTGGGACAGAGCAATGTATCAAATTCTAATGCTAGCAAACAATACTGAACAACCAAAGACTTTATAGAAGGCCAGAGACCTGGTCCATCACATTAGTGGACCAGGCACACAGAACACAGACTGAAAAAGCAAAGGATGAGTGGAAAGGTAGGATGTTAATCACAAGCACAACAGGGGTTAAACTGTTTAGTGACCTGAGTAAACTCAGCAGGGAAGAGATGGGTGTGGTGGAGATTTAGTTACTAAAGGCCCTATTACATGGAATGATTTACGGCCAATATTGGCCATTACGGCCGATAATCGTCCTGTGTAATAGAAGGCAATGATCAGCCATACTTTCTTCTATTTATTTAATCGCATTCCCCCAATATTACTGTAGATGCGAGCATGACCACATCTGATGCAGCCATCCCACCTGCTCCCTCCCACACCTCCCACACTCTGATGTATCCCTCCTCTTTATTTTAAATAGAAATTCTGGTGTATAGTACACTCTTCTAACAATATTAAATTGTGTCATACGGTGACTGATATTTGTTGAGATTTTTTTTTTATATTTCATAGTATCTTATTTCATTTACCTTCATCTAATCCTCCTACCTCCTCTACCTATTTCTTTTTCCCTCTACTCAAATCCTCTTTCTCTTGTACACATTCTCTCAGTCTACCATAGATTCTCAATAACCTCTCCTCTGCCCTGTATCCTCCTTTAAAGTTCTTATGATACCTGGCATACCTACTATTTCATATATTGCCTTATTTACTGTATGCTTCAGGTATTAGCAGCATCAACTTATTATAAATCTCCGGAGATTCTTGGCCACCTGAGTGGCTCTGCCGACTACTACTCAGGTGCTTAAGCTTTTTCAGTGGTAGTGTTGGCTTGGCGGTGCAGTCCCGGACCCAAGATGCTGGGCGTAGGGGAACTGTATGCATATGCTGTCATTACAGCGCAGGTTATATGCTTACAGCTCCTCTGCTCCCAGCATCTTATCATAAAATAAAGATATACAGATTAGCTTGCTCAGTGAGACTAAATAGCAAGCAAAGACTACTGGACAACCAAACACTTTATAACAGGCCAGGGACCTGGTCCAGCACATGATTAGTCCAGGCAAACAGAACAAACACTGACAAAGCAAAAGATGAGTGGAAAGGCAGAATGTCAATCACAAGCAAAACAAAGGTTAACTGTTGTATGACCAGTGGAGATTCAGTAGGGAAGAGATGGGTGTGGTGGAGAATCAATTACTAAAGCAGAAGGAATTGAGCTTTGTTCAGACAGGTGCAAATGAAACATAGAATTCAAGTACTACATTATGACTAAGAGTGCAGTCTTAGCCATATACCATAAGCCAAGGACAGCAACAAGGTCCTAACAGGTAGGGGCATGACAGTAAGTCCTATGGGAAGGACTCCTACCTTATGTATCTAGTAACTTCTGCTCACCTGTCTGTACCTTGCTGTCTTCTGTTACATATGTTACCCTAGATACATGCTCCTTCATCTGCTTTATGACTATTGTAGATTCCATGTGCTGCAATTATCCCTGATTTATGACACCATAATGAGTGAGGGATTGTGTATGTATAGAGCATGGATCTGCTGTCAGTGGACATATACTATAGCTAACACCATTCTTGACATCCACCACACACAAGGTGGCTTCTAATGATGACACTTATGGAAATTACTAGCAGACAGTGACATTTTCTCTCCACATTCACAATCTACAGATTTTATACTAACACACATCTTATCTTATTATTATTATTATTATTATTATTATTATTATTATTATTACAGATTGGGTCGCAATAATCTACCAGACACTTCCTGCACCCAGTTGGCATCTGTAGTAAGGAATAACTGGTCCCTGAAGAGACTTGACCTGTCTAATAACCGTCTTTATGGTCCTCACTTCAGTGACTTGGTGGAAGCTCTGTGCAGTTCAGACTGCAGGATAGAGGAACTAAGGTGAGTATAAGAGATGTATACAGGACTGAGCCAATCCTAACATGCCACGTATATAATCCTATATCATGTGTGATACTCAGGGCCATATTTGCACCCTGCAGGGGGCCGCACCTTTAGAGCAACAAAAAAAAGTAAAACATTTTTTTACATGGTTGCCAGTGAGAGTGGGCGGGGCTACGGTGGCAGCGGGGAGAGGGTGTGGAGCGATCAATTGAGTCCTTGCTTCAATGATGGAGGGCACCCAGCTTTACAGCATCTAGTACTCAGCATGATAGAGGTCACCCAGCTTTACAGCATCTAGTTTTCAGCATGATAGAGGTCACCCAGCTTTACAGCATCTAGTACTCAGCATGATAGAGGTCACCCAGCTTTACAGCATCTTACAGTCAGTATGATGGAGGGATGGAGGTCATCGGGCTTTCCAGCGTCTTGTACTCGGAATGATTAAGGTCAATCAGCTTTCCAGCACCTTGGAAATCAGTATGATAGAGGTCACCCAGCTTTCCAGCTTCTTGTAGTCAGTATGATGGAGGTCACCCAGCTTTCCCAGCATCTTGTAGTCATAATGATGGAGGTCACCCAGCTTCCCAGCGTTTTGTTGTCAGTATAATAAAGGTCACCCAGCTTTTCAGCATCTAGTTCTGAGCATAATCGAGGTCACTCAGCTTTCCATCATCTTTTAGGCAGTATGATGGAGGTCACCCAGCTTTCCAGAATCTATTACTCAGCATGATAGAGGTCACTCAGCTTTCCATTATCTTGTAGTACAGTATGATGGAGGGCACTCAGCTTTCCAGCATCTAGTACTCAGCATTATAGAGGTCGCGCAGCTTTCCTAGCATCTTGTATAGTAGTCAGTATAATGGAGGTCACCCAGCTTTCCCCAGCATCTTATATAAGAGTCAGTGTAATGGAGTTCACCCAGCTTTCCCAGCATCTTGTAGTCAGTATTATGGAGGTCACCCAACTTTCTAGCATTTTGTTGTCAGTGTAATGAAGGTCACCCAACTTTCCAGCATTTAGTACTGAGCAAAATCGAGGTCACCCAGCTTTCCAGCATCTAGTACTCAGCATGATGGTGGTCACCCAGCTTTCCAGCATCTTGTAGTCAGTATGATGGAGGTCACCCAGCTTTCCAGCATCTTGTAGTCAGTATGATGGCGGTCACCCAGCTTTCCAGCATCTAGTACTCAGCATGATGGAGGTCACCCAGCTTTCCAGCATCTTGTAGGCAGTATGATGGAGGTCACCCAGCTTTCCAGCATCTTGTAGGCAGTATGATGGAGGTCACCCAGCTTTCCAGCATCTAGTACTCAGCATGATAGAGGTCACCCAGCTTTCCAGCAACTTATAGTCAGTATGATGGAGATCATCAGGCTTTCCAGTGTCTTGTACTCATTATGTGATGGTCACCCAGCTTTCCAGCACCTTGGAAATCAGTATGATAGAGGTCACCCAGCTTTCTAGCTTCTTGTAATCAGCATGATAGAGGTCACCCAGCTTTCCAGCATCTTTTAGTCAGTAGGATGGAGGGCACCCAGCTTTCCCAGCATCTTGTAGTTAGTATGGTGGCGATCACACAGTTTTCCAGCATCTAGTACTCAGCATGATAGAAGTCACCCAGCTTTCCCAGCATCTTGTAGTCAGTATAATGGAGGTCACCCAGCTTTCCAGCATCTTTTAGTCAGTATGATGGAGGGCACCCAGCTTTCCCAGCATCTTGTAGTTAGTATGGTGGCGATCGCACAGTTTTCCAGCATCTAGTACTCAGCATGATAGAAGTCACCCAGCTTTCCCAGCATCTTGTAGTCAGTATAATGGAGGTCACCCAGCTTTCCCAGCATCTTGTAGTCAGTATAATGGAGGTCACCCAGCTTTCCCAGCATCTTGTAGTCAGTATAATGGAGGTCACCCAGCTTTCCCAGCATCTTGTAGTCAGTATGATGGAGGTCACCCAGCTTTCCAGCATTTTGTTGTCAGTGTAATGAAGGTCACCCAGCTTTCCAGCATCTAGTACTGAGCATAATCAAGGTCACTCAGATTTCCTGCTTCTTGTAGTTAGTATGGTGGCGATCACCCAGTTTTCCAGCATCTTGTAGTCAGTATAATGGAGGTCACCCAGCTTTCCAACATCTAGTACTCAGCATGATAGAAGTCACCCAGCTTTCCAACATCTAGTACTCAGTATGATGGCGGTCACCCAGCTTTCCTATCATCTTGTAGTCAGTATGATGGCGGTCACCCAGCTTTCCTAGCATCTTGTAGTCAGTATGATGGCGGTCACCCAGCTTTCCTAGCATCATTCATAGTAGTCAGTATGATGGAGGTCACCCAGCTTTCCTAGCATCATTCATAGTAGTCAGTATAATGGAGGTCACCGAGCTTTCCCAGGGTTTTTGGCACCTTTTGCTATAAGCAGGAATTGCAGAGCTGAAGAGTAGGCACAGTTGGAAAAGCTGGATAACACTCTCTATACTGGGGTAATATGCTGGGGGCTGATACTGGTGTATGTAATATTCTAGGGGCCTGATATTGGGGCCCTTCCCCTATGGCAGGCCACACCCCCACAAACCACACCCTCAATAAGTATAGGGGAGGTGTCAGCACTCAAAGGTGCCTAGAGCCGCATGTACTCCGAATATAGGCCTGGTGATACTGTCGGCTGAGCTTCTGTATCTAATCCTCTCATGTGTGATACTGTCTGCTGAGCCATGTATATAGTTCTACCATGTGTGATACTGTCTGCTGAGCTTCTGTATCTAATCCTCTCATGTGTGATACTGTCTGCCAGGGGCTGGTTGGCACATTTTAGCTTGGGGGGCAAGCACACAGCACTGGCCCATGAGTAGCAGGCTAGCGGCCCATTCTTCAAGGACCACTCTAGGCCCTTACCTATTTTTACCCTCCCGACATCAGTGCACGCAAGGTAGATGCCACACAGCACCATCCTCACCTCTATATACTCCCCATCTGTATTGCTTCTCACTGTAACAGTGACCATTTTATGCACCATGTAGGATTTATACCCAGGCCCCCTCTATGCCCTGATATAAAAGAAAGCCTCCCCCATCTGTATCCTCATAAAGTAGATACCCCCCCCACACACACACACACCTTCATATATTAAGGATAGACCCTCTTTGATCCCTTATATAATAGTGTCTCCTTATAAAACTTAAGCCCCCTCTGTGCCCTCATTAACGAATGTGGAGAAATGTGTAGCAGATGGTGGATTTTTTGACAGGTTTAGGCTATGTTCACACAACGTAAAACTACGGCCGTAGTTTTGCGGTGTGTAACAAAGCCTTATGTGCAATGGGATACGGCGCCGGAAAAAAATGACAGGTTCTGTGAATTCCGGCCGCAGAGAGACCTGTCAGTTCACACAGTGAAGCGAGCGGCTCACCCGGTACTTAAGTGTGAACATAGCCTTAAAGTGCCCGATAATTTCCCTGCCGGTCAGCTGATCGCTGGTCATGTACCATGGAGTGATATCTGATTAGACAGAGAATCGATG
This sequence comes from Dendropsophus ebraccatus, assembly GCF_027789765.1. NCBI lineage: Eukaryota > Metazoa > Chordata > Amphibia > Anura > Hylidae > Dendropsophus > Dendropsophus ebraccatus. The sequence goes on from NC_091458.1 coordinate 10,928,365, forward strand.
TGTGTTATAGGACAATTATGGTGTCAGGAGGATTATCCTCTACTAAATGACTGTCTTATGGTAGTTTCCCCAATCTGTGGGCCCCCAGCTGTAGCAAAACTACCATCCTGATCTCACAGTAGGAACTACAGCTCCCACCCTGATCTGATAATAGGAACTACAGCTCCCACCCTGATCTGATAATAGGAACTACAACTCCCACCCTGATCTGATGATAAGAACTACAGCTCCCACCCTGATCTGATAATAGGAACTACAAATCCCACCTTGATCTGACAGCTGCAACAACTCCCACCCTGACCTCCCAGCTGCAACTACAACTCCCACTCTGACCTCCCAGTTGCAACTACAACTCCCACCCTGACCTCACAGCTGGAACTACAACTCCGGCCCTGACCTCACAGCTGGAACTACAACTCCCGCCCTGACCTCACAGCTGGAACTACAACTCCCGCCCTGACCTCCCAGCTGCAACTACAACTCCCGCCCTGACCTCCCAGCTGCAACTACAACTCCCACCCTGACCTCCCAGCTGCAACTACAACTCCCACTCTGACCTCCCAGTTGCAACTACAACTCCCGCCCTGACCTCACAGCTGCAACTACAACTCCCGCCCTGACCTCACAGCTGCAAATACAACTCCGGCCCTGACCTCACAGCTGCAAATACAACTCCGGCCCTGACCTCACAGCTGGAATTACAACACTACAACTCCTATCCTGGTCTGACAGCTGGAGGGTACAAGGGGTAATATTTCTGGAGCAGCTTTAGATAAGCAGGATGGTTAGGTTTTAGGGACTGCCTGCCAGGGTGTAACCTGGATGCACAGCTGTGACCTGTCTGACTTTCTCCTCCAGCATCTCTACATCGCCCTGATAAGGGGGCCCCAGGAGTAGCAGCAGCCTCAGCAGCAGAGACCAGTGTGGTTGGTAGAGGGGCCACAGCTGACCTCTGCCCTGATCTGAAGCTCCTGGCAGTTTATACACAGACAGTGTGTGCTCCTGTGTGTGCTGTGCTGGTGGCCACACATCCCTCTGTATAGTCTGCTGGCCCCATAACAATCTGTGCAGTCCACAGGAAGTCTGCCGCCTGTCAGGGCCGTATTAATAGCTGCTGCTGCTGCCCTAGGCGCTAAACCTGAAGATGCCCCATCTTGGGGAGCCTGGTTTAAGCCACATGCATTTCTCTACATGTAGAAACATTGTTGAATCGCATTTTTTATGGTTTTTAACATAAACAAATTTCCACATTGAATCAATGGTTAGAGCTGTCTGCATATTGTCTGACCTGACCAATACCGCCATACTGTGACTGTCCATCCATGTCACATCCACAGCAGCACAGAGGATTTATCATCTCCTCATATCACAGCACCCACCCAGCTCTGCTTTACTGCTCACTATGTCACATCCACAGCAGCACAGAGGATTTATCATCTCCTGCATATCACAGCACCCACCCAGCTCTGCTTTACTGCTCACTATGTCACATCCACAGCAGCACAGAGGATTTATCATCTCATATCACAGCACCCACCCAGCTCTGCTTGTTGAGAAGGTCAGCGCCATATTGTAATGGCTGCACTAAATATACAAAATATCACATCCCTAACATTGCTGATCTTGTTTCTGTTCTAGAATGGAGGAAAATGGAGTTACTATACAGGAGAAAGAAAAAATAGCAAAGCTGAGAAGACACAAACTAAATCTGAAGATAAATTACTGAGCACAGAAGAAGCCGGATGTGATGAGAAGATGACAGAACTATAGATGGTCAATACTTCAGAGCTCCAGTATTGGGAGGGTATCTTGGTGCATTATGGGTAATATCACTGATCTACAGAAGATGGGGAAACGTCCTGTATTATAATAAAGGTGATGTTCTGGGTCATACAGGAACGCTCTATCCCGGCCAATGATATGTCCAGTAACTAAACCCTGTATACAGGGTAGTAGCTAATGTCTCTTGGGCCCTGGTGCAAGAGGTCAATCTGGGCCCCCCCTTACCACATACTGACTAATAACACCACATACTGACTAACACCACCGCTGCTACTGAATAAAATCCTCTGTATATAGACCAATATCACTTCATACAGTCATATAGAGGTGGACGCACTGTACACAGGGTCTATACACCATATATATTACAGTGCAGTTATATCAGGTGACTCACAGGGGACGTCTTCTCTGATCGGAGTTCTTCCCTTTTCATCTTCTCCATCTGTCCTGGGCCATTATGAGAACTTCTCCGAAACACGAATCCACATAATCTGCCAGAGAAACATATTAGGCTCCTCACACTGACACCATCCTCATCTCTCTACACATTGCACATCTGTACTGTCCCCTTTACACCCTCATTTAGTAGGTAGCCCTGACACTATGTGATCAGCCTTATAGTACATATCCCCCTATTGTATACACCCCCTGTGTAGTCCACCATATAGATGACCCACCAATGTTTCCCCCTTATAGATGGCCCCCTGTGTTGTCCCTATTATAGATGCCCCCCATTTTATCCCCCTTACAGATGCCCCCCATGTTGTCCCCTCCTCCTGCCCCTCCATCATCATACTACAAACACCTCCATCATAATACTACTACCCCTTCATCCTCCTGCCCTTTCATCATCATACCACTACACCCCCCCTTCATCCTCTTGTTCCTTTATCATCATACCACTACACCCCCCATCATCCTCTTGTTCCATCATCATCATACCACTACACCCCCAATCATCATACCACTACACCTCCCATCATCCTCTTGTTCCTTCATCATCATACCACTACACCCCTCATCATCCTCTTGTTCCTTCATCATCATACTACTACACCCCATCATCCTCTTGTTCCATCATCATCATCATACCACTGCACCCCTCATCATCCTATTGTTCCATTATCATCATACCACTGCACCCCTCATCCTCCTCTTGTTCCATCATCATCATACCACTACACCCCCATCATCCTCTTGCTCCATCATCATCATCATACCACTGCACCCCTCATCATCCTCTTGTTCCATCATCATCATATCACTACACCCCCCATCATCCTCTTGTTCCATCATCATATCACTACACCCCTCATCATCCTCTTGTTCCATCATCATCATCATCATACCACTACATCTCCATCCTCCTCTTGTTCCATCATACCACTACACCCCCAATATCCTTTTGTTCTATCATCATCATACCACTACACCCCTCATCATCCTCTTGTTCCTTCATCATACCACTACACCCCCCTCATCATCCTCTTGTTCCTTCATCATACCACTACATCCCCATCATCCTCTTGTTCCATCATCATCATACCACTACACCCCCCATCCTCCTCTTGTTCCTCCATCATCATACCACTACACCCCTCTTCATCCCCTTTAAAACATAAAAAATCTATACTTACCTGAATGATTTCTCTAGCCCCCTAGTCACACGGCTGGCGGGCTTCCTGCGGCAGGGGCGGGGCTTCCCATGGAGGGGCGGAGCTTCGTGGGATATGTTTCTTTTCACCATGATGCTCCCTGCGCCGAAAGTACTTTCCCCGGCACGCACAGAGCTCCCGGGGGGCCACAAGACAGCCGACCGATCCCAGCTTGCCTCTTGTGATCACAAGCAAAACATTGCTTGCAGTCACAAGAGGGAGTAGGAGGGGGGGCAGTGCAGTGGCAAGGGGGGGCCTCGCGGGCCCCTCTTGGTAGCGGCCCGGTCGCGGCGGCGACCGCTGCGAGCGCGGTCGCTACGCCACTGCCTGTTTAATGCTCCTATTCCCAGGACTATGGGGTGTAGCAGTGATCTCCGGAGCAGAGGGTCCTGTATAATGCTCCTATCCCCAGGACTATGGGGTGTAGCAGTGATCTCCGGAGCAGAGGGTCCTGTATAATGCTCCTATCCCCAGGACTATGGGGTGTAGCAGTGATCTCCGGAGCAGAGGGTCCTGTATAATGCTCCTATCCCCAGGACTATGGGCAGTAGCAGTGATCTCCGGAGCAGAGGGTCCTGTATAATGCTCCTATCCCCAGGACTATGAGGTGTAGCGGTGATCTCCGGAGCAGAGGGTCCTGTATAATGCTCCTATCCCCAGGACTATGGGGTGTAGCAGTGATCTCCGGAGCAGAGGGTCCTGTATAATGCTCCTATCCCCAGGACTATGGGGTATAGCGGTGATCTCCGGAGCAGAGGGTCCTGTATAATGCTCCTATCCCCAGGACTATGAGGTGTAGCGGTGATCTCCGGAGCAGAGGGTCCTGTATAATGCTCCTATCCCCAGGACTATGGGGTGTAGCAGTGATCTCCGGAGCAGAGGGTCCTGTATAATGCTCCTATCCCCAGGACTATGGGGGGTAGCAGTGATCTCCGGAGCAGAGGGTCCTGTATAATGCTCCTATCCCCAGGACTATGGGGTGTAGCAGTGATCTCCGGAGCAGAGGGTCCTGTATAATGCTCCTATCCCCAGGACTATGGGCTGTAGCAGGGATCTCCGGAGCAGAGGGTCCTGTATAATATTCCTATCCCCAGGACTATGGGGTGTAGCAGTGATCTCCGGAGCAGAGGGTCCTGTATAATGCTCCTATCCCCAGGACTATGGGGTGTAGCAGTGATCTCCGGAGCAGAGGGTCCTGTATAATGCTCCTATCCCCAGGACTATGAGGTGTAGCAGTGATCTCCGGAGCAGAGGGTCCTGTATAATGCTCCTATCCCCAGGTCTATGGGGGGCAGCAGTGATCTCCAGAGCAGAGGGTCCTGTATATCGCTCCTATCCCAAGGACTATGGGGTGTAGTAGTGATCTCCGGAGCAGAGGGTCCTGTATAATATTCCTATCCCCAGGACTATGGGGTGTAGCAGTGATCTCCGGAGCAGAGGGTCCTGTATAATGCTCCTATCCCCAGGACTATAGGGTGTAGCAGTGATCTCCGGAGCAGAGGGTCCTGTATAATGCTCCTATCCCCAGGACTATGGGGCGTAGTAGGGATCTCCGGAGCAGAGGGTCCTGTATAATGCTCCTATCCCCAGGACTATGGGGTGTAGCAGTGATCTCTGGAGCAGAGAGTCCTGTATAATGCTCCTATCCCCTGGACTATGGAGTGTAGCAGTGATCTCCGGAGCAGAGGGTCCTGTATAATGGTCCTATCCCCAGGACTATGGGCAGTAGCAGTGATCTCCTGAGCAGGGGGTCCTGTATAATGGTCCTATCCCCAGGACTATGGGCTGTAGCAGTGATCTCCGGAGCAGAGGGTCCTGTATAATGCTCCTATCTCCAGGACTATGGGGTGTAGCAGTGATCTCCGGAGCAGAGGGTCCTGTATAATGCTCCTATCCCCAGGACTATGGGATGTAGCAGTGATAAAAGGGTACTCCAACAAAAATGTTGTTTCTTTTTAAATCAACTGGTGCCAGAAAGTTATACACACTTGTAATTTACCTCTTTTTAAAAACCTCCAGTCTTCCAGTACTTATCATCTGCTGTATGTCCTGCAGGAAGTGGTGTATTCTTTCCAGTCTGGCACAGTGCTCTCTGCTGCCACCTCTGTCCATGTCAGGAACTGTCCAGAGCAGAAGCAATTCCTCATAAAAAAATCTCTCTTCTAACCCAGTGTTTGTAGAAAATAGTAACCCCTTTTTCATATTTTATATATAATATTGTTTATTGTAAAACTAACACATATTTAACAGTGTTAGACTGAAAAGAATACACCACTTCCTGCAGGACATACAGCAGCTGATAAATGCTGAAAGATGTTTAAATAGAAGTAAATTAGAAATCTATATACCTTCTGACACCAGTTGATTAGGAAGTGAAAGAAAATGCCAGAGTACCACTTTAAGGTCCAAGGCCCAAATCTGACCTGTCTCACTTGTCTAATTTGTAAAAACTTTGATACTTGAACTTATCCAAGTGACTCTGAGATTTCACGACATATTGTACTTTATAGTGGTAAATTTGCATCGATGTATTAAACTTTTTATTGTAGGAAAAAATCTAAATATTTATGGAAAGTTGGAAAAAATTGCAAAATTCTAAATGCTCTGCTTGTAAAAAAAAAAAAATTACTTTTACAATTTGTCTACTTTATGTTGGCAACTTTCGACATCTTTTTACTTTTTCTAAGATGTCGGAAGGTGTAAAAGTTTTACAGCAAATCTTTCCACATTGGATTGTGTAGAATCGACGCAAGTGGTCAACTATGGACGTTGCCGGATGACTAGTTGAACTTTTTTGAATTTCTGTTTCTAGTCCTAAAATTGGGACATATTTCTTATAGCTCAAATGATCTCAGGAATACTTGTTATATCTCATAACGTGAATATTTTATCACATGTTACTAAGTTTGTAATATCTTTATATTGCTTAAAAAAAATCTTCAATAAAAATTATTAAACGAGAAAATTTCCAAAATAAACTTTATTAGGGACCAGTTCAGTTCTAAAATGGATTCGAAAGAGCTGTATGTTAGAAACCCTTAAAAAACAGCCCATTTCAAAAATAGTTTTAAGTTTTTGTGCAATTTTTTAAAATTATAATCCATTTATAATCCAACAGATTATAACTGAAAAATGTAACTCAATATTTATTACTCTAATTCAAGTAGATTTTAGAAGTGTCCCATATGGGTCCCAGTGGGCTTCCTGTGTGATGGTGCGTTTACACAGGTAGATTTATCTCATTAATTTTGGAAGCCAAAGTCAGGAATGGACTTGAAAAGACAGGGAATCTCAGTCTTTCCTTTATGACCTGCACGCTGTTTATAGTCTGTTCCTGGCTTTGGCTTCAAAAATCTGTCAGATAAATCTCTGTGTGTAAACGCACCATTACACTCAGACTGCAGAAGTAAAGGACCACCTTGTGTATTTTGGGGCCTTGCTTTGATTACAGCATTTTTTCATAGATGTGTCTAGTACTTTACACATGTGTATTTAATTTTTACTTTATTCGTGTACTGTGTGATTTTTTTTAGGCCTTTACTTGTGAGAAGAAAAAAATAAGTAGAAAAAAAATTCCTGCACCAAAGATGAGCGGTTAGTGATTTGTGTCACGGATCGGTGATCAGTGGTGGGGGGCCACACACAGAAAAAAAAGAAAAAGGGGGAAATTTATCAAGGGCTTTGTGCCTAATTTTGGCGAATAATTGGATTTTCAATCTTTTTCTGGTCTTAGTTCTATTTATGAACCAGTATTCGACAGGCAATTTCTTTTTTAGATGCAACTTTTTTTTTAACCTGCCTGTTTTGAGTATTCACCCAAAAATTCGCATAATCTGGGATTAACGCCCAATTTATCATTTGCACAAGCAGGTGCAGGCCTACGTCTGGTCAGTACCAGGTGAATATAATTGCGCAATTTTTGTCACTTTTTACTTAGATTCATTTAATATGGCAGTGCTACATTCAAATGATTCAGTCACAAGAACGCAGAAATAGGCAGGTGCTGGTGGCACAGACTGGAAAATATAGGAAAAAATTTGAAAGAAAACATCCCTCCAGCACCCAAAGAAAGCTGAGAAGAGGAGAGAGATGGGAGCAGCAGCAGCCAGACGCAGACGACCAGTCACACAGGGCACTACTGCAGGTCTGGGCACAGCATTGGTACAAGAAAAAGAAAAACTCCCGCACCCTAAAAAATCAGCCAGCAATCAGAGGCAGATCACAAATAGAGGACCATCTGCCACACAGAGCTCGCCAGTTTCTGGAGCCACAAACAAGAATCCCCAATTATAAAAAAAAAAATGCAAAAATAAAAACCCTCCTGCATCCACAAATAGTTGATCAATGATTACTCACTGATCAGCACACAGGAGGCAGAACCTGCAATGACTGAGGGGTTCCAGACGCCTCACACAGGGCACTTCTCTTGGCTGAATTGCCATGCAGAGCACACTAGGCCACCAATGATCTAGAGGCACGCTACCAAGCCATACTACATAGGGGGCACAAGGAAAGATACCCGCTCCGATCGTGGTTGCAAACTATGAGGCGTCAAAGTTGGAATCCTTATTTTAGATTGCTCGCTTCATCCAAGATTGGCCGGTTGGTGGATCATGGCAATTGTGTAGGTGGAACCATCGTCATGTCACTGTAATGCTCAATAATGTTATATGCTGCCTCAAACAGCACCAATTCTGGATTCCGCCTGCAATGCTGTGATCAGAATTGACTATCCAATCACAGCGATCGTTGTTACGAGACAGCAGCCATCCTTGTCAGATCACGATGGTTGCTGACAGTCATGGTGTTTTGATGGCCTTTACATGTTTTCTTAACTGTGGATACATATGTACTGTATGCAACTGGAAGAAGTCAGAGATATACAGAGACTTCTATGGGCCTCATATTACTTGTCTGTAAAAATCTAGAACTGTAGTAAATTATATTATGGCCGTTATCTGCTAATCTGTACATTGTGGATGTGAACTATGGTTGAGTGATAAACACGAGAATGAGAGAAAGAAGAATCGTCCCTCAACAATGACCTCAGTGCTGACATCAGTAACTTGGTATTTTATATTCTATTCTTTGGTTGCAAAGTGGATTTTCTTCTTGAAAGCCTCTATAATGTCCTTGTTCCTGAGGCTGTATATAACCGGATTCATCATAGGTGTTAATACTGTGTATAGCAGGGCCACCAGAGAGTCCACATCGGAGGAGTAGGAAGCCTTTGGCCGGACATACATGAATATAAGTGGTAAGTAGAAGATACTGACCACCGCAAAGTGTGAGCCGCATGTGGAGAACGTCTTCATACGTCCTTCTCTGGAATTAATTTTGAGGATGGCTAATATGATTTTAATGTAAGAAATTACAATTAGAGTAAATGTTATAAGAAGAATGCAAGCCCCAATGGTGGAGCCGACCGCTACATTTATGGAGGTGTCAGTACAGGCCAACTGCAGCAATGGTGGATGGTCACAGTAATAATGATGGATGATATTAGGGCCACAAAATTGTAAATTCAAGGCTGAGATTAGGAATGGCAGTACAAGGATAAAACCACAGGACCATGTCATAGCCATTAACAGTAGGTATCGTCTCTTGGTCATGATGGTCGGGTAATGTAGAGGAGAACATATGGCGACATATCGGTCATAAGCCATTACCACCAGAAGTAAACATTCTACTGCTGCCAAAGACTCAAAAATATACATCTGAGCTAAGCAGGCCATATAAGAAATGGTGTCAAGGTCCATGGAGAACTTGGCCAACATCTTGGGGATGGTCACCGTTGCGTAGCTCAAATCAAGGAAAGACAAATTGCCGACAAAGAAATACATAGGAGTATGCAGCCGGCGGACAAGTATCACCAAGGAGAAGATGCTTCCATTCCCAGTGATGGTGAACAGGTATATGAGGAGGAACACACAGAAGAGCAGAAGCTGATACTGCTGAAGACTCGGGAAGCCAAAGATGATGAATTCGGTTACAGGAGTAATGGTCCGATTGGGAGAAACTGCTGCTTGATGATAATCCTCATCCACCTGGTTCAAAAGAATCAAATAGGAATATGTGAACAGAGAGTTGTATGATACATGGGAAGGGGGCTGTTATAGCCCACAGGTGAGATTAGTTTCTTTATTTTCCTGGGGCCCTCATAGCCATTCCCTTTGTTCTGTATTTAAAGGCTGCCTTGCAGCCACATTGAGAACTGTTTTTTAACCCCTTCCTGGCACAGTATCAGGTGCCCCAGGATGCGATCAGTAGCTCCCACAGAGCGATCCGTGCTGGCTACTATTTAATTTACCTTTTAAGAAGAGGATGACCCTACTCAGCCAAGGCAACTACACAGGTGTGTAAACCTTTTGACATCATACCCAAGAAGATCAGAAGCTGTAAGCACTGAGAACTCCCAAAGGTGCTTTAACTACTTAAAGTAAAGTAAAGGCTCTGAATACTTATGTCAATGGAGCATTTTAGCTTTTAATTTTCAATAAATTTGTAACAATTTCTTAAATTCTGTTCTCAGTGATCATTAGGATGGCTTAACACACAGGTCAAACATCACTACATTACAAGTGATCATTGCCCCTTTATATGGAGCACAAGATGTCATGGTAGTTTGACCCTGAATAAGATCACCAGGAGTAGTCACGATGCAGTGACTCTTGTGTATGTCAGCTGCTTTAATCTTGGAGAAGTCATAAAGATTGAAGAATTGGTTACACACTGGTGGAACTGGAAACTTTTTTTGTCTTGTCCTCCCCAAGGATGAAAGGAAGTGCCTGACTAGGGTGATGCATGGTGGAGCTGGATTATGTATATGCACTTACAAGTACAAGCTGCAGATTTTCTGAACACACAACTTACTTTTTTAATTGGGGAGGGGGTGATGGGCCACTTGGAAGGGGGCACCATTTCAGGTTTTGGCCCTGGTGGTCTACCCCCATGGAGAAACAACACTGATTTGTCTATAAAATTCTTATAAAGAGGGCCTCTACATCTAAAGGGAATACAATACATGGAGTATTGTCTCCTATTGGCAAAAAAGTTGGATGAGTCCACATTGGTTATCATGGGTGACACTTACCTTGTACAGATTGGTTCCCATAGTAGAAAAAAAAAGTCATAAAAAATAAAAACTCAAGCAATATTGAGCCTTGTACGCGACTACTGGATTCTTCCCATGCTGGATCTGGAGAATGTCATATTGAGATGTTCTCACTCTCTTGAGGAGCGTCCTCTCGGCTTCTTACATTCCTATTTATATCCTCTTATAATACATTAATTGTGGTTATAAACCTCTAAGGAATTATTACACCATGTGTTGATATTGTGTAACATCTGCATCTCCTTTAATGGCGCTCACCTTGTTGTTTGCGGTAATAATAACTATACGTCTCATATGTTTCTTCTTGGGGATTAATCAAACTTTGGTGACTGATCCTAAAATTAACTTACAGTGAATAGAAGTGACTAGAAGGGTCCCCAGTGGAATCTCTATTGAAAAGATCATAACAGTAATGTTTGCTTTGCTGCCATATACAATACTTGCTTAATTTATTCATAACATATTAGGCTATGTTCACACAGCGTAAATTAATGGCCGTTGTTTTCACCCGGCCGGACACGTACGCCTGAAACTACGGCCGCATTGAATTCCACGGCCGTTGTTGGAGCATTACCGGCCGGACATAATTGACACGTTCATTTTTTTAACGGGGCTGTATAAACAACGGCCGTTGTCTGATACCTAGTGTGCATTGTACGACCGTAGTATGTATATATTGCAGCCAAGTTTATAAACCTCAAAACAACGGCCGTAGTTTTGCGGTGAGAACTACGGCCGTTGTTTTACGTAGTGTGAACATAGCCTTAATGTCTGGGCTTGACAGTCCAGGAGCCCGAGGGTGCAAACAGGGTGGCCCACAGGGCTCTGCCTGGAAACTGCATTGTATATTGTTAAATTGACTCTGTACCCACAATCTGCCCTCTCCAAACCCCTTGTACCTTCGGATAGCGGCTTTTAATCCAAGATCTGTCCTGGGGTCCGTTCGGCAGGTGATGCAGTTATTGTCCTAAAAAACAACTTTTAAACTTGCAGCCCTGTGTCAAATTGGTGTAGCCTAAAGAGTCTGTGCATTAGGCTTGCACCGTCCCTCCTCCCCGTCCTCTTCATCATTAGGAATGCACCAGGCAGGCTTTCTACTGTTCATCACCTATGTGAGCACCGCACATGGGCTGGATCGTTAAGGCACCTGTGCAGTGTTCAGACAAGTGAGGAATAGAAGAAATTATGCCAGGGCCATTCCTATTGATGAAGAGGGTGGGGAGGAGGGATGGAGAGGTGGTGCAAGATTAGGGCATAGACACTCGAGGCCACGCCAATTTGACACAGGGCTGCAAGTTTAAAAGTTGTTTTAGGACAATAACTGCATCACATGCCGAAGCCTGAGTGTACACACCCTAGGAGGCAGTGATGCATGCATCGGCAGGAGCATGGATGGGTAAGAAGACGTGGGGGGACTGGACTGCAGAGGAGCCCGCCCCCTGACATTGGGGACATGCCATCTGCCGCAGCCATAGAGGAGGAGGAAAAGGGACATTTACCTCTCTTTCTGAAAATCACAGCCGACCCCTATAATCACTATTATTGTTCTACACAGCCCCATTCACCCTATAGCAGCGTCTGAATTTGCAGCGAGCCCTTAAACTTTTGGGTGATAGCCTGGTTTATTTTGTGCTCCGAACTTTGTTCTGTACAAAGCTGAATGAACCGACAACAAAATCACACAAACATCATCAATGGAACTTTTATTATCCAATGGCGGCCTGGATTTGGAGTGAGACACAAAATTACAGTGCAAAAACACACTCCAGGCTGATCCAACTTTGCTGTAATGTCACTGAGGCTGAGTATTGTGTGTGGCCTCCACGTGGCTTTAACCCCTTAGGTTGTAGAGTCTGTCTCATGCTACCACAAGTGTGAAAGCACCACCAACATTCAAAAGTGACCAAAACATCAGCCAGAAAGCCTATGCAGTGAAAAGTGGTCTGTGGTCCCCACCTGCAGAACCCTCATTTATTGAGTGTGTATTGCTAATTGCCAATAATTTCCACCTCTTGTCCATTCCATTTCCACAACAGCAGGTGTAATTGATTGTCAGTCAGTGCTGCTTCCTAAGTGGACAGTTTAATTTCACAGAAGTTTGATTTACTTGGAGTTATATTGTGTTGTTTAATGGTCCGTTTACACGAAGCGATAATTCGCCCAAATGATCGTTTAACGATTTTGAAGCAACGCTCTGGTTTTTATAACGATCAACATTTAGATGAATAAATAGTTAGAAAAATCGTTATTGCGATCGTTTTTAAGATCGCTTAAGCCCATTTCACACATAGGGTGAATCTTTGAAAGACTGTTTACACGAAGCGATCTGCGAATTTTTAGCGAACGACCAATGATGATTTGAGAACCTGTTGAAAGATCAAAATGAACAATTTCTTGCTGGTCGCTTGATCGTTCGCTGTGTTTCCATGGGCCGATTATCGTTCAAATGTGATATTTGATAATTGTTCCGTGTAAACGCACCATCAGTGTTCCCTTTATTATTTTTAGCAGTGTACTTTTACTAACATTTGAACAGCTGTGGTCCTCGGCAGATGAGGCGTGCACTAACAAGGAGCCTTCAGGTCCTCTATCATTTGACTGTGCTGCTGCATAAGTATTATGAGGTAATACCCAGGGCCTTATATAGAGCCCTCCAGAAATATGACACAAATTGCACCCCTGATCAGACACAATAGCCCAGATGGCCCACATATACTATCTCTGCTAGAATTCGAGCCAAAAAAGTTTATTATGCATTTTTGACACTTTATAGACACTTTTCCGTTGGGTATGAAAAAGAGGTGTGGCCTATGCTAAAAAGGCGTGGTCTAAGTTGCACTAAAAACATACTAGAATCTGGCTGAAATCTGTCTATTGCTTCAAGAAAAGTTATAGCTCGTGTCAACTAAAAGTAGTCAGTCTTTGAGTGCGGCAATTTTTTCCAATGAAATATTTTACTAAAACAGTCCACCCCCACCCAAAATAACGTTTTATCTTGGGAGACAGAAAGGTCATTTGTGTGCCAGCAAAGGGAAAAGTCACCGGCAGGGCAAGTCCTGGGTTCTCTGGCCTGAGCAAACATCTCACATGCCGCTACATAGGATCCCACATCTTGGACCACTCTGGGGAGCCCCGATAGTACAAAATCGTACAACTCTCCCAGTAACCATGAGTGAAAGTGAGCTGGGACATAAACTTTTAAGACTGGTGCGCCTTCAAGTGGCAAATCCAGTTGGGCTTTTATTTCTGTGGTTATATATCAGGTGTAATGGCTGAGACAATGGTCCCCTTTGGCAGAATGACTTTTTACACCATAAGGGAATAATCCCCAGAGAAACCTATATTTCCCCAGTAGCAAGAAAATGTAACGTTAAAATATATAAATATATCGACATTACTACAATAGCCACCGAGTGAAATTAAAAGAAGTCTCTTATAGTGAATAGATATCAGAATCAAGTGTTTGACAAACTATGTATAAATATAGCGGTGGTCACCACAAAGACTTCTCCCGTGATCTACGTATACTTAGACTTTTATCAACGACAATAGGACACACTCAACATCTAGATTAGGGAAGGTTTCTAGATCAAGGGGATTCTTTACTGTAAGAGCATTGAGACTATGGAGCTCAAAGGAAGTCGTCTCACATCAAGAGCTTGGTAGAGGCGTGGATTCATTTCTACAGGGCAAATATACTAAAGGGTTGGGTGTCTACACTCTGGAGATGGGTCTCTGATCCAGAGGGTTTTTTTTCTGATTCCAGATTTGGTGCCAGGAAGGAATTTTGTCTCATCTTTCTGGATCAACACCTTAGGGTGATAGGCTGAACTAGATAGATGAAGTCTTAGGAATTACTGTATGTTATACATCACTATATTTTCTTAGTGTGATAAATACTGTATGTATATTTTACACGGCGCTGTATCAGTCTGGCAATTGGTATACTGCTTTAGATGCGGGGGAGGGGGGGGGTACCCGTAGTTCCCCGCAAAAACTGGTAAAAAATGTGTCAGAAAATTGCATCTAGCGCTACTAAATAGAACTCGTATATAAATCCTTACTTACGCTAACTTTTGATTCTTCCTGGGGCGAGTGTTGTAACCTCCAGATTCGGGTTCCAGTAAATGTAAGTTATCCACGCTGGGAGTGCGCCCCAGCCGGTGGCGTAATCTCAACCAGCTAGTGTTCCGGTAAGAGTTCACTGTGACGTCACAGAGTTAGTTACGGAGTGTGGTGAGGACCAAACTTTCTCCAACGCGTTTCAGCGTTACTAACGCCTTCCCCTGAGGTTACAACACTCGCCACCAGGAAGAATCAAAAGTTAGCGTAAGTAAGGATTTATATACGAGTTCTATTTGGTAGCGCTAGATGCAATTTTCCGACTATCTTATTACACTGCTTTGGCATTGATACTGTTTGCAATTGCAATAGAGCTTCTGGCCCTTATGACACTTCTGGCCTGGGGGAAACATAGGATGAAATATGTCCTGGGTTGTTACTGAGATCTCTCTACACTTTGGTCACCTTGGAGGATGCTCACAAATATAGATAGTACAAGAAAGTATAAGAAATCATAGAAATGCAGACAATTGGTTCCACACCCCAAACATAATGATTTATTGTTCTGAATAACATGTAGAACAGATGAAACAACATTCAGATACAGCAGAATATGTGATATTATAACTTACTGTACAGTAATGGAGAGGATGGGAAACACAAGGGCGGACAGAGACTGCAGGGAGCATGAAGGAATGAGCAGGACACATGTGGGCACATACATGCAGCGCTCTCTGTCCGGGGAGAGAGGGGTTACAGCTATGGAGAGATTACCTCCACAGTCCTGTCCCCTGATGTAAGCCCCAGCCTGAAGTGGATCTGCTATGATTTGGAAGGTGAGGGAGACTTCCTGGGTCAGAGTACAGGGCTGTAGACCCTGCTATGCAAACCATGCCCCTCCCCCACTCCCCCTCCCACCCAGTACAGGGAGCTCTTACACCAAAGCAATGCTCCTAAACCAAGTCACAATTTTGAAAAACTGTGAGCTCTTAAACCAAAACGCTCTTAAACCAAGTTACCACTGTATATCTAAATGAATAATACAAACAGCTGTATTGTCAGAGTCGTTTATTGAGCACATTCAGTAAACATCCACAGTGCAGGGAGAAAATGAACTCTTGAATTAATAACCTGTAGATCAGCTTTCTATCTACAAATGTGTTTTAGTTCACCAGTAAACACATCACAGTTGGGTTCAGGTTTTCATGTTGGTGAACATTGTTTTTCAGATATTGTATTTTGGTGTTAGTCTATCGCTTAAAGGATGCATTTTCTTCTTGAAAGCCTCTATAATGTCCTTGTTCCTGAGGCTGTATATAACCGGATTCATCATCGGTGTTAATACTGTGAAGAGCAAGGCCACCAGAGAGTCCACATCTGAGGAGTAGGAAGCCTTTGGCCGAACATATATGAAGATTAGTGGCAAGAAGAAGATACTGACCACGGTAAAGTGTGAGGCGCATGTGGAGAACGTCTTCATACGTCCATTTTTGGAATTCATTTTGAGGATGGTTAATATGATTTTAACATAAGAAACAACTACTAGAGTAAATGTTATAAGAAGACCAAAACCACAGATGGCGGACCCGACTGCCACGTTAATAGTGGTGTCGGTACAGGCGCACTGCAGCAACGGGGAATAATCGCAGTAGTAATGATAGATGATATTAGGGCCACAAAATGGTAACTTCAAAGCTAAAATTAAAGCTGTTAGTGGAGTGAAGAAACCACCAGACCATGTGATAGTTATGAACAGTAGACACAATCTCCTAGTCATGATGGTCGGGTAATGTAATGGAAAACATACGGCAACATATCGGTCATAAGCCATTACCGCCAGAAGTACACACTCTGTCGCAGCAAAAGACCCAAAAAAATACATCTGCGCAAAACAGGCCGTATAGGAAATGGTGTCAATGTTCATGGAGAACTTGGCCAACATCTTGGGGACGGTTACTGTTGTGAAGCTCAAATCGAGGACAGATAAATTACTGACAAAGAAATACATAGGAGTATGCAGCCGGCGGTCAAGTACCACCAAGAAGAGGATGCTTCCATTTCCAATTAAAGTGAAGAGGTAGATGAGGAGGAACACACAGAAGAGCAGAAGTTGATACTGCTCAAGGCTTGGGAGGCCACAGATGATGAATTCCGTCACGAGAGTAGTGGTCAGATTAGGAGAAACTGCTGGGCGGAGGTAATCCTCATCCGCCTGGTTCATGCAATCAGATGGGAAAATATTAACAAAAAGTCTCTGCTACATAGAGGTGCAGGAGGGGGTTGTCTCAGCCTACAGGTGAGTTTAGTTCCTTTGATTCCCAGGGACCCTTACAACTGTTCCCTTTGTACTGTCCTAAAAGTAGCCTTAGATTCACATATAAATCCTTACTAAGAAATTAGCCTTACACTGGGTAAGATACAGCCACGGGGCTACTTTATTAAAGTACTGCAAAGATTTGAACACTTTTCCTGCTCCCGACATGGTATTGATATATCATGCTTCGCGGGTAAAGCATCCAGTCAGGCCTTCCACGTCCATGCTGTCCGTGTTTCACGGAATGTGGGAATAAGGCCTTACATCCACCTGATGACATGGACACAAACAGTGTCGGACTGGCCCACCAGAGGATCCTCCGGTGGGCCCCCAGCTTTAGAACCTGCAGTAACATTGACTGACATGTTGTTTCTTACTGGTTCTTCATTAGTGGGCCCCTATGATCATTTCCTCTGGTGGGTCCCAGGTACCCCAGTCCTACACTGGACACAAAAGCAGTGGCCGTGCCATCCATGGCTGCTACTGGCTGTCAATCATAGCTTGGCACTCATTGCAACTGTTGGGACCGGAACCACAATCCCATCCCCATAGTTAACAATATAGAAGCTGAGGTCAGTTAGACTGCAGCATCCAACTGGGTTAACAGAGAGCAAAATCCCCCTCTGTTTACCATTGTCAAGCAAGTCCTCATGGTAGCCATGGCAACCGGAGGTCGTACTGAGGCCTATAATGTCATGGCTATGGAAGCCGATCAGGATCCGCCCAGAGACAGACTCTGATCAATCAATAGCCATGGACATACTAACACCCCTCTTTTCCAGCCGACAGGTCCACTTTAAATTGTTACACCATATGGCTATGTTCACTCTCTATATTTAGAGGCTAATGAATAAACTTGACTTCACAAGCAATATATATATATATATATATATATATATATATATATATTAGTATATAATTTTCAATCTTTTTTTTATTTTGTTTTTTATTTTAATACAAATTCTTTGTATAAATTTTCTTGACAGGTTTTCGAGATTTTTCTACACATTTTATGGAAACCAGGTCATTAAATAATGGGTTTGAGACACCGGTCATAATGCTATCCATATATGCGCAAATAAAAAATAAAAAAAAACTGCATACAGACCTGACATTGCTTTTGAGGTCCATTTACTTGGGCAGATGATCCGTCCGATGAAAACAGTTCAGTGCGTGCATGCACGAAAATCATCTGAGTTGGACAACTGAAAACATGGGGGGGAACTTGGATTTTTATAATGGTTCAATGGATATAATGGAGTGATGGATATGCAAATTATCTGATTGTGTAAACATCCCTTTCATGAACTTTTCTCCCACTCTCTGATGTGTTTATTATACTGTGTAAGTTCCTTTGTGCTCTAAGAATCTAAATGATCTTAAATATACCAAAATTACCCTATCCCAATTTAGAAAATTGGACAACATGAAATGATATACGCACTAAAAAAAAATTGTGCAAAAATTTGCCAATATGTAGAACTACCGGTATGCAAATCATGCTATATAACCATGTTTTCCTCAGTCCGCTTTAATCGCTCGAACATGCCAAAAAACACCATGCTTCAGATCTGGTTCTTCAAGAGACCCCATAACCAGAAGTCACACAGAGATTGGAAGAGCGAGGAGGAGAAGAATAATGACCGGTCACCTGCGCATCATACAAATACTGTTATTCCTACAGCACCACCAATTGGCAACTTTCCATTCTATTTTTTTTATCACTAAATGCCAAAAGCATATTGTCCGATACTTGTCTCATTCAAAGCTGCAGAACGACCCCTAGAGCCCTCTGCATTGGGGAAATTTAATCTCGCTAACCCTGTGTAATAAAATTTTTGCCCAGTTTTAGGGAATTCGAATGACTATTGGACTCTTCCTGTACTGGATCTGAGAACTTTGTTAGTGTTTGGATTTTCTCGCCACCCGGCGTCTTACATTCCTATTTATACCCTCTCATAACAAACCTAAGGGATATCAATTGTGGTTATAACCCTCTCAGGATTTATTAGACCATCTGTATGAAGCATCTGAGCCTCCTCTAATGGCCGCTCGCCTTGTTGTTGTTGGCAGTGATAATAACTCTACATCTCATATGTTTTTTCCCTTTGGGTTTAATCAAGGATTGATGACGGCTCCATAAATAGAAGTGACCACAATGGTCCCCATGGAATTTCTCCAAACAGTAATGTACCGCCATATACCATACCTGATTAGTTGTTTAACCTTATAATGAACAAATCACTGCCATCATGGATACTCGTATATTCCACAACTTCAATGAGACCAAAAAGGAAAATCTAAAACATAACTTTTAATAAATAAATCCTCTGTTAAAATCGAACAAAGTCACTATCACAAACAAATAATTATAAATCCCACACCCAACCAGACTGAAGGTCAGAATGGTTGCAATTGATGTTTATGCCTATGCTCTAAAAAGGGGGCCCTGATGATATATGCCCCGATAGTATGTGGGTCCGGGTGACAGGAAGGGACTCAGGTGGAATATATGGGGTGGGACCTGCTGTGCCCTGCACTCCCCTCCCCCTGTCCTTACATAGAACAGTCAGAAAGAGATACTAGAAAAGTCATCGCTAGTCAAATGGTCACTGTAATTTCGCTTATGTTTACAACATTATACACCCAGGGCATTCCAGAAGTATTGATGAACTGAACGAACATTTGCAGATGTGGTGTCCCACCACTGGTGTTTTTCTCTTCTCTTGTGTACCTGTCAAAAAGCTTTTATGTTAAGTGGTGGATGAGGTATTAAGTTTCCCGACTAGGTGTCAGTGTTTATTTTATGCTTATGCACATATTTCTAGGCACAGCTGAAAGAAGGTAATGGGTTAATGTTTCTCTGTTTACCATGTGTTATATGCTGACCATTAGGAGGTGCTCTTTTCTTTTCTATCTATCCTCTCTTCTTTCTCCTGCACATCATCACCACCACTCACAGGCAGGCACACAAAGGCCCCTGTAGGAGGAGTTTTACTGGTGGAGGAAGTGCAAGTTCAGTTCTAGTCTGATTTTCAGCAAGAGAGGACACACAAAAGTCAAGTTTCTGCAGAAGCCAAGCCAGGGCCTGGCTTGTGCCAGGACAAAGTCTAGTCACCAAAGTGAGCAGATGCAGATAGAGTAGGGTCAGTTGCCACTGCCGTGACAAGAGCCTAACCAGGTATCAACATTACACCTGTGTGCTGGACTAGCACTTGTGTCACGACATTAAAACTACTGGCAGAGTATCACACAGACAGAAAGGGTCCAATATTCCCCTTCAATGTGATGCTGATTACCGCTATAGAACTTTATTGAGCTCACTTAATTTTCCACCTACACTGTGGATGTTCATTCAATGTTCTCAATAAAAGATAGGAATGTTAAAGCGGATTATTTTTTCTAGTTTAGTTACATTGCGTTTGTTTGTTATCTAAAGAATAATTGGCTTGCATTTCATTAGAAAGCCATGCAGAAATCCAGGGAATTTCAAGGGGTTCACATACTTTTTCTTGCAACTGTGTATGTTGCAATTAAAATGTTGTTATGTCCAAAAAAATAGAACACACATTAAAAAGTCTTCCTTCATGAAAAGTATTTAAAGCTTTTTTTTTCTTTGCTGGTTAGAGCCAGATACTGAAACATGTTGTTTTTTTGTGTAATTCTATTTGTATATGTCATATTTTATTGTATTGTTATAAGGGCAGACATTTTGCCTGAGCTGTTTTTAACAGCATTAAGTAATAAGTAATGTTTTACAGCATATAGACATAGACAATGATGGACAGGACGTGCCCCATTAACATGAATTTTCCAGCATCACAAACAAAACAGAAATGTTTAACTTAGTTTTAACCCTAGTGGTGAGAATGGAAACTGCAGGATTTCAGAATTATTTTAAATTCTTGATAGTAAAATTAAAAACTGAAAGAAAAAACAATGTGTTGGTCACTTTGCTGATACTATTATTGGTAGAGAGCAATCTCCTAAACTAACTGTCTGGGACATTATTCTGGCACTGCTGTGTGTCCTCAGGCTTTGGAGCCAAAGGGGAGTATTGCTCCCAGATCACTCAGTTTTCATTTTCTGCCAAAATGTTGCATTTTGCTGCATAAAAATGACAATAGTTCCATAGATCTTTGCTATTCTTTGGTTACAAAGTGGATTTTCTTCTTGAAAGCCTCTATAATGTCCTTGTTCCTGAGGCTGTATATAACCGGATTCATCATTGGTGTTAATACTGTGTAGAGCAGGGCCACCAGAGAGTCCACATCTGAAGAGTAGGAAGCCTTGGGCCGGACATACATGAAGATAAGTGGCAGATAGAAGATATTGACTACAGCAAAGTGTGAGCCGCATGTGGAGAACGTCTTCATACGTCCTTCTTTGGAATTCATTTTGAGGATGGTTAATACGATTTTAATGTAAGAAACGACCACTAAAATAAATGTTATTAGAATAAGCAAACCAGCAATGGAGGAGCCGACTGTTACATTGAAGGAGGTGTCGGCACAAGCCAACTGCAGCAATGGTGGATGGTCACAGTAGTAATGGTGGATGATATTAGGACCACAAAATGGTAACTTCAAGACTAAGATAAGGCTTGCGAATGGAGTTAGGAAACCACCAGACCATGTCATTGCCATCAACAGTATATACCATCTCTGAGTCATTATAGTATGGTAATATAGAGGAGAACATATGGCGACATATCTGTCATAAGCCATTGATGTCAGAAGTAAACACTCTGTAGATCCTAAGGACAAAAAAATATACATCTGAGCTAAGCAGGCTGTATAAGAAATAGTGTCATGGTTTATCGAGAACTTGGCCAACATCTTGGGGATGGTTACCGTTGCATAGCTCAAATCAAGGAAAGATAAATTACCAACAAATACATACATAGGAGTATGCAGATGGTGGTCAAGGGCCACCAAGAGGAAGATGCTTCCATTCCCAGTGATGGTGAACAGATAGATAAAGAGGAACACACAGAAGAGCAGAAGCTGATACTTCTGAAGACTTGGGAAGCCAAAGATGATGAATTCGGTTACAGGAGTAATGGTCAGATTGAGAGAAACTGCTGCTTGACGGTAGTCATCTTCCACCTGGTTAAAAATAATCAAATAGAAAAATGTTAATAGAGAGTGCCTAATGATTGGCTGTGCTGGTGTAGCCGGTTGTAGTAGCCTGCAGGTAAGTTTAAGCCCCTAAATTCCTAATACCGTGATAGCGATAGGCACCACTTGTAGTGCCCTGATGGTGAACCTGGGACAATTTTTCAAGTATAGTAAGTCTAAAATAAAAAATAAAAAATCTTGAAGTTTATAAAGAAAAATACAATGATAAGATATTTATTAAATGTTTGAGGAAAACAAGTAGTTTGGCCTTGGATATGTTTGGACAGGTTTCTCAACTGGAAACACTCAGCTACCCAAGTGTTAGTGCATGTAATTGTAATGGATCTATTGGATTTCCAGATCTTTTAACACTGCCTGTCCAGTCCATAGTACAGGGCCGGGATCTGCAGCGAGTCTCGCTGCAAATACGCAGATCCGGCAAGTGGGTTTGTAGCCTAAATATAATATATCTTACATGTTATTATTTTACTTTAGGAAATCTATGCCATTGACAAGCCACAACACAAGTGTAGGTTCACTCTGCTTGTTGTGCCTTCATCACCTCCAAGAATAACTTATACAGGATGTAGCTAAGTACAAGATAAACAATATAATCAACATGTGTGTTTTGATAACTTATCAGGATACTGTGGTGGAAAGCTGTCATGTAAAATTTCTTTCCCTAATTTATCCAAGGGAAAGGTAAGGCTGGACACATCTGTATGTACAGTACACATTGACCCATCTGCTCATGTACAGAATATATTGTCACAGTATATACAGACCATACGTTACATTTGAGGCCCATTTACTCTGCAGTAGGACTAAAGACTGTGATCATATTAATTACTTTATGTGAACAAGGACAGAATGTGTCAGAATGCTTGTTGAACAAACATACTGAGTGATGTTGGGGTATATCACCATGAATCACTGGATCGGTAATCAATGTAAAAATTAAATGAGCACTAACATTTCTATGAAAGAATATCTCAACTCTATGATTGAATCAGCCCAGGCTTCTGTCTCCCTAAGCCTTGGCGTTCGATGTATCATGAGTGACACTTACCTCGTATAGATTAATTCCCATAGCAGAAAACGGTCTAGAAGAATTTAGAGCAATAATGACTTCTAGTAACAATTGGATTCTTTGTTGCATTAGAGGAGCACCCTCACAGCTTCTTATATTCCTATTTATACCCTCTTGTATAAGGGGAAATCAATTTTAGTTATAACCCTCTCAGGAATTATTACACCGTGTGTTGATACTTTGTAGCATCTGAGCCTCCTCTAATGGCGCTCACCTTGTTGTTGTTTACGATAATTAAAATTGAAGTTGAATTGAGTTGAAAGTGTTTCTTCCCTCAGGAGTTAATCATAGCTTGAACTTTAAGTAACAAGTGTAAAGTAAACAGAAGTGACTAGAATGGTCTCCAGTGGAATCTCCTATGAAAATGATCATAATGATAATGAGCATTTTGTGCCGGCATATACAATGCCTGCTTGGCTGTTCCAAAAATGCTTTACATTTAGGCTAAACAGATAAGAAGTATAGTTAAAAATGAAAAAAAATCTAGGGGGTCTGAGGAACCAGAGCATCATGGTGACCCAAAGCATTGCACATTGAACTGCATCAAAGTCTTTTAGCTGGATGCTTGATATTTAGTCACACATCCCCTCCCTGGCCAGAAGAAGCACCAGGCGGTGTGAAACAGCTGTCCCGGTAGAGTGCGCCAGCTTAACCACCTGTCCTCACTGCCCCATCCTAGCTGATCTTCAACAAAGCAAGTGTGTCCACATTTGACTCAGTGAGTTCTGTGACTGTTGTTTGTTGTCCGCAAACTACTACCTTGTTTATGCACTATAAGGCCATGTTCCCACTCTGTAAGACACCGGCTGTTTCGTGACCCGGCCAGGTCACGGAACGCCCGGTGTCAGAAAAGATCATCCCGGCCGGTACTGCAATATCGGACGGATGATTTTTACCGCCGCTGAATTCAGATGCAGGCGCATTCGTACGTGCCCGCATCAAAATTCCCCGCTACTCACGGCTGGAATTTTTTATAGTTTTTATACCCCACTTGAGTACCATTACCTCATTCACATGGAGCAGTTTTAGTGGTGGTTGTAACAGTGTGACAGACAATATGAGAGATTATACAAGGTAACAAAAAAAGGAGCACTTTGTTGATTGGAGAAACCGTAGTTTCCAAATATAATGGAAATTTTATCTAAAGTGGGAATCCCATTGGCTCAAACAACATAATGTAGTAGCAATAGGTGACAGCGTCCACGGGTAAGTACGCCGACATACACAAGCCAGTGACCAGTATTACAGTACCTCTTTTCTTATGCTCGTCTTCTTGGGCTCAACTCAACCAATACATTTCTTAAGCAGAACAGGAGCCTAATATATATTTAATGTGGCACTGAGTTGCCAAATAAAGGATTTTCCCAAAGGGCCAGTCTATCACCAGTAGGAGCAGACGGTCCTGAACCTACTTTTCTACGGCCATCCAAGGTAAAACGCTAGTTCACCTTTATAATGCTAAGGGAGGCCTTCTCAAAACACCACCAGTTAGGCATCCTCGCTCCAGCTCTGTGACCAGCATGGAGGAGGTGGAGGTGGAGCAAGACAGATCTCCCCCGATAGTATAAACACAACAGAGGCCATCTTGACTTGCTCTGTTAGAAACTTGTTTCTGTGCAATTCAAAGAGAATCAACCATTGATTCGAGAGGCCATGGCAGGGCTTGGGGTCACAACCATGTTGTGGAGTAAGGCAGCTAAACACCAGTAGTACTGAGGTCTAGACTGCAGGACACAGGAATTGCTAGAGATTATGTGGCTTGTGGTAGAGCAGGAAATGGTGGTAGATATTATCCAGGCAGGCAGAAAACTAAACTAAAACTCACCTCAGCTTGTGGATCACTTCTTGCACTGCAGGCCTGGGTGGGCAAGTGGGGTCCATCAAGAAGATCATGTGACATACATGTCCACTTGGCAAGTAAAGACCACAATCCTTCTATCTTCCAAACAAACTGATGCACGAGCAGTACCCAAACAACTGGTGTATAAAAGGGCAGCTGAAAAAAAAAAAACCTTAAAAATTGGTAGATCACATAACAACAAATGGGGGCATCTAATAAGATTTTCTGTTCTATATTCCTGTACTCCTTGGTGGTGCAGATATATGATAAGCTAGTGGAAGCCACTGACTATCTAGATGATCAGATATTAGAGATATTGGACATCTTAAATGCCGCCCTCGTACAACATCAACTGGTTGTGGTAACTGATCAATATGCCTTAGTGTTGGACTACCTGACTGCAAAAAAGCAATTTTTGTCCCCAGTCTCCTTGCTAGGTACAATACATGAATAATTTATAATCACCTTTTAGTCAATTGGAGACCAATTTTAAAACTCAAAGCAAATCTGTCGTTAGAACTTTCAATATCTAAACTAAAAGTAGATGTTATATTCTCAAAGAGTCAGAAAACAGGAAGTCCAGTGGTTGTGACCAAAGATACCTAATCATACACATTGGTTTTCTATAGGGTGATATAACCCCCTTGAGCTTCAATCATAATGGGAAATCATTTGATGTAACCCCATAGGCAAAGGTAGACTGTGGTATAGCTCAGAGGGTTCAACTCTAGCCTATGATCGCTGCTGCACAGTGATTATGGCATAAGTTTTAACTCACTTATTCCATTCTCTTGACTATATTTAGTAGAATAATTAAAAATTGTGTGTGTGTGTGTGGGGGGGGGGGTTCATAATGAGTAGGGTGTGGGGGTGGGGAATAAAAAACACCCTATGCTTACCGTTCCCAGTGCTCAGGAGCTCCCATACCTTGTCGGCTGTCATCTTCTCAGTTTTAAGTACGTCACAACATGGGATCCATGTCACAGATTGGTGGGATTTAGCCCGCTCAGGTATTCAGTGACTCCAGCGGAGTCTTGGAGTGGGGTATCCGTAATCCGGGTAATGACATAGCCTGCGGGGAGCTCAGAGGACAGACGGCTAAGTCCAGGAGAGGGACACGGCTCTGTGCGGACACCAGGACAGGAAACTACAACTTGTTTTTTATTTTCCTCCTCCCCCAGCCCATAACAAATTTTTAATTTCTGGATGGACTTCTCCTTTAAGTTTTAAAGTTAGTCTCCAATTGACTAAAAGATGATTATAAGTTGTTCATTATAGACTACCTAGCTGCGGCACAAGGAGGGAGGTGACAGATAATTGGATCTACCTGTTGCCATTATATTGATGAGAAAGCTCAGCTGCAGCCTATACAGGCAATGATGGATACATAGGACAGGCATAATGACTTGAAAGATAAATGGTGGGGAGATACCTTTTCCTTCCTAAATCCTGCCAGTTGGTTCAGTGGATTGGGAGGTTGGATATCTGGGCTTATACATAGAGTATTGCAAAGTTTTCTTATGCTCTTGGCAATCTATGTATTAGATGATCCATTAGTTGATATTTGCTAGATTCTGCCAGAGAATCCCATCCCGATTAAGAGTTATGATATAATGAAGTTAGGACTAGTAGATGGTTTGGAGTCGGCCCTGCCATGGGGAACCTGGTGGAAGAAAAGAAACATGTAATTAGAAGACCGGCGGTCAAGCTACTCTTGTCCGAAGAACCCAGGCGAGCTGATCTCCTGCACCATCCTAGGTCTGAGAGGGGAGAATATGATCTGTTAATGTGGAAATTAGTGTCATTGTACAAACTATATAATATGTGCAACTGGAACTCCTGCCAATGATCAATATGCCGAGAACCTATGTAAGAAACAGAAAATAACGCACCTTGGGAGCGGTAATGTTCCTATGGTGAAAACAATCGTGAGAAATGAATTACTTACAATTGGTGAGTGGTGATACTTCACAACTCCCTACAACGCCCAAGAAATTCGCAGCAACAGCTCTGTCGGGATCGCTACACCCAGCAGAGGATCCAGATCACCGGTCCAATACAGAAAGGCATAAAAAAGAAATTAGGGAGCGATCTATTCTCTAGCAACCAACAATCATTTTTTATATTGTTTAGGTAAGAGGATTACTCACGTCCCGCTGCCAAGTAATCTCGTAGATCGGACAATTTGGCACGCTACGATATATGTTTATTTATTTTATTAAATATTTTTATAATGGGCCCCCTTGTATTTTAAACTTTTATTGGGGGAGGTATAAGGTTTTTTTTTAATACTTTTAAAAACTTTTTTTTATTACACTTTTTTCAATGTACAACAAAATTTATGGGGTCTTAAATTTAGTGAAAATGTTAGTCAGGACAAAATAGCTTTTTTAGATCTGTCTATTTATATAAAAAATGGAGATATTAATACGAAAACTTTTTTAAACTGATTGTTGCGAATGGGTACCTACATTTAGATAGTGAACATTTAAAAACATGGAAAGAAAACATCCCCTCTGGACAAAGGGCGAGAATAAAAAGAAATTGTACAAAAGAAAATATTTTTGAGGAGCAAACAAAAATCTTAGATAAAAAAGGTTTTTACAGAAAAAAAAATTCCGAAATAAATTATAGAGGGTGCAAGGAAGAAAGCTAGTGGATTAGATAGAAATATATATATGTAAAAGGAGAAGAAGAAAAGAAGAAAATAAAGGGAAAGAAAAATAATGTTAATTTTATTACTAAATATTCGAGTAATTATATGGCCATAAAAAAATATTTTAAAGAAAAATTGGTCCATTCTATTGAGGGATCCGTTTTGGAGTGAGGTGATCGTTCACGGTCCCAATATGATTTTTAGAAGAGCACAAACAATTGGACAACAGATAGACAGATAGCTCCATCATATCCAAGAATAAAATAAGATGAAAAAACTGTGGAGAAAATAGCAATCTGTAAATGTGAGAAAAAAATGTGCAAAACGTGCCCTTATATAACGGAGGATACTACCCTGTTTCCCCGAAAATAAGACATCCTCCGAAAATAAGGCATAGCGGAGGATTTACAGGATAGCTTAAAATAAGGCATCCACCGAAAATAAGGCATCCCCCAGTAAGACGCCACCAGGGTTATGTCTGGTTTTACTGGTTTGTGATGACAACTACTGTATAGTATATAATAAATGTTCATTATTTTTGTGAGAATTCTTTATGGAAAAATAAGACATCCCTTGAAAATAAGACACAGTGCACCTTTGGGAGCAAAGATTAATATAAGACACTGTCTTATTTTCGGAGAAACGCGATAAAATAGCAAAAGGAGAGAAATCAGAAGAGGAGATAACAATAAGAGATCATCTGAGCTGTGGTTCAGAATTTGTCATTTATGAACTGGAGTGCCCATGTGGCCCCCAGTACGTGGGACGAACCAGTCAACCAGTGTCTCCCATCAATCAGCGCAATTCCGTAATGGAGAGGATAGCAGACTAAAAGTGTTTCCAATAGAGAGGATACATTTTTAGATACATAGATTTAGTAGGTTATGTAAGAGAGAGAGAGAGTTTTTGGATATTTAAACTAAACATTTTGGTACCCAATGGTCTTACCAAGATGATAGAAATATTTATATATGTATTTTTATAGATGTATATTGAGATTAGTATATATGAATCATGTTATAAGTTTGGCCCCAGAAGTGATGTAGGGGGGAGGTGGAGTGAGGAGTTAGCGGGAGCTTTTTAGGCTATGTTCACACTGTGTTTGATTCCGTCTGTAGTGCGAACCGCGAATATACGCACGTAGTTTTGAGGTTGATGCGTTGGCTTGGAAGTATACGATATACGCCTGCACAATGCACACTACGTATGAACTTACGGCCGGATCGTATGCGGCGCCGTGAAAAATGAACAAGACCATTGTTTAAGGATAGAAATGTTGAAACTCACGGCCGTGGATTTCCATGCGGTCCCGTACGGAGTACTTATTTCTGCCAAATTGAACGTGATTTTTCGATCCAAAAGGTTCTGTGTGGTTTACGGGGCTGGGCCAAGATTTCCAAGTAAATGACCTGCCTCAGCTCGCTTCGAAACAAGCTAGGGAAGCATAACTGTACTGCGGGCGTATGTTTGCGG
The DNA here is from genome assembly GCF_027789765.1 of Dendropsophus ebraccatus. NCBI lineage: Eukaryota > Metazoa > Chordata > Amphibia > Anura > Hylidae > Dendropsophus > Dendropsophus ebraccatus. The sequence goes on from NC_091458.1 coordinate 10,957,471, forward strand.
TTTGTACGCATCCGGCCGCATGTCGATTTTTCCCACGCCCGAAGTTTCAGCCGCACATGTACGGCGGCGTATGAAATGCAGCCGGACTCATATGCAGTGTGAACATAGCCTAAAAGTGTATGATAGTTATATGTTGCTGTGTCCCTACGAGATTTCTTGGCAGGTCAATCTCCTCTCTGAGTCGTGAGTAATCCTCTTACCTAAGTAATATCAATACTGATCGTTGGTTGCTAGAGAATAGATCACTACCCCCCTTTTTTAACTGCCTTTCAATAAGCTGAATATGCTGAGAAGGCAGTTAAGACCTGAACATTAGTCAAGAATATGTGTGAATGGAGACGCTCCACCTGATAAGAAGCCTTTCTGGTCAAGCACTTCAGGTGTTATTCCGAATCAAGGGGCGTCTATAATACGAAGTATATGATTCTGCTTACTGATGCATCTTGTCACCCCCCCCCCCCTTGTATGTACGTAAAAAGCTGTTTATAGCTTGTAATAAACAAGGAATTTAATGAGACTCTTTGGGGGAGATTTATGAGAGGGTGTAAATATACACCTGGTGTAAACTGCCCCCAGCAACCAATCTCAGCTCCTCTTATATTAATAATTAATATAATAATTTATTATAATTTATTTATATAGCGCCAACAGATTCCGCAGCACTTTACAATTCTGGGGTACACACATAGACAAAAAATAGACATTACAGAGATATACATATAATTATCAGCCATACATGAGGAGTGAGGTCCCTGCTCGCATGCATGAGCTTACAGACTATTAGGAGGGGGTGCGAGACAGAATGGCAGAGGGGCAAAGTGCTTCATTGTTCTTATGGTCCGGCCATCATTATAAATAAGGCAGTAAGGTAAGGGGGGTGAACCTGTCACCAGCCAATGCCTGCATGCACAGGTCTAAGTGCTTAAATGCTTGGTGGAGGTGTCTGTGTGTCTGTGTGTGCGTGTGGGAGGGGGGGAGGGTAGCAGTCAAAATTAGGGAACCTGGTAAGCCTGCTTGAATAGATGAGTTTTGAGGGCACGTTTGAAACGTTGTGTATTCTTGGGTATTCTTGTAGTCTTGGGTAATGTATTCCATAGAACTGGTGCAGCTCGGGTGAAGTCCTGGAGACGGGAGTGAGAGGTGCGGATCAAGGTGGATGTTAGTCTTAGGTCATTAGAGGAGCGTAAGGCACGGGTAGGCCAATGTAGTGACTGGCACAGGGGGGAGGCATTGGTATAGTGACTGGCACAGGGGGGAGGCATTGGTATAGTGACTGGCACAGGGGGGAGGCATTGGTATAGTGACTGGCACAGGGGGGAGGCATCGGTATAGTGACTGGCACAGGGGGGAGGCATTGGTATAGTGACTGGCACAGGGGGGAGGCATTGGTATAGTGACTGGCACAGGGGGAGGCATCGGTATAGTGACTGGCACAGGGCGGAGGCATTGGTATAGCGGCTGGACATGGAGATGAGCCTGGCCGCTGTATTGAGAATGGATTGGAGAGAGGAGAGTTTAGAGGAAGGAAGGCCGATTAGTAAGGAATTGCAGTAGTCTAGACGGGAATGGATCAGAGCGACAATAAGAGTTTTAGCAGATTCGACAGGAAGGAAGGGACGGATTTTAGAGATGTTTTTTAGATGCAGATTACAGGAACGTGAAAGAGATTTAATATGAGGAGTGAAAGAGAGATCCGAGTCACACATAACACATATTCCACCAGAGCTGAAAGCTGATCTGTGATTGGTTGCTGTGGGCAGTTTACACCAGGTGTATATTTACACCCTTTCATTAATCTCCCCCTTCAATGCTGCGTTTACACGGAACAATTATCATGCAAATTCGCACGATAACGATCGAATTTGAATGATAATCGTACATGTAAACGCAGCGAACGATCAAAAGACGAGGGAGAAATCGCTCATTTTGAACATGTTGTCAAATCGTCGTTGATAGTTCGCAAAAAATTAGCAGATCGTTCACCGTTCACCGTCGTTCGCCGATTTAACCAATGTGTGAGATAGGCTTAAGCGCTCGCAAAACGAATTTTCCGTACCATATATCGTACAGTCTAAACGCTGATCGTTATGTAAAAAAAAACGTTACTCCGACATTGTTAATTGTACGATCGGTCGAATTATCGTTCCGTGTAAACATAGCATAAGTCTGTGTTATGTGTCCTTAGCAGAAGCTCCGATGTCTCTCAAATAGGAACCACTCTGTAAGGAGGAGGAGGAGGTGTTGGGAGGTAGCGGAAGGTGGCAAAGCAGGACGGGCATCGTTAGTGTCAGACACATCTGGGTGACACGGCAAACGGGCAACAAAATGCATTATTACAAGCAAAAAAACAAACAAAGCTACCATGATACTATAAGTACCTATTACCTCTGTCGGTGGTTTTATCAGTGACTCATATGATACAAGGAGACGGACATTACAGGTCTGTATTACGCACCGTATTGTGCAGTCAATTCCACTGGTGGCCCTAGTCACCCCAGTCACAGAACTTTCTAGAGACTTTTTAATTTTTTGCAATTCAACATTTTATAAATTTTTCAATGAGAAAAAAGAAGGAGAACAGAGTACAATGCAAATATAGGAATGCCAACAATGAAAAATAGTATATGATAAAGCCATAAACCTTCTCCAAGAGTATCCAAAACATATAGGCAGACATGTATGAAAAGGTGTAAATGCCTTTTTTAGGCGCAGATTGGTGTAAAAATATTCGCAAATGGTATTTTTGCGAATGTTTTTCACATCTGCGCCACCTTCGCCAGTGGGGTGGAGAGGGGGCGTTACAGGGGGTGCGGCAGCATGCAGAGGGGGTGTGGCCTCTGCATGCCCCGGAAAAATGATACTGAAACCTACGCCAGCTCTGAGCTGGCGTAGGTTTCAAAGTTTTCACACGGACGGACTCTGTGCGATCAGGATTTGTGTAGAGGCAATGCGCCTCTACCTAAATCCCCTGAGCTCCGAAGCTGCGGGGACATTTGTAAGCCTGGCGTAAAAAACGCCGGACTTTATAAATGTCCCCCATAGAGTAATATCAAAACAATGTAACCCTAAAAATGTTCTTTGTAGATTCATTGTGCGCACAAAATATAGTATATGGGTCATGAAACTGTGATAAGTACTCTGGGGGACAAAGAGGGAAGGGGGGGGGGGAGTAGGTAGCGTGGGATCTAAAACAGTAAGAGGTCAAAAATGTTCAAAGATCTTTCTAAAGACTTTTAGCAGCCTGTGTAGGTGATGATGATCATGTGACCTGCTTCCTATACACTTTATCACCAGAGGGGGCAGTACAGAGAATAGTAACCACTGCACAGCTGTGTATGTCAGTATATGCAGATGGTAAGCAGTATACGGTAATACATGACATGTCAAACATGTATAGTCACAGTATCCAGACACTAAACTGATAGAGGTGACTCTACTGCCACACAACAATCTATATCCTACAGGATCAGGGACAGTGGGTACCAGTACCAGCAATGTTCAGGGTCCTCCGGGGTGACAGCTGTTATTATACAGTACAGGACCCTCTGCTCCGGAGATCACTGCTACACCCCATAGTCCTGGGGATAGGAGCATTATACAGAACCCTCTGCTCCGGAGATCACTGCTACACCCCATAGTCCTGGGGATAGGAGCATTATACAGGACCCTGTGCTCCGGAGATCACTGCTACCCCCCATAGTCCTGGGGATAGGAGCATTATACAGGACCCTCTGCTCTGGAGATCACTGCTACACCCCATAGTCCTGGGGATAGGAGCATTATACAGGACCCTCTGCTCCGGAGATCACTGCTACAGCCCATAGTCCTGGGGATAGGAGCATTATACAGGACCCTCTGCTCCGGAGATCACTGCTACAGCCCATAGTCCTGGGGATAGGAGCATTATATAGGACCCTCTGCTCCGGAGATCACTGCTACACCCCATAGTCCTGGGGATAGGAGCATTATACAGGACCCTCTGCTCCGGAGATCACTGCTACACCCCATAGTCCTGGGGATAGGAGCATTATACAGGACCCTCTGCTCCGGAGATCGCTGCTACACCCCATAGTCCTGGGGATAGGAGCATTATACAGGACCCTCTGCTCCGGAGATCACTGCTACACCCCATAGTCCTGGGGATAGGAGCATTATACAGGACCCTCTGCTCCGGAGATCACTGCTACACCCCATAGTCCTGGGAATAGGAGCATTATACAGGTCCTCTGCTCTGGAGATCACTGCTACATCCCATAGTCCTGGGGATAGGAGCATTATACAGGACCCTCTGCTCCGGAGATCACTGCTACACCCCATAGTCCTGGGGATAGGAGCATTATACAGGGGTTAGTTACTGGACATATCATTGGTCAGCATAGAGCATTCCTGTATGATCTTTATTATAATACAAGACGTTTCCTCAGTGTTTTGGCAATGAGGTGGGTGTTGGGTCACTGGGGCACTTGTCACGGTGGCCAGGAGCGGTGTTGGAACCCACCCACAGACAAACAGACACTGCGCTTGAAAAGGGATAACCCAGGTGTAGGTTCGGCACTTAACCAATGGAACAGTTTACTTACAAACTTCAGTGCAATCCAGTAGAATTCTCAGTAGCTTGTAAGCTTCAGTGCAATACCTAGTAATAGTAGTTGGCTTATAAACTTCAGAGTTCAGGTGCAAGTAGATAAGAGAAGAGGTTGTACTGTAGTTATAAATCAGAAGAGCGAGGGTGCGTCTTGGGGGCCTTGTCCAATGTAGTAATGTGCTTAGATATGTGTATCTGAATGCCTTGTGCCCTAACTAGTTCACTGAGTGTAAAGTTTGGGTAGTACGAGCTCTAGGCCTTTTTCATTAGGAGTGTCAGACTTTCCAAGGTTTCCCAGAAGAGGCGTGTAATGCGCAGTAGGATACTTCAGCTCTTTTCCAGCTATTTGTCCTACTGGGGTCAGTAACTATACTGTGGAGGCTACTGCCCTGCACCCTTTAGAGGTATCCCCAGCGTGGACAAGGTGATCCTCAGATGACGGCTTTCCCTTTTTAGGTTTCTAGCACTGCATCTCGTGGCAGGTTACTTGCATAAGAATTTGTAGCTTGTGGTCCCTGACATGGCCTATGCCAGGTCCGGCTTCATTGCAGCAGGAACACTCTTTCTGTCTCTGTCCCATACACTGAAAAACTGACTAGAGACCTCCCACCGGGAACTAACCTCCCTTTTATAGGGAAATACTAAACTCTCTTGTGATTGGTGGGGCTGTGTTGTGTGTAAAAAGAAGAGTTAGGATAGGTGTGAAAAGTGTGGGAAAGCACCTGCAATATGATAAAAGAATACCCATGACATACAACAGTTAACCCATGACCTCCTTCAGCTGTGCTGTAGACATAATAGTGCATACTAGAGACAGTGACACCTAGTGGGGAAAACACATCAATATAGTTTCCTTCACCCCTTTTTGTGAGATACCAGACAGAGATACTTTACTCAGGTGCAATAAGACTTAGTGGACCCTGTTCCGGGACACTACATATTGACCATCAATAGTCCTGTCATCTGCTCATCACATCCGGCTTCATGTTTGCTCCGGAACATATCTCCATATCTGCTTTGTGTTCCTACAGGTAGCCTATTTCTTCTACCGAATCAGATAACCCATTGTCCAGCAGCCTATAATAGAAATAGAAGCGGCAGTGTTAGTGACTTTGTATTGTAAGGATTGTGTTCTGATCTCAGATCAGTCAGTGAATGGTCGGTCCTGAGGATGGGATCTGTACAATTTCCAGACTGTTGTCTCCCCTTATCATTTGATGAGCAATTTCCTGCACTACCTATACGTTGTACCTTGGTGCACTACAGAACCCAGCGCACCTGCCGCCTTCCTATGGTGTCAGTTCTATGTTGCAGTATACTAGCAGAAGCATGGAGGAGTGCACACTCTTGTGCATCTTATCCCAATATAAGGGTATGTGCACACTGTGGAATTCAGTTGAAACCTCAGTTGCGAAATTCTCTGCGGCGGGCGGGCGCGTCTCTGCCCGTGTCATAGGCTCCATTTTTTGCACGGGCGGATTCCTTCTTCCGTCCAAAGAATGATAAAGCCCCTCCTCCCCCCACTCTTCATCATTAGGAATGCCCCTAGAACATTTTCTTCTGTCTGAACATTGCACAGGTGCCGTAAATGGAACCAATCACTTCAAAAACGCATATCCAGCTTTTGTAGCTGTGACGTCACTCGGGAGCGCGCTTCCATTCCGGCTGTACTGCGCCTGCGTAGAATAGCCTCGAACTCAGTGATCTCCGGCTCACACTGAGTTTGAAGCTATTCTGCACAGCCATAGTACAGCCGGAATGGAAGCAGCTGTACTGCGCATGCGCACTGGCGTCAGAAGAACGCCCAGGGGACCGTGATTACCTGCTAGCCGCGCACTGCCCAGATGACTACCTGAGGTAATTTCCATACAGGGCGCCAGTTTTATGAAGTTACTTTGCGGCTTACATGGGGGAGGCAAGGAGGCTATGAAAACATGTGTGGTAAGTGTGCTGTATGGTCTAACAGCACATTTCAAAATCTGGATATGCGTTTTTGAGGTTATGGGTTCCCTTTAACGATCCAGCCCATGTTCAGTATTCACACAGGTGAGGAATAGGAGATAATCTGCCTGGAGCATTCCTAATGATGAGGGGGAGGAGGGACAGAGAGGTTGTGCCAGCCTAATGTATACACAATCTAGGCCATGGCTGTTGGGCACTGGGCTGCAAGTCTAAAAGTTGTTTTTTAGGACAACAACTGCATCACCTGCCGAACGGACCCCAGAAAAGATTAAAAGCAGCTATCCGAAGGTACAAACGGTTTGGGGGGGGGGGGCAGATTGTGGGTACAGAGTCGCTTTAAGATTTGTTTTTATTGGCCCTTACACCAGTTTTTATATCGCTATGCATCGCAGTGTAAAGGGAGTTAATGACGGGGGGGGGGGGGGGGGGCGTGACCTGCAGCCACAGAGCCACATTGTGCTCCTGCCCGATACTGCCTTTATCAGCAACAAGGACCTTAGACTTTCTTAACTTTTCCCCTCAACGGATTAACTCTGCCTCCGGGAAGCGGCTGACCGACTCACCGCTACATGAGATGGCACTCCCAACAGATTCGGTGGCCGCCACCGCTGAAGCCTAGCTGGGACTCAGAAGAGGACAAAGTTAGTGCCGACTCGGATGACTTGCCTTCATTAAGCTGAGGGGTAAGACGGCCCCTCTCCCTCCTAGCCGCCCGCAGCTCGAACGTACCTCTAATACAGTACCCTCGACTCCCCTCCGTCTGCACGGGCTGTCGGAAGCTGCGCCCGATGACACTTCAAATAGATCACCTCCTGCTGCTAAAGCGGACTCTCCAGCTGTCACTGCAAGTGACACAGCGGCTCCCTGCTCAGCACCTCCCTTGACACTGCAGACCAACGCAGTTACAGATGTTCCTGCTATAAACAATCCACAGCAATCTTTTGCTACCAGTTCACAATCAGATGTCATCACTATCTCAGGGACCCTTTATCGTTCTGCCCCCATCTTTATCAGTTATACCTGTAAGCCAACCTGCACTCATCCTCAGCAGCATTTGCCATCTCCTGCTGCCACATGGCATTCTATTGCGACCTCTCTAGCTCCTGACCATATATTTTCTGACTTGCTACAACCTTCTGACTCTCCAATGGCTACCACGTACCTCAAGCAGATGCGATCCTCCTTCAGAGATTCTTTACTGACTGGTCTAGATCGGATCGTTCAGAGCTTTATCTCTTCTATGAGAGCAGTGGAAGACCGAGTTCGCGGAGAACAAATTGAGTGAGCTGATTGACTCTCATAATTCCTTAAAAATTGGAGGAGGACCTTCGTCGTCTGTCAAGTAAGACAACAATTTGAAATTCCGGGGTATTTCTGAATCCATAGCCTCATCTGATCTCTCATCCTATATACAGCCCTTTATCAAGCAAACAATGCCACAATGTGTTAACCGAGAATTAGTTATCGACTGGTCAAGGATGATCCCTAGACCTAAACATCTTTCACGAGACACACCAAGGGACGTTATTGCTCGGGTGCACATTCTACACGTCAAAGCGGCTTTTTTATCCGCAACTAGGCATCCCGAGTCTCTTCCAACAGAATTCCGGAATGTGACCGTATTTTCTGATCTTTCTCCCAAAACGCTCAGGAGACGGAAATCGCTTGCTACTGTTACTAAAGTCTTGAGGGACAAACATATTTTATATTAATGGTATAACTGTCCACCTCATGGTGTTCAAGGACCGCTCCAAACATGTGGTTACCAGCCCAAAGAGGGTATGCAGCTTTTGAACTCCTGGAACCGGCTCTCTGGTCCACATCATTTATTAGGTTGGGCACAACACACTGTTATTTTTCTAGACTTCCCTTTTTCCCTCCTCGACACATGGCATAGGTTGGACATAGTTGATTACGCCGAGTGTGTTATTACGCGTATAAACACGACTCAGCTATGTTGCACTATTTTTATTCTTTACCAGGCTTTGGTGTTTATATTCGATTTATGATTTAAGTTAGCTCATTTTCTTGTAATGCACTGTTTTAGCCTTTTCTCATATTGCATGCTTACATTTTCTTGTATTACCGCATTCACCCTATTGTATTTTATGTTTACTTTTATGCTGTCTTATTTATTTCTTATGTCGTATTTCCCCAACATTTTCCTGCATTATGTCACTCATGTCTTGTCTCGACCCATGTGGTTTTTTCCATTGAATTCCATTATAAAAAAGGATAAAAACGGATCCGTTTTTTTAACGGACACAAAAATGAGATTGACTATGTTTTTGTCTACGTTAAAAAAAACAGATCCATTTTGATCCGTTTATTTTTATAATGGAATTCAATTGAAAAACTGATCAAAACAGATGCACACACATGCATCCGTTTTTTCCATCCGTTTTTTGCAAAAAAAAGGATAAAAAAGCAGATTGCAAAAACGTAGTGCGAACCCAGCCTAAGGATGACAAAGAAAGCGGCATACAGTGATAATGGCATACAGCGCTCGGCTGTCCTGAGCAGTCCCATAGTGTGAAATATATAAATCTTTCCATTACATAATTTTTTCTGTAGGTGTCACTTCTGATTGTGGCTGCAAATACAATAGAAAATACAGCGGCAAATACCACTGTGTGACACCAGCATAAATCAGATCTGTAAGGTAACACAGCAGATCTATACATTTGGGCATCACACTGTGAGTATTCTTACTATAGTAGGGTTATATAATGTACACTTACCTATCAGCTCCGGGGGAAGTTGGTGCCCCTCTTCATCCAGTATGATGTGCTCCACCAGAGCGTCACCTAATAAGAAATGAGAGATGAGTGATTCTCTAGTTTATAGATGTCACCAGTGCTGGATATAATATACATATGAGAATATACAGTGAGAAGGACTAATGGGCCTAAAGACATTGCCCACCCCTGGACATACGGGCACTAGGGCTTTGTATAGTAATCCAAAACAGACTTGCCAACCATAAATATCGGTGAGTAATTATCCAAATACAAATACCCCAAAATATTACACAACACTTTGTGATAAAAAATTATGTAAATCTTTATTAGTCATATATATTGTACATTAAAATCATCTAAACCCATGGAATAACTTAACAAATGAATATACCAGAGGAGACAATAAGAACAGAACCGGTATGGTATAAACTAAACCAGTTTAAATTGATTTGAGTTAATGGAAAGATAGGCCTGGTCCTATATCTAATAAATCAATATGGATACTGTGGAAATTTGTTAACTGGAGCCACACCACCACCTAGCATTCACTATTGTATATGGCGGTTGTTTATACTGGGTACAGAGAACATAATAGTATAAGTGATTGCCACACCACTTTAAATTTACATGGTGTCTGTGCCAGTGTCCAAGTGATTTCAAGGACCTTCCAAGTCTCCCACTCAGAAAACAATGGCCCTACTAAGAGGGCCTATAATCAGCCATATATACATATACTTTAAGGAGTGATCACATAAGCCATACTGGTGTCTTACCCTCCTCTGGACAAACATAGCCCGACGCACGTGACGCATGTTTCACTCACGTCATCGGGTTTTAGATGATTTTAATGTACAATGTACATGACTTATAGAGATTTACATACTGTATGAAGGGGCAGTGTGTCTTGCACTGTATGTATATGTATATACATACAGTATATACATGCCGCGATCCAACTCCCACCACCAGATGTCACTGTATGTTATTGTATTACATGCAAGGTTGAAGGACCAACACTACACTAAGGGTTAACTGATTTCCTCTATTGATTGTGAGTCATGCCACTGTACACTGCACTGCATGTTATCCAATTCCTGAGTTAGTTACCTCAGGAATTACTGCCTTACTGTGTATTTGGTCATTTAGCCATGTCCGAGCTGCGAGCAAGAGGCTGTGGAACACCAGGACTAAATCCTATCCACACTGGGCTGTCCTCTTCTTCTAGCTCTACCCCCAAAGTGGGCCTGTAATCCATAAGGCTAGGTTCACACTATGTAACTGTGCGGCTGTATTTTTTATGCGGCTGTAAATGTGCGGATGAAACTACGGCCGTGGGAAAAAATAGACATGCGGCTCAAAACATACGGTCATTTACTTGGAAATCTGGTTCAACTAAAAATAACAAATAAAATCTTAAGAAAGTGATGCAAACACCTCTGGATGCATCTGGGAAAGCAGGGAAACAGTTTACATGAATCGCTATTACCGGGGTTTGCGATCCTCTGCAGTAATACCGATGTCTCTCATGGTTAATCTATTAAAATAATAAAACACATTTTCGTTGTAATAAAGTCCCTTTCGTTGTTCAATAATTAAATTTAAACTAATCCATCATTTTGCAATTAAATATACTGTTAAAATAAATAGATATATAAATAAATGTATATTTATATATATATTTATTTTTTGACAGTATATTTAATTGCACAATGATGGATTCGTTAGAATTAAATTATTGACCAACGAAACTGAATTTATTTCAACAAAATTGTGTTTTATTAATTAAATATTAATTAGTACAGGAAGCTCCATAAGCCGTTAATTCATATTGCCAGCAATAGAGCTTTCTGTACTAATCATCACTTTACTTTAATGAAAACATCAAATGTTTCTTCTAATTATGTTATCACAATAGCATTATTAGAAGAAACATTTAGAATTATATGTGCGCTCAGCTGATTGGCTGATCGGCTCAGCGCACATATAATTAGCGGGTCCGCAGCACAGTGACTTCATTGTGCTGCGGACCAGCGAAGAGGACACATCGGGATGAGTATAGAGCTCTCCCCACCCCCTCCCCAGCACTGCACCCCTCCCAGCAAGGAAGGGGGGGTCAGTTAACCCCTTCCTTGCTGGGATGGGTGCAGTCTGACATCAGTCTGGCCCCCAAGGGGTTAAGGGGGATGCAATACATCCTCCCATAACCCCTTGGGGGCCAGACTGTAAGCAGCGATCTGTAAAGATGCTGCATACTGTAAGGAGCACAACACCGCTCACAATGATGGGTGTTGTGCTCCTGTTTGTGTGTTTTTTGTGTGTTTCTCCCTTTTTGTTTTTCAGATATCGGTGCCAGTGGTCCCGGAGCGTCAAAATTGGCGCTCCTGGACCGGGTGGCAGCAGGCTGGTAAGATTTAGGCTGGGGAGGGCCTAAAACAATGGCTCTTCCCACCCTGGTGTTACCAGGCTGCTGTCGTTTGGTTTTTAACCCGGCTGGTTATAAAAATAGGGGGGACCCTATGCGTTTTTTTTTTTAAATAAATAAAAATTTTTAAAAAAACGCATAGGGTCCCCCCTATTTTTATAACCAGCCGGGTTAAAAACCAAACGACAGCAGCCTGGTAACACCAGGGTAGGAAGAGCCATTGGTCTAGGCCCTCCCCAGCCTAAATCTTACCAGCCTGCTGCCGCCCGGTCCAGGAGCGCCAATTTTGACGCTCCGGGACCACTGGCACCCGGCTCTTCCCAGTACCCCTGGTGGCATTGGGTACTGGGGTAATAATGGGGGGTTAGTGTTAGCCATTTTATACCGGCTAACACTAGGCCCCAACTTAGTAATGGATTCCGTCTATTAGACGGCTTCCACTACTAAGTCTATAAAGTAAAGAAATAAAGACAAGACACAAGTTAAAAATTTTTTTTATTCCAATAAAAACACCCCCACACCCCTAATTGACCATTTTATTAAAAAAAAACATTAAAAAAACGCTGGTCATCGACGTAGTCCACGGAATCCGACGTAATCCACAGGATACCGATGTCTGAAAAACAAAAAGGGAGAAACACACAAAAAACACACAAACAGGAGCACAACACCCATCATTGTGAGCGGTGTTGTGCTCCTTACAGTATGCAGCATCTTTACAGATCGCTGCTTACAGTCTGGCCCCCAAGGGGTTAATGGAGAATGTATTGCATTCCCCTTAACCCCTTGGGGGCCAGACTGATATCAGACTGCACCCATCCCAGCAAGGAAGGGGTTAACTTTCTTGCTGGGAGGGGTGCAGTGCTGGGGAGTTGGTGGGGAGAGCTCTATACTCACCCCGATGTGTCCTCTTCGCTGGTCCGCAGCACAATGAAGTCATTGTGCTGCGGACCGGCTCATTATATGTGCGCTCAGCCGAACAGCCAATCAGCTGAGCGCACATATAATTCTAAATGTTTCTTCTAATAATGCTATTGTCATAACATAATTAGAAGAAACATTTGATGTTTTCATTAAAGTAAAGTGATGATTAGTACAGAATGCTCTATTGCCGGGAATATGAATTAACGGCTTATGGAGCTTCCTGTACTAATTAATATTTAATTAATAAAACACATTTTCGTTGAAATAAATTCAGTTTCGTTGGTCAATAATTTAATTCTAACGAATCCATCATTGTGCAATTAAATATACTGTCAAAAAATAAATATATATATAAATATACATTTATTTATATATATATATATATTTATTTTAACAGTATATTTAATTGCAAAATGATGGATTCGTTAGAATTAAATTATTGACCAACGAAAGGGACTTTATTACAAAGAAAATGTGTTTTATTAATTTAATATATTAACTATTAGAGGCATCGGCATTCGGCATCATTGCCGGCTATTTTTGAAGTACTCCTTACGGACCGCCTGTCAATCCTCGGCCGCATGTCCAGCCGCAAACAATGGTCTTGTTCATTTTTTACGGGTCCGTTTACGATCGGGCTGTAGATTCATACATAGTGTGCACTGTGCAGCCGTATATCCTATACTTTCCAGCGTACGCATGAACCACCAAAAATACCGCCGCACAATTATAGCCGCAAATACAGCCGCACAGTTACATAGTCTGAACCTGGCCTCATAGTGTGTCACTCTGTACCCACATGGTAGCTTAGGTGGAAGTTTATTCCCATGGATACAGGAACTTTCTTTAACAACCACCATAGAAGTCTGGATAGCATCCCATGTTCACCCCCACAGTTCCCTTAATCGCTCCAGTCTACAGACACTGTATCAGTTCTCCTACACTGTGTTTCCAGCTGCTAAGCTGTATGGAGCATCAAACCTTATCTATTCTGCGGTTCAGTATATCAACTGTGTCTGTTGTTTCAAGAGAAAGTACAAGAGTCTATTGTATTGCTGTGATTCCTTAAACTGTGAAAAACGTTTAATTTCTGGACTCCTCAGTAAAGACTTTAACTGTTTAAGAACCGCAGTGTGTCTTCTATAGTGTGCAACTCACATAACTCACCATTCCTATATAACTCCTAGTATCACCCAGTGCCAGGTCAGTGGATTCAGGGGTGGCCATAGCTGGGTCCACTCCTGGCATCCGCAAAAAGTGCCCTCGGTGCTTCTAACATCTGCCCCTTTGGGTCGCTGTGCTCACGCGCTGCACGCCGGGACAGCAGATCAGGCACTGGCTAGCGATCAGGCCCTTGGAAGAAGACTCTCAAGCTCTGTTTACAGCTGGGCTCCCATACACAGAAACAAGTGGAACTGCCTCCAACTATCAGGTGATAGACATACAAGCTGAAGCCTCCTTATAAGTCTGGAGACTACTGATTCTGTTGCTGTAAAGAGAAATGTAGATTTTTTTTGTCTAGTGACAACTCTGATCTATGTGATATAATTTCTATTGAGAAGGTGAGAAGAATGATGAGTGAATAGATGATAAACTTTTTCAGTTGGCAAAGAGAAGTAAAAATATTAAATGGATTCATAAGAAGATATATTGCAGCACATGGATGCGATAAAAGAATGAATGGTGTGTGTGGTGCACTCTGTGAGGCGAGCTCCTGTGAGAGTGGCGAGCTCCTGTGAGAGGGTCCCTTGGGGCCCAACTTGACTGCTGTAGAGACCGTTCTGGCTTGTGTCCTCTCTGTACGGGAACCAGACCTAGACTAAGTGTGTGACTACCCCCTACCGGGTATGCAATACCTGCTGTGAGTGGTGGAGAAGAGAGCGCAGAAGAAGGAGAATAGAGATAGGTGGACAAGAGAAAAGAGCTCTCATTGGTGCACAAATCACAAACAACAATGACCCCTTGAGTACTACAGCTGTGCAATACATAGATCCAAGACATACATACTAGCGACATCTAGTGGCAAAACTTGGATACTAATTCATTATCACTTTTACGAGGGGTGTATAAACTAGTAACACCTGTGGTGGGACACCACATGTGCATGTCCTTAACCCCTTCCCGCACGAGGGCGTAACTGTATGTCCCCGCACGGGTGGGGGCGTTCAGAGCGTGGCCGCGCGGCGACCCCGCTCTGAACCGCCACGGTCCCGGGTGCCACATGTAGCCCGGGGCCGCGGCAATTAGCAGGAACGGTCTGATCGCCGTGCCCGCTAATTAAGTCTTCAGATGCAGCTGTCAAAGTAAGTGACATCTAGTGGTGAGAAGCACTTATCACATCTTACTGCATTTAATACACACACACTAGATCTAATTGATAATTCAAACCCTTTGCACAAATTTAAAACGCGAAGGCCTCTCTGTTTACTGTTTTTTATTACATATTGCCTTCCCTTGTATTTTTAGGGACTCCTTCTATACAAAAAAAAAATTGAAAAACAAGTAACTGGTTGCTCAGGACACACATGTACCTCTTCTATGGATGTACAGTTTGCCGGTATAATAGGAGAACAAATGAGTTTGTGATAAAATGAGGACCTTTAAAGGGAAACTATCAAGAGGTTAAACAAAGCTAACCTTCTTAGAAAGAGAGAGATCACCTCCTATTGGTTAGCACAAAACACATGGTATAACAACAACATTAACCCATAACCTTCCTCAGCTGTGCATAGAAGAACATACTTTATATATAAGACACTGATACCTAGTGGTGAAACTTCAGAATACCTCATCACCACTTAACCTGAGAGAGAACTTTGTAACAGGTGCACAGAACACTTAACAGTGGGACACCACAGGTACAGACACTGAGGGCGCAGTGTGTAAAAAGAAGAAGAAAATGTTTTCATGTTAATGGGAATCAGCTCCAGATCTAGTGGGGGAACTTTATCATTGTGCTCAGTGTCAGTACTGAAAATCCCTATTCCATGATGACGTCTCATACACCATGTTACCTGTATGGTAGAGTTCCTCCAGTACAGCGAGTAGGCCAGGGGAGCCATGTTTCTTCTGTAAGACGTATAGACTGACCCACAATGCTATCACAGCTTCTCTTCCTATAAGGAGAATATCCTGTAGTAACATCCGGGCTAATCTTTTTCTATCATTTTCTAGAGCCAGGTATTTCTAAAACACAAGAAAGAACCGACATAAGTAACATTATACAAAGATGTATGACAGCGAGGAAGAGGAAGGTCAGAAGAGGGAGGTCAGAGGAAGAGAAATATATGGGACAGAAGGGGAGAAAATCCTTCCCAAATTCACAATCCAAGATCTACTGACCCCCTAATATATGTGTGTGGGGGAGCAATGTGTATATATAAGGTATATATGGAATCTGCATGTGTGTATCTGCATCTATGCTATGTGCAGTGGCGTAGCTATAGGGGTCGCCGGGGTCGCCATGGCGACCGGGCCCCTACGCTAGGGGGGCCCGCACGGCCCCCCTTGCCACTTGTGACAGTGTCACTTTAAGCATCCTCTCCGGCAGGCGTGAGGATGTGAAGTGACCTCTCCGGCAGGCGTGAGGATGTGACGTCATCACGTCTGCCGGAAGTCCCGTCCCTGCGGCTCGCAAGATGGAGCCCGAAGAGGAGGAGGAAGAGCTGCTGCCTGCACAGCGCGGATTAGGTGAGTAGGATGTTTGTTTTTTTAGGGGCACCTCTGGGGGCATTATTAGTATATGGGGGCACCTCTGAGGGCATTATTAGTTCTTGGGGGCACCTCTGGGGGCATTATTAGTATATGGGGGCACCTCTGGGGGCATTATTAGTATATGGGGGCACCTCTGGGGGCATTATTATTGTATGGGGGCACCTCTGGGGACATTATTAGTGTATGGGGGCACCTCTGGGGGCATTATTAGTTCTTAGGGGCACCTCTGGGGGCATTATTAGTATATGGGGGCACCTCTGGGGGCATTATTAGTATATGGGGGCACCTCTGGGGGCATTATTAGTGTATGGGGGCACCTCTGGGGCCATTATTAGTATATGGGGGCCACCTCTGGGGGCATAATTAGCTCATGAGGGCACCTCTGGGGCCATTATTTGTTCATGAGGGCACCTCTGGGGCCATTATTTGTTCATGGGGGCACCTCTGGGGCCATTATTTGTTCATGGGGGCACCTCTGGGGGTATAATTAGCTCATGAGGGCACCTCTGGGGGCATTATTAGCTCATGGGGGTACCTCTAGGGGCATTATTAGCTCATGGGGGCACAGCTGGGAATCCTACATACAGGGGGCACAGCTGGGAATCCTACATACAGGGGGCATCCCACACAGCGCAGTTACTATGGGAGCCTACAGGAGGGAGGAAGGGAAGGAAGTTGCTAGAAATGTGCGGAGCCTAAATTGTTTAT
This sequence comes from Dendropsophus ebraccatus, assembly GCF_027789765.1. Taxonomy (NCBI): domain Eukaryota; kingdom Metazoa; phylum Chordata; class Amphibia; order Anura; family Hylidae; genus Dendropsophus; species Dendropsophus ebraccatus. Next base: position 10,974,527 of record NC_091458.1, read on the forward strand.
CTCGCAGGTTCTGAAAAGATGAAACATATCTGGAAGGTATCATCCTGGAGGTCTGGGCCGGATGGAGAGGAAAAGGGAAAGTGACGCCTCAGATCAAAGAAGACATCACCGGTGAGTCACTGTATGACGGTTTTCTTATTTTGTAGAACATCATTTAGTAGGGGCGCCCCGAGGTGACAGCTACTACATTATCTGTACTCAGAGATATCACTGTGTTATCTGTGCTGTTACATAGGACTGCAGGTGACAGCTACTACATTATCTGTACTCAGAGATATCACTGCGTTATCTGTGCTGTTACATAGGACTGCAGGTGACAGCTACTACATTATCTGTACTCAGAGATATCACTGTGTTATCTGTGGTGTTACATAGGACTGCAGGTGACTACTACATTATCTGTACTCAGAGATATCACTGTGTTATCTGTGGTGTTACATAGGACTGCAGGTGACATCTACATTATCTGTACTCAGAGATATCACTGTGGTATCTGTGGTGTTACATAGGACTGCAGGTGACAGCTACTACATTATCTGTACTCAGAGATATCACTGTGTTATCTGTGGTGTTACATAGGACTGCAGGTGACAGCTACTACATTATCTGTACTCAGAGATATCACTGTGTTATCTGTGGTGTTACATAGGACTGCAGGTGACTACTACATTATCTGTACTCAGAGATATCACTGTGTTATCTGTGCTGTTACATAGGACTGCAGGTGACAGCTACTACATTATCTGTACTCAGAGATATCACTGCGTTATCTGTGCTGTTACATAGGACTGCAGGTGACAGCTACTACATTATCTGTACTCAGAGATATCACTGTGTTATCTGTGGTGTTACATAGGACTGCAGGTGACTACTACATTATCTGTACTCAGAGATATCACTGTGTTATCTGTGGTGTTACATAGGACTGCAGGTGACATCTACATTATCTGTACTCAGAGATATCACTGTGGTATCTGTGGTGTTACATAGGACTGCAGGTGACAGCTACTACATTATCTGTACTCAGAGATATCACTGTGTTATCTGTGGTGTTACATAGGACTGCAGGTGACAGCTACTACATTATCTGTACTCAGAGATATCACTGTGTTATCTGTGGTGTTACATAGGACTGCAGGTGACAGCTACTACATTATCTGTACTCAGAGATATCACTGTGTTATCTGTGGTGTTACATAGGACTGCAGGTGACAGCTACTACATTATCTGTACTCAGAGATATCACTGTGTTATCTGTGGTGTTACATAGGACTGCAGGTGACAGCTACTACATTATCTGTACTCAGAGATATCACTGTGTTATCTGTGGTGTTACATAGGACTGCAGGTGACATCTACTACATTATCTGTACTCAGAGATATCACTGCGTTATCTGTGGTGTTACATAGGACTGCAGGTGACTACTACATTATCTGTTCTCAGAGGGATATCACTGTTATCTGTGGTGTTACATAGGACTGCAGGTGATATCAGGTGACTTCTCCAGGTTGCAGAAGTTCAAACTTCATCATGCCCTGCTGACAGTTTATAATGGGAGTTGTAGTTTTGCAGCATGTGGCTCTTCAGGTTGCAGCACTACAACCCCCATCGTTTCCAACTGGCAGTTCATGATGAGAGTTGTAGTTTTTCAGCTGTAGAGTCAAAGATTGGAATACAATGATTAGACAATGACACAGTACAGTTTATTATTTATTGGGGGCAGTAGTGCAGTACATGAGGTGGAGGCAGTGGCCGTGCATTAGAACATGGTGGCACATTAGAGTAATTGGATATAACGTTAGATAGGACTTTCCCTGATCGGGTGAGATGGGGGGCCCCAAGCTAACATTTTGCACCAGGGCCCATCAGTCTTTAGCTACGCCCCTGGCTATGTGTCTGTGTATATAGGTATATATGGAATCTGCATGTGTGTGTCTGCATCTACGCTATGTGTCTGTGTATATAGGTATATATGGAATCTGCATGTGTGTCTGTATCTATGCTATGTGTCTGTGTATATAGGTATATATGGAATCTGCATGTGTGTCTGTATCTATGCTATGTGTCTGTGTATATAGGTATATATGGAATCTGCATGTGTGTGTCTGTATCTATGCTATGCGTCTGTGTATATAGGTATATATGGAATCTGCATGTGTGTCTGTATCTATGCTATGTGTCTGTGTATATAGGTATATATGGAATCTGCATGTGTGTGTCTGTATCTATGCTATGTGTCTGTGTATATAGGTATATATGGGATCTGCATGTGTGTCTGTATCTACGCTATGTGTCTGTGTATATAGGTATATATGGGATCTGCATGTGTGTGTCTGTATCTATGCTGTGTGTCTGTGTAGAGGTATATATGGAATCTGCATGTGTGTCTGTATCTATGCTATGTGTCTGTGTATATAGGTATATATGGGATCTGCATGTGTGTGTCTGTATCTATGCTATGCGTCTGTGTATATAGGTATATATGGAATCTGCATGTGTGTCTGTATCTATGCTATGTGTCTGTGTATATAGGTATATATGGAATCTGCATGTGTGTGTCTGTATCTATGCTATGTGTCTGTGTATATAGGTATATATGGGATCTGCATGTGTGTCTGTATCTACGCTATGTGTCTGTGTATATAGGTATATATGGGATCTGCATGTGTGTGTCTGTATCTATGCTGTGTGTCTGTGTAGAGGTATATATGGAATCTGCATGTGTGTCTGTATCTATGCTATGTGTCTGTGTATATAGGTATATATGGGATCTGCATGTGTGTGTCTGTATCTATGCTATGTGTCTGTGTATATAGGTATATATGGGATCTGCATGTGTGTGTCTGTATCTATGCTATGTGTCTGTGTATATAGGTATATATAGGATCTGCATGTGTGTGTCTGTATCTACGCTATGTGTCTGTGTATATAGGTATATATGGAATCTGCATGTGTGTCTGTATCTATGCTATGTGTCTGTGTATATAGGTATATATGGAATCTGCATGTGTGTCTGTATCTATGCTATGTGTCTGTGTAGAGGTATATATGGGATCTGCATGTGTGTGTCTGTATCTATGCTATGTGTCTGTAGAGGTATATATAGGATCTGCATGTGTGTGTCTGTATCTATGCTATGTGTCTGTGTATATAGGTATATATGGAATCTGCATGTGTGTGTCTGTATCTATGCTATGTGTCTGTGTAGAGGTATATATGGGATCTGCATGTGTGTGTCTGTATCTATGCTGTGTGTCTGTAGAGGTATATATGGAATCTGCATGTGTGTGTCTGTATCTATGCTATGTGTCTGTGTAGAGGTATATATGGAATCTGCATGTGTGTCTGTATCTATGCTATGTGTCTGTGTATATAGGTATATATGGAATCTGCATGTGTGTGTCTGTATCTATGCTATGTGTCTGTGTATATAGGTATATATGGAATCTGCATGTGTGTCTGTATCTATGCTGTGTGTCTGTAGAGGTATATATAGGATCTGCATGTGTGTGTCTGTATCTATGCTATGTGTCTGTGTATATAGGTATATATGGAATCTGCATGTGTGTGTCTGTATCTATGCTGTGTGTCTGTAGAGGTATATATAGGATCTGCATGTGTGTGTCTGTATCTATGCTATGTGTCTGTGTATATAGGTATATATGGAATCTGCATGTGTGTGTCTGTATCTATGCTATGTGTCTGTGTATATAGGTATATATGGAATCTGCATGTGTGTGTCTGTATCTATGCTGTGTGTCTGTGTATATAGGTATATATATGGGATCTGCATGTGTGTGTCTGTATCTATGCTATGTGTCTGTAGAGGTATATATGGAATCTGCATGTGTGTGTCTGTATCTATGCTATGTGTCTGTGTATATAGGTATATATATGGGATCTGCATGTGTGTGTCTGTATCTATGCTATGTGTCTGTAGAGGTATATATGGAATCTGCATGTGTGTGTCTGTATCTATGCTATGTGTCTGTGTATATAGGTATATATGGAATCTGCATGTGTGTCTGTATCTATGCTATGTGTCTGTGTATATAGGTATATATGGAATCTGCATGTGTGTCTGTATCTATGCTATGTGTCTGTGTATATAGGTATATATGGAATCTGCATGTGTGTGTCTGTATCTATGCTGTGTGTCTGTGTAGAGGTATATATGGAATCTGCATGTGTGTATCTGCATCTATGCTGTGTGTCTGTGTATATAGGTATATATGGAATCTGCATGTGTGTCTGTATCTATGCTATGTGTCTGTGTATATAGGTATATATGGAATCTGCATGTGTGTGTCTGTATCTATGCTATGTGTCTGTGTATATAGGTATATATGGAATCTGCATGTGTGTCTGTATCTATGCTATGTGTCTGTGTATATAGGTATATATGGAATCTGCATGTGTGTCTGTATCTATGCTATGTGTCTGTGTATATAGGTATATATGGAATCTGCATGTGTGTGTCTGTATCTATGCTATGTGTCTGTGTATATAGGTATATATGGAATCTGCATGTGTGTCTGTATCTATGCTATGTGTCTGTAGAGGTATATATGGAATCTGCATGTGTGTCTGTATCTATGCTGTGTGTCTGTGTAGAGGTATATATGGAATCTGCATGTGTGTCTGTATCTATGCTATGTGTCTGTGTATATAGGTATATATGGAATCTGCATGTGTGTGTCTGCATCTACGCTATGTGTCTGTGTATATAGGTATATATGGAATCTGCATGTGTGTGTCTGTATCTATGCTATGTGTCTGTGTAGAGGTATATATGGAATCTGCATGTGTGTATCTGCATCTATGCTATGTGTCTGTAGAGGTATATATAGGATCTGCATGTGTGTGTCTGTATCTATGCTATGTGTCTGTGTAGAGGTATATATGGAATCTGCATGTGTGTGTCTGTATCTATGCTATGTGTCTGTGTAGAGGTATATATGGAATCTGCATGTGTGTATCTGCATCTATGCTATGTGTCTGTGTAGAGGTATATATGGAATCTGCATGTGTGTGTCTGTATCTATGCTATGTGTCTGTGTATATAGGTATATATATGGGATCTGCATGTGTGTGTCTGTATCTATGCTATGTGTCTGTAGAGGTATATATGGAATCTGCATGTGTGTGTCTGTATCTATGCTATGTGTCTGTGTATATAGGTATATATGGAATCTGCATGTGTGTCTGTATCCATGCTATGTGTCTGTGTATATAGGTATATATGGAATCTGCATGTGTGTCTGTATCTATGCTATGTGTCTGTGTATATAGGTATATATGGAATCTGCATGTGTGTGTCTGTATCTATGCTATGTGTCTGTGTATATAGGTATATATGGAATCTGCATGTGTGTCTGTATCTATGCTATGTGTCTGTGTATATAGGTATATATGGAATCTGCATGTGTGTCTGTATCTATGCTGTGTGTCTGTGTATATAGGTATATATGGAATCTGCATGTGTGTGTCTGCATCTACGCTATGTGTCTGTGTATATAGGTATATATGGGATCTGCATGTGTGTGTCTGTATCTATGCTATGTGTCTGTGTATATAGGTATATATGGAATCTGCATGTGTGTGTCTGTATCTATGCTATGTGTCTGTGTATATAGGTATATATGGAATCTGCATGTGTGTCTGTATCTATGCTATGTGTCTGTGTATATAGGTATATATGGAATCTGCATGTGTGTCTGTATCTATGCTATGTGTCTGTGTATATAGGTATATATGGAATCTGCATGTGTGTCTGTATCTATGCTGTGTGTCTGTGTAGAGGTATATATGGAATCTGCATGTGTGTCTGTATCTATGCTATGTGTCTGTGTATATAGGTATATATGGAATCTGCATGTGTGTGTCTGCATCTACGCTATGTGTCTGTGTATATAGGTATATATGGGATCTGCATGTGTGTGTCTGTATCTATGCTATGTGTCTGTGTATATAGGTATATATGGAATCTGCATGTGTGTGTCTGCATCTACGCTATGTGTCTGTGTATATAGGTATATATGGGATCTGCATGTGTGTGTCTGTATCTATGCTATGTGTCTGTGTAGAGGTATATATGGAATCTGCATGTGTGTGTCTGTATCTATGCTATGTGTCTGTGTATATAGGTATATATGGAATCTGCATGTGTGTGTCTGTATCTATGCTGTGTGCCTGTAGAGGTATATATGGAATCTGCATGTATGTGTCTGTGTATATAGGTATATATGGAATCTGCATGTGTGTGTCTGTATCTATGCTATGTGTCTGTGTAGAGGTATATATGGAATCTGCATGTGTGTATCTGCATCTATGCTATGTGTCTGTGTATATAGGTATATATGGAATCTGCATGTGTGTCTGTATCTGTGTAATTTCTCTATGTTGGTATATTTGTACATCTTGTAATCTGCCTATATGTGTGTATACATGTATTGTGGATCTATATGTATCTGTGTGAGTGTGTGTGCATACATGTGTGTATCTGCCTATTTGTACAGTATGGGTTTGTGCATCTATTGTCTATATACAGTATATTAAAGGAGAAGTCAGGCAAAACATTATTGTGATTATGATGTGTCAGTATTATTTGTGGAAAAAAACCATGAGATTTTTCAGCCACTCTTTTATAAAACAATAGTTATTTTTAAGGCTGAAAACAGGACTTAATTGACTCGTAATTTAACACATATTATGGGCTTTAAATAGCCAAACGTATGTCCTGATTTTTTGGATTAATGTCTTTGGTTAGGTGGGGGCCCAGACAAGTTGGCAGTATGGGGCCCTGGAATTCCTGATGGCGGCCCTGGGTGTAAGCACAAGGGCAGCGTTTCAAAAAGAAACCAGGAATCAAGGGAGCCGCACCAACTTGGAACCGGGAGTGTCCTAAATATCTCCAGAGTTGAATTAACGCAAGAACAGATCCAGGTACAGTATTTTCTTTGGGTTTGAATTTTTCTACTATTATGGACGTACATAAATTTATTGGGGACGTAACAATCAAAAAGCACTTTTTTGGTGAACAAAATGTGAAAAATAAGTTGTGGTCGGGAGCATTTTTGTTGTTAATGTATTTGGTGATTTAAATTTTGCTGGACAAATAGCACTGAAAGATTTGATGGAGCTTAGCTGGAATGAAGTAGCCAATGATGTTTTAACTCATAATGATATTTTTCAGATGAAAAATGTCAGTTATTACCCTGTTCAGGAGCAAGTCGCAATTTCAGCAATTATGTATGGCCTCCCCAAAACTCAAAAAAGGACAAATACCCCCTCCAATGAGGCCGATTGTATCCAGTAGAGGATACCTAGAAGAAAGGCTTAGCTTGTGGCTGGATAATATCCTGCAACCACATGTTCAGCATGTGCCAGGATATCTTAAGGACACAGGGGAAGTATTACAGATGTTGGGCACGTTCACATGGAAAGGCAACTTCCAATGGCCGAGTATGGACGTTACAACAATCACAAATCCTCCTCCTGCTCCCATATCACTATGTTTTGCATTCCAGAAAATGTCGCATTTCATTGCTTATTTATTATTGAATCCACAAAAATGAGACATAAAATGACAAAAAATTCTATAGGAATTTGCTATTCTTTGATTTTAAAATTGACTTTCTTCTTAAAAGCCTCTTTAATGTCCTTGTTCTTGAGGCTGTATATAACCGGATTCATCATTGGTGTTAATACTGTGAAGAGCAGGGACACCAGGGAGTCCACATCTGAGGAGTAGGAAGCCCTGGGCCTGACGTACATGAACATAGGTGGGAGGAAGAATATATTAACCGCTGCAAAGTGTGAGCCGCATGTGGAGAACGTCTTCATACGTCCTTCTTTGGACTTAATTTTGAGGATAGTTAATATGATTTTTATGTAAGAGACGACCACTAGAATAAATGTTACTAGAATATACAAACCGGCAATGAAGGAGCCGACTGTCACGTTAATGGAGGTGTCGGCACAAGCCAACCGCAACAATGGTGAGTGATCACAGTAATAATGATGGATGATATTAGGACCACAAAATGGTAACTTTAAGGCTAAGATAAAGCTTGTGAATGGAGTTAGGAAACCACCAAACCATGTCATTACCATCAACAGTATATACCGTCTCCTAGTCATGATGGTTGGGTAATGTAAGGGAGAACATATGGCAACATATCGGTCATAAGCCATTGATGTCAGAAGTAAGCACTCTGTGCATCCTAAAGACAAAAAAAAGTACATTTGAGCAAGGCAGGCCGTATAAGAAATGGTGTTAAGGTTCATTGACAACTTGGCCAACATCTTGGGGATGGTTACCGTTGCATAGCTCATGTCAAGTAAAGACAAATTACTGACAAAGAAATACATAGGAGTATGCAGCCGGCGGTCAAGGGCCACCAAGAGGAAGATGCTTCCATTGCCAGTGATGGTGAATAGGTAGATAAAGAGAAACACACAGAAGAGCAGAAGCTGATGATTTTGAAGACTTGGAAGGCCAAAGATGATGAATTCAGTTACAACATGAATGGTCAGATTAGGAGAAACTGCTGCTTGATGGAAATCCTCATCCACCTGGTAAGGAATGATCAAATAGAAAATTGTTAATAGAGAGCGCATGATGAGTAGTTGTGGTGGTGAAGTCAGTTGTGGTAGCCTACAGGCCTACTGGTTTGGTTTCCCAAATTCCTAATAGCTGTGACAGTTATTTGTACCACTTGTAGTATTCTAATGGTGGCCCTAGGACAATTTGCTGAGATTGATGATTCCAAATCTTACAAAATGATATTTTATTGAAAAGATATTTGTTAAATGTTTGAGAAGAATGAGGCCTTAGTTTGACCTTGGATAAGATTGTTGAGGTTACCCAATTGAAAGCACTCAGCTATTCAAGAGTTTCTGTTGTGTCTACTAATGATTGTGAATACAGCTAATGAACTTCTTAGCTTCCAGGCCTTCTCGTCTAAACCCATGGCGGGATTTGTATACCATGAAGACAGTCAAGGGTCTATCTACTTAACTGACCCACTGCTGGCACTATAGACAGTTACGCATTTATCCTTCCAAATGCCCATCATGTTTTTAGATTCTAATATTAATGGTACTCAATAGTAGGGTCTTCTATATTTTTACGTATATGAGTCATTAGGTTATCCTGTTCGGCTACTGAAATAACTTGCATACGTTGCTCTTCTCCACAGTATACATCTGTATTCTCAGTGGGATGCCAAAGAAAACCTGTGACAAAGGCACAAAACCCAGTATAAACCTTCTCTGAGCTATCAGAAGAATTGTGCACACTAGGTAGTACCAAGTTCCGCCTTTTTAGAATAAGTTCACCTAGTGAGTCTATCATGCCAAGAAAATGCTCTGGAGTATAATACAGGATTTAACTCGGGATCAGTACAGGATAAATAATATAATGTATGTACAGATGTGGTCTGTGTTAACTTGATCACAATGACAAGTTTAACTCAACTTTCTAATTGAAAGTTCGAATTTTTGCATCAGGGATCATGTTAACCATGGCTCTAACTGTACATAGTGACTCCACTAGCAGAATAGTGAGTGCAGCTCTTGTGTATAATACAGAATGTAACTCATAAATTACAATAAATTTAATCAACAAATTTTTCTGCTGTAATCTCTGAACAAAATATATTCTGCGATCCATGTTGTGAGATTTCCAACAGTTTGCCTCATTTTAATGTCATGATTTTCTTTCACTAAGTTTATAATTTGTGTAAGTCTATGAGAGGACACACAAAGATTGCTGTCTAAATGAGGCCCTTTGAATATTTTGATGTTGGGATATTGTGGTGGAGGCTATCATGAATGAGTTCCTTTCCATAACTTATCTAAAAGAAAGGTAAGACTGGACACATCTGTATTTACAGTACACAGCAACTCATCTGCTAGAATATATGAATAGTAAAATGATATATAATTATAAAAAAGACCATACATCATATTTGGCGCCTATTAACACTGGTGTAAGACTTAAAGTGACGGTGTGTAATAAAATGTGACTAGTTGTTTATGCAAACATATTAAGGCATGTTCCCACTATGTATAAACAACAGTCCTTGTTCAATACATTTTGTGAAATACCAGCTGTTGTTTGCATTGACTTCAATGTAAATCATTGCATTATGAAAAGAACGGACATTGTTTTAATTGAAAACTATGGCTGTTCTTTTCACAAAAAGTACGTTGTGTGAACATAGCCTAAAAGTGATACATTGCAGAAAGTTATCAAGAATTATAAGCTCAGTAACCACTATGTTTTATAAATGTATAAATCAGGGCTGTGGAGTCGGAGTCGTGGAGTTGGAGTCGGAGCTAGCTTTGGCTGGAGTCGGAGTCAGAGTTGGAGTCGGAAAAAATGTACCGACTCCGACTCCAAAAATCTTTAAAAAATGGAGAATTGAATTTTGATATGAATTTTACAAGTTTTGCTCATGAATATATATTATGAGCAACATTCTAATAGAACACTATTACATAAGGGTGGTCGGGGAATATATCAGTAATAGGACACTGGCCCTATTAGATGGGGTGGTCGGGGAAAAGTTGTCAGTCGCTATTTGGCAGTTTGTTTCTGAGCTGGAAGAGTCCATTGTGTGGGGGGAAATCTGTGCGGTTCTCTTCCTGGACGCTGGATGACTGTATATGAGCAGCAGTGTAATATGAAGATATCTTGTTTAATATAGAGGAGGAGAAGACATAAATAGTGTAGCAGTAACTTCTGTCTTCAGTGTGGTGTTTTCTCTCTGGGAGAAGATTGTGTGTTTTTCTTCATTGTTTAATGGGTGCAGCTGTGTGTGTGTGTGCTATGGCTGCAGTAGGCTGTGCGTGTGCTATGACTACAGCAGGCTGTGTGTGTGCTATGGCTACAGCAGACTGTGTGTATGTGTGCTATGGCTGCAGCAGGCTGTGTGTGTGTGTGTATGCACACTATGGCTGCAGCAGGCTGTGTGTATGTGTGCTATGGCTGCAGCAGGCTGTGTGTGTGTGTGTATGCACACTATGGCTGCAGCAGGCTGTGTGTATGTGTGCTATGGCCACAGCAGGCTGTGTGTGTGTGTGTGTGTGTGTGTGTGTGTGAGGCGTGCGCTATGGCTGCAGCAAGCTGTGTGTGTGTATGCTATGGCTGCAGCAGGCTGTGTGGGTGTGTGTATGCTATGGCTGCAGCAGTGTGTGTGTGTGTGTGTGTGTGTGTGTGTGCCCCCACAGTGACCTTATATATCACTATGTGTGACCCCCTGTATATCACTATGTGTGATCCCTCTCTATATCACTATGTGTGACCCCCTGTATATCACTATGTGTGACCCCCTGTATATCACTATGTGTGACCCCCTGTATATCACTATGGCTGACCTCCATATCACAGGTATCTGGCATTGTTAGCAGTGTTTCTTTAAGTATGGTGAATATTTAGTTAGAAACATAGAAGATTGTCAGCAGGAAAAGACCACCTGCTCCATCTAGTCTAGTTCTGAGTTGTTCAGGACAGGGAGGCTGGAGACTGGCTGCATCCACTGCACACACAGGAGAAGCTGCTTTACATGTTTCCTTATTCCCTCAGAAGTCGCCCCAGGATCCTGTAGGACATTAGGGAGAAGCTGCTGAGCCAGTGTGATAAATAACTCCCCTGGTATATGACCGGCCATTTATGAAGGAGCAGGAGTCAGAGTCGGGAGTCGGAGTCAGAGTTGGGAGTCAGTCCTGATAAAATTCAGGAGTCGGAGTTGGAGTTGGTCCTGATAAAATTCAGGAGTCGGAGTCGGAGTTGGAGCTGCGGCTTACCGACTCCACAGCCCTGGTATAAATTGATTGAACATTAACATTTCTATGGAAAAATATCTCAGCTTCTGAACTCGATGAATGCATCAGCCAACCACCTGACCGTAAACTACTTTGTTTTCTGTCTTGGGGTCATATACTATCAGTGACATTTACCTTGTATAGAGTTATTCCCATAGCAGGAAAAAGTTTCAAAAACTTAAACAGTACTGAGGATTACGAGTGGCTGTCGGATTCTGCTCTGGATCCGGAGAATTTGGTTTGTCGTGTTGCCCTACTGAGAGGCGCCCTCTAGGATTCTTACATCTCTATTTATACCCTCTTGTAATAAGCTGAAGGGTTTTTAATTGTGGTTATAAATCTCTCAGGATCTATTAGACTTATTATTAGCGTCTGAGTCTCCCGTATTCATTGTTGTTGTTTACAGTGATTAAAACTATGTGTCAAATTTGTTTCTTCCCTCAGGAGTTAAACGCGATTTAATGAAAGTTCTTAAGTAATTATCTGAAAGGGTACAGAAGAACTGTCCCCAGTGGAATCCCCTATGAAAATGATCATACTAATGATGTAAGTTTTATGCGCCATATGCAATGCTTGCGCCACCGGTTCAGTAACTACTTTACATTAATATTGAACAGAGTACAAATATAGTTATACATTATACAAATCCATGGGTCTGAGGGTCAAGCACATCATGGTGACCCACGACACTGAATATTATTTTAGGTTATTGGGGGCTTTACACTTATGTCCTTTCTCAACTTATCTCTAAAGTCACCTTCTCTTGACATGTTTGCTATGAGATTAAAAGCTTTCTATTATAGGTAACTCCAGCTTCTGGTTGAAATTGGGTCCACAAGGAGAATAGGAGGAGAAGTTCAAGGCAGCAAAGTCTCTACTGGGTTAACGATTTCTTTGTGGCTGACTTGACCCTATTTATCCCATGTGGGCCCATGTAACTTTTGTAATTGGGGCTCGGCATTATAGTGATAAGTCCTTGACCATGGTGTTCACTTTAGTGAGATTTCTGGGGGTTTCATGGGGTGTACCCATGTGGTAATGTGCAATAGATTTCATCCAGACATATGGGTAATTTGAAGACAGGCGGACAGACCTTAATTGAGAATCCACTCTATCAATGAGGGGTTTTTTTGCGCAGCAATAAATTAAAATTCATATTATATCTATATCATAAAAATGAAAGTCTGTCTGTCTGTCCTTCTGTCTGTCTGTCTGTCTGTCTCGTATAGACTTCCAAAAGCCTGAACCGTTTGACCCTGAATTTGGCCCACAGATACATTGGGTGCCCGGGAAGGTTTTAGTGAAGGTCCTGTCCCCGCCAGATGCACAGAAGAGGAGGGGGATGAGCGGCGCCCCATAGAGATGAATGAATAGAGGGAAAAGGGTACAACCGGCCTTACACTCTAAAAGCAGGTGTGCCATTACACCTGTGTGACCACCAGGCACTGGCGTCACGTGACAAACTCAAAGGTTCGGCTGTATCTCGGCCATCCACCACAGTAGTGGCGTCACACTTCCATCTAGCAAGTGACCGGCCATCCCACCGCTACAAGATCATCCGAGGCTCACCACAAATGTGCACAATGTATGCTGGGAAATGAGGCAAATTAAAGGGGTTATGCAGTGTTACAAAAACATGGCCACTTTGCCCCACCCTTGTCTTTAGTTCAGGTATGGTTTGCAATTAAGCTCCATTTTCTTCAATGGAACAGAGTTTCAAACCCCACCCAATCTGGAGACAAGAATAGTACAAAAGTGGCCATTTTTTTGTAGCACTGGATAACCCCTTTAAATACTCAAGCAAAATGGCTTGCAAGAACAAGAGCAACAAATAGTCCATTAGAGAGCAAGAAAAATTTTATAGAATAAATTTGTATCATAATAAATATACACCAATCAATAAAATGTGAAAAAAAAACTGAATCTCTATATAACTTTACCAAGATCACGTTTGCATTGATGAGCGCTGGAGTGACATTGCAGAACTTCACCCCAATAATAATTAGGTGGGATGGGCCAGCGGGTAGATCAGTGCACTATGTGCGGTAGTCCCCCACCCAGTGCACCAAACCGCCTAAATTTTAACGTTGAATAGAGAGCTATCCTGTGAAGCAGGGAACCATATAAAAATGATTACCATACATATCACCACCATACTGTTACTGACACAATCAATTATATTAAGAACAATATTACAAATAGTACCAGTGTAAAAGGAGGACCAGATGGCATCAGTGCCAATCTACCTAAGACTTGCGTTGATCAGCTATGTGTGGTATTATTATTACCTATATCTTAAATAGAAGCCTAAAGCTGGGAATGGTACCACAACTGTGGAAATAATCTTCAGTGGTACCAATTCCAAAGACACCTCATCCGAGGGACTTGAACTGCTGTAGACCTGTAGAATTGACGTCATATTTGGTAAAGGTCTTGGAGAGATTGGTTCTCACTAGAGATGAACGAGTAGTGAAATATTCGACTTTCGAGAATTCAAATCGAATAGGCACTGATATTCGACTATTCGAACGAATATTCAATCCCATTATAGTCTACGGGAAAAAAATTTGCGGCACTTGGAAATCAAAATTCGACCACTTGGAGGTCACCAAGTACCTCAAAAAAAGCTCCCTAAACGATGCAAACACCTCCGTGACACTGAGACATTAGGGAGAGCATGCCTGGGTGCACCCAACACCCCAAAAATCGCAGTATAATGCGAAAAATATTTGCGAACGCTTTACGAACATTTATGGCAATGTTCACATATTTCTTTTGTATTTCTTGCGCAGTGTTACATACATGATTCCAATGTGCGTCCGCGGAGCGTCGTGTTATTCGCGCGTATCATGCGTAATGCTGTACGAACTTTACTAGAACAGTATGTATGACGTGCCTTTTTCTGGGCTACTGGAACAATATGTATCACGTGCCTTTTTCTGGGCTACTGGAACAATATGTATCACGTGCCTTTTACTGTGCTACTGGAACAGTATATATCAGGTGCCCTTAGTGGTGTTAAACAGGGACACTATAAGTCACTTGTACACACAGGGTACTGGAATGAATACACCTGCTGATGCTGATGCTGCTGTTATATCATCTATTTCTTAGCACTGGGAATTGCTTTGGATTCAGAGATTACTTTTTCGATGGATATTAGCTCTGAAAAGGACTTTTGGGTTCTGTAGTAATCCTGCCTGACCAAAATGCTACTAAAACCTATTTCTCCCTGCTCGAAGATCTCTCCCTAACTAGGTTGAAAGCGCATCTGCGGTCGAGAGGCGGGAACCAAGTATTTAAGATTCGAGGTCATGTGGTTCAGCTATCCAATGAGGGTAGACGCCATTTTCGCGCTGCGTGCGTACTCCCAGGGTCCCTCACGGCCTCCCTGCATGGTCATTGGATTACAAAAAGCGCCAACTGCGATAAGAGGGCTTTCGAATGTTCCCCGCGTATTCGCCTCACTACTCGATTGAATTCGAATCTTTCGAATACCACAATATTCGATCGAATACCTACTCGATCGAATCGTATTCGCTCATCTCTAGTTCTCACACATCACATTTGTGAGCTCGGCCATGGACCCTCTCCAGTTTGCTTATCGGCTGGAGAAACCAGGGAACACTGTTTAGAATAATGTTCTTTGATTTCTCCAGTGCTTTTAATAACAAACAGCCAGTGTTATTGAAAGACAAGCTGGCCTTTGTTGGAGTGGACCGCCATCTCTCCAAACGCATCCTAGATTACCTCACAAACCGACCTCAGCATGTGAGAGCCCAAGACTGTGTCAGATATAAAGTTCTTGCTCCTATGCACTTCATACTGTATACTGCAGACTAAGGCTATGTTCACACTGCGTATCTTTCCGGCCGTAGTGCGAACCGCGAATATACGCACGTAGTTTTGAGGTTGATGCGTTCGCTGGGAAGTATACGATATACGGCCGCACAATGCACACTACGTATGAGCTTACGGCCGGATCGTATATGGCGCAGTGTAAAATTAACAAGACCATTGTTTGAGGACGGAAATGTTCCAACTCACGGCCGTGGATTTCCATGCGGTCCCGTACGGAATACTTATTTCAGCCAAATTGAACGTGATTTTTAGATCCAAAAGGTTCTGTGTGGTTTACGAGGCTGGGCGAAGATTTCCAAGTAAATGACCTGTTTCAGATCGCTTCGAAACAAGCTAGGGAAGCATAACTCTACTACGGGCGTATGTTCGCAGTTCGCCCGCATGTTCGCAATCCGGCCGCATGTCTATTTTTCCCACGGCCGTACTTTCAGCCGCACATGTACGGCTTTGTACGAACTACAGCTGGACTCATACGTAGTGTGAACATACACGGAACGATTATCATGCGAATTTGCACAATAACGATCGAATTCGAACGATAATCGTACGTGTAAACGCAGTGAACGATCAAACGATGAGCGAGAAATCGTTCATTTTGATCTTTGAACATGTTCTTATATCGTCATTCGTCATTCACAAAAAATTCGCAGATCATTCAGTCGTTCACCGATTTTATTTATGTGCGAGATAGGCAAAACGATCGCAAAATGATTTTTCGGTACGATATATCGTTCCGTCTAAACGCTGATCGTTATAAAATCTTTACTTCAAAATCGTTAATGGTACGATCGGACGAATTATCGTTCCGTGTAAACGCAGCATAAGTGTAACTCATCTAGCTGCTACCTACAGAAGTATTCTAATGACTCTGCAATAGTCATCAAAAATAAAGAGGACATGGAGTACAGAAAAGTGAACAGAGATTTTGTGCATTGGTGCCAGCAGAACCACCTTAGGAAATCTGAGAAAGCGCCGATCAGTAGGCTTGAAACAGCTGTCATCATCAGTGGAGGGTGTTGGTGTCCTTCACCTGCCCGCATCATGCTGCATAAGCACAAGATCTAAATAAATGGACATTTTTCTGCATTAATGGTGCATTCAGACTTTCTTTTTCTATGATTGATTAACCTTAGTTGTGATTGGTGGGGATGCAGGAAACAGGAAAGAGAAGAACTGTAATATGTGGGAAAAAGAGGGAAACACATCTGCCTCTGTGATTGGATAATAAAATAACACATGACAATATAGCTTTAACCCAATACTCTCATTCAGCTGTGCTCATACAAAGAACTTTATCAAAAGACAGAGAGTGACACCTAGTGGGGAAACACATGTCACCACCTTTTCCACTACTACTGTACTTAGGTGGTATGAGACTCAGTGGATCACTCCTACTGGGACACTACATACTCCCCCAGAAATCTGTTACAGGTGTCCTGGTTGCAGCAAGGACCGGAGGACTGGAGCGGAGGACAGAACTGGAGTCGGGAAGGTAAGTGCATGTTGTTTTTTTCACCCACCCCCTTCCCGGCAGAGAGACCAGAAGTTTATCACTTATTCCCGCTGGCACCATTTTTGTTGGATGCTCCTTTGTTGATGCTATTGCTTATAGAGGGCAACCTCCGATTCTACCTATGATGGGGCACTATTGTTTGCCTACATGCTTTGTAGGGAGTGGGGAAAGATTGCATGAAAATATAAAAAAAAACTGTCCAGGTCGCTTACCTGCAAATATAAAAGTTCTTGCAAAAAACCTGGAAAGATTGATGACACAGCATGACTGGTTAAAATTACACAGTGTTACCATTATGGGCAAGGCCACAAAGGAAACACAAAAATGTTCAATTTTACCACTGTGCAGGGACGGATATACATGTATTGAAATGTCCTATTTTTTATGTTTCTGAAATTTAGTTTTTGCTATAAAGCTTTATTTTTAAGTCCCCCAAAGATTGAGTGTAGTGCTCCCTGTCCACTCACTTTCAAATATTAGACTCCAGAAAAGTTTGACCTTTTTGCAAATTTATTAATGAAAAATGTAGATAAGACATAACATCACATTACATTGCAACAGATTCTAATTATCTGTGGATTTTCTTCTTGAAAGCCTCTATAATGTCCTTGTTCCTGAGGCTGTATATAATCGGATTCATCATAGGCGTTAATACTGTGTAGAGCAGGGCCACCAGGGAGTCCACATCTGAGGAGTAGGAAGCTGTTGGGCGGACATACATGAATATAAGTGGCAAGTAGAAGATACTGACCACGGCAAAGTGTGAGGTGCATGTGGAGAACGTCTTCTTGCGTCCTTCTTTGGAATTCATTTTGAGGATAGTTAATATGATTTTAATGTAAGAAATGACTATTAGAGTCAATGTTATTAGTATAACGAAGGCCCCGATGGAGGAGCCAACTTGAACATTGAAGGAGGTGTCAGCACAGGCCAACTGCAGCAATGGTGGATGGTCACAGTAATAATGATGGATGATATTAGGGCCACAAAATGGTAACTTTAAGACCAAGCTTATGCATGTAACTGGAGAAGCGAACCCACCGGCCCATACCATAGCAATTAACAGTAGATACCGTCTCTTAGTCATGATGTTTGGGTAATGTAGAGGAGAACATATGGCTACATATCGGTCATAAGCCATTACCGCCAATAGTAAACACTCTGAGGATCCTAAAGCAAAGAAAAAATACATCTGAGCTAAGCAGGCTGTATAAGAAATGGTGTCAAGGTTCATGGAGAACTTGGCCAACATCTTGGGGATGGTTACCGTTGCGTAGCTCAAATCAAGGAAAGACAAATTACTGACAAATACATACATAGGAGTATGCAGCCGGCGGTCAAGTACCACCAAGAGGAAGATGCTTCCATTCCCAGTGATGGTGAACAGATATAAAAGGAGGAACACACAGAAGAGCAGAAGCTGATACTGCTGAAGACTCGGGAAACCAAAGATGATGAATTCGGTTACACGAGTAATGGTCAGATTGGAAGAAACTACTGCTTGACTGTAATCTTCATCCACCTGGTAAGGGAGAATGAAAAGGAAAAATGTTGATATAAAGTGTTTTATGGAGAGCGGTGATGGTGGTGTTGGTGAGCGGCTCATGCTGCAAGTGACTTTGTGTTCCTTATTTGGTACGACAGCCATTAGAGATGAGCGAACGTTCAGTATTTGATTAGCGGGGGCTGCTGAACTTGGATAAAGCTCTAAGGTTGTCTGGAAAACATGGATACAGCCAATGACTATATCCATGATTTCCACATAGCCTTAGGCAGTGGCGTAGCTACCATGAAGGCAGGGAAGGCGACTGCTATGGGGCCCCTGCAGGAAGGGGGCCCGAGGAAGCCTGCCCTGCCTTCATGGTAGGTACTGACACTGACATCCGACCACTATACCCCCAGGGGTCCAGTGGAAGAGGGACCCGCCACTGCACTGTTCAGCCCCCTCACTGTAGTGCCGGGTGAGAGGGCTGAACAGAGGAGCAGGACCTGCCAGGTCCTGCACGGCACAGGAGAGGGATGAAGGACCTTATGGTCACATGACCCAAATGTCCTGAATACTTCTATGTGAAGAGGGGGGAAGCCTGGGAGCTTGTGTCAGTGAGTGTATATATGTATCTGTCGGTATATGTATATGTCAGTGTGTGTATATACTGTATGTATCTGTGTATAAATGTATATGTCAGTATGTGTATGTATCTGTGGCTATATGTGTGTGTGTATGTCAGCAATGTCTGTAACACTGGTGTAAATGTGTGTGTTTGTGTATGTCAGTTGTGTCTCAAGTGATTGACAGGTTTGCTCCCAAAGATGTTCTGCAGCAGCTTCTATTAATGCCGGGCTCTAATAAAAGAACCCACCATTAATATCTGCTGCATTTTCTTTTATTTCTGGTTGAGTGTTTCTTATTACACTGAGATGATTTCCCTGTGTACAGTCTACTCATGGTCTATACATCAGCCCTAGTGTAATCACATTACAGCATATATATGTGTGTATGCCAGTGGCGTATCTGTATATATGTTAATGGTGCCTCTGTGTGTGTATATGTGTGTCATTGTCTGTGTTTGGCAGTGTGTGTGTGTGTGTGTGTGGGGGGGGGGGGGGTAGGGGAGCATACAGGATTCATGGGGCCCCGTACAGTTTTTTGCTATGGGGCCCCATGAATCCTAGCTACGCCCTTGGCCTTAGGGCTATATCCATGTTTTCCAGACAACCTTAGGGCTTTATCCAACTTCAGCAGCCCTAATCAAATGCCAAAAGTTCGGGTTCGGAACGACTCGAGCATGCTCCAGGTTCGCTCATCTCTAACAGCCATACCACTTGTAATGTCCTGATGTTGGCCGTGGTTCCATTTTTAGATCTCTTTTTGGAAGCTGATGATTCATGGTTGCAAATTTTACAAAGCAATAAAATATTTCTGTGACTTTTCTGTGGCTTTCAGTAAAGAAGTATGTGTAGAAGTGTCTTCAATAATGAGAGTGCATTGAACTAATTGACGTCACAACTGCCCAACTGCACATCTGTTCCCTGGCCCATGGTGGCACTCTAGTTCCAATTAGAAGGTTTAGGGTCCTTTTACCTAAATGTCTTTCATTTGATTAATTTACCTATTGTGGCATAGTGACAACAAAAACATAGAGGAGGGTCTATCTACCCAATTCCCATCAACATAGTGGACAACTGGTGGCATTCATTATTCAAAAAGACATTTAAAGTATGTTATCTACAGATATAACCAATAGCCACTAAAGGACCTGGAGTCACATGACCAGGCTGTGTAGGTCCCCAAGACAAAGGAAGAGATGAGAGTTGTTTCTCATGGGCGGGTCCTCTAGCCCTTGTACCAGTATGCCATTACCTTCATTGATGGTTATTGTACTTGCTTTCCCCTTATCTTATGTACAGTGCCCTTAAACTATTGATGCTCTTAATATAAATAATAAAAATAATTCTTAGTCCTAGGTTTATGCAAATTATTACTATTGTGCTGTGTAAAAGTGTCAGTGTCATCATAGAAAACTTTTGACATGTCATAGAGACATGTAAAGAGTTTTGATCGGTCCAGGTCTGAGTGTTTAGAACCCTACCGATCAGGAGAAGAGCATGGAGAAGACCGCACTAAGTATGGTCCTCTCCCGATTCTGTGTCACGTTCTGAGTCAGGCTCATTATTTAAGTCTAAGGAGCCTGACTGATTATGGTGACACCGATCGTGGAGTGGACACACTGCAGTGCAGCCTATGATATATCAAAAGTTTTCTATAATGGTAGTGACACTTTAAGGGTCATTTAATGGTTTTTGTATTTAGCTGTATCTACAAGTAATGTACAGGTATGTACACAATGACTCCTCTAATTTAAAAATAGATTGTCTGTTACAATGTACTGTATGTAGATTAGTCCGTTACAATATACAGTATTGTATATGGATGAATTAGTCTGTTACAGTGTACAATATATGGATTAGTCTGTTACACTGTACTGTATATGGATTAGTCTGTTACAATGTACAGTATATAGATAAGTCTGTTACAATGTACAATATATAGATTAGTCTGTAACAATGTACAATATATGGATTATTCTGTTGTATTGTATTGGCTGGATGACTTCACACTAGTTTTCTACATAGGTATCAGGTTTATAATGAATTACACTTACCTTGTATGTATTGATTCCCATAGCAGGAAGAAAAAAAATCTTGAATAAAGGAATCTCAGGGAGTAATAAAGAATTTAAATTTTGGATGGATTTTTCTTGTCCTGGATCTGGAGAATGTCATTTGGCGTTACTGGTATTTTCTCACCCTACGGAGGAGCGCCCTCCCGGCTTCTTACATCCCTATTTATACCCCCTTGTTATAAGTTGGAGGTATATTAATTATGGTTATAACCCTCTCAGGAATTATTACACTGTGTGTTGATACTTTGTAACACCTGCGTCTCCTGTAATGGCGATCACCTTGTTGTTGTTTACAGTAATTTCCACATTTCATCTGTTTCTTCCTCAGGGGTTCATTACAATTTGGTGAATTATTTGGAATGGTCACCAGTGGAATCCCTTATGGAAGTTCTCATACCACCACAGTGTGCTTTTCTCCATCATGTACAGTATCTACTTAATTGTTTTATAAAGTACTCTACATGGGCTGGATAGTTATATGTAGGTATAAATTATACAAATCCACAGCCTTGATAGTCCAAACCATCAGGGTCACCTACAATACTGCTCCACCTTTGATTCGCCCTTTATTATATTGGGTATCGGGCTCTCCTTAGCTTGAGGCTCTGTTCACCCATGCAGTAATGCAATGAAAATGCAATGTACATGCATAATTTAATTGCAGAAGTTGAAATTTTAGCCGATTATTTGAATTCTAGCAGCATTTTTTATTAATTTAACCCAGCCTGTCTAATATGATTGGGGTAATGACCACTGTTCTCGAATACCGAGGTCTTTTGTCCCCAACTGAATTGAGTGATAATGCCCAACCACCTTCGGCATTCTCATAGCAGTGATTGAGCATGCACAGTGTCGCTTCATTCATTCAAGGGGTTGTCCAGTGAAAATTTTTCTTTCAGATCAACTGATATCAGAAAATTATATAGATTTGTAATTTACTTCTATTAAAAAATCTCAAGTCTTCCCATACTTATTAGCTGAAAGTGATGTTTTATTTTCAGTTTGACACAGTGCTCTCTGCTGACATCTCTGGCCGAGACAGGAACTTTGTCTCGGTTTTTTTATGAATGCTCATAGAAAACCTCTCCTGCTCTGCACAGTTCCTGTCTCGGCCAGAGATGTCAGCAGAGAGCACTGTGTCAGACTAAAAATAAAACACCACTTCCTGCAGGACATATAGTAGCTAAAAGTATGGAAAGACTTGAGATTTTTTAATAGAAGTAAATTACAAATCTATATAACTTTCTGACACCAGTTGACCTGACAGAAAAAGATTTTAGCTGGACAACCCCTTTAAAGGAGCAAGCTATCTGCTACAGAGCTGACAAGTCCCCAGCAATGGCTGAGCTCACGTATTAATAATACTGCTTACATTGACTTGCTTGGTAGCTGCATAACTGTATATGCAGTTAGCTCTATCAAAAAGTGGCATAGAAAGATCAGAGTTTTAGCCGGTATTCTTGCTGACACCTTTTTTTTGTTGGACACTGTCTTGTTGATGATATTGTTTAACAGTAGAGTTGAGCGACCTTCGAGCACACTTGGGTTCATCCAAACCTGAGCGTGCTGCATTTGATTATCGGTGACTGCTGAAATTGGATGCAGCCCTAGGGAGTCTTGGAAAACCTGTAGACAACCATAGCCCATAAGCTGTATCCATGTTTTCCTGGACTACCTAGGTCAGCATCCAACTCCTGCAGCCACCGCCAATGAAATGCTGCAGTGCTCAAAGTTGGCTCAACTGTATTTCACATGCTACCTATCACGGGGCACAATTGATGTCTAGGCTTCGTAGGAGCGTCAAAGAGGTATTTTGCTTTCAGTCAAATATTTTTGCAAATGTATTAAATAAATAAAAAAAGACATAAAATAACAACAAATTCTATTTATCTGTGTTATACTATTTGTGGATTTTCTTCTTGAAAGCCTCTATAATGTCCTTGTTCCTGAGGCTGTATATAGCCGGATTCATCATAGGTGTTAATACTGTGTAGAGCAGGGCCACCAGAGAGTCCACATCTGAGGAGTAGGAAGCCTTTGGTCTTATGTACATGAAGATTAGTGGCAAGTAGAAGATACTGACCACCGCAAAGTGTGAGGCGCATGTGGAGACCGTCTTCTTGCGTCCATCTTTAGAATTTATTTTGAGGATGGCTAATATAATTTTAGTGTAAGAAACAACCACAACAGTCAATGTTATTAGAATAAAGAAACCCCCAATGGTGGAGCCAACTGCAATGTTGAAGGAGGTGTAAGCAAAAGCCAACTGCAGCAATGGTGGATGATCACAATAGTAATGATGGATGATATTAGGGCCACAAAATGGTAACTTCAAGAATAAGATTAAGACTGTGGCTGGAGAAGCAAAACCATTGGCCCATGCCAAAGCAATTAGCAGTAGATACCGTTTCCGAGTCATGATGATCAGGTAATACAGAGGAGAACATATGGAAACATATCGGTCATAACTTATTACCGTCGACAGTAAACACTAAAGAAAAGAAAATACATTTGAGCTAAACAGGCTGTAAAAGAAATAATATCGAGGTTCATGGAGAACTTGGCCAACATCTTGGGGATGGTTACCGTTGCGTAGGTCAAATCAAGGAAAGACAAATTACTGACAAATACATACATAGGAGTATGCAGCTGGCGGTCAAGGGCCACCAAGAAGATGATGCTTCCATTCCCAGTGATGGTGAACAGGTAGATGAGGAGGAAAAAACAGAAGAGCAGAAGCTGATACTGCTGAAGACTCGGGAAGCCAAAGATGATGAATTCGGTTTCAGGAGTTATAGTCTGGTTGGAAGAAACTGCAGCTTGATGGTAATCCTCATCCACCTGGTACGGAATAAATTAAAGGGAAATTGCTAACAAAACGTGTCTGATGGATAGCGGTGATGATAGTGGTGAACGCTGTGGCCTACAAGGGACTTTGATTCCCTTATTTGTTAAGGCCCTAGACAGCCATACCTCTCATGCTGTTCTGATATCGGCCATGATTCCAAAGCAGTAACATATTCTTTTGACTTTTTTAGACTGAGATCTATCATTTGATAATATATTTGTTGAGCTAAGGTCTTACTTTGGTACTGGATACATTTGGTGAGGATACTCAATGAGATGCATTCAGTAAAGAAGAATCTAAAGAGTATAAGAGTGCATGTGTCGCCAGTATTGAGTGTAAATATAACTGATGTACTGCTCAGCAGCTGGGCCTTCTAACACTGCCTGACTGCAAATCTGTCATTCTTATTGAGGTATATGCAAATTGTTGCTGTTGTGCTGTGAAACTTTGCTGCCGGCCTTGAAAGTCCCAGTCGACTGTCAGTAATGGGGGAGTGTGTGGGATTTATTTTGTTTTTAGTGTGCTCACCAGAGACAGCTGCACATCACTTGGTGGGCCCACTGGAGGATCATCTGGTGGGCCCTTGAGTGATGTGGGCAATTCAGGCAGTCATTGGCCCTGGGCAGCCACCATAACTGCCAACAGTATAATGTGCCACTGATCCCCATGCTCCTACCTCCTGATCAAGGCCGGTAAGAGTAAGAAGAGTAAGCTACTGGCCAATGCTCCGGCTGGAGAGGTAAGAAGATCTGGCATGGCCTGGAGTGATGTGTACCCAACCACTTCAGCGAGAATTGGGAGCTGCAAGGCTCCTAGTGAGGAAGGAAGACTTGTTAGAGTGGAAGGCTTGGGGACAAGTGGCTCAAGAGAGGTCCCAAAGAGTCGATGTCCACGTATGACTCTAGGATTATGGGCAAGTTAGCATAGTACGTGCACCTGGGAAAGAGACTCAGCTGAGAGAGGAGCTTAGTGTTGCGAACCAGTCAGCAGCATTGCTAGGTTGGTATCTTGCAAACGTGACTTCCAAAAGGATCAGGCCAGAGTACCTGTGAGGGTCAAGTCCTTAAGAAATGAGGTGAGGAGGATGACTATCCTAGATGGAAGTGAGTTGTTCAGAGAGAAGATTCTCAATTAGGATTGCTTTTCCTAAATGAAATCCCCAGGAAAAGAAGTGGAGTGTGGAAGTGATTGTCTAGCAGACTGGGTAAAGTAGTGAAGATGAGGTGCAAGACATTGAAGCTGAAGCAGCAGAGGTCCCTGTGGCAGCAAGTGGGGAAGCTGTGGAAGCTCATAGCCAATATGTGAATATGTCCCAAGCCAGAATACCTGCAGGACAATTGGCGCTACCATCGTCATTGGGTGAAGGTGCTGGCAAAGAGAAGGATGGTGGAGGTGCATTGCTAGCACAAATTATCACCATAGAGTCCTCTGTGCACTTAGACAATTTCAGTTATGCTAAGGACTTGTGAGAGGGTAAAAGTAATAAAAAAGAAGAAGAAAAAAATTGCAGCAAGTAAGCCTGGTGTATGTGCCCTTTGTGTCCCATGAGCCGGCTGCAAAGTGAGTTCAGGGAGCAGACCCCAGTAATCTGCCAAAACACTCCTCTAAGGTCAGGTGCGAGGAGAAGCACAGAAGGAGCCTCTGACTCCGCTGAGGTTCTGAAGGATGCTGAGTCAAAGAGATGAGGAGACTTTGTAAATAAGAAGCCTAATGAGTTCTCTTCTGATGGTTAGTGTGGGGTTACGATAAAAATAAAAAATAAAAAAGGTGAGGTTGTTTAGTTCAGTTAGGATGGCGGCACTCACCCCCTTGACACTGGCATCCATTAACTGTGTCAGATACATAGCCTTTGATTTTTTTTTTATAGTAACACCTAAATTTTATTTTTGCAGGAGATCAGGTTGAAAAATATAGCCTCTCTGGAAAAAAACATAAGAAATGTGTAGGCATCGGCCTTCACACTGATCTCTAGCAGCTGAGCAATATAGTGGGGTGGTGGTCCTTTTTTACGGCTTCTGTGCAATATCAAGTTAGAAACGAGGAGGTGCCTGGTTTTGGATGTCCTCATGAAGAGGAAGGACCCCTGGCTTATTACCATCCATGTCCCACAAACTACTGTATTATTACTGTAAATGAACTGTAAAAGCCTCTTTATGAAAATTAAGCCCTTTCTTTTTTACTAGTCAGTAGGTGGAGACTTCAATACCATCTTGAGGTCTCAGGTCTAGGTTAGACAGATTTTATTCAAAGGAGAAAGTCATCTTTCCCATAGTGTCCTTAGTTGAGATGGAGCTCTGTAACCACTGTAACTGTAACAAAAAAAATTAACTCCCCCCCCGCGTAGAGACTACTGGGGGCTGAATTCATCCACACAAAAAATGTCACAGTTCAGTGTGACCCCTACAGAGGTTATTAGATCCTTTTACTCACACCTCTTTGGCAGGAAGGATATAGATCAGGATGTTATGTCGGAATTTCTGTCTGAAATCATTCCTGAGCCAGGGGTAGACCCCTCTCTTGATGTTTTAGCGGAAGACATCAGACGAGAGGTCAGGCTGAGGATTAAAGGACTTGCCATGAAAAAGTTGTTAGGTCCAGATCTGCCGAGGTCAATGTGGGGATCAGCCCTGATTCTTCTGTCAAAGGGTAAAGATCTAAGCCATATTTAGCATCAAAAACCTTATGACCAAGATACTGTATAAATGGCTAGTGAAGTTTGTCCCCCTGCTCGGCACTGCTCTGTTCCTGGCCAAAGTACCTCCCATTACCATGGGAAGATAAGGTCTTTGGAGTATCGCTGGGTACCAGTAGGGCTTTTCTCCTGTGGAGAAGTTTTTCTTTTGCTGTGCCCTAGGTACTGAGCCTATTGGGGGGATGTACCACAATTTTGGTTAGGTTTGGTTTTGGGTAGGGACAGTGGTAAGGAGAATGGGAGATTTATATTCATATTTAGTGATAGTGGTATGGAGCGGGTAGGAAGAATAGTCATGGATAAGCTTATAAATTATTATGGTACAGTACCTGGTCTGTCAATCTGTCAACCCATTTCCAAAAGCCACTGGTTCTTAAGGATTTCCCAATTCGAGGTTATAGGTTGGTTTGGGCCTAATGAATTCTATCAGGATCCCCTTAAAGTTTGGGGATTTAGCTTGCCACTTTCTATGGAAAACTGTATGTGAATGAAGTGCAGGAGCTCAGAGGATCGGGGATGTCCCCGGGAGGAGTGTGGAGGCATGCTGGAAGGCATGGAGCATTTTCTGCTTCATTGTCCCTTTGTTCACTATGGTTTGCTGTTACTGTATGTTTATAACATGTACATTGTCCTGTCTATAATATTCGTATGTGTTTATTTAAAGAGTTTCAAGCATATAAGCACAGAATATTAGGATAGAGCAAGTGATGTCCAAGGGGGAAAAGGGGGGACAGCCATAGCTATAGGCTGTATCCCAGTTTTCCAGGCGGTCCTCTGGCTGTATCCACCCTCTCCACGGAGCGGGCAGACAGTGGAAATCAGAAGCCGAGAGTTCAGGTTCATACGAATCCGAACCTCGGCCGGTTCGCTCGTTTCTAATAGTGATAGACAGCAGTATAAAATCAAATCACTTGCTGTACTGCAATAAAGATGTTGGAGGGCCTCCTTCTCCAACATGGTGCCCCCATCCTATACCACTTCCAGATTCTTTTCTGTAATGGTCCTGATGAAAAGACCTCTCTCGGGGTATATGGATATTGTATTGAATTCCCTGCTTTTAGTATATGATACATTGTTTTGACCACTTATCTATCTAGTAAAGCTAAATCATTTTCATATTACACACTTCTAACCAGTCTCTGCTGAGAAAATGCACCATTAACCACAACCCCTGATATATATCCTTCACTAGCCACAATTCTACTGAACTATCCAGGGATTAAGCCCAATTTTCACTTTCCACTAACTTCAGGGGTTGAAACTAACAACTTCCAGGAGAAAGAACAACGTGTCTTTGAGGAACAGCCAGATGTTAAAGCAGCAACTCCAACTATGTATGTATGT
Source organism: Dendropsophus ebraccatus (assembly GCF_027789765.1). Classification (NCBI taxonomy): domain Eukaryota; kingdom Metazoa; phylum Chordata; class Amphibia; order Anura; family Hylidae; genus Dendropsophus; species Dendropsophus ebraccatus. The sequence continues at coordinate 11,002,802 of NC_091458.1, forward strand.
TTCATCGCCTCAGATGATTAAGAGGAATCCAAAGTCTGACACCAATGAAAAAAGAAGCAAAGTAACCCCCATACATTTCAGAATAGACTAGAATTGGACTTTTTTTTTACATTCAGTATTTATTAAGGTTTTAATACAGAACAAAGAAAGAAAGAAAGAAAGAAAGAAGCATACAAATAAGCTCATGACATAGAGCAAGTAATAATCTAGGAAAACAGGAGTAAGGGATGGGGTGTAGGGTAGGCACTGGGGCCTAGGGGGTTAAGGACCAGAAATCTGTACCAGCTATTTGTGAGGGTAAAAAGTACAAACAATTCTGAACATTTATATACGGAGGTGAAGCCTAAACAAAGGCTAACCAATTAAAGAAAAAAGAGAGGAAAAATATCCAACATCACAGATGAAAGGTGTCTGCTGTCCTGACCACTGAATTGGACTTTTGACTTTCATTTGTATAAGCCCCTTAAGAGGTAGCCTATCTGCTAGAGATGGGTTGTCCCTAATGTGATGAAGACCTCAGAATACATAAACTGCAGAAGAGATTTTTAGCCTTCAAAGGGGGGACTTTTAAGGATGTGATATTTTGTATATTTTGTGAAGCCATTACAATATGGCGCTGACCTTCTAAACAAGTAGAGATAGTTACATTCTTTACAGCTTACGTTAGTAACACCAGTGCTACGTAACTAGCTCCTTTTGTACCTCAGCCAATGAAGTACACAAGCCTTAGTAGAAGAACACATGCCCCAGGGTATATAAACTGGCTGCCATTGTTGAATAAAGGTTATAAACCTTAACCATCAATGTGTCAGGGTGTTTGATTCTCAGTGCATACTATAAACTTATAACTTATAACTTGTAATTTGGAGCAGACAGTCAATATGACAGCGCTCTTTATGTGCATCCATAACAGCACTACTGTGTGTCTACAAGAGATGAGCGAAGCGATTTGGCCGGCAAGGGATCCGGTTCGGATTTTTCCAAAAGTCTGAGTCTGAATTTTTTTCCCCCTTGCTTTCTAAAATCGCAGCCGCCATTTTAGAAAGCACAAAGTGTTTTGGGCGGGAAAAAGGCTTTCCCCATGATGCCCGGTACACATCCAATCAGCAGGGAGGTTGCGCTAGCCCACCCCCTGTGTGACGTCAGTATTGCTTTAAGAGGAGCGGTCACATGACCGCACGACGCAGTCTGCAGAGAGAGAGGAAGGAGACTGTTAGCAGTGCACAGAGCTCGTCAGTGACAAAACGCTGCTGCTGTACTGAGAAGATATTGTACAAAAGCAAAGACAAAAAGATTATTAGGAAAGCGGAGAGGAGAAACATATAGTGATTGAGAGAGAAAAATAGAGAAGGCGAAAGAGAGATAGGTGGATAGATTAGGCATAGGAGAACAAAGGGTGCACAGAACAAAAATGTGCTATACAGATATACAAGTAATATACTGTCACAGCTCCTTGTAGTAGTGCAAAAGACTTTATTGGTACATACAAAGTGAAATTTAAAAGCTGGTTAAAATGCTCCGCCTGCCATGTCCAATATGTGGGGTCCACCATCAGAAAACTCAAGGTTCGATTTTCTGAACATATGCGAGACATTCGCTCTACAACTGTCCTTTTAGGGTCCAAATCCATGTCTGGCTTATCCAGACACTTCCACCAATGCCACAGGGGTGACACTAGCACCCTTAAAATTATAGCCATAGAAAGAGTGAATAAACCCCCAAGAGGTGGAGATTGGGCTAAGCTTCTCAGAAAAAGAGAAGCATATTGGATTCTGAACCTGGCCACACGTTTTCCCCAGGGTATGAATCTCAAAACAGATCTATTTTATATTTTCTGAAAACAACATACCAGTCATTCATCCTCCATCTTTCTCCTTCCCAGCATAGTATAACGGATTGTTATTTACTTGTTTTGTTACTATACAGTGATTACCCATGTGTTACTTGTTATCCGCTACTTGCTATGCACCTTTTACAGCCCCTCGGTATTGGTTTCCGAGGGAGGCGTTCCTCTTCCCTCCCCTCCCTCCCCCCCCCTTCCCTCCCCCCCTCCCCCTTCTCCCCCCGCCCCCTTTCGCCCCCCTTTTTCCCCTCTCCCTCCCTTTCCCTCCCCCTTCACATTCCCTTCCCTCCCTCCCTTGCTCCCTCCCCCCCTTTTTCTCCTCCCCCCCTCTTCCCCCCCCACTCCTTCCCTCCTCCCGTTTTGGGGGAGGAGCCAGTGGTACAAGGTACATCCCACATACTATATAAGGTTCATTTTTGTAACATATATATTGCCATGATTAAGGAGGGTTGCCTCCACAACGCGTCGGCGCGATTTTAACCAGCTTTTAAATTTCACTTTGTATGTACCAATAAAGTCTTTTGCACTACTACAAGGAGCTGTGGAACCTTTCTACGTTGGATTTCCATACACGGGATACGGCCCGCATTTGCATCCACGTGCTCCATCTTTTCCCCAGAGATCCGTGCTATGCATGCACCTCTATCCAGGTGGGGTGAGCTGATTTCCATGTGTGTACCAATATACTGTCACCCTTGCGACAGTGTATATGACATAGGTGTTTTCCTGAGGAACAAATATATACCTTGTGCATGTGTGTAGAATAAAACTCTAAAAAAAAGTGCTATACAGATATACAAGTACTATAGTTGGACCCTTGGAAGAGTGTATATGACATATGTGTTTTTCTGAGGCACAAATATGTACCTTGTGCATGTGTGTAGAATAAAACTAAAAAAAAAAAAAAAGTTCTATACAGATATACAAGTACTATAGTTGGATCCTTTTTCCTGCATAGACCCTGTAATGGTGAATTTCCTGCATAGACCCTGTAATGGTGAATTTCCTGCATAGACCCTGTAATGGTGAATTTCCTGCATAGACCCTGTAATGGTGAATATTGAAGTCTTAAAAAAAAAAAAAAATTGACTTTGAGATATTGAAAAGATAAGGATGTTACTGACATGTAGAGACCTAAATTCAACCAAATACACTACCCCCGTATCATATAGATGCTTTAAACTATGAAATCCGAAGAAATCCGAAATCCGGTCGAACCGAACTTTAGAAAAAAATCTGGAAGTCTGATCGGAACGAACTTTTGAAAAGTTCGCTCATCTCTAGTGTCTACATGGTTTGTTGAGGAGCCAAAGAGCTATATTGCTCTCCTTCCACTCACTTTAAGGAATAAGACACCAAAAAAGTTGCTTCTTACCAATTTATTGATAAAAATAAAAACATAAATAGGACATGAAATGACAACACATTTTATTTATCTGTTTTATCCTATCTGTGGATTTTTCTCTTGAAAGCCTCTATAATGTCCTTGTTCCTGAGGCTGTATATAACCGGATTCATCATAGGTGTTAATACTGTGTAGAGCAGGGCCACCAGGGAGTCCACATCTGAGGAGTAGGAGGCCTTTGGTCGGATATACATGAAAATGATTGGCAAGAAGAAGATACTGACCACAGTAAAGTGTGAGGCGCATGTGGAGAACGTCTTCATACGTCCTTCTTTGGAGTTAATTTTGAGAATGGTTAATATGATTTTAATGTAAGAAATTACAACTAGAGTAAATGTTATTAGAATAAATAAAGCCCCAATGGAGGAGCCAACTGCTACATTAATGGAGGTATCAACACAGGCCAATTGCAGCAATGGTGGATGGTCACAGTAGTAATGATGGATGATATTAGGGCCACAAAATGGTAGCTTCCAGGCTAAGATCTGGAATGGCAGTATAATAAGGAAACCACCAAACCATGCCAAAGCATTCAACAATAAATATCGTCTTTTAGTCATAATGGTCATGTAATGAAGAGGAGAACATATGGCCACATATCGGTCATAAGCCATTGTGGTCAGGAGTAAACACTCTGTGGATACTAAAGCCAAAAAAATATACATCTGTACAAAGCAGGCTTTGAAAGAAATCTTGTCAAGGTTCATGGCGAACTTAGCCAACATCTTAGGGATGGTCACCGATGCGTAGCTCATATCAACTAAAGACAAGTTACCAACAAAAAAATACATAGGAGTATGCAGATGGTGGGTAATTGACACCAAGAAGAAGATGCTCCCATTGCCAGTGATGGTTAACAGGTATATGAGGAGGAACACGCAGAAAAGTGGGATTTGATAGTTTTGAAGACTCGGGAAGCCAAAGATGATGAATTCGGTTACACGAGTAATGGTCAGATTGGAAGAAACTGCTGAGTGAAGGTTATCCTCATCCACCTGGTAAAAAGTAGTCAAAAGGTAAAATGTTAACAGAGAGTAATGAGGATGGGGGCATGGCAGCAAACAGGTGACTTTGACTTCTTTATTTGCCACCGCCCTAGAATTTTTGTACTGTCCTCAGGGCCAGAAAAGGGTATTTTGATGCACTGGGCAGGATGTTCGAAACAATCAGATGTGAAGTCTCTCTTTCATTCAAGGCAAGTATTAGTAACTAGAGTTGATCGAACCTTGGGAAATCCTAGGTTCGATCGAACTCGAACATTCACGAACCTGCCGCATTTGATTGCTGATGCCTTCCTGGGCCGTGGGGAAGGAGGAGAGTGCCCGGGTACAGTCTGGAATTCCGGGATTCAGCCTAGGCTATTACCTTGCACTGCTATTCTGATGAAGAGGACCTCTGTTCCTTGAAACGCGTAAATATTGTGCACTTTTGATAAATGTTTTTACTTTATTGAGCCAAAAATTTGAGTCTTTTGGGCAGCGCTAACATTTATGGATTAACCACGCACCATTTTTGTTCTTAGACTAGCCTAGGCTGAATCCTGGAATTTCAGGCGGTACCCGGGCCCTCTCCTCCTTCCCCACGGACCGGGAAGGCATTAGCAATCAAATGCGGCAAGTTTGTGAATATTCGATTTCGAAAGAACCTAGGATTTCTCGAGGTTCTATCAACTCTATTAGTACCAATATTCAAGCACCAGCATAGGCAAAAATACATCCATAGTAATTGTATATCTGTAAATACTAGATCTTTACACACAGTCTGCTGATTTAATCATCACACTCAGACTATATAGGAGTATTCAGCACTGAACATGCTGTGGCCCGGGGTGCTGGATACTGGTGTTTAACCAGCTGCTGGGCTCTGGTGTTTTGGGGCAACTTGTCATGGTGGCAAAAAGTGGTAACACCCACCCACCCGCCGGACCTTTGGTAAAACTAGTGAGAGGTGCAGGGTGCAGCGACAGAGATGACAGAGTGCCACTTAAACAATGCTTAAACTTTACTTTAAAAATATCTTCAGCGCAATATAAAAGGATATAACAGTGCTTTGGTACTTAGTGCAAAAATGAATCAAATAAAAGAATAGAGGTAACTTGAGGTAGAACTAGTGGAGGTTATCCCACGTAGTTGAGTGTAGTCAGTAGAGAGTGGCTAACTTGCATCTGTGCTCTACTTGAGATCAGTTCCACTGCCTTTTCTCTCTAGGGGATGACTGTCCTGAAGTGAAGATCCTCGGTGTAGACGAAGGCGATTCCTGTAACTCTGGTTACTCCAAGGTTAAGTTTAGCAGTGCATGACTGCTGTAGTCTCTCACACTGGAACTGTTTTAACTCCTCCTTAAACCTTCTGCTCACTTAACTCCTCTCCACCTAAACTGATGTGATCTTTTTAAATAGGGCCATGTGACAGGAACTGTTTGTAAGAAAGTGTGAAAACAGCTTAAACCTTTCTACCTAAACTGCAGCTGTGCACAGGGGGAATGAGACACCTAGTGGCTGGAGCAGGTAACAGCAACTGCATAACCTAACTGTGGCATCTACTGTAAGTGAATTTGATTTATCTGGGTGTGTGTAAGACAAAATAATCACCCCTAGTGGGACACTGCAATCAGCTGCAGTGTTGTCTCTTTTGATCGCAGATTGGTTCTCAAACTGCTTGTAGCTCAAATGGTATTTTCAAGGAAAGTTTGCTTTGGTTCTCAAACTCTTGCAGCACACTGATTGGCTGAGCGGGATGTCCAGCTGGGAACCCCCAGCCTGCCTGCTGCCATCCTGCTCTCTCCTCCACACACAGCCGACTGGCCGTCTCCATTACCAAACTGCCTTATATAGAGGAGAGGTGCTGACATCACAGAGGGGCCTGCAGCTGATTGGATAGGTGCTAGGGATTATGGTTAACCCCTTTCTTCAGCCCAGTGCAGCCGCCATTTTTTATTTTTATTTTTTTGTGAATTTTTTAAACTAGTCTGTGTGAATTCGCTGGGTAGAATGAAGTGAATTGACAGCGAACCTTGATTTGCCAGATTCGCTTCGCCCATCTCTAGTACTGATCAACCTCTGCATCAATTATCATGCTGCTGCATCAGTCCCTCCTTGTATTATGTGACAGGTTCTGTAACCAGAACCTACTTGGACTGAGTTCCCTTTAAAGAATACCTGTCATTATAAATAACTTTTGACATGTCATCAGACATCACCAGAAAAATGCAACAACAACCTGCAAATGCTAGCACTTACCATGTACAATCTACTAGTCTTAAACATGATATTGATATTTGAAATGGACAAAACGGCTCAAAAAAAATTTGGGAAAAAAATTAGATTCTTAGCAAACCATTTAATCAATACAGTGTACCATGTCTCCACGTTAAGGTGGCCTCAAGGAGATGGTCCTATACTAACAATGGTCTCTCTCAGGCTAATACAAAGCCTACCAAACTGGGCATGCAGGACCCAACTAATCTCTATTTAAAACACCCACAGGAGATGGGTGGAGTTCAGGGCACAAGGATTCTACCTCCTTTTGGCTTGCACTCCACCCATTAGTTGAGTCCTGCATGTTCAGTTTTGCAGGCTTTGTATTAGTCCAAGAGAGGCCATTGTCTGTGTAGGACCATCTCTCTCTGAGGTCACCTTAAAGGGGTAGTCCACCCAAAAAAATTTTCTTTCAAATCAACTGCTACCATGAAGTGCCAGAGATTTGTAATTTACTTCAATTAAAAAATCTCAAGCCTTCCAGTACTTATCAGCTGCTGTATGCCTAACAGGAAGTTGTATTATTTCCAGTCTGGAGAGCAGGAGAGGTTTTCTATGGGGATTTGCTCCTGCTTTGGACAGTTCCTGACATGGACAGAGGAGGCAACAGAGAGCACTGGGTCAGACAGGAAAGAAAACACCACTTCCTGCTGGACACACAGCAGCTGATAAGTACTGGAAGACTTAAGATTTTTTAATAGAAGTGAATTACAAATCTCTGGCACTTTATGGCACCAGTTGATTTGAAAGAAAAATTTTTTGGTGGACTACCCCTTTAACATGGTGAGATGGTACACTCTATTTGATTGAATGGTTTGCTAAGAACCAATTTTTTTCCAAAAATCTTTAGAGCAGTTTTTCCATTTTAAATATCTATATTGTGTATATGATGGGGGAGAGTATGTGCTACGTAATAGCATGTGCATTTTTCACTTTTGTTTTTCATATTTTAACCACAGCAATGTGCACTTGCATGTCATCAGTCATGTCAAAGGTTACTGATTGCAGCAGGTCTAGAAGATACAAAGATACAGCCGTGAGAGAGCGTGGTGGCAGTGGGCTTGACTCCCCAGCCACTCGCCAGTTCCGAGACTTTAGCCTCATAAACTATAATGGATCCACAATGTCAGAACTAGTGGAGGGCCGGGGAGTTGAGAGCACTGCCACCACGCTCTCTCACTGGATGTATCTTAGTATTGTAGCGTGTTTTAGCAGTGTGACCCACTGCCATCAATAACCTTTTGTCTAAATGTTTATTTGAATTATTTGCCCATGGTGGCATACTGGAACCAGACACATAGCAGAGGGTCTAGCCCCCCGGCTCCCATCAGCATAGAGGACAACTGGTGACATTCATCTTTCAAAACGACATAAGAAGGTTTGTGATTTACATGGGGTGCAGGTCAATTAGACGGAAGACTTCACACTAGTTTCCTAAGCCTTGGTGTCTGTTGTATGATGAGGGACACTTACCTTGTATGTATTGGTTCCCATAGCAGGAAACATTTCTTAATGACAAGAATCTCAGGGAGTAATAAAGAATTTGACTTTTGGATGGATTTTTCTTGTCCTGGATCTGGAGAATGTCATTTGGCGTTACTGGTATTTTCTCACCCTACGGAGGAGCGCCCTCCCGGTTTCTTACATCCCTATTTATACCCCCTTGTAATAAGTTGGATGGATATTAATTATGGGTATAACCCTCTCAGGAATTATTACACCGCGTGTTGATACTTTGTAACATCTGCGTCTCCTGTAATGGCGATCACCTTGTTGTTGTTTGCGGTAATTTACACGTCTCATCTGTTTCTTCCTCAGGGGTTAAAACTAACTAATAATTAATAGAAGTGACTATAACAGTCCCCGGTGGACTCTCATATGGAAGTTATCATACTACTACTGTGTGCTTTGTTACACCATATACAATAGCTACTTGTTTTCAAAGTTATTTTACATTTGGGCTGGATAGATGAGAAATAAAGGTATAAAGTTTACATGCCCAGAGGCCTGAGGGCCAGAGCATCTGCATAACCCACATTAGTGTTCCATCTGTAATTTCCCCCTTAATTATTGGATTATCGGCCCATTACAAGCAAACTCATCATCACTAGTCCTTCAGCGCAATCTGTTTCATTCCAGCACTGCCGCATCCATGTGATTCTTTACTGTAACTAGGTCATGTGATCACCAGCCTGACCCACAGAAAATCACAGTGCTTATTGTGTCTGAGAAAGTGGTCTCTCCTGGGTCAGCCCACTTCTGTGAACTATAAGATGACATCATCAACTTTTAGATCAGCTTCCCTCCCAAACACATCCACACTCGCCTAACTGTATGTGTATGCAGTCTCTACAAGATTGAGGTTAGGGATGAGTGAACCGAACAGTTACGAACCAGATTCGTTACAAACTTTGCAAAAAGCTTGGTTCGGTACAGAACCGAACTTTGAGAAATTTTGTTACAAATCTGTTTAAAATAGCAATGGTGACACAAAACTACTTTTTTCACAGAATAGACCAAGATACAAGGGATTATTACTCCTATAATCCCTTGTATCCTGGTTTTCTGTGAAAATCAAGATGTGTGATGTCACTCCACAGCACCAGGAAGTGCATGAACGCGCCAGCAGCTTGTCAGTGTGTTGCCAGACTTCAGAGAGAGAGGCGCTGTGTATCAGATAGAGAGGGAAAAGACATAGATAGATAGATAGATAGATAGATAGATAGCCAAACAACTAGATAGATACAGGGAGAGATAGAGAAGAAGAATAGAAAGTGTTAAAGAGAGAAGCAGGAAAGAGGAAAAGAAAAAAGACAAATAGCAAGATCCAGGGAAAGCTGGATATAGAAGATAAGGTGATAGATAGGGAAAGAGGCTGAGAAATCAATAGATAGGTAGAGATAGACAGATATAGGCATCTAAATAAAAATCTAGGGAGAGAAAAAAAGAAATAGGGAGAGAAAAGTGAGCTCTTTCTGTTCTCTACCTATCTCCTTTCTCCTTTCTTCTCTTGCACTCTCTTCCCACTCACTCACAGCACATATTGCATATGCTGTAGCAAGATGTCACATGGGGAGAGGAAGTGTAGCCCCACTTAGTGAGTCTTACTCTGGTTTCTGTAGAGGAAGGGCGCAAGCCAGAATAGTCCCTACAGCAGTCAAGTTGGGCCCTGGCTTATGCCAGTTCCCCTGTTAGATGACAAGTCCAGTGTAGTCTGATGTGTGGTACAGAACAGATGCACATGGGAACAGAAACTCGTTTCTTGAAAGTAGCATGTCGCGAATGGCAGGTGAAGACAAGACACTCGACAGTGGGCCCTGAATCTGACCCCACCCACTGTCACCTGCCTACTTGCCTCGGTCGACCCTAAGCGGTCGCGGACAATCACGAAGACAATCCCTATGCTGTATACGTGCAAAACATAAAACGAAGACAGACAGACAAACACAATGCGGGGAGTAAACTAGCCGAGTCAGAAACCAAACGAGCAACGCAGTACAAAATCGGAACCAAACGGAGAGTCAGGGGACAGGCAAAAAGGTCAGAATCCAGGCAAGACAACAGAGGAAGGATAGGGCAGAATACAAGGGACTGGGGAGCTGGGATCAGAGACAACTAATAGCCAGCGACTAGAGGCTGGCACTGACAACACTTTATACTGGATCAGGAGCCCGGACCAAAGGCTGATTGGTCCGGCCTCCTGAATCCAGACACATAGCAGCTGGTGCACTGCAGGCTGAGTGGCAGAGAGATCCGTCACTCAGCCTGAGTTCAACAGCACTCAGCTGCTCGGCCGGGCGACGCTCACTGACGCGAGACCCGCGGCTCCCCTGGTTACTAGGGACGCCGTCGGGTCTCCGTGACGTCACCCGGCCCTGCCGAGGAGGGCGGCGCTGCGCTCCAGCCGGGCCAGACGACGCTGGAGCGCGGTCAGGTAAGTTACTGACATAGCACTTACAGTATACACACTATGCAGTGTTAAACTCTCACACAGACGACAAAGTCAGGGATAATCCCAGCCCACACCATGAACAAGGTGCAGGCCAGTATCCTGAAGAAAGAGGAACTGATCCGTATAGAGCAAAGTTACTAGAAGCCTCTATCTCATAGCGCGGATGTAACCAGAGAATTCTGACCACTCTGCTCATCCCAGGTAACAAGATCTGGGGCTTGTGTCACCCTATAGGACGGGTCACCCAACACTGGTAGGCAATAGGTGGTGCAAAGACCAAGGAATCAAAACACGGGCACAAGTATTCTCTCTACTCTCAAGTATTCTACTTTTTCTACTTCTAAAGTTCCTGCAGAGCACAGTACTACTTTGGGTTAGGACTCTCTCAACATCCTCCTCTCTTTTTCTCTGAACTTGCTTTACTTCTCAGCACGCAACCAAGCCAGCTTGGCCGTTCTTACTCTTAAACTCTCAGCACAAGTCTTGTTGGTCAAGTCCGAAGTGTGTTATCAAGGCAGAGGTCTATTGTGTATCACTGTATCAAGTATTCCTGCAGCAAAGAAGAGTTTATTTATTGTAACGGGACTCTGTGATTCTTATCTAAGCACCTAAACAGCCATTGCACTTTCCTTGGGTCATCTCCCCTTTCTAAGTATAGCGTTACCAATAGTCCGGGTGGGTCACAACTCCACTCCGGACCACCATGATAAACGCCCAAGGGACCACCAAACAGCCCGGCAGGTTACTGACCACAGGGGAAAGGGTATAGCCAGCCTCACTAAAATAAAAGCAGGTGTGTCACCATACCTGTGTGCCCAACCAGCACTGGCGTTACAACAGCATAACACCCGGCTAAGCTATATCACAACCATCCACTACACACTATTCTTGACAAAAACGTTGTTTAGAATCATATGATAAAGAAGGTCAATGTTTGACATTTAACCTCTTAAGGACCCATGACCAAATTGTTCAATATGTCTCATCTACACAAATCTACACAAATCTGATACTAATAAAAACTAGAGATCATGGCACAAAAAATGTCCCCATATAGTCCCATAGGTAAAAACATAAAAGCTCTCAATAGGTCACAATAAGGCCATTCTAAGAGTGACAATAGGGCAATTGTAATCACACCTATTTGAAAAAAAATAAAAATAAATAAAGTTTACTGTTAAAAAAAATAGTAAAACATTAGAAAAGCTATATGACCTGAATATCGCTGTATTCAGACCGACCTACAGAATAAATATATCATGTCAGTTGTACTGTAAAGTGCATTACATAAACACAGACCCCCCCCCCCCCCCCCAAAAAAAAAAAAAAATAAAAAAAAATTGCTGAATCGTATTTTTCCCCCCATTTCACCCATTAAATAATATGTTGGGGGTTCTAGCATACCTTTTATGGTAGGTTGAAAGGTGCCATTACAAAGTGCTCTAATTTCTGAAAATAGGCCCTCGTCTGGCCCTGTAGATGGAAAAACAATAGTGTTATAGCTCTTAGAAGGCGAGAAAGAAAAAGCAAAAATGCTAAATTGAAAATTGTTGTGGTCCTTAAGATCATTTTGGGCTCTGTCCCTAAGAGACGTCCGGCCAAAATGATAAATCTGCTGCAGGCAGGGGTTATGGGGGACATAATAAAAAAATCTATACTTACCCGTAGGTTCTTTTTGTGTGCGGAAGAGACAAATATCCACTTTTGAATTCATGCAGCGGGTGCAGGTAGATGGGTTTTTGTTATTTCTTTAAATTTGTGACTTTGTATTCTGTCAATTCCGGAAGCATCCGGAAGCAAGTGTCATCACCAACATGGGTGATCTATGGTCTGACTGCAAAGATAGGATTAGGTATGTGGGAACATTCTTTAAATTAACACAAAGATCCCATAGCAAATCTCCTAGTCAGAACAATGAAAGAACAATGAACAGCCTCTCCCATCGCTCTGGTGTAATGAGCCCATTGTTTGACCATTCTGCTTTTCCCTGCGTGTGTGGTCGAGAGTTTTTCTTGGGTTGGTCGTCAGCTGAGGGTGCCAGGATGGGTCAGATTTTAAGAACGAGCACCACTCTCCCATCTTTAGCTCCATTGCAGGCGGCCTGCCTGAAGAGGACGTTATCCTGGTTTGAGTATAGACAGCTGAATGCCTCCTTGAAAGGTAAATTCCCGAACGGTATATCTTCATCCACTCCTACAGATTTGAAAGTGATTCTATTTGAATCATATCCTCCAATTAAAGCTATCTCCCGGATTTATTGTATACTTCTGGACAAAGAGGCAGACCCAGAAGCCGCCTACATGGTGGCATGGGAAAAGGAGCTTGGCAGTTCGTTTTCAAACACGGACAAGTTACGTATATACACTCTATCGCACAAATTGCTCATGGACCTGCCAGGCTCAGGAAAAGAATTTTAAAATCCTAACCAGATGGTATAGATACCCATAGCTCCTTCACCAGTGCTACCCTGAAGTATCGGACCTCTATTGATGCTCCATGTGTGGTGGAGTTGTACGGTTCTAAAGCCTTTTTGGCAATCTGTCTTTGACATCTACGCACAGGTAACAGGCACGGCCGTAACACCTTTCTCTGCGGTAGCCTTGCTGTCTTTGTTGCCCAGACCTCCCTCCGCTGCTAAGAAGGGCTTGCTACGTCACTTCTTGACGGCAGCCCCTACTGTGATCCTTAGACACTGGAAATCTCCTATTCCATTGTAGCCGAGTGGGTCAAAGAGATGGACCTTCTATATCGGATGGAATCCTTGACAGCAGAGGAACATCTGAAGGAAAACAAGGTAGAACGGACGTGGACAACCTACAAAGCTGACCCCCGGTTTGTACAATGGTTGGCTTGAGTGGGCTTGTTTTTGTGACTGGACACCAGGACTCCTTTCTTCCCCTTTTTACTCCCTCTGATTTTCCCCTACTACTTGTTTTTTCTTCTCTCTTTTCTTTTCACTTTTTTCTACTTTGTCTCTATGATTCTATTCAGCCACCCTTACGTCCCTTGAGTGGGGTTTTGGGGCAGCAAGGGGGGGAAAGGTAAACAACGACATAGGTTGTGTCCACTAACAAAGGACAATGCATATAATACCAAGGTAGCAAAATGCCAACTGCGCGAGAAAGGAAACCATAGTCTGTCCTCAGTTATCATTAAAAAAAATTCATGAAAACAAACTGGTGTTAGGAAGAGTTTTCAGAGAAATGTGTTCATGAGGTTCCTCTGGCAAAGGCAAAGATGAACAGTAAAACAACAATAGTAACCAAAGGGGTGCAGGCAGTAAAGTGCATTGACAGGAATTGGGGCACAAGATGCCCTCCAGAGCAAAGAACAAAACGGCAATGTATTAGAGGTCGGTTAACCAGACCAATCAGGTCCGGTGAAACTGGGGGGTTTGAGGAAACTGACTGTTCCAGGTACCAGGTAGTGTGTTGGTATGTAATTTTCGCTAATTCTAGTAAGTATAATTTGTTACATAGTTACATAGTTACATAGTTAATATGGTTGAAAAAAGACACAGGTCCATCAAGTTCAACCAAGGAGGGGATGGATACAGGGAAGGGGGATATACAAGGAGGAGATGGATACAGGGAAGGGGGAGGGGTGATAGGTTCTATACATATGCATTTATATTATTTTGGTCTAAGAACTTGTCTAGGCCGGTTTTGAAGCCCTCTACTGTTGTTGCTGTGACCAGATCCTGTGGTAGACTGTTCCACAGATTCACAGTACAGTTCAATTTGGATAAAAGTTTTCTTTGGATTCTTTATGTAGGGTTGCTTCTACCCAGTCCATTCTGAAAACATAAAAAAGTTAGTTTTTGCATGAAATATTGTAGGAATGGGTGGGGTGGTAATGGTGGTGGTGGTCTTGGGAGGGGGGGGGGGGGGGGTCAAGGAGAGCCAGTCCTTCAATATTGATTTCCTAGCAACTTCCGAGACAATACAGAGGTTTTTTGTCCTCTCTTAAGCAAGTGAGCAGGGGAGGGAGGCATAGTCAATATGACCAAAGATGTCCCATTCAGGGGTCAAATGTACAAAGTTAAGATGGTGGGTGCATATGGGGTTCTTAACTCATTTCCAACTGAATTTCAGAGCAGTCCCAAAAGTGATGGTATTGATCCGAATTTGGCGTATAACATCTGAGACATGCGGATGACATATTGCATGGGTGGTTATGATGTGTGTATGTATATACACTCACCGGCCACTTTATTAGGTACACCATGCTAGTAACGGGTTGGACCCCCTTTTGCCTTCAGAACTGCCTCAATTCTTGGTGGCATAGATACAACAAGGTGCTGGAAGCTTCCTCAGAGATTTTGGTCCATATTGACATGATGGCATCACACAGTTGCTGCAGATTTGTCGGCTGCACATCCATGATGCCAATCTCCCGTTCCACCACATCCCAAAGATGCTCTATTGGATTGAGATCTGGTGACTGTGGAGGCCATTGGAGTACAGTGACCTCATTGTCATGTTCAAGAAACCAGTCTGAGATGATTCTAGCTTTATGACATGGCGCATTATCCTGCTGAAAGTAGCCATCAGATGTTGGGTACATTGTGGTCATAAAGGGATGGACATGGTCAGCAACAATACTCAGGTAGGCTGTGGCGTTGCACCGATGCTCAATTGGTACCAAGGGGCCCAAAGAGTGCCAAGAAAATGTTCCCCACACCATGACACCACCACCACCAGCCTGAACCGTTGATACAAGGCAGGATGGATCCATGCTTTCATGTTGTTGACGCCTGACCCTACCATCCGAATGTCGCAGCAGAAATCGAGACTCATCAGACCAGGCAACGTTTTTCCAATCTTCTATTGTCCAATTTCGATGAGCTTGTGCAAATTGTAGCCTCAGTTTCCTGTTCTTAGCTGAAAGGAGTGGCACCCGGTGTGGTCTTCTGCTGCTGTAGCCCATCTGCCTCAAAGTTCGACGTACTGTGCGTTCAGAGATGCTCTTCTGCCTACCTTGGTTGTAACGGTTGGCTATTTGAGTCACTGTTGCCTTTCCATCAGCTGGAACCAGTCTGCCCATTCTCCTCTGACCTCTGGCATCAACAAGGCATTTCCGCCCACAGAACTGCCGCTCACTGGATGTTTTTTCTTTTTCGGACCATTCTCTGTAAACCCTAGAGATGGTTGTGCGTGAAAATCCCAGTAGATCAGCAGTTTCTGAAATACTCAGACCAGCCCTTCTGGCACCAACAACCATGCCACGTTCAAAGGCACTCAAATCACCTTTCTTCCCCATACTGATGCTCGGTTTGAACTGCAGGAGATTGTCTTGATCATGTCTACATGCCTAAATGCACTGAGTTGCCGCCATGTGATTGGCTGATTAGAAATTAAGTGGTAACGTGCAGTTGGACAGGTGTACCTAATAAAGTAGCCGGTGAGTGTATATGGTGGTGTAAAATGCCCACAGCAACCAATCACAGCTCAGCTTTCAGCTCTGGTAAAATATAAAAGGAGCTGTGATTGGTTGCTCTGGACAGTTTACACCAGGTGTATATTTACAACTTTTCATAAGTTTCCCCCTTTATGTTGACCAAATAAGAGGCAGAGAGATGTGGCGTATGCTGGAGCTACTTGGAGATGCCATGAGGGGAAGCGGAGTAGTCAAGGGAGAATCAGAGAAAGTCATACTAATGAGAAATAAAATGGGGGTGTCTTTAGTTCATACAAAAAGATAGAATGTGAGGTCTTCCTTCTCATGGGGTTTAAATGTTTCTGCCAGGAGGTGGCAGCAGCTGCAGGAATCGCCCTGAGCCATTAATAACCTTGCACTTGATTCCTGACTGACAGGTTTTCCCCAGTCCTATTTTGTTCTGTAGGATGGGCTGGAGTCCCTGCTCTAATCTCGTTTGGGGGATGGGACTTCAGGCCCTATGTAACTCCTACCTCCACCATGTTCTAATTGCCTGCTATAGCCTTCATTTGTAGTGACTAAGCGAGCTATCTCTTACTATTTCCGTTGTCTGTTATCTTGTTACTAGACCTTGGCCCTCTCTATTATTGTGTATTTGTGTATTGTGTGTGTCTTGTGTTTGCACTGATTTCAGGGCAGTTGCAGTTTTCAGGTTGGGGTCGGCCTCTTAAGAATTCAGGGTCCCCAAAAGGCAGGGACAATGGGCGGGAACAGTCTCAGGGCTTCACCTAGTCTGTGTATTCCGTCTGTCCCTGACCTGTTCCTCACAGTTTGTATTATTTTCCTAGCGTAGCTGGTGGTTTATAAAAATTGAAAAAATAATGCAGAAGAGGGGAGGTTAAATTAAGATTTAAAAAAAAAAATCACATCAGAACAATGGGATACAAGTTAGTGTTGGGGATGATAAGGATGGGAATAGCACAGCAGTCTAATGGGATTAGTAGAACACCTAGCAAAGACTATAGTACAACATTATCTTTGTGGTCTGATTGAGCTCTGTATGTCCTCTTGTGGTCTCTAAACCTTTTGTAATTGGAGGTCTGCGCATAAGGAAGTTCTTAATTCCTGGGCACACTATGGTATCTGGGTGTTGGTGTGCCCATGATGTTGTGTGCAAATTACTTGATCCAGGTGTAGATGTGAAAAGAGTAACAGATAGGTGATGAGTATCTAAGAGGTGGGGGTTTGACTGATGGGACCAACAGTGATCTTAAGGATGGAGGTTCTTCTTCACCCAAGTACTGCTTGTAGCTTTCACTATGGAGACCCGTGTGTGATTACGTTTAAGGACTGCTGGTAGTTCTATAAATGTTGTGGACATGTCACAGGAAAGGTGTTCGAGGGGAGGTACATCTCACCCAGGCTTCTGCACATGGTGAGGTGGTAAATCCGGGAAAGATCTCTTACTCAGCAGTATTATGCTGCTGAGTTGTTCTTTACATTTTCCGGGCCGGATTTACTGGAATGGTGGGTAGGTTGGTAGTGGGACCTGCCATTCCCTTCCCCCCGATCCAGTTCGGTTGTTGCAGTCAGGTGTGCCCTGATTAGCCTGCAACAAGTTAAAAGCTCCACAGAGCTGCAGGGGATTGCTCTCAGCCAGGGTGAACAGCTTGCATGCTGTGTTTCCTGGGAGCAAGGACTTCTAACACTGCAGGGGCCTATTCACACCCCGCGATACCGCCTATGGAAGTGTCAGATAGGTGACCTGTGTTAGTAAGTGCCCAGACGGGCAAGACCTTTTTTTGTTCTGTTTTTCAAGCATGATATTGCTCTATTTACTTTTACTGGTCTGTTTATGCCGCTAATAAACGCCAAGTTGACCTTTTATAACTCAAAGCCTGATGTGAACTGTGTACACACACACCATCCCCCGGGAAGATCCTTACAATTGGTGCTGCGGAGCAGGCAAAACGGTTGCTAGGGGCAACGGTGTGCATCAACTTGGCTACAGCTGCGTATGTCCTGGGTGAAGGCTGCGGCTTCACTCCAAAAACAGACAAGCAACATGGAGGAGATGATGAAGCAGTTAATGCAAGTGAGTTTGCAACAACAACAGGCAATGGCTGCACATCAGCAAGCGATGGCTCAGCAACAGAGACTTATTGAGCACCTGATAGCGAAGCAAGAGGCGTCTGCAGGTGCTAATCCCCAGCCGGTGGCAGCAGCCGCTCCAGAGGCTGTGTCTGTGAGAAGAGCTGTGCAGCGAGCGCTGCAAAAGATGACTGCTGATGATGATATTGAGGCCTACTTAACTGTCTTTGAGCGGGTGGCTGAGCGAGAGAAGTTACCCTCCACTGAGTGGGCAGAAGTGATTGCGCCCTATTTAACAGGCGAACCTCAAAAGGCCTACTATGACCTCAGTGAGCAAGAGGTCAAGGACTATCCTCGGCTAAGAGCAGAGATACTCGCCCGACTAGGAGTTACTGCTGCTGTCCATGCCCGGAGGGTCCGCAACTGGAGCTACAGTCTGGACAAGTCAGCGAGGTCCCAGATGTACGACCTGATCCATTTGGCAAGAAAGTGGTTGGAGCCAGACACCTCTACTCCTGCCCAGATCTTAGAGAGGGTCGTGATGGATCGCTACCTACGAGCACTCCCTGCTGATCTGCAACGCTTGGTGGGACAAGGTGACCCTAGGAGTGCCGACGAACTTGTCAACCTTGTCGAGAGGTTCCAGGCGACCGAGGACTAGCTCCGTGATGTTCCTGCAGCACCATCACCTCCCCGGAGTGCCAGATCTGTGCCGTCAGCTGGTAAGAGACTTCCATCTATTGGGGGAGTGTGGAGGGGTGCTAATAGAGGGAAGAGCGCTCAGGAGGTGTCTCAAGGGCAAAAGACTGGTGATGGTCCCAGGTGGCTAAGTGGCCCTAAAAAGGACTCCCTGCCAAGGAGATCAGGCCCTATCCAGTGCTGGAGATGCCATGAGACGGGACATGTGTCTGCCCATTGCCCTCTTACCACTGAGCCCATGGAGTGTGACGCTAGCCGGCGTCAGTCGCTATTTGCGGAGCCGTCTTTTGTTGCAGTCACTGGACTAGAGACTGAACCACAAGTCTGCAACATTACGGTCAATGACTTCCCTGTTAAAGCGTTGCTGGACTCAGGAAGCCTTGTCACCCTGGTGCATGCCAGCCTGGTGGCCGGGGACTTTGTGCCAAAAAGACATATGAGTGTGGTCTGCATACATGGCGATACAAAGGTTTACCCTATAGTACTGGCTAATGTCGGGACTGAACTAGGCGCTGTACAATATGAAGTGGGTGTGGTTAAAAACCTTATGCATAATGTGATATTGGGGCGTGATTTTCCATTGTTCTGGGCTCTATGGGGAAAACAACAATCCCCTGAAAGGAGTGAGGAGACCCCTAAGTCTATTGCATTACCCACGGTAAATGATAAAAATGTACAGGATGAAAATGATGCTTTTTCTTTGCAGGTCCTGGCTGGTGAGGAAGAGGCTCCTCCCACTGACCAGAATGTTCCAGACTTAGAGGTGTCTAGAGATAATTTTGGTACTGCACAATTACAGGACCCCACTCTCAAAAATGCGAGAGAGCAAGTCACTGTTATGAATGGGACCTCAGGAACCAGAAGCTGAGGAAAAGTTTCCACATTTTTCTATGACTAATGATCTCTTCTATAGAGTCACTAAGATTAATGATGAGGTGGTGGAACAGCTTCTGGTGCCTAAGTCGTACATGCGTCAGGTACTTGACATGGCCCATAGTCATGTCCTTGGGGGCCACTTGGGGACAGATAAAACGCAGGAGAGAGTCCTCCAGAGGTTTTATTGGCCTGCGATTTATGCTGATATAAAAAAATACTGTGAGTCGTGCCCCACTTGTCAGCTTAGCGCCCCAGTGTCGCATTTCCGCAGTCCGTTGGTTTCGCTCCCCATCATAGAGGTACCTTTTGACCGCATTGCAATGGACTTAGTGGGTCCCATTGTAAAGTCGGCAAGGGGACACCAGTACATTTTGGTGGTCTTAGACTACGCGACCCGCTATCCTGAGGCTGTCCCCTTAAGAAACACTGCATCTAAAACAATTGCGCGTGAATTGTTTTATATGTTTTCCAGGGTGGGGATCCCCAAGGAGATCTTGACCGACCAAGGTACCCCGTTTATGTCAAAGGTGATGAAGGATGTATGCAAACTGTTTAAAATCTCACACCTACGCACCTCTGTATATCATCCCCAGACAGACGGGTTAGTGGAGAGGTTTAATAAAACCCTGAAACATATGCTAAAGAAAGTGGTGGAAAAAGATGGTCGGGATTGGGATCACTTACTTCCTTACCTGATGTTTGCTATTAGGGAAGTGCCCCAAGCATCCACAGGGTTCTCTCCCTTCGAGTTGGTCTATGGTCGTCACCCTAGGGGTTTGTTGGATATAGCGAAAGAGACATGGGAAAGTGAGTCCACCCCATATAAGAGTGTTATTGAGCATGTAGCACAAATGCAGGACCGTATAGCCACTGTAATGCCCCTAGTAAGGGAACACCTCCAGAGGGCGCAAGAGGGCCAAAGCAGAATTTACAATCGTTCTGCAAGAATCAGGACATTTAGCCCAGGTGACCGGGTACTCATACTTGTTCCCACGGTAGAAAGTAAATTCTTAGCAAAGTGGCAGGGTCCCTATGAAATTGTAGAAAAGATCAGTGAGGTCAACTACAAGGTACACCAACCAGGTAGAAGGAAGCCTTTCCAAGTTTATCACATAAACTTGATCAAGCCCTGGAGAGACAGGGAATCCTTGGTGGCGACAAACTCTGTTAATTATTTGTCACCACCAATCCCTCCGGTCAAGATTGGTGATACTCTATCAGTATCACAGAAGCAGGAGACTAAAGAGTTTTTGCAGAAAAATAAAGACAAGTTTTCTGACCTTCCAGGGCGTACGCATCTCATTCACCATCACATTGAAACTGAGCCTAGAAGCAGAGTAAACCTTAAGCCCTATAGGATACCAGAAGCACGGAGGGAGGCGGTGTCAGCCGAGGTAAAACGTATGCTTGACCTAGGAGTCATTGAGGTGTCCCAGAGCGAATGGTCCAGCCCGATTGTGTTAATCCCAAAGCCCAATGGAACTTGGAGGTTCTGTAATGATTTTAGAAAGTTAAATGAGATCTCCAAGTTCGATGCCTACCCCATGCCCAGGGTAGATGAGTTGATTGAAAGAATGGGTAATGCCAGGTACATAACTACCCTCGATCTCACAAAAGGCTACTGGCAGATCCCACTCACTCCTAAGGCTAGAGAGAAGACGGCATTCTCTACCCCTGATGGGCTCTTCCAATATGTAGTCAGTGGCGGATTATACCTACCCTGGGCCCCGGGCTGTCCACCCAACCTGGCCCCCCCCCCCTACCCGGCCCCCCGCACGACCCCCCACCCCCTGGTTAATCCACAACCGACAAAGACTACAAAAGAAATACAATAGTTTCTTTATAGTAAACTATTAACTTTTTTATTCTCATCCAAGCAATAAAATAAATAAATATAAAACATTTCAAAATGTAAACATATAAAATAAGGCACCATTAAAGGGTAACATATTAAGGGGTATCCTCATATCTACAAACATAGTTAGGTAGGGCTTCTCCTCAAGTGAAATATTTTTAGCAGCTTTGTCTCCTTCTCCTGATAGGCTGCTCTTCCCCTTCCTTTGCTGACAGCTCATTGTCTAGGGTTTACCAGACACCACTCTGCTCTAAAAGCAGTGGCCTGACTGGTGTAATATATATATATATATATATATATATATATATATATATATATATATATATATATATATATATATATTCATTCATCTACATTACAGCTATATCTACACCAGCCAGACCATTGCTGTCATAGCAGAGCAGTGATCTGTAAAGCTAGACAACAAACTGTCAACAGTGGGAGGGAAAGGGTGGTATAGCAGTAGAAAGAAACAAAGTTGTTTAATGAATGTATGTGCAAAAAAATATAAATTGCCAAGCACTACAAATATAATTACATTAGTTGAGATGGGAATACCCCATTAAGTGCAAACTCTATTATCAAGAATAAATAAGCATAAATATTAAATTAACAAGTTACATAACTATAACTTACAAAAACATAAATAACATGTTAGAACTTCACAGTTATTACCAGTTATGAAAGGTACAACAAAACAGGCAACATTTTTTAGTGGAGTCTACAGGGTTTTTTTTTTTGGACCATAAGGTCAAATATTTTTTTGTAGAGTTGCTCTTCTTGACTTTTTAATGCTGAAGTCCTTAATGATTTCCGAGAGATCCAGGCTTCTTAACAGCTCATGTTCAATGCTCATTATGGAGAGATGATTGAGCCTCTCTTGCCCCATCTGACTCCTCAGCTCGTTTTTGATGCGTTTCAATTTAGAAAAGGATCTCTCCCCTGTGCAGTTTGACACCATCATACAGAGAAAGATACGAAGAATTATTTCAGTGTTAGGAAAGGTTTGGGTGAGGCTATTTTTATGCAAAAACAGGAACATCTGAAGTTCAGGAAGATTCTCATTTGATGATGTAGTTGTTAGACAGTTGGATGTTGAAAGAAAACTTGCAAATTGAATTAGCTCACTTTCTGTCATTCCTGGTGTCAGGTCTTGGGGATATGAACTGACCAATTTTGCAGCAGATTTTCTAATTTCAGATGTGGAGAGTGTAGCCAGGCTGGACAAAAATCCAAATTTTGAGCACACATCACTGTATGCCTCCAGCCGTTGCTGTAAACCACTATACAAGTGATCAAGAACAGTGGTAAAGACATCACACCTAAATTTTTGACGGGGTGTTAATGTAGTGCTTTCTGCTTGACCATCATCATATCGTGGATTGCGTGGGCGAGGACGTCTCTTAGTTTCGTTATACTTGTCATGGCCACACAACCCAATTGCTTCCTGTTCAAAGATCGCAAACTGTTCTCTCTGGCTTTGGATGAAATGAGAAAGAGATTTCAGCAAATCAACAACAATGTTTAGATTTAGTCCAGCTTGTTGCAGAGATAAATTTGTTTGTTGAAATCGTTCCAAAATGGTGTTCCAAAAAACCACAAGAATTGTGGTATCCAGTTCAGAGAACTTGTCAAGTAAAGAAGAAGCTTCATTTTTACATGAGCTGTAGTCTGCATCAGAGGACATGTACTCTAACAGACTGCATACAGACTCGTATCCCTTGTAAAGTGCCGATACAGCATCATATCTGGCAGACCATCTTGTACCAGAAAGCTGTTTAATAACTGGTAGGCCAATATCTTTGTGCTTCTCCACAAGCAGTCTCCATCTGGGAGATGATGATGAAAAAAAAACATAAAGCTGCTCCAAATTGTTAAAAAATCTATAAACAACTGTGTTGCATTCTGCACTATACCCACTAGATTAAGAGAGTGTGCGGCACATGGAATAAAAGTTGCATAAGGGCACTGCTCTCTGATGATAGTTTGGACACCATTGTACTTGCCACTCATGTTGGCTGCATTATCATAGGATTGGCCCCGACAATCTTTAATGTTAATTTTGTGCTTATCCAAAAAATCCAAAATAATTTGAGCAATGTTTTTGCCTGAGTGACCAAGAACTGGTAAAAACTGTAAAAACCTTTCTACAGGACCAGTTGGCAACACATATCGTACAACGAAGGTTAATTGATCAGAGTGGGTAATATCAGGAGTGGAATCGACAGATATGGAATAAAACTTGGCTTTCTTTAACTCCTGCACAATTGTACTTATAATTTTTGATCCCAAAACTTGTATGAGTTCTTCACAAATAGTAGAGGAAAGGTAAGATGTGTGGCCTCTTCCTTTGTTGGCATATTGCTTGATGTGTTCGTCTAGAAATTCATCAACGTGTGCCATGACTTCTAATATCCCTAAATAATTTTCATTGTGGGATGAGCCAATAATTTCGTCTTTGCCTCGCAGTGGAAGGCCCCGTTCCCCAAGGTACTGAATAACTATTAGACATCTCTTAAGTACTTTGCGCCAGTAAAGTGTTTCACCTTCCAGCTGTGAAATTAGCTGACTGTCTACTCGCCCAGATGTTTGACTTCTTGCTACTATTGACAATACAGACTGTTTATGGCTATCACTGCTTTCATGGGTGAAGATCCGATCCTCTGCATGTTTCCAGTCATTAAATCCAAGGGTAAAAGGGCCTCGTCTACTGCCTATCAATTTACAAGCAAAGCAATACAATTTTCCATGCGAAGGTGAATAACATAGCCAACTTCTCTCTGATATTTCTCTAGTTTTTGGGTTTAAATAGCTGAAAAATGATTTTTGACAGCTTCGGTAATACCCTTCTT
Organism: Dendropsophus ebraccatus; assembly: GCF_027789765.1. Classification (NCBI taxonomy): domain Eukaryota; kingdom Metazoa; phylum Chordata; class Amphibia; order Anura; family Hylidae; genus Dendropsophus; species Dendropsophus ebraccatus. Next base: position 11,027,010 of record NC_091458.1, read on the forward strand.
TGGAGAATACACTTGAATTTTTAAAATCCCAGTCAGCATGTTGGCAAACTTTGCTTCCCTTTAAAATCCAGTATTCCTGAAACTCTTGAGAGATATTTTCTCCCCACAGTCCTATATCACAAGAAAATTGCACTGTTTCAGCATGTGCACCCAAATCTTTAACACTTTCCACAGAAATGTCAGAAACTGTTGGAACATCAACCACAGTATTGATGGTCTCTGATTCAGTAGATACATCAGTTGGGTCAGATGTTGAAGTAGACGGTAGACTGGTGCCAGGCTCTTGCTCAGTGCCAGGTTGAGTTTTCTTTTTGAAGAAAGTGTCTAACTTTGGCATTTTGGCTATTTGTTCTTTCTGATGTTGTTCTCTTAACTGTTGTTCTTTTCGTTTTTGAGCCCCCGATTTATGTGTGGACTGCATCTATTAAAATATGATGGTGAAAGTAATGTAATGTATTGTGTAAAAAGGATAGCACATATAAGCTTTCATATAGGTAAGACAATTTGGCATGTATTGTAACACTGATGTTTTTCTCTTCTCCTGTGCACCTGTCAAAAAGGCTATTTTCTCTCAGGTTAGGTGGTGGATGAAATGTATTACGTTTCCCCACTAGGTGTCAGTGTCTCATATATATTCTCTTGCATAGCTGAGGAAGGTCATGGGTTACTGTTTTGATGTACCATGTGTTATGTTTTGACCACTGGGAGGTGCTCTCTTTCTTTCTCTGCCTTTCCTATCCCTTTTTACACACAATAACCCCAGACTTAATGTCAGGCTTATTTTAGCATTCTTTTTTCATAGATTCTTAGGGGGAGATTTATCAAACATGATGTAAAGTGAAACTAGCTCAGTTGCCCCTAGCAACCAATCAGATTCCACCTCTTATTGCTCACAGACTCTTTGGAAAATGAAAGGTGGAATCTGATTGGTTGCTAGGGGCAACTGAGCCAGTTTCACTTTACACCATGTTTGATAAATCTCACCGTTAGTATGCAGCCTGATGTGGGTCTGAAAACGCAATGTAAAACTAGCCTTACATTGCAGTTCTAACCCAAACCCAAGTGAAAACAAACAGGTATACATGGGCTGCACAACAAAATGTAGAAAAAGTGACTTCATTAAACAATACAAAAAGAAGACCTCCAATAGATTAAAAACACTTTTAGGGTGCGTTCACACGTACAGGATCTGCATCAAATTTGATGACGCAGATTTGAAGTTGCAGATTCAAAGCAAATCTGCAGCTTCAAATCTGCGCCATCAAATCTGCTGCAGATCCTGTTCGTGTAAACACACCCTAAAAAGGGGTACAGTAATCCCACTACTAGCTTGGATAAAGCTAGTAGTTGTTTCCCTCTTACCCCCATAAAGCATGTAGGAGAACAGATAGCATGATAAAGCAGTAATAACATCACATGCATTAAGATTAACAATATCACAAAGCCAAAGCCAATAATTGCTAGGCCCTAAACCCACTGCTCTGAGTAAAGTGCAAGTGTTATGAGTACACAAAGCAGATCATGGTGGCTACCAGTGTCTAAAATGGGCCATTTTAGACACTGATAACTAACATGGTCTGCCCACCTGGGTTTCTCCAATGTTACATTGCAGTTACCGCAGTGACTTACCGCTAGAGTCTTCTCAGGGTGTCTTCTGAAGTGAATCACAGATGAGCTTCTTTTTTGATCAGACGCACTGAATTTTCTTCTCCATTCGGCCTGGAGGATTTCTCCCAGCCAAGACCAATCTCTGCAGAATCTGCCAAAAAAAAAAAACATTTTAGGCTCCATGCTCTTGCACCATCTTCATCTCTTTACAAATTGCACATCTGCATTGGTCCCACTGTTGCCCCTATGACATATAAAGACAATTTATGCCCTCACATAGTATTAGGACCCCTCTATGCAGCTCCCAAATAGTATTATGTCCCTAGCTACAACTCCCCTCTAACATCAGTAATCTCTGCGGAGGAACCATATATTATTAGGCCTCTCCCTTGCCCCCTCGATAATAGATGGACCCCTGTGCTGATGTCACATATAAAAGATGGCCCCTAGGTTGCTGCTCCCTGCACCCACTATAATAGATAGACCCCTTGCTGACTTCATAATAAAAAGCCCCCTATTGCGCCCAATAAACATTTCCTGGTCGCCTGCTGCCCCGACAAAAAAATGTCTGGTCCCTTGCCGCTCCCAATAAACATTGAACACCCCACCCCCTTCGCTGTCCCCAATAAACACTGCCTGCCTCCCCTCCCAGCTGGACCCAATAAACATAATGTTTTTTCCCTTGCTGCTACCCCCAGTAAGCATTGTCCACCCCACCTCCACTGCCTCCAATAAACATATTGCCCCGATGTTGCCACCAATAGACATCTTGCCATCTCACCTGGTCCCCTGCTGTTGCCCCCCCCCCAAGGTCACAGCAGCACAGAGGATGTCAGGAGAGGAGGGTGCTAACAGCAGCACAGAGGATGTCAGGAGAGGAGGTTGCTGGACTTATAGGGGAGGTCCCAGCAGCACAGAGGATGTCAGGAGAGGAGGGGGCTGATCTTATGGGAGAGGACACACAGCAGCACAGAGGATGTCAGGAGAGGAGGGGTCTGATCTTATAGGAGAGGTCACAGCAGCACAGAGGATGTCAGGAGAGGAGGTTGCTGATCTTATAGGGGAGGTCCCAGCAGCACAGAGGATGTCAGGAGAGGATGGTGCTGGTCTTATAGGGAAGGTCTCAGGAGCACAGAGGATGTCAGGAGAGGAGGGTTCTGATCTTATAGGGGAGGCCACAGCAGCACAGAGGATGTCAGGAGAGGAGGGTGCTGATCTTATAGGAGAGGTCGCAGGGTCCCAGCAGCACAGAGGATGTCAGGAGAGGAGGGTGCTGATCTTATAGGAGAGGTCGCAGGGTCCCAGCAGCACAGAGGATGTCAGGAGAGGAGGGTGCTGATCTTATAGGAGGTCGCAGGGTCCCAGCAGCACAGAGGATGTCAGCAGGAGAGGAAGGTGCTGATCTTATAGGGGAGGTCACAGCAGCACAGAGGATGTCAGGAGAGGAGGGTGCTGATCTTATAGGAGGTCGCAGGGTCCCAGCAGCACAGAGGATGTCAGCAGGAGAGGAAGGTGCTGATCTTATAGGGGAGGTCACAGCAGCACAGAGGATGTCAGGAGAGGAGGCTGCTAATCCTATAGGAGAGGTCCCAGGAGCACAGAGGATGTCAGGAGAGGTGGGTGCTGATCTATAGGGGAGGTCACAGCTGAACAGAGGATGTCCAGAGAGGAGAGTGCCCCCCTATGTAGCCTGCCCCAATAATCAGGCCCCCCTATGCAGCCAGCCTGCCTGCCCCAATAATCAGCCCCCCCCCCCAGCCCCCCCATGCAGCCAGCCTGAGACCCCCCCCATGCAGCCAGCCTGACCCCCCCCCAGCCCCATGCAGCCAGCCTGAGCCCCCCCCAGCCCCCCCATGCAGCCAGCCTGAGCCCCCCCAACCCCCCATGCAGCCAGCCTGAGCCCCCAGCCCCATGCAGCCAGCCTGAGCCCCCCCAACCCCCCCATGCAGCCAGCCTGAGCCCCCAGCCCCATGCAGCCAGCCTCAGCCCCCCCCATGCAGCCAGCCTGAGCCCCCCCCCCCATGCAGCCAGCCTGAGCCCCCCCATGCAGCCAGCCTGAGCCCCCAGCCCCATGCAGCCAGCCTGAGCCCCCCCATGCAGCCAGCCTGAGCCCCCAGCCCCATGCAGCCAGCCTGAGCCCCCCCCAACCCCCCCATGCAGCCAGATGCAGCCAGCCTGAGCCCCCCCATGCAGCCAGCCTGAGCCCCCAGACCCATGCAGCCAGCCTGAGCCCCCCCATGCAGCCAGCCTGAGCCCCCAGACCCATGCAGCCAGCCTCAGCCCCCCCCATGCAGCCAGCCTGAGCCCCCCCCCCATGCAGCCAGCCTGAGCCCCCCCCCATGCAGCCAGCCTGAGCCCCCCCCCATGCAGCCAGCCTGAGCCCCCCCCATGCAGCCAGCCTGAGCCCCCAGCCCCATGCAGCCAGCCTGAGCCCCCCCCCATGCAGCCAGCCTGAGCCCCCAGCCCCATGCAGCCAGCCTGAGCCCCCCCCATGCAGCCAGCCTGAGCCCCCAGCCCCATGCAGCCAGCCTGAGCCCCCAGCCCCATGCAGCCAGCCTGAGCCCCCAGCCCCATGCAGCCAGCCTAAGCGCCCCCCCCCAACCCCCCCATGCAGCCAGCCTCAGCCCCCCCCATGCAGCCAGCCTCAGCCCCCCCCCATGCAGCCAGCCTGAGCCCCCAGCCCCATGCAGCCAGCCTGAGCCTAAGAAAGCTAACTTACATGTTAGCCAGTTAGACAGATACACAGGCTGCAGGCTGCTCCTCAGGACCGGAACTGGAGGCGGCTGACTTCTTCTTGCTGGTCTTCTGCATGGGCGGCGGACGGAGGTGCACGGCGCTCAGACGTCACGTGCTCTTCTCATCACTGCGCTGTCTCTAGGCCCGCCCACCTGGAGCAGCGTGCGCACGCACGCACGCACGCACGCAGGGGTCAGAGAGTGCCGCCCGGGACGGAGAAGGAGTTCCAGGCAGGGAATCAAGGAGGGGGCGGTGCCGCGGGCCGCCGCGGACTCCAGGGATAGCGCGCCGGCGACAGTCAGCAAGTTAAGTAACATCATCATTAGAAATAATGTGGGCGGCGTGGCATGGGCCCCCCAGGAGCCTCGGGCCCCGGGCGGCCGCCCAGACCGCCCACATTATAATCCGCCACTGTATGTAGTGATGCCATTCGGGTTACATGGAGCCCTGCCACTTTTCAGAGGTTGATGGACTTGATTCTGCGACCACATCGTGATTACTCCGCTGCCTACCTCGATGATGTGGTCATTTTTAGCCCTGATTGGGAAAGTCACCTCTGTAAGGTCCAGGCGGTGTTAGATGCCATAAGTGATGCGGGGTTAACCATCAATGCAGAGAAGTGTGCACTAGCCTTAGAGGAGGCCAAATACTTGGGCTACATTATTGGGAGGGGGTTAATCAAACCACAGCTAAATAAAATCGAGGCAATACAGAATTGGCCTAAACCCCTCACAAAGAAACAGGTCAGAGCTTTCCTGGGTATTACGGGCTATTACCGCAGGTTCGTGCCAAACTTTGCCACAGTTGCAGCCCCGCTAACTGACCTGACAAAGGGAGGTAAGTCAGCAATGGTGACATGGACTCCAGAGGCCGAGAAGGCTTTTCAAAGCCTTAAATCTGCCTTGTGCCAACAACCTGTGCTAGTTACCCCTGACTTTAGGCAAGAATTTCTGGTCCAGACAGATGCCTCTAATACAGGGTTAGGTGCCGTCCTCTCACAGGTCTTAAATGGCGAGGAACACCGGTGATGTACTTAAGCAGAAAACTATCCCCGGCCGAAAAAAACTACGCCATTGTTGAGCGAGAATGTCTGGCAGTGAAATGGGCCCTAGAGTCCCTAAGGTACTACTTGCTAGGCAGAAAATTCAAGTTAGTGACAGACCATGCCCCCCTAACATGGATGAAATTAAACAAGGAGAAAAATGCGAGGGTGACTAGGTGGTTTCTGTCCCTCCAAAACTTTAATTTTACCGTGGAACACAGGCCAGGGAAATTACAGGCAAATGCTGACGCCCTATCAAGGGTACACTGTCTGTGGGGACAAAATGCTCAGCCCTCCGGTCTGAAAAAGAGGGGGGGGATATGTGGACATGTCACAGGAAAGGTGTTCGAGGGGAGGTACATCTCACCCAGGCTTCTGCACATGGTGAGGTGGTAAATCCGGGAAAGATCTCTTACTCAGCAGCAGGGGCGCCGCAATGATGAGGCGACCTGAATCGTCTGCCTCAGGCGGCGCCACCAGCTATCTTCATGGGGGCGGCATTCAGTGGCAGATTATAATATGAGCGGTTCGGGCGGCCGCCCACATTATAATCCGCCACTGACTGTACCCAGGGCCGCTTTAACCAGAGGACACATGGTGCACGTGCACCGGGCCCACTGGTTAAAGGGGCCCCCCCCGAGCAGGCCGGCCGTTGCTATGTGCGACCAATGCGGTCGCACAGGGCTCCGGCCACCAGCCTGTCATGGGGGAGCGCCATGGATGGGTAATCTACTTACCCCTCCATGGCGCCCCCTGCAGGGCCCCCCCGTCCGCCGCTGCCCCCGTCCGCTGCTGCTGCGGCGCTTCAGCGCTGCAGCAGCAGCGACACTGACAGAGAGAGAGCCATTGGCTCCCTCCCTGTCAGTCACTCACTCTTGTGGCCGCACTTCCTGCGGTCACAAGAGGCCGCGCTCTCCCTCTCGCGCCCGACGTCACTGGAGCGTCGGCGCAAGGGTAAGGGGAGTGCAGCCTCTTGTGACCGCAGGAAGTGCGGCCACAGGAGGGAAGAGAAGAGGAACGCGTGGACCCAGGTGAGTAAAAGTGTTTGTTTTTTTCAATGTTATATAGCAGGGGGAGCTATATACTATGGGGGGGCACAGGGGGCTATATACTATGGGGGGGCACAGGGGGCTATATACTATGGGGGAGAACAGGGGGCTATATACTATGGGGGAGAACGGGGGCTATATACTATTGGGGAGCACAGGGGGCTATATACTATGGGGGAGAACGGGGGCTATATACTATTGGGGAGCACAGGGGAGCTATATACTATGGGGGAGCACAGGGGAGCTATATACTATGGGGGAGAACGGGGGCTATATACTATTGGGGAGCACAGGGGGCTATATACTATGGGGGAGAACGGGGGCTATATACTATTGGGGAGCACAGGGGGCTATATACTATGGGGGAGCACAGGGGGCTATATACTATGGGGGAGCACAGGGGAGCTATATACTATGGGGGAGCACAGGGGGCTATACACTATGGGGGAGCACAGGGGAGCTATATACTATTGGGGAGCACAGGGGAGCTATATACTATGGGGGAGCACAGGGGAGCTATATACTACTGGGGAGCACAGGGGGCTATATACTATGGGGGAGAACGGGGGCTATATACTATTGGGGAGCACAGGGGGGCTATATACTATGGGGGAGCACAGGGGAGCTATATACTATGGGGGAGCTATATACTATCAGGGAGCACAGGGGGGCTATATACTATGGGGGAGAACGGGGGCTATATACTATTGGGGAGCACAGGGGGCTATATACTATGGGGGAGAACGGGGGCTATATACTATTGGGGAGCACAGGGGGCTATATACTATGGGGGAGCACAGGGGGCTATATACTATGGGGGAGCACAGGGGAGCTATATACTATGGGGGAGCACAGGGGGCTATACACTATGGGGGAGCACAGGGGAGCTATATACTATTGGGGAGCACAGGGGAGCTATATACTATTGGGAAGCACAGGGGAGCTATATACTATGGGGGAGCACAGGGGAGCTATATACTTTGGGGGAGCACAGGGGGCTATATACTATGGGGGAGCACAGGGGGCTATATACTATGGGGGAGCACAGGGGGCTATATACTATGGGGGAGCACAGGGGAGCTATATACTATGGGGGAGCACAGGGGGCTATATACTATAGGGGAACACAGGGGAGCTATATACTATGGGGGAGCACAGGGGAGCTATATACTATGGGGGAGCACAGGGGGCTATACACTATGGGGGAGCACAGGGGAGCTATATACTATTGGGGAGCACAGGGGAGCTATATACTATTGGGAAGCACAGGGGGCTATATACTATTGGGGAGCACAGGGGAGCTATATACTATGGGGGAGCACAGGGGAGCTATATACTTTGGGGGAGCACAGGGGGCTATATACTATGGGGGAGCACAGGGGAGCTATATACTCTGGGGGAGCACAGGGGAGCTATATACTATGGGGAGCACAGGGGGCTATATACTACTGGGGAGCACAGGGGGCTATATACTATGGGGGAGCACAGGGGGCTATATACTATGGGGGAGCACAGGGGGTTATATACTATTGGGGAGCACAGGTTAGCTATATACTATTGGGGAGCACAGGGGCTATATACTATTGGGGAGCACAGGGGAGCTATATACTATTGGGGAGCACAGGGGTCTATATACTATGGGGGAGAGCACAGGGGGCTATATATTATGGAGAGCACAGGGGGGCTATATACTATTGAGGGGGAGCACAGGGGGGCTATATACTATTGGGGGAGAGCACAGGGGGGCTATATACTATTGTGGGAGAGCACAGGGGGGCTATATACTATTGGGGGAGAGCACAGGGGGCTATATACTATTGTGGGAGAGCACAGGGGGGCTATATACTATTGTGGGAGAGCACAGGGGGGCTATATACTATTGTGGGAGAGCATAGGGGGGCTATATACTATTGGGGGAGAGCACAGGGGGGCTATTTACTATTGTGGGTGAGCACAGGGGGCTATATACTACTGGGGAGAGTGCACAGGGGGGCTATATACTACTGGGGAGAGTGCACAGGGGGGCTATATACTAATGGGGGAGCGCACAGGAGGGCTGTATATAACTGGAGGAGCACATGAGGGTCTATATACTACAGGGACACCTTAAAACTATGGAGGCACAGAGGGGTGTAACTATGTAGGAGTACAGAGGGGTGTAACTACTGTATAGGGGTAAAAGGGACCTAACTACTGTATGTGTTGGAGCCTAAAATATTTGTCTGGCAGATTCTGGAGAGAAGATTCACAGCCAGGAGAAGACTTCAAAGTGGCCCAGGCTGGATGGAGAGAAAAAGAAAAGGTGACAGACTCTGATCGGAGAAGACGCCCCCGGTGAGTCACTGGATGTAACTTCACTCTGTTATAGGCTTGTACTGATAGGGGTCATGGTATGGCGGTATTATGTAATGGTATCAATGGTGATATCTTTCTGTTTTGTTTAGTGCAGTTTTTATGTAATATGTAATCACTGAATGGTGGAAATAGTGTTATAAGGTAACTACTGTATGTATTGGGGCTCTTAATACAGTGTGGGGGCAAATTCAGTACATTATACAATGTGCAGAAAGGTAGGGGGGGGCCCACTCTTGAGGGCTGTGCACTGGGCCCACCAATGTATTAAAACGGCCCTGACTGTACCATGTACTGGAGCCCCCCCGCCCCCGGGCAGTATCTGTAATGAGATGCTGTGAGCGGGGGAGACTGTATTCATAAGCGCCGCGCTGTACTAAATCAGCCGCGCGGTGCTGATACTACAGCGCGGCGCTTATGAATACAGTCTCCCCCGCTCACAGCATCTCATTACAGATACTCCCCGTGCGCCGGAAGTCACAGGCACAGGCGCACGGGGAGCTCTGTGATGCGCGCGCTGCCGGGGACAGGACGGGACACCCCGGGCAGCCGCACATCAGCCGGGACCAGACCAGAGAGGCTCGACGGGGGAACAGAGGGCAGGTGAGTTGTGTGCTGTTTTTTGTTTTTGTTTTATCTGCTGTGCAGGGGGTGGGGGAGAGGGGGACCATCTATAAGGTAGGGGGGGGAAGGGGGCCATCTATAAGGGAGGGGGGAAAGAGGGGGACGATCTATAAGGGAGGGGGGAAAGAGGGGGACGATCTATAAGGGGGGGGGACCATCTATAAGGGAGGGGGAGAGGGAAGAGGGGGACCATCTATAGGGGGGGGCCATCTATAAGGGAGGGGGGAAAGAGGGGGACCATCTATAAGGGGGGGGGCCATCTATAAGGGAGGGGGGAAAGAGGGGGACCATCTATAAGGGGGGGACCATCTATAAGGGAGGGGCGGGAGGGGGACCATCTATAAGGGGGGGAAGAGGGGGACCATGTATAAGGGGGAGAGGGGGACCATCTATAAGGGAGGGGGAAAGAGGGGGACCATCTATAAGGGGGCATCTATAAGGGAGGGGGGAGAGGGGGACCATGTATAAGGGGGGAGGGGGACCATCTATAAGGGAAAGGGGACCATCTATAAGGGAGGGGGAGAGAGGGAAGAGGGGGACCATCTATAAGGGGGGGGGGAGAGGGGGACCATCTATAAGGGGGGGGGGAGAGGGGGACCATCTATAAGGGGGGGGAGAGGGGGACCATCTATAAGGGGGGGAGAGAGGGAAGAGGGGGACCAACTATAAGGGGGGGGAAGAGGGGGACCATCTATAAGGGGGGAAGAAGGGGACCATCTATAAGGGAGGGGAAAGAGGGGGACCATCTATAAGGGAGGGGGGAGAGGGGGACCATCTATAAGGGAGGGGGGAGAGGGGGACCATCTATAAGGGGGGGAGAGGGGGACCATCTATAAGGGAGAGGGGAGAGGGGGACCATCTATAAGGGAGGGGGGAGAGGGGGACCATCTATAAGGGAGAGGGGAGAGAGGGACCATCTATAAGGGGGGGAAGAGGGGGACCATCTATAAGGGGGGAAGAGGGGGACCATCTATAAGGGGGGAAGAGGGGGACCATCTCCTAAAAGATCAGCACCCTCCTCTCCTGACATCCTCTGTGCTGCTGGGACTTCTCCTATAGGATTAGCACCCTCCTCTCCTGACATCCTCTGTGCTGCTGGGACCTCTCCTATAGGATTAGCACCCTCATCTCCTGACATCCTCTGTGCTGCTGGGACCTCTCCTATAGGATTAGCCCCCTCCTCTCGTGACATCCTCTGTGCTGCTGGGACCTCTCCTATAAAGTCAGCCTCCTCCTCTCCTGACATCCTCTGTGCAGCAAGGGACCAAACATTATGTTTATTGGGGACAGCAGTGGGGGGGGGGGCAGTAGTGGATTATAATGTGGGCGGATTGACGGGGGGGGGGGGGGGGGGCGTCATTCTATAGTTCGCCTCGGGCAGCAGAGAGGCTAGAATCACCCCTGCTCAGCAGTGTTATGCTGCTGAGTTGTTCTTTACATTTTCCGGGCCGGATTTACTGGAATGGTGGGTAGGTTGGTAGTGGGACCTGCCATTCCCTTCCCCCCGATCCAGTTCGGTTGTTGCAGTCAGGTGTGCCCTGATTAGCCTGCAACAAGTTAAAAGCTCCACAGAGCTACAGGGGATTGCTCTCAGCCAGGGTGAACAGCCTGCATGCTGTGTTTCCTGGGAGCAAGGACTTCTAACACTGCAGGGGCCTATTCACACCCCGCGATACCGCCTATGGAAGTGTCAGATAGGTGACCTGTGTTAGTAAGTGCCCAGACGGGCAAGACCTTTTTTTGTTCTGTTTTTCAAGCATGATATTGCTCTATTTACTTTTACTGGTCTGTTTATGCCGCTAATAAACGCCAAGTTGACCTTTTATAACTCAAAGCCTGATGTGAACTGTGTACACACACACCATCCCCCGGGAAGATCCTTACAATGTGTATGCAGTAAACTCCATTAAGAGACTTGGGAAGACCAGATTTTTATTACTTATTCCCATTGGCACCACTTGGTTGGGTATTTTTTTGTTGGTTCTATCTCTGATATTTTTGTAGGACAATCTCTAATGCTATCAACCCTGGGACACTGCTGTGTGTCTACATGGTTTGTAGAGGGGCCTAGGAGGTATATTGCTCTCCTTCCACTCACTTTCAGGCATTCGACACCAAAAAAGTTGCTTCTTACATATTTATTGATACAAAAACAAAACAAAAATAAAAACATAAACATGACATGAAATGACAACACATTTTATTGATCTGTCTTATCCTATCTGTGGATTTTTTTGGTGAAAGCCTCTTTAATGTCCTTGTTCCTGAGGCTGTATATAATCGGATTCATCATAGGTGTTAATACTGTGTAGAGCAGGGACACCAGGGAGTCCACATCTGAAGAGTAGGAAGCCTTTGGTCGGATATACATGAAAATAATTGGCAAGAAGAAGATACTGACCACAGTAAAGTGTGAGGCGCATGTGGAGAACGTCTTCTTACGTCCTTCTTTGGAGTTAATTTTGAGGATAGTTAATATGATTTTAAAGTAAGAAACGATCACAAGAGTCAGTGTTATTAGAATAAATAAAGCCCCAACGGAGGAGCCGACTGCTACGTTAATTGAGGTGTCAACACAGGCCAATTGCAACAATGGTGGATGGTCACAGTAATAATGATGGATGATATTAGGGCCACAAAATGGTAGCTTCCAGGCTAAGATCTGGAATGGCAGTATAATAATGAAACCACCAAACCATGCCAAAGCAGTCAACAATAAATACCGTCTCCGAGTCATAATGGTCATGTAATGAAGAGGAGAACATATGGCCACATATCGGTCATAAGCCATTGAGGTCAGAAGTAAACACTCTGTAGATCCTAAAGCCAAAAAAATATACATCTGTACAAAGCAGGCTTTGAAAGAAATCTTATCAAGGTTCATGGCGAACTTGGCCAACATCTTGGGGATGGTCACCGATGCATAGCTCATATCAACTAAAGACAAGTTACCAACAAAGAAATACATAGGAGTATGCAGACGGCGGGTAATTGCCACCAAGAAGAAGATGCTTCCATTGCCAGTGATGGTTAACAGGTATATGAGGAGGAACACACAGAAGAGCGGGATTTGATAGTTTTGAAGACTCGGGAAGCCAAAGATGATGAATTCGGTTACACGAGTAATGGTCAGATTGGAAGATACTGCTGAGTTAAGGTAATCCTCATCCACCTGGTAAAGAGTAGTCAAAAGGTAAAATGTTAACAGAGAGTAATGAGGATGGGGGCATGGCAGCATACAGGTGACTTCGGCTTCTTTATTTGCCACAGCCCTAGAACTCTTGTACTGTTCTCAGGGCCAGGAAAGGGTATTTTGATGCTCTGGGCAGGATGTTCGAAACAATCAGAACAGATGTGAAGGGGCAAGTATTAATAACCAGTATTCAAGCACCAGTATAGGTAATAATACTGTACATCCATAGTAATTCTATAGATCTTTACACACAGTCAGCTGATTTAATCCTCACTCTCAGATTATATAGGAGTATACAACACTGAACATGCCTTGACCCGGGGCGCTGGTTACTGGTGTTGAACCAGCTGGTGGGCTCTGATATTTTGTGGTGACTTGCAGTAGTGGATTATAATAGGGGCGTTTAGGGAGGCAGCCTGGGGCCCTGAGCTCCTGGGGGGCCCATGACCACCCAAAAAGACTTATACTTTCAGTGGTGTACTGTCTCCTAGCTACACTGCCGCCATGATTTGCAAAAAAAAATCACAGTTTTTTTATGGCAATTTTGCACAAATCAGGACATCATGACATTATCTGTCCTGTACTATGAACACCAGGCTAGTGCTGCCATAGTTACAGTGGGGTGGGGGGCCCAGGCTTGGTGAACAGCCCGGGCCTATGGTAAAGTTAATCCACCCCTGGTGATTTGTAATGGTCGCCAGGAGTGGAAACACCCACACATGGGCACCAGACTTTTGGTAGAACTAGTGTGAGGTGCAGAGTGCGGTCCCACTTAAACAATGCTCAAACTTTACTTTAAAAATATCTTCAGTGCAATACAAAAAGATATAACAGTGCTTTTTGTACTTAGTGCAAATATATAACAAATAGAAGAATAGAGGTAACTTGAGGTAGAATTAGTGGAAGTTTTCAAACATATTCCAGTTTAGTCAGTGTGGCTAACTTGCACCTGTGCTCTACTGGATCAGTCCCAGTGCCTTTTCTCTCTAGGGGATGACTGTCCTGAAGTGAAGAATCCTCGGCGTAGGCAAAGGGTGTTCCTGTAACTCTGGTTACTCCAAGGTTAAGTTCAGCAGTCCATGACTGCTGTAGTCTCTCACACTGGAACTGTTTTAACTCCTCTCTAAACCCTCTGCTCACTGAACTCCACCTAAATTGCGCTGAACAGGAAGCCCCCTATCTTTTTATATAGGGCCATGTGACAGGAACTGTGTGTGTGTATGAAAGTGAGAACAGGCTTAACCTTCCGACCTATGCACAGGGGGAGTGGGACACCTAGTGGCTGGAGCAGGGAACATCAACTGCATAACCTAACTGTGGAACCTGAGTGAACTAGTTTTATCTGGGTGTGTGACAAAATAATCACCCCTAGTGGGACGCTACAATCAGCTGCAGTCAGGGCCGGCTCCAGCTTTTTGTGGGCCCTTGGGCGACAGAGCCTCGGCGGGCCCCTTTGAGGAGCAAATCATGGAGAGACAGGCGAGGAAAGATTTGCAGCAGAAGAAACATGCGGCTGCTGCATATCTTTCTCCTCCTGTATCTCCTGATCTCTGCAGTAGTCAGGACTCTGGAGGAGTCAGACCCAGTCACAGGATTATATATATATATCATGCTGGTGCTGCTAGTTCTCTAGTATACAGCTCCTTCTGTGTGTGTGTGTGTGTGTGTGTGTGTGTATATACATACACACACACAGAGCAGGAGCTGTATACTAGAGAACTAGCAGCACCAGCATTATATATATATATTTATTTATAATATGAACATGGTGAGACCTCTAGTTCTCCTATATACAGGCCCTGCAGTTATATACAGTGTGTGTATATATATATATATATACACACACACACACACACACACACACTGTATATCACTGCAGGGCCTGAATATAGGAGAACTAGAGGTCTCACCATGTTCATATGATAGATAGGAGATAGGGAAATAGATAGATAGATAGATAGATAGATAGGAGATAGATAGATAGATAGATAGGAGATATATAGATAGGAGATAGATAGATAGATAAATAGGAGATAGATAGGAGATAGATAGATAGATAGATAGATATATGGAGATAGATAGATAGGAGATAGATAGATAGATAGGAGATAGATAGATAGATAGATAGATAGATAGATAGATAGATAGATAGATAGATAGATAGATAGATAGGAGATAGATAGATAGATAGATAGATAAATAGGAGATAGATAGATAGGAGATAGATAGATAGATAGATAGGTAGATAGATAGATAGATAGATAGATAGGAGATAGATAGATAGATAGGAGACAGATAATAGATAGATAGATAGATAGATAGATAAATAGGAGATAGATAGATAGGAGATAGATAGATAGATAGATAGATAGATAGATAGATAGATAGATAGATACAGATATCTAGTTGTTTTGTGTATAGAGGTCCTGCTGTAATATATATATATATATATATATATATATATATATATATCCTGCTGTAATAGATATATATATATATTACAGCAGGACCTCTATACACAAAACAAGTAGAAGAACCAGCACATACAGGACACTTAGTTTGCAGAGCCTACCTGCTGCCCTCTATCAGGTCATGTGTCCGATCACATGACCCGTGACATCATCAAAGGTCCTTCAGACTCAAAGGTCCTCTTTCCTACTCGGCTGTAGGTAAGATTTGTGATGGAAGACAGGTGCTCGGGGGCCCCAGTATGTATCGGCGTGGCCCCTAACTGTCACATGCGGCCTCTAGGGGCCCAGTCCCCTTTGTTACTACACTTTTTTTTCTTTTTTACTAACAAAAAAAATGTAGTAACAAACGGGAGTGGGCCCCTAGAGGAGCTGTGGGCCCCGGCATTTGCCCTACTTAGCCGGGTGCTGACGCCGGCCCTGGCTGCAGTGACAGGCAGAATACATCTGCATTACATCTGGTGACTCACATGTCTCGCCTTCTCTGGTTGCAGATGTTTCCTCTCTCTCTGCAATCCTGAGAAGAAACCATTCATAATAATAATAATAATAATAAAAATTATAATATATAAACATGCAAACTTTCCCATGCACTCACACTTCTTTTCTACTTGCACACGCTATGCAACTTTACAAGTAAGGGTCCTTTTACATGGGGCCCTGCAAGAAGATCAGTGAGGTCGTTCTCACTGGCAGCGCCTTCAGAAGGCATGAGTAATCGAGTGGCCGCACAGCACAAACTATCTCTCCCTTACACAGGGAGATGTGTAGGAAACAAAAAGAAAGACAGCACTCCAATGGTGCGGACTCTTCAGAAAGCGTGGTAGGGAAAACAAGGCACAACTGTCCACAACGCCTATATAATAATTGGACCGCAGCCTCTCCTATGATGTTCTCGCTGGGAACAAACTTTTGCACTTCACTCCACCCCAAAACATAGGTAGGGCGCAGGTCACACAAGGTACCAAAAGTAAAAAAAAAAACACTATTTATTACAACACAAAACATGTTTCGAAACCGGACTGGTTTCTTTACACAGTTGCAAAGGAGCATTTCTAGCAAAATTTTGGCCTATAACAAGCTCATGTAAAAGAGCCCTTACACTCACATTCACAACTTAGGGTTCCTTTAAGATAAGGTGACTTTCACCAGCAAACAAGGACTGGCTTGCCATTTGGGTCTCCAGAAAGCTCAATCAGTTGTGCGGTCTTTCAAATTCAACTAACGAACAAGTGTTTACCTGTTTATCGCCTGCTATTTTAGGTAGCGCCAGAGGCTGGCCACAGTTATTGAGTAATATTGAGTGCTAGTGCTTAGGCTATGTTCACACAACGTATCCTTTGCATTAATCACGGCTGTTGTTGCCGATTGTGATTAATACAAAACATATATTGCATAGAAGTCAGAGGGAATCCTGGCTGGAGTGTATACACGTAGTATTCATTCCGGCCAGGATTGCAACCGGCCACACAAAAAACTGACATGTCAGTTTTGTGCAGACGCTATTCATTGAATAGCATACGCACAGACCTGTCAGTTCACACAATGGAGCGGGCGGCTCTGGCCACACTCTCCATTCTGTGCAATGATGAATTGGGATGCAGACGCACACAGATGTGCCCATATCTTAATTCAATGGAAATGAAGTTTCTCCAGGCCGTAACTGAAGTACTTATGAGGTTCTTAGCAAACCATTTGATCAAATAGACTGTACCATCTCACCACGTTAAGGTGGCCTCAGAGAGATGGTCCTACATTGACAATAGATTCTCTCAGGCTAATACAAAGCCTACAAAACTGGGCATGCAGGACCCAACTAATCTCTATTTAAAACACCTACAGGAGATGGGTGTATTTGAGTCCTGCATGTTCAATTCTGCCGGCTTTTTTATTAGTCCAAGAGAGGCCATTGTTAGTGTAGGACCATCTCTTCCTGAGGTCACCTTAACGTGGTGAGATGGTACACTCTATTTAATCAAATGGTTTGCTAAGAACAATTTTTTTTCCCCAAAATTTTCAGAGCAGTTTTCAATCACCATTTCAAATATCTATGTCTGTCATCAGACATGTCACAGGTTATTGATTGCAGCAGGTCTAGAAGATACAAAGATACAGCCGTGAGAGAGCGTGGTGGCAGTGCACTTGACTCCCCAACCACTCGCCAGTTCCGACACTTTAGCCTCATATACAATAATAAAGCAAGTGTCAGCACAAGTGGAGGGCCGGGGAGTCGAGAGCACTGCCACCACGCTCTCACCGGATGTATCTTAGTATTACAGCAGGTCTCAGCAATCAATAACCTGTCTAAATGTTCATTTTAATTATCTGCCAATGGTGGCATACTGGAAGCAGACACATAGCGGAGGGTCTATCTATCAGCATAGAGGACAACTGGTGACATTAATCTTTCAAACTGACATAAGAAGGTTTGTGATTTACAGATATAAGCGATAGCTGTTAAAGGACCCGTAGTCACATGACCAGGGTGTGCAGGTCCCCAAGACCCAGGAAGAGAGGAGAACTGTTCCACAATGACATGGTCCATAATACAGTTTACTTCTATCATGTTTCTTGTACTTGCTTATTCCATTATTATATGTACAGTGCCATTGGAAATCCATATTATTACGTCAA
The DNA here is from genome assembly GCF_027789765.1 of Dendropsophus ebraccatus. Lineage (NCBI taxonomy): Eukaryota > Metazoa > Chordata > Amphibia > Anura > Hylidae > Dendropsophus > Dendropsophus ebraccatus. The sequence goes on from NC_091458.1 coordinate 11,044,716, forward strand.
TCCCATACTTACCCCTCTCACCTGATGCTCCTGCTGTGCAATCTTCTGATCCCGGCTGTGTTCCCATTCTGCAATCTTCAGCTGACATGCCAACCCTCAATCACAGAGCTGAGCTGGACAACCACTTTAATTATAACAACTACAACAAGTTTATTTGTTTTTGTCCACCTTAACATAGCAAGTTTACCTGTTTGGCTGCCCATCAGCAGAGCTGGCCCAAAGAGGCACAAGCGATCTGGATTTAAAGCGCAACTATAAAATATTTTGACCTTTCAGTTTTAGTTAGCTTAGGTCATGATAAGAATTTTTGCAATATACATTAATAACCTAAAATGAACAGTTTTTTAAATACATAAGGCTGATTATCCCCTTATAGCTCTGTCTGGCTCTGACTTATTTCTGCATTCCTCCCTGGAGATCCGTCCTGAGTGTACGGACTGTGACAGGAGGATCAGATAACAGCCCTGACACACACATAAACAAAGCCTCCTCGCCCCTCCCCTCACCTCCTAGCAGCACGTTCTCCCCCCTCCCCTCACAGAGGTGACTAAGCAGAGCTGAGGGTGTTGTGTGTGAGCAGCAGCGCAGGGGAAGAGCTGAATGGAGGGACAAGTGTATCCAGTGCCACCATCACTCCAATGTACTGCATGAGGGAGAGTGGGTGAGTCACTGAGGGGAGGACTACAAGTCCCAGCACAACACAGCTGTAGTCCTTCCATAGTACATATAACATTCCCTATCAGATGTCTGCAACAGGTCCTCCCCCTGTCTGGCTGACATTATCCTACAGTGTAATGAGAGCAGATGACTGTATCTAATCCCACTGTGTGTGATATCATCTGCTGGGGCTCTGTGTCTAATCTTACATTGTGATACTGTATGCTGGGGCTCTATCTAATCCTGCTATGTGTGATACATCTGCTAAGGTGCTGGTCAGTGAATAGAAGGACGCAGCCAGGGAGATAAGGGATAGGCCACGCCCACTTTCTCTCAGCCAGGAGAAAAATTAATTTATTCTTCTGAGCCAAACAACTGGGGATATCTCAGTGAGCGTACAAGCTATCAACGCAGTTTAGGGCTCTTTTTAAAAGGTAACACGAGGGCTTTTTATTTGAGGAATTTCATTTTTTGGCTACTGAAATTATAGTTGCGCTTTAAGAGTCATTAAAGGGTCAATTTTCTTTTTTAATTGTAATGTATGTACAAAGTGACCCCACCAGCAGAATAGTGAGTGCAGATCTGGAGTATAATACAGGATGTAACTCAGGATCAGTACAGGATGAGGAACTGGGGGTGGAGCGGGGATAAAACAGTCACTAGTGATAAGGGGAAAGGAAATATAGACAAACATATTAAATGTATGTATACAAATGCTCGAAGCCTCACTAATAAAGCTGAGGAATTAGAACTTATAATGGTAGAAGAGCAATATGATATAGCGAGGATAAGCGAGACATAGCTGGACGAGAGCTTTGATTGGACGGTTAATCGCCAGGGTTATAGTCTGTTCAGAAAGATAAGAAGGGAGGGGGGGGGTTCTGCCTATATGTTAAATCCTGCCTTAAGCCCATTCTGCGGGAGGATATATGTGACGATAATGTGGAGTCTTTTTGGGTAGAAAGAGGGGAGGGACAAAGAATAATAAAATTCTTATAATTCTAAGTTATAAACCTCCAAGTATAGTGGAAGAAGTAGAAAATCTCCTTATAAGACAAATAGATGAGGCAGCGAAGCAGAGGGTAGTCATTATTATGGAGGATTTTAACTACCCAAATATAAACTTGTTGGCAGAAACCTGCAACTCCAGCAACGGAAGCGGATACTGGAAATAGTAAAAGATAATTAGCTTTCCCAACTAGTAGAGGAACCAACAAGAGGGGGGGCACTTCTGGACCTAATTGTAACCAATATGCCATACAGAATATCAAAAGTAGAGGTGGGTGGTCACCTAGGTAATAGTGACCATAACATAGTAAGTTTTCATTTATCCTTCAATAAAATGCTAAGTAGAGGGGCTTCAAAAACATTACATTTTAGAAAGGCTAATTTCCAAAAACTAAGAGAGGACCTTGAGGACATAGACTGGGAAAATGCCTTCAGAAATAAAAGTACACAAGAGAAATGGGACATATTTAAGGGCATCCTGGGTAGATTGTGTGAATGACACCATACCATATGGGAACAAAATTAGTAGAAATAGGAGAAAACCAAGTTAACAGCTGTTATGAGTGCAATAAATGATAAGAAACAAGCATTCAGACTTCTAAAACAAGAAGGTAGTGTGGGCGTTGTGTATCTGGACTTTTCAGAGACATTTGATACCGTGACACATCAAAGGTTGGTCCATAAAGTGAGGATGCTGGGACTGGGGGAAAACAAATGCAAATGGTTAAGTAACTGGTTGAGTGATAGAAAACAGAGGGTTTTCATATTCAGATTGGGTTTTAGTTACTAGTGGGGTACCACAGGGGTCAGTGTTGAGTCCACTTCTTTTTAATATTTTTATTAATGATCTTGTAGAGGGGCTACAGAGTAGAATCTCCATTTTTGCAGATGATACTAAACTGGGTAAAGTAATCACCACAGAGGAGGATAATATCATATTACAGAGGGATTTAGAGAAGCTGGAGGCTTGGGCAGAGAAATAGCAAATTAAGTTTAATGTGGATAAATGTAAGGTTATGCATTTGGGCTGTGAAAATAATAAGTACAGTTATGTGCTAAATAATAGAATACTGGGTAAAACTGCTGCTCAAAGAGACTTGGGGGTATTGGTGGACAGTAACCTTCTCTATAGTGATCAGTGCCAGACAGCAGCTGCCAAGGCTAATAAAATAATGGGATGCATCAAAAGAGATCGAGATACTAAAGATTAGAACATAGTGTTACCTTTATATAAATCACTGGTCAGCGCACATATGGAATACTGTGTACAGTTTTTGGCACCGGTATATAAGAAGGACACAGCTGAACTGGAGCGACTGCAGAGGAAGGCGACAAAGGTCATTAAGGGAATGGTGGGTTACAGGACCAGGACAGGTTATCAGGCTTGGGGTTATTTACGCTAGAAAAAAGACGTCTTAGGAGCGATCTGATCACAATGTACAAATATATGAATGGACAGTACAGAGATCTTTGTAGTGGTCTTTCTACTCCTAGGTCTGTAACCATGACAAGGGGGCATCCTCTACGTCTAGAGGAAAGAAGGTTTCACCATCAGCATCAACACGGGTTCTTTACTGTAAGAGCGGTAAGACTATGGAACTCTTCGCCACATGATGTTGTCATGGCCAATTCATTATATAAGTACTATAATATGACAAGTTATGGGCATTAGATTACATGTGATAGAACGTTGGTCCAGGGATTATTCTGATTGCCATTGGAGTCGGGAAGGAATTTTCTCCCTGTGATGAGGCAATTGTCACCTGCCTCATAGAGGTTTTTGCCTTCCTCTGGATCAACACAGTAGGGTTTCCCTAGGTTAAACCTGATAGACTCTTGTCTTCTTTCAACCCTATTAACTATGTTACTATGTAACTCAGGATCAGTAATGTAATGTACTGTATGTACACAGTGACTCCACCAATTTAATTAAGACTGGGCACAAAAATTTATATGGATTAGTCTCTTCTGTATTATTTGGTGAAGGTAAGTTAGATGAATAACAATCAGCTAAATCCTCCCTCTCCCTGCTCCAGCCTCCCTCCCTCATTAGCTTCAAGATGGCATCTGATGACAAACAGGAAAAGCCAAGTTTTTATGCTTTGGAGGTCACATGAGTTAGCCAGTGTGCTAGCGTGCTCCTAGGGCCTCTCACACACCCCCTGCATAGTTATTGATCCATAAAAAGGGGCAAGGGAAGGTGGGAAGGGAAACTATTATTGCATTTTTGTTTGGATGCCGAAAACGAGTATTTTAAATAGTGTAGTATTCCATCTAATAGCTACTCACTAGTATTTTATCGGGAGATGAAATTGGAGTCCACACTGGTTCCCTGTTTCCTAGTTTCCTAAGCCTTGGTGTCTGTTGTATGATGAGGGACACTTACCTTGTATGTATTGGTTCCCATAGCAGGAAACATTTCTTAATGACAAGAATCTCAGGGAGTAATAAAGAATTTGACTTTTGGATGGATTTTCCTTGTCCTGGATCTGGAGAATGTCATTTGGCGTTACTGGTATTTTCTCACCCTACGGAGGAGCGCCCTCCCGGTTTCTTACATCCCTATTTATACCCCCTTGTAATAAGTTGGATGGATATTAATTATGGTTATAACCCTCTCAGGAATTATTACACCGCGTGTTGATACTTTGTAACATCTGCGTCTCCTGTAATGGCGATCACCTTGTTGTTGTTTACGGTAATTTACACGTCTCATCTGTTTCTTCCTCAGGGGTTAAAACTAACTAATAATTAATAGAAGTGACAATAACAGTCCCCGGTGGACTCTCATATGGAAGTTATCATACTACTGCTGTGTGCTTTGTTACACCATATACAATATCTCCATGTTTTCAAAGGTTTTTTACCTTTGGGCTGGATAGATGAAAAATAAAGATATAAAGTTTACATGCCCAGAGGCCTGAGGGCCAGAGCATCTGCATAACCCATATTAGTGTTTCATCTGTAATTTCCCCTTAAATTATTGGGGTATTGGGCCCATTACATGCAAATTTATCATCACTAGTCCTTCAGCGCCATCTGTCTCTTTCCAGCACTGCTAAATCCATGTGTTTCTTTACTGTAACTTGGTCATGTGATCACCTGGCCCACAGTGCTGATTGTGTCAGAGAAAGTGGTCTCCTCTGGGTCAGCTGACTTCTGTGGACTACAAGAGGCCATCATCAACTTTTAGTAAGCCCCGGGAGTGAGACTGCAAGGGTAACAGGAGGGGCCATGACTACGGGAGGGGTAAGAGTAGGGGCGGTCCAGGGGAGGGATAAGTGGTTATAAAAGGGGGAAGAGGAGCCACGTGGCAGCATAGTGCCAAGGTGAACAGGACAGAGCGAGTTTTCGTGCCCACCCTAGTCGTTATGACCCATGTTGTTTTAGTTGTCAAGGCAGGGTAAAAGGGGCAGAAAAATTCCCAAAGTGTTTGCTTAGTGTTTGCTGGTACAATGGATAAACCTCCTCTTATTACTACACGGGTACTGGGAAGATCTAGATATGGACATGGACCATCAAAAATGGAGTGGTAACAGGCTGGCATTATTGGGCTGGGGCAGGTCAGTATAAATGGCTATACCCACCCTGGTAAGGTCAGGCTAAAAACGCGCCGACGCGTTGCGGAGGTGACCCTCCTTAATCATGGCCATGATTAAGGAGGGTCACCTCCGCAACACGTTGTCGCGTTTTTAGATTTTTTATTTTATGTTGTACTAAATAAAGCTTTGACACGTTTTAAGGAGCTGTGGAAACGCTATTCCTTTGGACAGTGCATACAGGTGACGGCCCGCTACTGTGATCCACGTGCTCCATTTCTGGAGAACTGCAATATTCACCATTGGCAATAGGGTGAGCTGATTCCTTTCATTGTTGTATCAAGACTTAAAGTATCTCCCAGCACAGATCCAGTGAACACAAGTCTGTACACAAGAAGTTATCTACCACCAGCGTATCTCGTATCACCAGAGAGTAAAGCCATTTTATTTATTTAATTATTTTTTTTTAACCATTTCTTTATTTGAGAGTAATTTTAAGTTTTACAAACATAAATATAAGATATATATATATACAACAACGACAGTTAGGTGAGTACATGTTCCTTACTCCTCGACTATATAAGAGAGTACTTAAATTTTCCATTTAATCAGTCTGTAATGCATTCCGCAAGAATAGATGAAAAAGGAATTTAGAACACGACACACCAAAGTAAACACACAAAACACACATGAGTATACAACAAAAAGAAAACGAAAAAACATATAAGACATAACCAACTTGCAACCGACAAACCTACAAACACAACAGACAGTACAAGGCACTCCCTTTCCGATAGTTAACCTAAATCTCTGGGTACAAGGGAGATGATAATATATAAAATCCATAAAGGGCGACACTATACAGTGACCCAGTGTATTGCGGATTACGTAATAACATTGCGGTTATTATTTAACGCCGAGTCAGAAGTATCTCGGTAATCTTTCCACTTTTCCCAAAATTTAGAAACCTTATTTTGCTTCCCCATCTCACTCCTACTGCTATTTCCATTATACATTTAAACTGAATTGCCTCTACGATCTCGGCCAATGAAGGCAGTTGGTTACTTTTCCATTTTTGTGCTATTTTAGATCTAACTACTGTTAAGACGTGTATAGTTATAGATTTGTCCCAAGAATCCATAGATGATAAATTCATGCTTAATAGCGCCATTTCAGGTCCCCATTTCACTGGCTACTTTAACACTCTATCCAAAAGAGTTTTTATCTGAGCCCACAGTGGTCTAATTGACTTGCATTCCCACCAAATGTGATATAAAGTTCCCCTTTCTCCATGTCATCTCCAACACAATCCTGAACAGGTGGGGAACATCTTTGCAAGACGATGCGGAGTTAGTATGGCTTGTATGGCTGCTTTAATGGTCGGGCATGTTGGTAACCTCATGCTCACTGATATTCGAGATTTCCATAATAGGAGCTTAAAGTCTGCCACCTTAGCTATATGTTTCTCTATATCCACCCATTGTCTAGATTGATCCATTAACCATAGATATTTTATTTGTTCTAATATTACAGCATGATAATATCTTACAATGTCTGGGCAACCTAACCCTCCATTCCTTAAGGGTGCACATAAGATCTTTTCTGATACTCTTGCTTTTTGGCCATGCCACACAAAATTCATTAGGATTTTCTGGATCTGATGTAGACGGGTTTTCGGAATTGGAATGGGTAGGTTTCTAAAATAATATAAAATTTTGGGCAGTAGTACCATCTTAGAGACCGCAATTCGTCCTATCCATGATATAGGAAGTTTGGACAGGGAATTAATGTCACGTTCTAGTGTAGTTGTCAGTACGTGGAGATTAGTTGGTGCTAAGTTAGATGTAGGAAAGGTTAGTGTTATCCCCAAATAGGTTATTTGGCCCTCTACCCAAGGAAATGAGTACTTTAATTGTAATGACTGCTGAAGATTACTGGGAGTATTCATGTTTAATATTAATGACTTACTGTTATTTACTTTGTAATAACTAATATTTCCAAATTCTTGCAGGATATCTATTACCCCCGAAATTTCGTGTGTAGTCATACATAAGATAACGTCATCTGCAAATAATCCGATACAATGCTCAGTCTGACCTTAATTCCATTAATAGTAGAGGCTTCACAAAATTCTAAGGGCTCCATAACCATTGCAAAAATTACTGGGGATAGTGGGCACCCCTGGCGGGTACCGTTGGGTATGTGGAAGACCTTTGACAGAGTACCTAAAGTGTAAAGTGAAGAGTATAGTGCCATAATTGCCTTGTGAAAATTTCCTACAAAACCAAACTTATTAAAGGACAACTCCGGCGAAAATTTTTTTTGGCTTATTTAACACACATTACAAAGTTATATAACTTTGTAATGTGGTTAAATACCCGGTCTGGCCCCCTTTCCCCACTTTCCGACCCCCGACCCCCCACCCCGGAAGTTAAAGAATGTATACATTACCTATTACGGTCGTCACGGTCCTCTTCTCTGGTGTCGGGTGACGTCAGAGCTGGGGGGCGGTCCGGGTCTTCTTCCTCTTCGGCGTCTTCATTGAGAGTGAATGGCCCAAGTAGCCCCAGTGCACCCGGTCGAACGCCTTCTCCGCATCCAAAGTAAGAAGCAGAGAAGTTGTTCGCCGGGTTTCCATTACTGTTATAATATCAATAAAACGGCGTGTGCCATCCAAGGTCTGACGGCCCTTAACGAACCCTACTTGGTCATTGGTTATTATAGTAGGTAAAATGTTTACTAATCTACTAAACAAGATCTTAGCGTATATTTTTAGGTCCGAATTAAGTAATGATATTGGCCTAAAATTTCCTGGGGTGTCGGGGGTCTTACCTGGTTTGGGTAAGGTTATTACTAATGCCTCTAGCATCTCAGGTGGGAATGAGCCTTTTCCAATAGCAAAGTTAAAGGCCCTCACCAGGTAAGGAGCCAAAATATTTTTATGTAATTTAAAATATTCATTAGTAAGGCCATCAGGCCCTGGAGACCTTTTACTTTTAAGTGATTCAATTGCCCCTATGACTTTTTCTTTCATTATTGGAATAGATAATGTTATAGCTTGTTCTTAAGATATGGTTGGAAGTTTAAGACTCTCTAAAAATTTTTGGATTTCCATTTGTTTTGGTTGTGGCGTTTCATTATCTTTAGATAAGTTATAAAGAGAGTCATAATATGTTGCCAGAACATTTGCAATTCCTTTGGGGTCCACCACTTTTCCACCCTCTGAATTATATATAGGAGATATACGAGTACGTACTTCCTTTGCTTGGATTTGTTTGGCCAGTACTGCCCCAGATTTATTCCCTTGCCAGTAGTGTTCTAATTTTAATTTGGCCAGTGCTAGATCATATTTATGAGCTTGTAATTCATGCAATTTTGTAGACAACATTGAAATCTCTCGCGCTCTATCTTTATCATATTTAATCTTATTTAATCTATGTAAATCCATCAAAAGCAATTGAATACGAGTTACTTCTGCTGTGTGTTGCTTTTTAAAATGTGAGCATTGTTTAATAAAATTCCCTCTTATGGTTGCCTTATGGGCACACCACAATGTAATATCAGAGACCATTTTGTTATAGTTAATTTTGAAATAGTCCTGAAGGGCAGATCTAGTAGCTTCTGAGTATTGTGAATGATTAAGTACAAAGTTGTTCAGCCACCACACGAAATCATGATTATGCTGATGTTGCTCATTTATATCTAATATAATTGGGGAGTGGTCAGACCATGTGATGGTCCCTATAGCTGTAGATTGTATTTGTGGAAGTAACTTTTTATCTGTAAGAAAGAAATCAATTCTGGTATAAACCTTGTGCATATTGGAAAAAAGGTATAATCCCTCTCCTGGGGGTGTTGTATTCTCCAAGGGTCAATTAAATCATAGGAACTAATAGTCCTAACTAGAGGAGTCGGCTCATGAACCTTCCCTGCTGATGTGGAGTCTAAGGAAGGCCATATAGTCCAATTGAAGTCCCCTACCATTATAAGTTGACCTTTTTTAATAGGAGCCATTAGTCGAAGCACTCTCGCAATGAATCTGTGCTGCTTTTTGTTTGGTGCATAAATTGACACTATAGTGAATGGGTTATTATTCAAAGTACATACTAGAATAATGTACCTACCCCCATCATCAATTATTTTATGTTCGACCGATACTGATACTGTGTTACGTATCAATATCGCTACCCCACATCTTTTGCCATCTGCAGGAGCTGCAAAAGTAAAGGGGAAGTCTTTATGTGCCAATCTATAGAGGTTAGATTCTTTAAGATTTTTGTGTTTTAATCTCTTTCCAGAGCATTGATCGTTTAACCCCTTAGCGACCCATGACGTATCTAATACGTCATGGCGCCGCGGGGGGTGTTCAGAGCGGGGCCCCGCCGGGACCCCGCTCTGAACGGCGCTGATCCCGGCTGCAGTGCCTCTGTTAGCCGGCGCGGGTCCCGTTGCCGCGCCGGCTAATTAAGCACTTCAATGCAGCTGTCAAACCTGACAGCTGCATTGAAGGGCTTCAGACATCACATCCCTGATGTCTAGTGGGACGGATCTCCCCCGCGCGATGCGATCGCGGGGGGGAGATCCGTTCTTCTGGCCGTGCCGGGCCTCAGCGTCGGAATGACGCTGATCCCGGCTCGGCAGTAGATTGCTATGGCCTGCAGCAGGCCATAGCAATCTATGACCGATCTCATGGATCTTTGCTGTGTATATACACAGCATTGATCTCTATGAGAGATCATTACTGTGTATATACAAGCCCCCCAGGGGGGCTTCTAGTCCATGTAAAAAAAAAGTAAAAAAGTGTTTTTATTAATAAAAAATCCCCTCCCCTAATAAAAGTCCAAATCACCCCCCTTTTCCCATTTTATAAATATAAATTAATAAATAAATAAATAAACATATTTAGTATCGCCGCGCGCGTAATCGCCCGAACTATTAATTAATCACATTCCCGATCTCGCACGGTAAACGGCGTAAGCGCAAAAAAATCCCAAAGTGCAAAATTGCGCATTTTTGGTCACATCAAATCCAGAAAAAATGTAATAAAAAGCGATCAAAAAGTCGTTTATGCGCAATCAAGGTACCGGTAGAAAGAACGCATCATGGCGCAAAAACTGACACCTCACACAGCCCCATAGACCAAAGGATAAAAGCGCTATAAGCCTGGGAATGGAGCGATTTTAAGGAACGTATATTTGTTAACAATGGTTTGAATTTTTTACAGGCCATCCGATACAATATAAGTTATACATGTTATATATCATAGTAATTGTAACGACTTGAGGAACATGCATAACAAGTCAGTTTTACCATAGGGCGAACGGCGTAAATGCAAAACTCCCCGAAATCAAAACAAATTCGTTTTTTTTTCAATTTGACAGCGCAAATGATTTTTTTCCGGTTTCACAACATATTTTATGGAAAAATTATGCCTGTAATTGCAAAGTACAATTGGTTTCGCAAAAAATTAGCACTCATATAAGTCTCTAGGTGAAAAAATGCAAGCGCTATGGACTTTTAAACATAAAATGGAAAAAGCAAAAGCGCAAAAACGAACATTGGCTTGGACCTTAAGGGGTTAAAGGGTGAATTGAGTCCCTTCACGTTAATGGATAAAAACCGAATACTCATTTAGATAAATAAATTTCACTATATTCCCTCTCCCTGTTACCTTGCTATTTTTATCATGAACAGGATATAAGGAAAAAAAGGGACTGAGTGCCAACAAAACAAATACACAACATACCAATAGTAGGCAATAGTAGGGGCGAGGCATCTTAAGCGATACCCAACCTTCCCCTACTCCCCTCACCGCTTCCATACTGTAGGGTTTCAGGTATATCAATACCCGATTAAGAATCTAGCTAGGCAGCTGTTTAAAAAAACAAACAAAAACAAATGAAGACGAAGACATATTTCCATTATTTAGTAAATGATAATTCATTTAATACTATTTTGAAAATTATGTCCTTCGTCAACACCACCAACGTAGATTTTAGAGGGGAAAAGAAATGGGAAGGGAGGAGGTAAATGAAAATGGGAAGAAAAGGGGGAAGATAGCGTATAAATGAAAAAAAGGGTCAAAACAAAAAAAAAAAAAAGGAAGGAGGGAGGGAAAGGGGGAGAGGGAACTAAAAGAAGAAAAGAGAAGGAAAAAAAAAGAAAAGAAAAAAAAGGGGCAGAGGGGGGGGGGGGGGGGGGAGGAAGAGAACCAAACCAGCAAATCATCCTAAGCAAAAAGGCCTTGGGGGAATTTATAAATAAATTATCCCTCAGTGGCCTGTTTAGTCTGTTTTAAATTATTTCTTTTTGTTTTGCTTTTTCTGCGGCGAAACTACTGCCCATTTTTCTACAACTCTGGATTCCATATGTGATTTTCCCGCTTTATTATCCAATGGCTCGGACTTCTCCTCTTTAGTTAAAAGATTTTGATCTTTGCAGAAGTTCCATGCCTCTTCTGGGGTTTTGATAGTCAATCTCCTCCCATTATGATTTAGGATTAAGGAAACTGGAAAGCCCCACTTATAAATAATTCAGCTGTCTCTCATTTTTTTAGTACTTCTAGCAAATTCACGTCTTTTTGAGAGAGTAGCAGCTGAGGGGTCAGAGAAGAGAGTTATATCTTTATATTTTGCTGGCAGGTCATCTTTTTCTCTTATGGCTATCATTAAATTCTCTTTAGTACGGTAGAAGTCCAGCCTAGCAATGACGTCTCTCGGTACAGTATTGGGGAGATTTTTGGGTTTTGGTAGTCTGTGAGCTCTATCTATTGTTAGATCAACATAAGAAAAATTTGGTAGTAGACATGAGCAGAAATCAGTCAAAAAGGGTTCCAAGTCTTCTGACTTGACTGACTCAGGAATTCCACGAAATCTAACATTGTTCCGCCGGGCTCTGTCTTCCATGTCTGCAAGCTTGGATTTTATAGCGTTGTAATAATTAGTTCTCGTATACTTTTAGTCACTGGGCTGTTTTGAGAGGTCTTGCTGCTGTTCAGTGGACTAAAGTTTATGGTGTTGATAGTTTTTTTTTTTTTTTTTTTTTTGTCTCTTATGTTGCTGGCCATTGGAGTGGATGTAACTATATTTTCATTTGTTGGGCTCTTCTTGCTTTTCTTCCTAGTTCGCATCCTTTATGTACATGATAGTTCAAAGAGAAGACTTCACTTGCATGTTGCGCCTTATATTTGATCAGTCACTTGCCAGCAGTATATCAAAAATAATTATTTGCAGGTTGCACCTTATAGTTAGTCACTTGCCAGCAGTGTATCAAAAATAGTCACTTGTAGGTTACACCTTTTGGTTAGTCACTTGCCAGCAAATTATCAAAAATAGTCACCTGCGGGTTGTACCTTTGGTTAGTCACTTACCAGCAAGGTGTCAGAAGTAATCACTTACAGGTTGTACCTTTGGTTAGTCACTTACCAGCGCATCAGAAATAGTCACTTACAGGTTGTACCTTTGGTTAGTCACTTGACAGCAAAGTATCAAAAGTAGTCACTTACAGGTTGCACCCTGAGTTAGTCACTTGCCAGCAAAGTATCAGAGATGATCACCTGCGGGTTGCACCTTTTGGTTAGTCATTTGACAGCAAGGTGTCAGAAATAGTCACTTACAGGTTGCACCTTTGGTTAGTCACTTACCAGCGCATCAGAAATAGTCACTTACAGGTTGCACCTTTGGTTAGTCACTTACCAGCGCATCAGAAATAGCCATTTGCAGGTTGCACCTTTGGTTAGTCACTTACCAGCGCATCAGAAATAGTCACTTACAGGTTGCACCTTTGGTTAGTCACTTACCAGCGCATCAGAAATAGTCACTTACAGGTTACACCTTTGGTTAGTCACTTGCCAGCAAAGTATCAGAAGTAGTCACTTACAGGTTGCACCTTGAGTTACTCACTTGCCAGCAAAGTATCAGAGATGATCACCTGCAGGTTGCACCTTCTTTCAGGTAGCCCCTTATGGCGCCAGCAGTATATCAGAAAAAACTCAAATCATTTGTAGGTTGCGTCATATAGATAAACTGTTTATCCACAACCAATCAGAAATAATCATTTGCCAACCCTTCCTCCAATGATCATTGAGGTCGGCACTCTGGCAGGGGTGCTCATCTATCACCCACAGATTACATCTCAACTGCAGCCAGTAGTCCAGAATCAGTTTATGTCTTGTTCATACAATACCAAGGGTAAGACCTGGTCAAACTCTCTCCTGGGGCTCCTCTCCACACATGCACTGCACTACATCATACTCTTCCACAGTGTCACGCCTGTCCCCGTGCTCCGCTGATATCGGAGCCGGCTCTCCTCCCTGCAGGTATGCCGCGGTTAGTTACAGTTCCTCCGTCCTCTTCCCCCTCGCCTCCTCTGCCTCCGCTCAGAGCGCTCCATTCTCTCCCTCTCGCTCACACTTCATCTCCCCTGCTTCTCCATGCAAACTCCCATCCTCCTCCGATCCTGCAATCCCCTTCTGGAGTGTGGTGTTCCACGGTGTGCCGCAGAGCTGCCTTACAGCGTGTTGGACGCTCACCACCAGCAGCAGCGCGCCATGTTAGCTAGGCTCCCTCAATTTTATTTATTCTTCTAGGACACAGTGATCATTGCACCAGCACCTACACATATCGGCTACATACTCCTTGGGTTATTCTTCCCTTTCTGTGGGTGGCAGTACCGACAGTCCAGGTGGGTCATCTTCCCATTCCGGACCACTGTGACAAGAGCCCAAGGGACCCATCACAACCTGGCAAGTCAACGACCATTTCAGGAGAACAGTACAGTCAGCCACAACATAAAGCAGGTATACCATCACACCTGTGTGCTGACTGAGCACTGGCTGAGTCACGGCAGTACTATCACCGGCTGAGCTGTATTGCATCACCGACCAACCACCACAGAAGTGGCAAAACCAGGGACTACCTAGTAAGTAACCGGTCGAGTGCCCTACCACTCAAACAGTCTTTAAATTAACACAGAGATCACATAACAAATCTCCTAGTCAGAACAATGTCATTCTGTAAAAAAAAAAAAAAAAAAAGCAATCAGAACAACACCTGATGTCTGAAATGAGAGATCTGTGGGAAGTTGGGGTAATGGAGATGCCAATACCATAGAGGAATGGGGCAATATGTTCCACTCCATCTCTAGACTGGTGCGGGTTCCTGACATCCCATATACAGTTCACTAACCCAGACTCCAGTGCTTGCTATTAGCCTCTTTTGAGCGTGCTAGCGTTTCAACTGTCTTTCATATCCTGTTTATTCTCACCCTCTGCTATTTGACTAATTTCTTGGTTCTGATTTTGGACTTCGTTGTCCAATATGTTCTGACCCTTGGCTTGTTTACTATCCACATTTGTTTGTTTGTCTTGGCTGTGTTTATTTTTTTTTTATCTTTGGCGCAGGAAGGACACGCCACCAAGTTGTCCGCTACCGCTTCAGATAGTTGAGGCAAGTAGGGACAGATGGGTGGGTCTAGCTTTAGGGCCCACTGTCCTTGTCTTCCCCTTCTTCTTGGTTTCACAGCAGCAGCTGTTAGCATTACAGTAGGGAAGGGAAATGCCATTAGAACAAATAGATTTGCCAGCGGAGATGCCACACAAGGGAGCTCCTGTTGAGCACAATCTCTGGGCGCAGGGATTAGTACCAGCCAACTACCTGGCCTCTGGGTAGCTGGGCCTGGTTGTCTGCCACCTCTTCCTCCATACTCTTGTGGCCTTCAGTCTATGAGGGGTCTAGAACCTTGTCATCATTGTTCTGGGCCAGTCAACCCTTCACTTTATCTTATAAAATCTGATGTGGTCTTCATTTTTGTTGTATTCTTTTATAAAGCTTTGATATTCTAGTTTAGTTCTGGTGTTACTATTTTATCTACTTTCCCTAACCCATTTGTTACCTATCCGTAACCCAGTTGTTACCTATCCATAACTAAGCTGTCACCTATCTATATCTCTGTTGTTACCCTCATCTTTCTTACTGCTGTCCTCCTAGCTGCTCTCCAAACTGCAGAAGGTCACAGCAGTTTAATTTTGGTTTTACACTCAGGAATGGCTTCAAAACGTGTTAAAAATTTCAGTTTAAAATGTAGGTTTAATTTGAATCATCTTGTCCTGTTGTTAACCCACATCTTGGTTGCATTTGCAGCCTTCTACCCCTTCCAATACCCATTTTACAACTATTTTTGTTGGGTCTCCTTTGACTTCAATGGGGTTCAGGTCTGTGCGAAAGTCCAAGTAAATGTCTGGGTGGTCAATCTTTTTATTTCAAGTTCGAATGAGGCGGTCGAACCTGAATTTCCACGCGTCTGATCATCACTAGTTGCTAGAGATGAGAGAACCCGGCTCGGATTCCAGTCGATCCGAACCCGATCGTTCGGCATTTGATTAGCTGGGGCTGCTGAACTTGGATAAAGCTCTAAGGTTGTCTGAAAAACATGGATACAGCCAATGACTATATCCATGTTTTCCACATAGCCTTAGGGCTTTATCCAAGTTCAGCAGCCACCACTATTCAAATGCCGCACGTTCGGATTCGGGTCGACTCGAACATGCTCAAGGTTCGCTCATCTCTACTAGTTACATATCATTATAGTATATGGATGAGGCTTTGCTATAGTGATATAGCTAAATTCCAGCACTAACAGGTATTGTCATATCTGGAAGCATCAAGGATTTATTCCTTGTTATGTAGCCCCATCTTGTGGTGGACAGCAGTAATGCAGGCTGCCTGTACAGTGATTTCCAGCTCCTCTGCTGCCATTACCTGGAACACTGCAGACACCAACCCTGAGAGATCCAGACTGACCGTATAATAACATCATTTCCATATGTTACAAGATTCTGTCACCTTAAATCGGCAGTATATAATAGTATTAGCATGATAGAAATTATGGGGGAAATTTATCAACTTTGCAACTTTATAAGGCTATGTATAAGTAATCCATTTTTTTTATTATTTTTTTTCAAAAAATGGATGGGAAAACAACTGCAATTGTGTGCATCCCTTTTGATCGGTATTTCTATTGACTTCCATTATAAAAAAAAAAAAACGGATTGAAACACATCCGTTTTTTTTAACACACATAAATAAGGTCAAGCACATTTTTGTGTAAGTTAAAAAAACAGATGTGTTTTGATGCATTGATGCATTTTTTTTTTAATGGAAGTCAATAGACGAAAGGATCAAAACGGATGCACACAATTACATCTTTTTTTCCAAACATTTTTTGCAAAAACGGATTGCAAAAACGTAGTGTGAACCCAGCCTTACGCTGGTTATCTGGTGAGAGCATCATTACTGTCTGTATAGGCATACAGTCCTACAGTTACCAAATAATAGCAGTATACAGGGAACAAATATTCTCACCGTACCGTATACCATCACACCGGCCGGCATCTATCCTTTCTGCCGATCAAAAGTGACACAGGGCTCTGAATCTTACGATTAAAGATTAAAGCCAAGTATTAATAGCAGCAGCTGCAGAACATCTTGGAAGAAAACATGTCAATCACCTGGGACACCGGCAAACACAGACAACACTGACGCAGATATAAACCTTTAACCCTTAGACGACCCAGGGCGTATAGTTACGTCATGGAAGTCTGTCCCCAGATGACCCTGGACGTAACTATACGTCCTGGGTGTTTCTCCGGCTATGAAGCGCGCTCCGGAGCGGAGCGCGCTTCATAGCAGGTGGGGGCCGGCTGCAATCAGCAGCCGGGACCTCACCGGTAATGACACGCTGCAGCGACCGCGGTGTTTCAGTGTAAGTGACAGGGGGAGTCCCCTGTCACTTACCGATCGGGACCCCCGCAGTGTGACTGCGGGGGTCCTGATCGTTAAAACGGACCGCCGGAGGTCTCTCACCTTCCTCCGTGCGGTCCGATCGGCGATCTGCTGCACTGAGCCTGCACAGTCAGGCTCAATAAGCAGATCGCCGATAACACTGATCAATGCTAGGCCTATGGCCTAGCATTCATTAGTGTAGAAATCACAGTAGTGTATGTACAAGTCTAAATCACCCCCCTTTCCCATTATATAAATAAAACATATAAAAATAAATAAACAAATAAACATAATATACCGTAGCGTGCGTAATTGTCCGATCTATTAAAATATAACAATCGTCATTGCGAACGGTGAACGCGTAGACGAAAAGAGGGAAAAAAGTGCCCGGATTACTGATTTAATGTTACATTATATATATAAAAAATTTATAAAAAGTGATCAAAACGTCCGATCTTCACAAATATGGTATTAATAAAAACTAGAGATCATAGCGGAAAAAATGACACCCCATACAGCCCCGTAGGTGAAAAAATAAAACCGTTATAAGTGTCACAATAGGCCCATTTTATTTATAATTAATTGCCAAAAAAAAGGATTTCATAAAAAAAAATATATATAACATTAGAGAATCTGTGTAACCTGCATATGGTTGTGTTCGGACTGACCTATAGAATAATGGTATCATGTCGCTTTTACCATATAGTGCATTACGTAGACACAGGAACCCCCCAAACGTTACCATATTGCATTCTTTCTTACGATTTCACCTATTTATATCTTCATAAATAATATATTTGGGATTCCATCATACATGTTATGATAGAATGAAAGACGCCATTACACAGTACAACTATTCCTGTAACAAATAAGCACTTACATGGCCTGTAGATAAAAAACTGAGAGTGCTAGAGCTCTTAGAGGGGGAGGAGGGAAAAACGAAAGCACTAAGATCAAAATTTGCGCGGTCCACTGGGTCATTTTGGGCCTGGTCCTCAAAGGGTTAAAGCGTAACTATAAAATATTTTGACCTTTCAGTTTTAGTTAGCTTAGGTCATGATAAGAATTTTTGCAATATACATTAATAACCTAAAATGAACAGTTTTTTAAATACATAAGGCTGATTATGCCCTTACAGCTCTGTCTGGCTCTGACTTATTTCTGCATTCCTGCTGGACACGCCCCCTCCCTGGAGATCTGTACTTAGAGTACAGACTCTGACAGGAGGATCAGATAACAGCCCTGACACAGACATAAACAAACCCTCCTCCCCCCTCCCCCCTCCTAGCAGCACGTTCTCCCCCCTCCCCTCATAGAGGTGACTTAGCAGAGCTGAGGGTGTTGTGTGTGAGGAGCAGCGCAGGGGAGGAGATGGATGGAGGGATAAGTACTCAGTGCTTCACCCAGGAGGCACATGCCACCATGACTCCAATGTACTGCATGAGGGAGAGTGGGTGAGTCACTGAGGGGAGGACTACAAGTCCCAGCACAACACAGCTGTAGTCCTTCCATAGTACATATAACACTCACTATCAGATGTCTGCAGCAGGTGCCCCCACCTACATGGCTGACATTATCCTACAGTGTAATGAGAGCAGATGTATCTAATCCCACTGTGTGTGATACCATCGGCTTGTGCTCTGTATCTAATCTTACATTGTGATACTGTGTGCTGGGGCTGTATCTAATCCCACTTTGTGTGATACATCTGCTAAGTTGCTGCTCAGTGGATAGAGGGATGCAGCCAGGGAGATAAGGGATAGGCCACGCCCACTTTCTCTCAGCCAGAAGAAAAATTCATTTATTCTTCTCAGCCAAACAACTGGTGATATCTCAGCGAGCGTACACACTATCAGTTTAGGCCTCTTTTTAAAGGGTAACATGTGGGCTTTTTATTTGAGGAATTTCATTTTTTGGCTACTGAAATTATAGTTACACTTTAAGGCTGGGTTCACACTACGTATATTTGAGTCAGTATTGTGGTCCTCATATTGCAACCAAAACCAGGAGTGGATTAAAAACACAGAAAGGCTCTGTTCACACAATGTTGAAATTGAGTGGATGGCCGCCATTTAATGGCAAATATTTGCTGTTATTTTAAAACAACGGCTGTTATATTGAAATAATGGCCGTTATTTACTGTTATATGGCGGCCATCCACTCAATTTCAACATTGTGTGAACAGAGCCTTTCTGTGTTTTTAATCCACTCCTGGTTTTGGTTGCAATATGAGGACCACAATACTGACTGAAATATACGTAGTGTGAACTTAGCCTAAATACACACACTGATACACACACACTTACTGACCCAAACACACATACTCATATTTACATTCCATACACACACACTTAGTGATACACACATATATACATTATGTACACACACACACACACACACACACATACAGTACATACTGATACACACATATATACATTCCATACACACACACACACAGATACAGTACATACTGTTGCACACAAATATACATTCCATACACATGTACTTGTGTACACACACACACATGTACTTACGTACACACACACACACACACACACACACACATATTCATTACGCACACACACAAATACAGATAAAGTATATACTGTACTGTTGCACACATATATACATTCCATACACACCCACAGTACATACTTTTGCACACATATTCATTACGTACACACACACACACATACAGTACATACTGTTGCACACATATATATAATCCATATACACTTACTGATACACACACATATACATTACGTACACACACACAGATACAGTACATACTGTTGCACACATATACACATTACACAAACACACACACACACACACACAGATACAGTGCATACTGTTGCACACATATATACATTACACACACAGATACAGTACATACTGTTGCACACATATACACATTACACAAACACACACACACAGATACAGTACATACTGTTGCACACATATATACGTTCCATACACACTCACTTACTGATACACACACATATACATTACGTACACACACATACATACAGTGCATACTGTTGCACACATATATACATATCATACACACACACAGATATATTACATACTGTTGCACACATATATACATTCCATACACACTCACTTACTGATACACACACATATACATTACGTACAGTACACACACACACACACACACACACACACACAGATACAGTGCATGCTGTTGAACACATATATACATTCCATACACACACATATTCACACGCACACAGATACAGTACATACTGTTGCACACATAAATACTGTACATTACACACACACACACATACTGATACAGTACATGCTGTTGCACACATGTATACATTCCATACACACACATACAGATACAGTATACTGCTTTGCACACATATATACATTCCACACACACACACACACACACACACACACACACGCAGATACAGTACACACTGTTGCAAACATATATACATTCCATACACACGCACACACAGATACAGTACATACTGTTGCACACATATATCAGTGGTGGATTATAATGTGGGCGGTTTGGGCGGCCGGCCGGGGCCCGGGGCTCCCACATTATAATCCGCCCACGCCGCTGCGGCCCGGCCCGCCACTGCACTCTTGTGACCTCAAGCATTATTTTGCTTGCGGTCACAGGAGTCCCCGGCTGCCTCCGGCTGATGTGCGGCTGCCGGGGGTGTCTCGTCCTCTCCCCTGCAGCGCGCGCATCACACAGCTCCCTGACTTCCGGTATTGGGAGCGCACGTTAGAGACGCTCTGTACCGGAAATCAGGGCCTAGGCAGCACAGTGAGCTGTGTGATGCGCGCGCTGTCGGGGAGAGGACGAGACACCCCCGGCAGCCGCACATCAGCCGGAGGCAGCCGGGGACAGACCAGGAGCCGAGAGGATCGACGGGGGAACTGATGGCAGGTGAGTTGTGTTTTTTTTATTTATTTACTGACTGCTGTGCAAGGGAGGGGGGAAGCAGAGGGGGACCATCTATAAGGGGGGGGGGGGAGCAGAGGGGGACCATCTATAAGGGGGGGGGGAGCAGAGGGGGACCAGGACCATCTATAAGGGGGGGGAGCAGAGGAGGACCAGGACCATCTATAAGGGGGGGGGGGGGAGCAGAGGGGGACCAGGACCATCTATAAGGGGGGGGAGCAGAGGGGGACCAGGACCATCTATAAGGGGGGGGGGAGCAGAGGGGGACCATCTATAAGGGGGGGGGGGAGCAGAGGGGGACCATCTATAAGGGGGGGGGGAGCAGAGGGGGACCAGGACCATCTATAAGGGGGGGGAGCAGAGGGGGACCAGGACCATCTATAAGGGG
Organism: Dendropsophus ebraccatus; assembly: GCF_027789765.1. Taxonomy (NCBI): domain Eukaryota; kingdom Metazoa; phylum Chordata; class Amphibia; order Anura; family Hylidae; genus Dendropsophus; species Dendropsophus ebraccatus. The sequence goes on from NC_091458.1 coordinate 11,066,037, forward strand.
GGGGGGGGGGAGCAGAGGGGGACCATCTATAAGGGGGGGGGGAGCAGAGGGGGACCAGGACCATCTATAAGGGGGGGGAGCAGAGGGGGACCAGGACCATCTATAAGGGGGGGGGGAGCAGAGGGGGACCATCTATAAGGGGGGGGGGAGCAGAGGGGGACCATCTATAAGGGGGGGGAGCAGAGGGGGACCAGGACCATCTATAAGGGGGGGGAGCAGAGGGGGACCATCTATAAGGGGGGGGAGCAGAGGGGGACCATCTATAAGGGGGGGGAGCAGAGGAGGACCATCTATAAGGGGGGGAGCAGAGGGGGACCATCTATAAGGGGGGGAGCAGAGGAGGACCATCTATAAAGGGGAAAAAAGAGGGGGACCATCTATAAAGGGGAAAAAAGAGGGGGACCATCTAGAAAGAGGGGGACCATCTATAAAGGGAAAAAGAGGGGGGCCATCTATAAAGGGGGGAAAGAGGGGGACCATCTATAAAGGGGAAAAGAGGGGGACCATCCATAGAGAGGGAAAGAGGGGGACCATCTATAAAGGGAAAAAGAGGGGTACCATCTATAGAGAGGGAAAGAGGGGGACCATCTATAAAGGGGAAAAGAGGGGGACCATCTATAAGGGGGGGAGAGGGGGACCATCTATAAAGGGGAAAAGAGGGGGACCATCTATAAAGGGGGGAAAGAGGGGGACCATCTATAAAGGGGAAAAGAGGGGGACCATTTATAAAGGGGGAGAGAGGGGGACCATCTATAAGGGGGGAGAGAGGGGGACCATCTATAAGGGGGGAGAGAGGGGGACCATCTATAAAGGGGAAAAGAGGGGGACCATCTATGAAGGGAAAAAGAGGGACCATCTATAAAGGGGGAAAGAGGGGGACCATCTATAAAGGGGGAAAGAGGGGGACCATCTATAAGGGGGAAAGAGGGGGGTCATCTATAAGGGGGGGAAAGGGGGACCATCTCCTATAGGATTAGCACCCTCCTCTCCTGATATCCTCTGTGCTGCTGTGACCTCTCCTATAAGATCAGCACCCTCCTCTCCTGACATCCTCTGTGGTGCTGTGACCTCCCCTATAGACCAGCACCCTCCTCTCCTGACATCCTCTGTGCTGCTGTGACCTCCCCTATAGATCAGCACCCTCCTCTCCTGACACCCTCTGTGCTGTTGTGACCTCCCCTATAGATCAGCACCCTCCTCTCCTGACATCCTCTGTGCTGCTGGGACCTCCCCTATAAGACCAGCAGCCTCCTCTCCTGACATCCTCTGTGCTGCTGTCACCCTCCCCTATAAGATCAGCACCCTCCTCTCCTGACATCCTCTGTGCTGCTGTGACCTCCCCTATAGATCAGCACCCTCCTCTCCTGACACCCTCTGTGCTGTTGTGACCTCCCCAATAGATCAGCACCCTCCTCTCCTGACATCCTCTGTGCTGCTGGGACCTCCCCTATAAGACCAGCAGCCTCCTCTCCTGACATCCTCTGTGCTGCTGTCACCCTCCCCTATAAGATCAGCACCCTCCTCTCCTGACATCCTCTGTGCTGCTGTGATGCTGTGACCTCCCCTACAAGACCAGCAGCCTTCCTACTGACACCCTCTGTGCTGCTGTGATCTCGCCTATAAGATCAGCCCCCTCCTCTCCTGACATCCTCTGTGCTGCTTTGACCTCCCCTATAAGATCAGCACCCTCCTCTCCTGACATCCTCTGTGCTGCTGTGACCTCTCCTATAAGATCAGCACCCTCCTCTCCTGACATCCTCTGTGCTGCTGTGACCTCCCCTATAAGATCAGCACCCTCCTCTCCTGACATCCTCTGTGCTGCTGTGACCTCCCCTATAAGATCAGCACCCTCCTCTCCTGAACTCCTCTGAGCTGCTTTGACCTCCCCTATAAGATCAGCACCCTCCTCTCCTGACATCCTCTGTGCTGCTGTGACCTCTCATATAAGATCAGCACCCTCCTCTCCTGACATCCTCTGTGCTGCTGTGACCTCCCCTATAAGATCAGCACCCTCCTCTCCTGACATCCTCTGTGCTGCTGTGACCTCCCCTATAAGATCAGCACCCTCCTCTCCGGAACTCCTCTGTGCTGCTTTGACCTCCCCTATAAGATCAGCACCCTCCTCTCCTGACATCCTCTGTGCTGCTTTCACCTCCCCTATAAGATCAGCACCCTCCTCTCCTGACATCCTCTGTGCTGCTGTGACCTCCCCTATAAGATCAGCCCCCTCCTCTCCTGACATCCTCTGTGCTGATGTGACCTTGGGGGGGGGGGGGGCGCAACATCAGGGTGAGTTGGCAATATGTTTATTGGGGGCAGCGGAAGTGGGGTGGGCAATGCTTACTGGGGGTAGCAGCAAGGGACCAAACATTATGTTTATTGGGGTCAGCAGGGAGGGGAGGCAGGCAGTGTTTTTTGGGGACAGCGTGGGGGGGGGCAGTAGCGGATCATAATGTGGGCAGATTGACTGGGGGGGGGGGCCAGGTTGGGTGGACTGCCCAGGGCCCAGGGTACATTTAATCCGCCACTGACATATATACATTCCCTACACACACACACATACATACAGATACAGTACATACTGTTGCACACATATGTACATTCCATACGCACACACACACACACACACACACACACACATACAGATACAGTACATACTGTTGCACACATATATACATTCCATACACACTCACTTACTGATACACACACATATACATTACGTACACACACACACACACACATACAGCAAGCACCAGGAGCGATACGCAGTATAGTGGAGGGTGCACATGACAGGGAGATGATGAGGAGCAGGAGGGGGTTAATGCCAGTGGCGGGAGAGCAGTAAGGCCGGCCGGAATGGCTGGCCCAGCAGCTGCGGTCTCCTATACATCGTTCGATGCGGCGTTGCGCTGGGTGCAGCGCTATGGGACGGGTTGTTTGTTGGCAAAAACGGAAATTGAGGCGAAGTTTCGCCTGTTGCCGGTCCACCCTGATAGTTTTCGGTTGCTAGGGTGTTGGTGGCAGCGGCAATACTTTGTGGACCTCTGTCTCCCCATGGGGTGTTCCATTTCATGTTCGTTCCTTTTTAGAGTGGGTGGTGCGGCAGGAATCCCAAGTGGACTCTGTGCTGCATTACCTGGACGATTTTTTGTTCCTAGGTCCGGCCGGATCTAGGGTTTGCGCGATTCTGCTCCATAATATGGATGGCATGTTACTTCGGGGTCCCGTTGGCACCCGATAAGACGGAGGGCCCGGCTACGGTGATAAAGTTCCTGGGAATTGAGATTGACACAGGGCGGATGGAATGCCGGCTTCCAGAGGAGAAGCTGAGGGAACTGGTGATCGCGGTAGAGGGGGCGTTTCGGCAAAGCAAACTGCGTTTGCGGGAGCTCCAGTCGCTACTGGGCCATCTGAATTTTGCCTGCCGCATCATGCCCATGGGCCGGGTGTTCTGCAGGCGGTTAGCGGCGGCGACGGGGGGTGTGCATTCCCCCCAGAGGCTGTCCGGCGACTTTCAGGATGACTTACGGGTATGGAGGGAGTTTTTGTAATGGGAGATCGGTGGTGATGGGTGGGGTGGTCACAAGTGCGGATTTGCAGTTGTATACAGATATGTCGGGGAGCGTGGGTTTTGGAACTTATCTCCAGGGACGTTGGTGTGTGGAGCGTTGGCCGGCGGCTTGGAGGGAGTTGAGACTTTGGCTTTGGCAATTTGGCTTTTCTAGAACTTTTTCCGACATTGGTGGCAGTGTCAGTGTGGGGTGAGCTTTTTAGGGATCTCAAAGTGAAGTTTCATTGCGACAACATAGGTGTGGTGCAGGCCATCAATGCTCAGACGGCCACTTCGCCACCCGTAGTTCGCTTGTTGCGCAGATTAGTTTTGCTTGGAGTTGAATGCGCATTTTGTTGCTGTGCATGTTCCAGGTGTTTGTAATGATATAGCGGATGCCCTTTCTCGTTTTCAGTGGGATCGTTTTCGGGAATTGGCCCCGTCGGCAGAGGTGGAGGGTGAACAGTGTCCAGAAGGGCTGTGGACCGTGGTGTAGGTGCGGCGCTTGGCTTGGTGCGGCAGTCGGTTGCTGCGGGTACGTGGTCTGCGTATTCTGTTTGTTGGCTTGTGGGCTTGGTTTGTTGACTTGTTGGCTTGTTGGCATGTTGCGTGAAATCGGTGAAGTGGGCGCAGTTGAGTGGGAGGAATGTGTACTTTACTTTATTGGTTGGTCGTATGGGGCGCCTGACGGCCTTGGCATTTTGGTTCAAGGCTAAGGGAATTGAGGACGTAACTAAATTCTTTTTGGTCAGACAGGCCATGAAGGGTTATAGGAGGGGAGCGGTGGTACGGGACCGTTGGAGGCCGGTGTCGTTTCAATTGTTGGGACATCTGGGGGTGATATTGGGGGAGGTCTGTGTCTCTGGTTTCGAGTTGTCTCTTTTCAGGCTGGCATTTTCTCTGGCATTTTTCGGGGCGTTCCGGATTTCAGAGCCGGTGTCACCCAGCAAGGGAAGCCCAGGGGGGCCTGTTTTTGGGGAATGTGCAACTGCAGGGGGTAGTGTTGGATTACCGGGTGCGTAGGTCTAAGACAGACCAGTTAGGTAGGGGTCGGCTGGTGACCCTGGAGGAGTTGTCGGGGGCCTTAATGTGTCCAGTTTGGTATTTTAGAGAGTTTATGGGAATACGCCCGGTGGGGGGTGGTCCTCTGTTGGTGCATGGGGATGGGACGTTTTTGTCAACGTTTCAATTTGTGCGGGTTTTTCGGCGGTGTTTGCGGGCTGCGGGCCTAGTTCCCGCTGAATTCAGCTCGCACTCGTTCCGAATTGGGGCCGCCACGGAAGCGGCAAGGTGGGGGCTTAGTCAGGAGGCGATCCGGAAGGTGGGCCGCTGGGAATCGGACAGGTTCCGCTTGTATGTTTGTCCGGAGCTGCTGTAGGCACTGGGGCGGGTGGGTGCTGTGATTGGGGGTGTGTTTTGCCATGTTGGTTGTTGACTGTTGTTTTTTTATCTTTTAGGTCCCCCCCAGCGCCTAGTGTGGATAGTAGGGCACTCCTACGTCCATTGGGGAGGTCTCAGGTGCGGCCGGCAGGACGTCAGTTGGGGTTCCCACGGGCAGAGGTTCAGGTGCGGTGGCTGGGTACAAAAGGGCTGCTGTGGTCCCGTATTTTGCCTGTGGTACAGTATTATACATGCATGGATAGGGCCCCCAACATCCTAGTCGTACACGTAGGCGGGAATGATTTGGGTGTGCGGATCTCCAGGGTGATTGTTAGGGACATAAAACTGGATATGCTTCGGCTCTGGTGCTCATTCCTGTCCATTATCTTAATTTGGTGCGACATGGTGGCGCGCAAATGCTGGCATCAGGGGAGGTCCTTGGCAGGGCTGAATAGGGCTCAGGCCAAGATTAATAAAATTGTGGGGCGTTTTGTAGCGAGGAACAGGGGCTTTGTGGCGCGCCACTGGGAATTGGAGAAGCCGTCAGACGAATTCTTGCGGGCCGATGGTGTTCACTTGAACGCCATGGGCCTGGACTTGTTGACACTGGAAATAAAGGAGACTATTGAGAGAGTCCTGCAGGCGTGGAGGGACGACTGGGCATAAGGGGTCATGCCCGGTCGTTGTGGCAGGAGCAGGAGGAGGATTTGGAGGCATTGGTTATATATCTTTGGTGATTTTGTGGTATTGGTCCTGGGGGGCTGGGGAGCTACCCAGCTCGAAATATATATACATATCCTGTGGCTAAGCCCCAGAAAGGGTGTTAGGTCTCCAAAATATGGTGCCCCCGGGTTTGGTGCCCACGGCTGGGGGTAAGTGGAGATCAGGTCAATAATACATTGGAGGAAGTTGCCTTCAAGTCCTCTTCCTGTGACTGGTTATTCTCAGGTTCTGATGCAACTGTTAAAGAATGTTTACACGCTAATATACAGAAGTGTTTTATGTTATTTATACAATAACGTTTTATATGGAAGTTGTACAGTTTAATAACATTGGGCTGCTGTGGCCTTTGCACCAAACCTGTTGTCTGTGTTCTATGGAGGGAAAGGGGGGTTTGGTAGGGCCTCAGCGTATCTTGCATATTCCCTAGTCATGATACATTACATACTGTTGCACACATATATACATTACACACACACACAGATACATTACATACTGTTGCACACATATATACATTCCATACACACTCGCTTACTGATACACATATATACATTATGTACACACACACACACACACATACAGATACAGTACATACTAATGCACACATATATACATTCCATACACACTCGCTTACTGATACACACATATACGTTATGTACACACACACACACACACATACAGATACAGTACATACTAATGCACACATATATACATTCCATACACACTCGCTTACTGATACACACATATACGTTACGTACACACACACACACACACACACATACAGATACAGTACATACTAATGCACACATATATACATTCCATACACACATACAGATACATTACATACTGTTGCACACATATATACATTCCATACACACTCACTTACTGATACACACATATACATTATGTACACACACACACACACACATACTGATGCATTACATACTGTTGCACACATATATACATTACACACACACACAGATACAGTACATACTGTTGCACACATATATACATTCCATACACACTCACTTACTGATACACACATATACATTATGTACACACACACACACACACACACACATACTGATGCATTACATACTGTTGCACACATATATACATTACACACACACACAGATACATTACATACTGTTGCACACATATATACATGACACACACACACAGATACATTACATACTGTTGCACACATATATACATTCCATACACACTCGCTTACTGATACACACATATACATTACGTACACACACACACACATACTGATGCATTACATACTGTTGCACACATATATACATTCCATACACACTCACTTACTGATACACACATATACATTACGTACACACACACACACACACACACACACACACACACACACACATACTGATGCATTACATACTGTTGCACACATATATACATTCCAGACACACACATACTGTAGATACTGACACACACAGATGGATACTGCACATCCAGCTCTCAGTTTTCTCCTCTGCAGTCAGGTCGATCTCTCTACACTGTAAGGACCTGCGGGTCATGTGACTCAGGCCCTTAAAGGATAACTCTAGCCAGGGTGATTTTTTTTCTGTAAAAGTGCAGGGGAGGCTCAAAGAAATAACATGGACTCACCTGCCTGACTCCAGCGCTGATGTCTCATACCGCTGCTCTGGTTCCCGGTCACCTGGAAGCTCCCTGGTTAGAGAGGGGACCGGAATGTGATGTGTCCGCCCCACTCAGCCAGTCAGCGGCCGAGAGGCGGTATGAGGCATCAGCGGGGGAGCCGGGGAGGTGAGTGAATGTTATTTCTTTTAGCCTCCACCTCCCTGACACCTTTACAAAAAAAATGGCCAGTTGTTTTTGGGAAGGGCAGAGGTCGGGGAGACAGTCGATGCAAGTGCTTTTATGGCATGTCCTGCAAATAAACTTTCATGCCTCATCTGAGATCTATTATTTGTCTTCTGTGGTTGAGGTGTGAATATGGATTCTATGGATGAGGCTTCTCTATAGTGATGCATCTATAACCCCAGCACTAACAGGTGTTGTCATGTGTGGAAGCAGCCAGGATTTATTCCTTGTTATGTAGCCCCATCTTGTGGTGGACAGCAGTAATGCAGGCTGCCTGTACAGTGATTTCCAGCCTCTCTGCAGCCATGACCGGGAACACTGCAGACACTAACCCTGAGAGATCCAGACTGACCATGTTATAACATCATTTCTATATGTGACATTTATCAAGTGGTTCACTATATATACACCTTATATTTATATGATATATTAATAATGTGGGTGGTTTTGGCGGCCACCCTGGGCCCCGGAGTAATGTGCTGCACTACAACGCCATCCTGGTAACTGGCCAGGGGAGGGGGTCTTGCTGCCAGCTGCCAGAGACACCAAAGAGGCCAGTCAGTGGTATACAGGCAGGAGGGGTCCCCATTGGTGTGCTCAGTCCTTATGGTGGGCTGTAGCAGGTCTGCTGAGGTGGGAAGGAATATTGTAGGTATGAGAGTCAATAGCTGCAAAACAACTACAAAAACAAGGATAACAACAATCCATTCTTTACTGTCAATGTCTTTCCATCCAGTAATGCAGGTTGGTGCAGCATGCAGACTGCACAGTATGACGCCCCCAGTCCTGAATGTACAGTACGCAGACACATGGTGGGAGCAGGGACCCTCTGATAGATGATGAGGTATTTGGGGTCTCTTTACTCGTTAGAGCTTTACACATCCAGAGAAGTTGCTGAGTTACTGATAATAGAATTACTGACTTTGTGTAAATCCAAAGGACCACAGGATAGTCCTGTCACCTAGTCCCTCCGCACATCCACAGTTTCTAACCCTGGGGGGTGTAGATCCTTTGTAGCCTTAAAGCGAATGTACCATCAGGTACAGCTCTTTAAGTATTTTCATGAATGGACCGGCACCAGAATGGGGGTGCCGGTGCCGCGTTCGTTTTTTTGAACGCCGGTCTATTCCCAGTGATTCTAATGGAGCCGCATCACAGAGGGGAGGAGGTTCCGTCACGCTGGGGGTGAGCAGACCCACCTCCAGTGCCTCATGCCGGGGCAAGAGCGGCAACTGGCCCATGGTTCAAAAAAAAGGACCCCGGCATCCCTGCACCGTGCCAGTCTATAAATGTAGAAAACTTAAAGCGATGTATCTGATGGTACATACACTTTAATAGTAACTATTTAGTTGACAGGGTCTTGCCAGAAGCTTTGCTGGTCCTGACTGCATTAAGGAGAAGTCCGGGTAGGACTTTTTTTGGGGTGAAAGTGCCTGGGAGGGGGAGGCTGAAAGAAATACTGTGCCCTCACCTCCATGGCTCCAGCGCTCATGCTGCCTACTTCCGCTCCAGTCCCCTGGGTTAATGCGGTTCTGTCTAGGCCGCTGGCTGGCTAAGAAGACCTAATAAGTCACGACTTGGGTCCCAACTTAGACTGGGAAGCAGTTGGGGACCAAGGGGACTGGAGTGGCAGTAGGCGGCATCAGCGCTGGAGCCAGTGAGGTGAGAGCACATAATTTCTTTCAACCTCCCCAGCACTTTTCCCGGACTTTGCCTTTCTCTTTAAAATAGTAATTTTAGCCCCGGGTATATATAATATATATAGTTGCTGGAGAGTACGTCCATGTTACCGGGGGCTTGGTGCGGGCGCTCACAACCTTTGCACACTTTCAACTCCACACACTGCAGTCTGACTGAGCTCTGCTGAATGCAGGCTACGGAAAGCTCCTCTCTAGAGAGGTGATTGGTGGCTGAGTAGAGACCTCCCCTTTTCTAGTACTTTCTTAACCTGCAGGCTACGGATAGGTGAAGCTCCTCTCTAGAGAGAAGGTGATTGGTGGCTGAGTAGAGACCTCCCCTTTTCTAGTACTTTCTTAACCTGCAGGCTACGGATAGGTGAAGCTCCTCTCTAGAGAGAAGGTGATTGGTGGCTGAGTAGAGACCTCCCCTTTTCTAGTACTTTCTTAACCTGCAGGCTACGGATAGGTCAAGCTCCTCCCTAGAGAGAAGGTGATTGGTGGCTGAGTAGAGACCTCCCCTTTTCTAGTACTTTCTTAACCTGCAGGCTACGGATAGGTGAAGCTCCTCCCTAGAGAGAAGGTGATTGGTGGCTGAGTAGAGACCTCTCCTTTTCTAGTACTTTCTTAACCTGCAGGCTACGGATAGGTCAAGCTCCTCCCTAGAGAGAAGGTGATTGGTGGCTGAGTAGAGACCTCTCCTTTTCTAGTACTTTCTTAACCTGCAGGCTACGGATAGGTGAAGCTCCTCTCTAGATAGAAGGTGATTGGTGGCTGAGTAAAGACCTCTCCTTTTCTAGTACTTTCTTAACCCGCAGGCTACGGATAGGTGAAGCTCCTCCCTAGAGAGAAGGTGATTGGTGGCTGAGTAGAGACCTCTCCTTTTCTAGTACTTTCTTAACCCGCAGGCTACAGATAGGTGAAGCTCCTCCCTAGAGAGAAGGTGATTGGTGACTGAGTAGAGACCTCTCCTTTTTCTATAATGTTCTTAACCTGCAAGCTACTGACTAGGGAAAGCCCTTCTCGAAACAGAAGGTGATTGGTGGCTGAGTAGAGACCTCCCATTTTCTAGTACTTTCTTAACCTGCAGGCTATGGAAAATTCAAACTCCTCTTTAGAGAGAAGGTGATTGGTGGCTGAGTAGGGACTTCTTCTCTTCTAGAACTTTTTCTTAACCATACATGGAATGTACGATACAATATATGACCCCGGTATTTGCTTCACCCTTAAGTTTTTAACAGTAAAAAGTACAAGAAACACATAGAAAAGTGTAGTTGACAAATACAGTGCAATACTAAAAAAGTGCCGGACCAGGAATATAGGGGAGATAAATTAACCCGTAAGGTGCTAGTGTTGGATTTGCGTGTCCTATAGAAAAGCCACTAGAAAACAATGGACATAAGCTTCATCAGCTTTAGACGTATTTCCTTGGTCTTCAATCCATAGATCAGGGGGTTCAGAATTGGTGGGACCACCAGGAACTGCACCGACATGACCGTTCTCAACTCATAAGAGAGATTGGTGGGACTGAAACGATGGAGCAAGATCTCAAACAAAACATTGGCGACAAAGTTAGTGATGGTGACCAAGTGAGGGGTGCAGGTCTGTAGGGACTTGGCTCGAAAGTCCTTGGAAGCCTTGAGGCAAACTCTTATGATCTGAATGTATGAAATGAAGATCAGCACCGGCATTAGGACGATGACCAAAGCGGTGATGAAGAAGCCGTAGATATTGTTGACCGTTGTGTCAATGCAGGACAACCTCACCACCGACCAGTTGTCGCAATAGATCTTCAGGATGGAGGAGTCACATAGCGGGAGCCTAAGGGTCAACACAAAGTGAACAGTGAATAGGCCAATGATGTACAACCAGGCGGAGACCACAAGCTTCTGGACCATGGTCAAGGACATGATAGTGGTGTATCTCAGAGGGTTGCAGATGCACAGGTATCGGTCATAGGCCATGACAGACAGGATGGCCAGTTCTCCACCCATGTAGGTGTGAATGCAGAAGACCTGAGTGACACAACCCGCGTAGGAGATGGTCTGAGTTTTGCTTATTAGGTTCACAAATAAATTTGGGAAGAAGGCGCTGCTCCCGTAGAGTCCATTGAGGCACAGCACCGATATGAAGATGTACATGGGCTCCTGGAGGCTCTTGTGTAGGACCACGGTGGAGATGACTGCAGAGTTGGACAACACGATGATGAGGAAGCCCAGCAATGTGATCACACTGTAGACATACCGCACTTCAGTCATTGGCCCAAAGTTGAGAGTCAGGAGGGAAGGATGAGAGTCGCTTCCGTTCAACATCTTCACTGTTAATATGGCATTCTACAGAACGAGATACAGAAGGTAAATTCTACGACCATCAGGAGGGTGGACCATGAGGAGGGAGGACCATGAGGGGGGTGGACCATCAGGTAGAAGGACCATCAGGAGGGAGGACCATCAGGAGAGTGGACCATGAGGAGGGAGGACCATGAGGAGGGAGGACCATGAGGAGGGAGGACCATGAGGAGGGAGGACCATGAGGAGGGAGGACCATGAGGGGGGTGGACCATGAGGAGGGTGGACCATGAAGAGGGAGGGCCATCAGGAGGGAGGACCATGAGGAGGGAGGACCATTAGGAGGGAGGACCATCAAAGTGTGATCAATGGCACTACAGTCTCCAGAATAGGCTACCCCTTGTCCTGCAGCTCCATAATGGTCAGGATAGGCCATAACAGAGAGATATCACTGTGTTATCTGTGGTGTTACATAGGACTGCAGGTGACATCTACTACATTATCTGTACTCAGAGATATCACTGTGTTATCTGTGCTGTTACATAGGACTGCAGGTGACATCTACTACATTATCTGTATTTAGAGATATCACTGTGTTATCTGTAGTGTTACATAGGACTGCAGGTGACATCTACTACATTATCTGTACTCAGAGATATCACTGTGTTATCTGTGCTGTTACATAGGACTGCAGGTGACATCTACTACATTATCTGTATTTAGAGATATCACTGTGTTATCTGTAGTGTTACATAGGACTGCAGGTGACATCTACTACATTATCTGTACTCAGAGATATCACTGTTATCTGTGCTGTTACATAGGACTGCAGGTGGCATCTACATTATCTGTACTCAGAGATATCGCTGTGTTATCTGTGGTGTTACATAGGACTGCAGGTGACTACTACATTATCTGTACTCAGAGATATCATTGTGTTATCTGTGGTGTTACATAGGACTGCAGGTGACTACTACATTATCTGTACTCAGAGAGATACCACTGTGTTATCTGTGCTGTTACATAGGACTGCAGGTGACTACTACATTATCTGTACTTAGAGATATCGCTGTGTTATCTGTGGTGTTACATAGGACTGCAGGTGACTACTACATTATCTGTACTTAGAGATATCACTGTGTTATCTGTGCTGTTACATAGGACTGCAGGTGACATCTACATTATCTGTACTAAGAGATATCACTGTGTTATCTGTGGTGTTACATAGGACTGCAGGTGACAGCTACTACATTATCTGTACTCAGAGATATCACTGTATCTGTGGTGTTACATAGGACTGCATGTGATTACTAGATTATCTGTACTCAGAGAAATCACTGTGTTATCTGTGCTGTTACATAGGACTGCAGGTGACTACTATATTATCTGTACTCAGAGATATCACTGTGTTATCTGTGGTGTTACATAGGACTGCAGGTGACTACTATATTATCTGTACTCAGAGATATCACTGTGTTAACTGTGCTGTTACATAGGACTGCAGGTGACTACCACATGATCTGTACTCAGAGATATCACTGTGTTATCTGTGGTGTTACATAGGACTGCAGGTGACTACTACATTATCTGTACTCAGAGATATCACTGTGTTATCTGTGGTGTTACATAGGACTGCAGGTGACTACTACATTATCTGTACTCAGAGAGATATCACTGTGTTATCTGTAGTGTTACATAGGACTGCAGGTGACATCTACTACATTATCTGTACTCAGAGATATCACTGTTATCTGTGCTGTTACATAGGACTGCAGGTGGCATCTACATTATCTGTACTCAGAGATATCGCTGTGTTATCTGTGGTGTTACATAGGACTGCAGGTGACTACTACATTATCTGTACTCAGAGATATCATTGTGTTATCTGTGGTGTTACATAGGACTGCAGGTGACTACTACATTATCTGTACTCAGAGAGATACCACTGTGTTATCTGTGCTGTTACATAGGACTGCAGGTGACTACTACATTATCTGTACTTAGAGATATCGCTGTGTTATCTGTGGTGTTACATAGGACTGCAGGTGACTACTACATTATCTGTACTTAGAGATATCACTGTGTTATCTGTGCTGTTACATAGGACTGCAGGTGACATCTACATTATCTGTACTAAGAGATATCACTGTGTTATCTGTGGTGTTACATAGGACTGCAGGTGACAGCTACTACATTATCTGTACTCAGAGATATCACTGTATCTGTGGTGTTACATAGGACTGCATGTGATTACTAGATTATCTGTACTCAGAGAAATCACTGTGTTATCTGTGCTGTTACATAGGACTGCAGGTGACTACTATATTATCTGTACTCAGAGATATCACTGTGTTATCTGTGGTGTTACATAGGACTGCAGGTGACTACTATATTATCTGTACTCAGAGATATCACTGTGTTAACTGTGCTGTTACATAGGACTGCAGGTGACTACCACATGATCTGTACTCAGAGATATCACTGTGTTATCTGTGGTGTTACATAGGACTGCAGGTGACTACTACATTATCTGTACTCAGAGATATCACTGTGTTATCTGTGGTGTTACATAGGACTGCAGGTGACTACTACATTATCTGTACTCAGAGATATCACTGTTATCTGTGCTGTTACATAGGACTGCAGGTAACTACTATATTATCTGTACTCAGAGATATCACTGTGTTATCTGTGCTGTTACATAGGACTGCAGGTGACTACTACATGATCTGTACTCAGAGATATCACTGTGTTATCTGTGCTGTTACATAGGACTGCAGGTGACTACTACATTATCTGTACTCAGAGATATCACTGTGTTATCTGTGGTGTTACATAGGACTGCAGGTGACAGCTACTACATTATCTGTACTCAGAGATATCACTGTGTTATCTGTGCTGTTACATAGGACTGCAGGTGACTACTACATTATCTGTACTCAGAGATATCACTGTGTTATCTGTACTGTTACATAGGACTGCAGGTGACATCTACTACATTATCTGTACTCAGAGATATCCCTGTGTTATCTGTGCTGTTACATAGGACTGCAGGTGACTACTACATTATCTGTACTCAGAGATATCACTGTGTTATCTGTGGTGTTACATAGGACTGCAGGTGACAGCTACTACATTATCTGTACTCAGAGATATCACTGTGTTATCTGTGCTGTTACATAGGACTGCAGGTGACTACTACATTATCTGTACTCAGAGATATCACTGTGTTATCTGTGCTGTTATATAGGACTGCAGGTGACTACTACATGATCTGTACTCAGAGATATCACTGTGTTATCTGTGGTGTTACATAGGACTGCAGGTGACATATACTACATTATCTGTACTCAGAGATATCACTGTGTTATTTGTGCTGTTACATAGGACTGCAGGTGACAGCTACTACATTATCTGTACTCAGAGATATCACTGTGTTATCTGTACTGTTACATAGGACTGCAGGTGACATCTACTACATTATCTGTACTCAGAGATATCACTGTTATCTGTGCTGTTACATAGGACTGCAGGTGACTACTACATTATCTGTACTCAGAGATATCACTGTGTTATCTGTGCTGTTACATAGGACTGCAGGTGACTACTACATTATCTGTACTCAGAGATATCACTGTGTTATCTGTGGTGTTACATAGGACTGCAGGTGACATATACTACATTATCTGTACTCAGAGATATCACTGTGTTATTTATGCTGTTACATAGGACTGCAGGTGACAGCTACTACATTATCTGTACTCAAAGATATCACTGTGTTATCTGTACTGTTACATAGGACTGCAGGTGACATCTACTACATTATCTGTACTCAGAGATATCACTGTGTTATCTGTGCTGTTACATAGGACTGCAGGTGACTACTACATTATCTGTACTCAGAGATATCACTGTGTTATTTGTGCTGTTACATAGGACTGCAGATGACAGCTACTACATTATCTGTACTCAGAGATATCACTGTGTTATTTGTGCTGTTACATAGGACTGCAGGTGACAGCTACTACATTATCTGTACTCAGAGATATCACTGTGTTATCTGTACTGTTACATAGGACTGCAGGTGACATCTACTACATTATCTGTACTCAGAGATATCACTGTGTTATCTGTGCTGTTACATAGGACTGCAGGTGACTACCACATGATCTGTACTCAGAGATATCACTGTGTTATCCAGGGTTGGCTCCAGGTTTTTCTGGGCCCTTGTAGGACAGAGCCTCAGCGGGCCCCTCATCCATCCACTATGCATAATCACTTGAGATGCCATACACAAACACACACTATTGACACAGACACTGACTAACTGACACTGAATGACTGACACACACTGACTGATACACACTGACTGCAACTGAATGACTGACACAGACACTGACTGACTGACACACAGCACTTACAGCTCAATCTTCTCCTTCTTCCTCTCTTCCTCCCTCTCTCTGTGCAGGTCCTGCTCCATTTCTTGTGTCTTCTGATGTTCAGGCCGCTCTCCCTGCATTACAGTGAGTGGGCAGAAAACTACAACACCGGACCCCTCTCCCTCTCTGGCCCCTAGAGGTGCTGTGGGCCCCGGCACTTGCCCAGGTATGCCCTGTGCTGACGCTGGCCCTGATGTTATCTGTGGTCTTACATAGGACTGCAGATGTTACAAGGACATGATGGTGTTTCTCATTTCCCCCTCCTCTCCTGGAAGCTGAGGTATGGCGGCTGTTTGATGGACTCTTTAGAATGTAGATCTGCTTCAGCTCTTCCTGTGCTTGGTCATGTGATACTAGTGTAACACACGCATTAGTCTCTATGGTTCCTGGTACTTATCACTCACCGATGCTGCGATGGTCACTGATGTGGCTGCAGGTAGACCGGTGCATGGTGTATACAGGGAGCGGATCAGAGATGATGATATACCATGACAGATCTCCCAGAGGGCCCTGACGTCTGACGGCAGCCAATGGCACACCTGACACTAATGACATCCTAGTGACAGCTGTGTGTGAGCACCATCCCACCAGTCAGTCTTCTGGGACGCAGTCAGATGAGGCCGTAGTTCTCCTCGTGGTGCTCTCTATACTGTATGTGCCGGAATTTCCATCACTCTGGATTGTATGATCTAGAAATCTTAGTGATCAACTGGCCAGAGAGCAATGATCCCTGGTGAGTTGGGTAACTATGGCACCACTGGCCATTCGGATGATAGTGGAATGAACATCAGTGTCGTAGCTGTAGGGGGCGCAGCAGTAGCCGTCACATCTAAGCCCTGGACAGGCCCGGACTGACAATCTGGCAAACCGGGCAAATGCCCTGTGGGCTGTCCAGATTTCCAGTCTGTAGGGGGGGGGGGGGGGCGCCAGGGCTGCAATGCTGATTGGTGCGCTGCTAATCGGAGGCTGAGGGCTGCTGCTGGACTCTGGGGGCCGCACACTGTCAGACACTTTGACTATGTCTGGCAGTGGTTGGCCCCCTTACTCGGGCGGAAGCCCTCAGCCTCCGATTAGCAGCTCGGCAACGGGAGGCCGCGGCGCTGCTATTCCAACTTCAGAACAGAAACGTACATGTCCTGCTCCCCAGCCTCTCATCTCCCGGTGCGGGATGTCTGTGTAGCCTCTATCCTTCTGCGTGCTTGTACAGAAAGTGCTCACAGGCAGAAGGATAGAGGCTACACAGACATCCCGCGCCGGGAGATGAGAGGCTGGGGAGCAGGACATGTACGTTTCTGGACTAAAGTTGTAATAGCAGCGCAGCTGTCTCCCGTCACTAATCGTAGGTTGAGGGCTGCCGCCAGAGTGGGGGGCCGACCACTGCCAGACGTAATCGAAGTGTCTGACCCCCAGTCCAGCAGCGGCATTGCTATTCTAACTACAGTACAGTGCTGCCAGTTGAGTAGCTGCCGGGGAATGCATGACAGGTGAGTTACTGTTTTTTTTTCTGTGGGGGCACAGAGGGGGTAATCTAAACGGTATAGAGTTACGGGGGAGAGTCATATATGGGGGTACAGAGGAGAGTCACATAAATTATATGAGGGTTCAGGGGAGAGTCACATAAATGATAGGGGGGTAAAGGGGAGGGTCACATAAATGATATGGGGGTAAAGGGGAGGGTCACAAATTATATTGGTGCACAGGTGGGGTTATACAAACAGCATGGGGGCACAAGGGGGTTAATACAAAGGATATGATGGCACAAGGGGTTTATATAGCTGACATTATACAAATGATATGTGGGCACAGGGGGGTTTATACAAATGATATAGACGCACAGAGGGTGTCCTATATACGGTATAGGGGCACAGGGGGTTTATACCAATGGAATGGGGGCACAGGATCTAAATACTATATGGAAGCACAGAGGGTGGCCAACTAGTATGAAGGGGCCTTATATATTTGACACAAAGTGGGGACTGTTACTCTGTCGGGCAATACAGAACACAAGTTTGTACAGAGGTGAGGATGGTGCTGAAGCAAGGAGGCTAAAATGTTTTTCTGGAAGATTCTGTGGGGGCGAGTTGAGGCTGGGAAAAGTCTTCATGATGGATTGAGCCAGATGGAAGGGAAAAGGAAAAGTGAACAACTCAGATCAGAAAAGACATCACCTGTGAGTCCCTGGATGTAACTGCAGTGTAATCAGTGATGTGGGGGTAGGATTAAAGTGTACCTGTTGCTTAAAAAAAACTTTTGAGATATCATAGAGATATGTAAAAAGTTTTGATCAATCTGAACACCCAGACCTGTACTAATTGGGAGAACGAGCGGGAGAAGACCACGTTGCAGCACGTCTTGTCCCGACTCATTCTCCCAATTGGCATGGGATCTGAACTGATCAAAACTTTTGACATGTCTCTATGATGTCTCTATATGTCAAAATTATTTTCAAACAGGTACACTTTAAAGGAGAAGTCCGGCGAAAATTTTTATTAAAGTATTGTATTGCCCCCCAAAAGCTATACAAATTACCAATATACATTTATTACGGGAAATGCTTATTAAGTGATTTTTTTTTCTGCACTTACTACTGCATCAAGGCTTCACTTCCTGGATAACATGGTGATGTCACTTCCTGGATAACATGGTGATGTCACTTCCTGGATAACATGGTGATGTCACTTCCTGGATAACATGGGGATGTCACTTCCTGGATAACAAGGTGATGTCACTTCCTGGATAACATGGTGATGTCACGACCCGACTCCCAGAGCTGTGCGGGTTGTGGCTGCTGGAGAGGAAGATGGCAGAGGGATGCTCAGTGTCCCTCCAGTGTCTTGTGTCCCTCAGTGTCCCCCGGCCATCATCCTCTCCAGCAGCCACAGTCTGCACAGCTCTGGGAGTCGGGTCGTGACATCACCATGTTATCCAGGAAGTGACATCACCTTGTTATCCAGGAAGTGACATCCCCATGTTATCCAGGAAGTGACATCACCATGTTATCCAGGAAGTGAAGCCTTGATGCAGTAGTAAGTGCAGGGAACAAAGCACTTTATAAGCATTTCCCGTAATAAGTGTATATTGGTGATTTGTATAACTTTTGAGGGGCAGTACAATACTTTAACAAAATTTTTTGCGGGACTTCTCTTTTAAGTTATGGGGGACCCAGACACATTATCTACACGTCTGAAATCTGCCGTCTGTGTCCACCTCTGCTGACAGCTTCCTTCTCACACATTAAATAGTTAAGATTACTAATACTATATGACACTCTATTAAAATTATTAAAGGGAACTAATCGGCATGATTGTGCTCATATAGTTCCCAACAGCACCCAATACACCTCCTGCACAGCTGCCTAACCATTTCAGCCATGTGTACATATCCATGAAAAACATGTTTTATTCCTGTGTGCAAGGTCAGGAGAGGGGCAGCAACTAGTGCTACACTTGTTTCTATATTACACTTTTATTTTTCTTCTGTGATAATTCTGTGATTTACATATGAGAGGAAATGGAGTAAAAAGGGACAAAGTAAAAAGTATTGTCCTGCGCAGAACAGTTGACGCAATGGTTGGGGGAGATTTGTATGTGGGCTGGTGGGGTTTGTGTGCCAGGGCTGCTTTTTAGTCCCAGTCTGGGCCTGGCCCTGGTGCCTGACGAAGCCCAAAGCCTACTTACATGGTAAGGGACACAGGACACTGGAGGGACACTGAGCATCCCTCGGCCATCAACCTCTCCAGCAGCTACAGCCCGCACAGCTCTAGAAGGGGGGTCGTGACATCACCATGTTATCCAGGAAGTGACATCCCCATTTTATCCAGGAAGTGACATCACCATTTTAATCATCCAGGAAGTGACATCACCATGTTATCCAGGAAGTGACTCTAAAGAAACAAAATAGCTGAGTGCACTAGGGTGTGTAGCGGGTGTAAATGGGAGGCTCCCAATCTCCAGATTGTGCTCCAGAAGTGCTTATAACACGGACAGCATCTGGTTACTGGATAAGATTTCACTCAACTCGGAGCTCTTGATCAACCATTTGCATCACCGGAGGCAGATAGGCGTGCAACCACGCAGCTGGATGATCCAAGAAGTGACATCACCATGTTATCCAGGAAGTGACATCACCATGTTATCCAGGAAGTGACATCACCATGTTATCCAGGAAGTGACATCACCATGTTATCCAGGAAGTGAAGCCTTGATGCAGTAGTAATTGCAGGGAAAAAAAACACTTTATGTGCATTTCCCGTAATAAATGTATATTGGTGATTTTTATAACTTTTGGGAGCAATACAATACTTTAATAAACATTTTTGTCTGACTTCTCCTTTAAACACTGTCTAGTTTTTTTTTGGAGCAAAGTTTACACCATCTTACTTGGCTTAAAGTCTGGGCGAATTTTTAGCCAGATTCAGGTGCATTTTTTATGCAAAATAGACCACACCCATTTAGACATAAACCACGCCCCTTTTTGTACCAGGCGAGAAAGTGTCAAAAAGTGTCTATAAAGCATAATAAACGTGGAGAAAAGTCAGGTGCGACACTTTTTCTGACAAAATTCTGGCGGACACACGTAAGTAAGTCTGTGCCAATGTGTTCCACTCGTTGGGGCAAGATCTTCTCATAGAACATTCAGCGACTTCTTGTCATCCTCGGCAGCTATTAGGTTTACAGTACCTCTACGATTAGTGATCCTTCTATCTTACCAAGTCGCTGCTGTTGTCAAGTTCTTATCCATCAGGGTATGTTCACATTAAGGAATAGGTGAGGAAATTGAAGATGAAAGTTTTCTGCTCTGGCAGAATTTGAGCAGAATTCGAGTCCCACTGACTTTTATAGGATTCCTCTAGCAGAATCCGCCCATAGAATTGATATGTCAATTCTTTGTGAGGACGGTGGAATCTGCCTAAATAGAATGGAGCCTAAAGGACAGGCAAATCTTTAAGCAGGAGGGCGAACGCATGAAATCCGCCGGAGGTTGTCCACATGGATTCTGTAGTGTGAATGTGCCCTTAGGGTGGAAAGCAGATTCGAGCGGAAATCCCATTGAACACAATGGGACATTGTTCTTATTAAAATCTATGTGTATAGTTTTTTTTTTAGATGCATTAGATTGATACAAGGTGCTGTTATTGTATTAGCTGTATGTCTGTCACGTTCCTTATCTCACAGCCTTGTGGCACATATTACTGGTACGGACAGGTCTGAATGTGCGGGAAGGATATAATCATATAGTCATATAATCATGTAACCTGAGGATCCAACATTCTGTTCATACAATCCGGGCTGTGTGCTATGTGATATCCATCAATGAATCGTGCCGTCACAGTCTGCCATTACCTATAATTATGCCCCTACATGTAATATGAGTTACTGCACCATGTAAAAGAAGAACTATAATTCCTGCACATGTGGTAGTCAGAGTCATGGTGGTGGAACTGGCTTGTTCCTACACATGTACAGTGATTGACAGGCCTGGGAAGATGTTCAGATGTAACATCCATCAGAGGTGTCACCTAGGAGCAATGGGAAAAAAAACCTTGCCGCATGGTCAGAGATGAAATACGGGGTTAATAGAGGAAGGAAAACAAAGACAAGGGCGTCCACTAACGAAGTCTGAGAGAACAGCCAGCAAAAAGTGACCCCAATCTGCTGTCCCTGTCTGTGACCTGCTCTGTCTGGCAGTGCCTAAGAACCCCCCCACCCCCGCTTTCTCTGATATATACTGTGTTCAAGAATAAATAGCGTTCACAGCAGTTTAAGGTGTAGTGTGCAAAAAAAGTAGGTTCGCAGTGACCAGGATACAACCGTTAAATGGTGGTGATAGTGTTTATGTTTTTTTGTTTGTACTTCATTCTATTCTTACGTACCAGGTTTTAGAGTGAAGAGTTGGGGTAAGGGGTCTCCCGGCGAGGAACCATAAGGGGGGTCTCTGCGACCACGACTGGAAGGTTGCTAGAGGGTTTAGTTGTAGTGGGGGATAATGGTGGTTTGGTCTCATGAGGGAGTTAAAATGGCTGCTGGAGTTAGTAGAGTGGGTGGGCTTAGCTGGGGGGCTTTGTGTAGAGACAAAGAGAATTAGCTAGGCAGCGGGAATACCTGTGGGAGGTATGTCAGGTGAGATAGGTGTGAGAGGGGGCGGGGTTAGGGGAATAAAAGGAGAGGGAGTGTAGGATGGGTTAAGCACTTTTTTGCAGGTCCCACCCTCCCACCCTGTTTGTGAGCATGGTTTTTGTATTGCTATGTTTTGTTATGGTTTTGTTATATTGCAGTTTTAATGTTTATGTAAGGCGGAAATCACGCTCCCCTTTTCCAGGTGGTTCCATTTGGTGAGGGGCCCCTTGCCGTGGTTTGGCTAGGCGGCTGCCTGCGGTCAATGGGGGAGGAATGGCCTAGGCGGGTCACCCTCACCCTCACCTTGGTTCCTGCGGAGAAGGAGGGCGTGATTTGTGTCGGGCCTCCCCATATGTGTAAGTTATAATAAAAGGCAGCAGATGCTGCCAAAAATTTTTGCCAAAAATGTGTGTGTGTTATTTATTTCTGTATTATGTAAGTTTTAGCAAGGGAGGGAGTGGGGTTAGCAGGTTCCCCCCTTAACATAATGGTGCGTGCGCACTTCCAAAATGCCAATGATTCCCTATGTTTAGGGTCCACAACGAGAGCCCCGAAGAGAAACTCCCTTAGGATCCTATTAGACAAGGCAATTTTTAACGATGACCAGTCCCAAATGAGAGCTGCCCGAAATTGTTCACACAAACAAATAGTAGTCTTTGGTACATCCTGCGATGACTTGGGACCCATACATGTCTATAGCAGCGATTGGTTGGCTAGATCAGATGACCCTGCCATATAAAACTCGGCGCCGGCAGCGCTCGCTTCAGACGCATGCTGTGAGAGATCAGGGACAGAGCTGCTGCTGGTCAGGGAGAGTGTCAGTGTAGGATATAGCGTTCCAGTAGGCAGGGTATATACTAGCAATACAAACACACAGACCTTTTCAGGGCTTAAAAGCTTTTATTAATACTATTACTACAGACTTCTGGCTGGGAGTTGCAGTGCTGCTACCGCGATTTAACCAGCACACTGTGGTGACCGGCTGCTGGCAGAAAGGCGACATTAGGTGTTGCATGTTCTATGCCATTCTTTTACCAGTACCTTCTACCTTTTTTCAATGTTGTAGCCGTTTTTAAGGCAGGATTGACCACAGCAGTAATGGACATCCATGTTCACTACTGCTGTGCCTGCCCTTGCCTCCATGTTGGCTATTTCTGGGCCTTTACTGGCATCCATGTTGACTACTGGTGTGCCTGCCCTTGCCTCCATATTGGCTATTTCTGGGCCTTTACTGGCATCCATGTTGACTACTGCTGTGCCTGCCCTTGTTTTTTTTTTTTATTTGTATAGCGCCTTAACTGGCATCCATGTTGACTACTGCTGGGCCTTATTTGGCATCCATGTTGACTACTGCTGGGCCTTAACTGGCATCCATGTTGACTACTGCTGGGCCTTAACTGGCATCCATGTTCACTACTGCTGGGCCTTAACTGGCATCCATGTTGACTACTCTGGGCCTTAACTGGCATTCATGTTGACTACTGCTGGGCCTTAACTGGCATTCATGTTGACTACTGGTGTGCTTGCCCTTGCCTCCATGTTGGCTACTGCTGGGCCTTAACTGGCACCCATGTTGACTACTGCTGGGCCTTAACTGGCATGCATGTTGACTACTGCTGTGCCTGCCCTTGCCTTCATGTTGGCTACTGCTGATCCTGCCTGGCCTCCATGTTTACTACTGTTGCTTCTGCCTGGCCTCCATGTTGGTTACTGTTGCTCCTGCCTGGCCTCTATGTTGGTTACTGTTGCTCCTGCCTGGCCTCCATGTTGGTTACTGTTGCTCCTGCCTGGCCTCCATGTTGGTTACTGTTTGCTCCTGCCTGGCCTCCATGTTGGCTACTGCTGCTCCCGGGAGTTCTCTGTGTGCTCAATGCCATGCTGTGCCTGGCCTAATTTTTGGGAGGCTCACTTGCTTCCTCACTCACTTTTAATGGTTCTCTGTGTGCTCACTGCCATGCTAGGTCTGGTATAATTTTTGGAAGGCTGACTGGCTACCGCTTCTACCGTGTTCACTCTGTCCTCACCGCCAAGCTGTGTCAGGCTGACATTTATGGCTGGTTCATGCTATACTACCTCTGTTTTAATGGTTTAATGGTTCTCTGTGTTCTCACTGCCATGCTGTGTCAAGCTGAGTTTTTGGGTGGTCCATATGCCTACCTCTGTTTTAACCAGGCTGTTGCACAGAATTTGGCATAATGGTGCCATTAGACAGCCTCAGAGGCATGCATACATGCTGCCCCTGCTGTTTCCTGTCCATTTCCGTGGTGTTTCCATCATTTTCTGAGGTTGACAGGTTTTCACAAGACCTTCCACCTACCAAACTTGGGTCCCCTGCAAAAATGCTTGAGTCTCCCATTGACTTCAATGGGGTTTGTTACTCGAAACGAGCACTCGAGTATCGGGAGATATCGAGTAACGAGCACCCGAGCATTTTAGTACTCGCTCATCACTAGTCATTACTTACCACTGTTACTACGATCGTTTACTTCATCTGATCCCAGCAAGTGAACGAACAATGTGGAATTACACGGAACGATTAGTGAACAAATGTGGAATTACAGTGAACGATTAACGATGATTTTTTATTCAGCCCAAAAGAAGCGATCAATGACACACAAACGATTCTACCATTGTTGCCTGCATTCACATGAAACAATTATCATTGAAATTCAAAATTTTTCGCATGATAATCATCCCCTGTATTAGGGCTTTTAGTCTACACAAGCTTGGTACGCACTGTAATGGGGGAGGTCATGTAGATTCACAAAGTACCTGCAGCCTAGAATGGAAAGCATTCAGGGACAGCTTGTCCAGTGAGGGTTTGGGGATATCTTGTCCAGTATGAGTTTATGGACAGCTTTGCCAGTAAGAGTTCAGGGACAGCTTGTGCAATGGGTGTTTGGGTATATCTTGTTCAGGAAGGGTTCAGGGACACTTTGTCCAGTAAGAATTTTTAGTATTTGGCGATATCTTGCCCATTAAGAAATCAGAAACACTTTGTCCAGGGAGAGTTCAGGGACAGCTTGTCCAGGGAGAGTTCAGGGACAGCTTGTCCAGGGAGAGTTCAGGGTCAGGTTGTCCAGAGGGTGCACCAGTGTTCCTCATGCCTGAGGGTGTTGGGTCTGGAGGCCTCCTGCTGCTGTTAGTTATAGAGGAAATCTATGCTCATAAGGGAAGGGGGTTCTATGTGATCAGAATTGCTGTGCGTAAAAAGAGAAAGATGGCAAACATGATAAAAAGAGGCAGTAGGCTAAGCACAAGACCAGGTACCCGTCTGAGCTAGTAAGTAAAGTAGGAGTACAGCCTAGTCCACATCTGCTACATATACTGCTCTGCTGCAATAAATGTTCATTGGGCCATTGCTTCTGTATGTATCTGGAACTTGTAGTCGCGGAGCATCAGCTCCAGCAGTCGTCAAGCTCTTTAAATGAATCTCCCTGTTTAATCGACTTTACCAAACAGGTTATACATATGTACTAGGGATGAGCGAACCTAACCGTTACGAACCAGATTCGTTACGAACTTTGCAAAAAGTTCGGTTCGGTACCGAACCGAACTTTCGAAAAGTTTGTTACGAAGTTTGTTAAAACCGCAACGGCGTCGCAAAACTGTATTGTTTTCACAGAATGGAAGAGGATATAAGGAATTATTACTCTTATAATCCCTTTTATCCTGTTATTATGTGAATATCAAGGTGTGTGACATCACTACAGGAACAGGAAGTGCCTGAGCGTCCATGCTCTTTCTCATTGTGTGTCTAGACTGCAGAGAGAGAGGAGCTCAGTGCTAGTTAGGGAGGGAAAGCACATAGATAGATAGGCAAACAAGTAGATATTTACAGGGAGGTAGAGAGAGGGAGAGATAGGCAGAGATAGGAAGTAAAAAGACAGAGAAAAGTGAGACGAGTCAGAACCAGCTACCGACTGAGATGAGAGGCTAGTTGTTGCTGCTGTGGTGGGTGCCGTCAACCCCCATATAGCTGCAACCAAAAAACTTCATAAAAAAAAACTAAAAAAAAAAAAAGTTTGTTCGTTTGTGATACCCTGTACATTGCTGCTTTGTTGGGTGCTGTCAACCCTGTATAGCTGCAACCCACAAAGTTGTTAAAAAAACCCTAAAAAAGTTTTAAAAAAAAGGTTGTTTGTTTGTTCGTTTGTGCTAACCTGTACATTGCTGCTTTGTTGGGTGCTGTAAACCCCGTATAGCTGGCTGCAACCACAAAAGTTCTTAAAAAAGTTCATTAAAAAAAGTTAAAAAAAGGTGTTAAAAACACAAAAAAGTAAAAATTAAAAAAAAAAAGGTGTTTTGTGATTACCTGTACCTTGCTACTTTGCTGGCTGCCGCCAACCCACAAGATTGTCACTGAAAGTTTGTGCCTTGCGGCCAGTAGCTTCTTTCATTTCCCCCCCCAAGCGTCCTACATCCAGCACTTCACAGGCAGGGACTGCAACAGGCGGTGAGGCTAGGAGAAGTGGCAGCACCAGGCCCGGTGGCAGCCGGGGCAACGGGCGTGGCAGCAGGGTGCAGCTACCGCAGACACCCAGTGGTTCTGTAAGAACCACACAGCCAGCGGTTCTACATTGGCTTACCCAATCCTCCACTTCCACCGCCCAAAGCTCCCAAACGAGGTCGGCTGGATCATCCGACACCACCTTTACATGGGACGGTCAGCGAGAGTCCTCTGCCCCGTCCCCTGTTATTACTATGCCACTCACCTTTGGGGCACCTTCTGCCAGGGAACTGTTGGCAAATCTTCATCTGCCATTGGAGGGGCATCCAGTGTTACACCTGAGATCCTGTCCCAGCCACTGCAGGACAGTAGCAGTGGTGGTGATGATGATGTCGCTGATCTGCGTGGCGCCCACAAGCACCCTTATCCTCAGCGTCATAAGGGGAGGAAATTGAGGTGTTACCGAGACGGCAACATCCCACTGGTGCAAGGAAGCGAGGCACAAGAGGGAGGGGTAGAAGACAACCTACCAGGCAGAGTCCATTTCCTCCAAGCCTTGGTCCTGAGAGGGGACCCTCAGGCAGCGGTAGCAGTGAACAACCAGCAAGACCCCCCGTGGCTGGCAGCAAACCACGGTCCTCTGTCGTCTGGGGACAGATAAGCACATCGCTCTGTGCCTGCTGTGCAATGAGAGGTTCAGTCGTGGTAGGGGTGATAATCTTGGGACAACATCCATGAGGAAGCACATGGAAAGGCAACACGAACAGGCCTGGAAAAACCGTGACCTCAATACCACCTCCTGTCAGGAGTCACCATACACTGCAGATCCCATCATGCAGCATCCTCTCACTGGAACTCAGGCCTCATCAGCCTCAGTTGCCAGCAGCAGCACAGTCTCACTGCCATCTACACCCCTAATGAGGCAGCAATCCCTGACCGAGTCCATGGCCAAACGTCAGGTGTACTCCAGCAGCCATCCCATGGCACAGAAACTGACCGGACACCTGGTTAAGCTGCTGGTGCTTCAGTCCCTGCCTATTAATGTTGTGGACTCCCAGCCTTTCAGGGATTTTGTGGCGTGTGCGCACCCCAGATGGCGAGTCCCCAGCCGCCACTAATTCTCTGGCAAAGCTGTCCCATCACTGCACAGTTATGTGAAGAGAAAGGTTGGGGACCCATTGGGACTCTCGGTGTCCAAGACCGTGCACCTGAGTGCTGATGTCTGGTCCTCTAATTATGGGCAAGGGCAGTACATGTCTGTTACTGCCCATTGGGTCAACATCCTCCCAGGAGACCATCATGAATTTGGCCCATTCTTGCCACTTTCACCTCCACGGTGCTTTAGGGGGCCAGCAGCGGGTAGCACAAGTTCTGCCTCTACCACCACTGCAGTCCAACCCACCTTGGTGTCTTACCACCAATGTCAGGCCCGGCGCTCTCAGGCTGTTCTCCATTTGGTTAGCCTTGGTGAACGAAGCCACAGTGGGCAGGAGCTCCTCCGGACCATCAGGAAGGAGATAGCTGAATGGCTGACCCCACGTTGACTAACGGTGGGAAGTGTCGTAGCGGACAATGGGAGGAACATTGTCTCTGCAGTTCAGCGGGGAGGGCTGACTCATAGACCTTGTATGGCACATGTGATCAACCTCATAGTGCAGAGGTTTCTCCGATCATTTCCTGCACTACATGACCTTCTGAGGATGTCACGTAGAGTGTGCAAACATTTCAGCCACTCCTATGCTGCAAGGAACACCCTGCTCAGAATCCAGAGACAGCGCGTTATGCCCCAACATCGGCTAATCTGCGACGTGCCAACCCGCTGGAATTCTGCCCTCCATATGCTCGACTGCCTGTACGAGCAAAGGTCAGCCGTAACAGACTACCTCATGGGGCAATCAGGCAGCTTCACGCCACACTGCGACTTCCAAGTAACACACTGGAAGTTAATGCGGGAAGTCTGCCAATTGTTGATCCCTTTTGAGGACGCGACTCTCTTTGTGAGCAGGCAGGACTATGGGATCAACGACATCATCCCACTTCTCCATGTTCTGGAAAGTGCACTGAGCAACATCATCAGCGAGGATTCCCAGGCCACAATTCCAAGGCTGAACATCGCCTTGAGTCCAGAGCTGGATGAAGTGCAGATGGAGGTTGAGGAGGAGGAAGATGTCTACGCCCAGCCATTCCGCACACCGCCACCTGGCTTCTCTGCCTCTCCATCACAGGAGGAGATGGAGGATGAGGTGGTAGAGGAAGAGCAGGAAGACCCCAGCAGACCCTGGAACTATACCGAGGACAGTGGAGAGGAGAGGCGCTCATTGTCCTTGGTGCAGATGGCAAGGTGTCTGCGGGAGTGTTTGCAGAATGATAGCCAGATTGTGGACATCCACCAGAGGGACCAATACTGGCTGGCCACCCTGTTGGACCCTCGCTTCCGCCGCAAAATGGCAGAATTCTTCCCGCCATCACAGAGGGAGGCTAAACTGGTGTACTACAAAGACATGCTCACCAGTCAGTTGGTCTCAACTTACCTGCGAGACCAGCCAGGTTCCCAGACAACATCCTCTGGGGGGGAACCAGCGCACTCCACTCCCACCACCACTAGTGGAGGCGTCAGAAGTCGCTACAGCCTGCAAGCCCTCATGAGCAATTTCATGCAGCCAGCTGTTGAAGAAAGGACACAGCACCGGACTCATGGCGTGGACCAGCATGAGCTCAGCCACCAGGTCACTGCCTACCTTGATTCCACCCTGCCCCAAAGTGTCACCGACCCTGTGCAGTACTGGGCAGAAAAACTGGAGATTTGGCCTCAACTGGCAGAGTTTGCCTTGGCTCTGCAGTCCTGCCCAGCCAGTAGTGTGGCGTCAGAGAGGGTATTTAGTGCGGCGGGTAACATCGTAACACCGCAAAGAACGAGGCTCTCTTGCCACAGTGTGGAGATGCTGACGTTTGTGAAGATGAATTGTGCCTGGATTACATCGGATTATACCACCCCCTGCCTGATGTGAATGACTAAGTCATCAGTCACCCGTCTTGCATGGCAATCCGTGTGTCCAAGAAATTGATGTTAATATCCTAAATATGTGCCCAACGTAAAAATCCTTAATTTAACTTATTAAGTGATGTTCCCCCCTTAGACCCCAATTTTTTTTAAAAAAAATCACCTTAAAAATTCCCTACTTAATTCGGATAGATTTGAAAAACAGATCCCTATTTCCAGATTTGATGCCCATGGTGTGTTGGCCATTTAACATCTTAATTAAATGCCGCACACCAGTGCACCGTCCAACCCATACCCCATACTTATCCTTTAAGCCAGCTGGTGACAGCACTTGAAAAACACAAAAGCATACAGCCATTGGATTGGACGCTACACTCGGTTAGGACATCAAACTGGTGTTAAGAAAATAAATATATATATATATATATATATATATATGTGTATCGCCAACAGCCATAGGCCCAGATTCAACAGGTTTGACACCAGAGTAATTGCGTTAATTTGTAAAGCAAGTGCCAGTGAGGTGTCAATTTAATGAAAATTGGACATGTATTTTTGGATAATGGAACTGGGGTAAAGCCTTCTTGAATCTGTTCCTTTTTAAATGTCCTTTCTTCACCTCATGGATTCTGTAGGTGAGGTTCTATGTCTATTTTACCGTATCCTGCTAGACTAGGTGTAATGTTAGAGGTTTTTTTTTTTAACGTTGACTGTCCTGTGCTGAACTCTACATCAACATGTTGTTGTCATGTTTAAAGAATGATTTTTACAAACGTGCATATCCTTAGCTTCAAACTTCAGTTGTCTGTACTAGGTCCTTCTGGGTCCAAAAGAATACTACTCCTACTAATGCCCCCACCGTCAATTGTCTATTTGGAAACATACTGGGTGGAAACTGCCTTCTCAACTTGTGTGTTTGTAACAATACTGGCCTGAGAGCCATCAACTGCTGCCTTCTCCTGCTCCTCAACTGGTCTGTTTTTAATAATACTGACATTAAATCAATCAACTGCTGCCTCGCCTCCTCCTCCTCAAGTAGCCTCTCCTCGATAATACTGGCCTTGAATCAATCAACTGCTGCCTCATCCTCCTCAATTAGCCTCTCCTCGATAATACTGGCCTGGAATCGATCAACTGCGTCCTCCTCCTCAAGTAGCCTCTCCTCGATAATAGTGGCTTTGAATCAATCAACTGCTGCCTCCCCCTCCTCAATTAGCCTCTCCTCGATAATACTGGCCTTGAATCGATGAACTGCTGCCTCCTCCTCAAGTAGCCTCTCCTCGATAATACTGGCCTTGAATCAATCAACTGCTGCCTCATCCTCCTCAATTAGCCTCTCCTCCATAATACTGGCCTGGAATCGATCAACTGCTGCCTCCTCCTCAAGTAGCCTCTCCTCGATAATACTGGCCTTGAATCAATCAACTGCTGCCTCATCCTCCTCAATTAGCCCCTCCTCGATAATACTGGCCTTGAATCAATCAACTGCTGCCTCATCCTCCTCAAGTAGCCTCTCCTCGAAAATACTGGCCTTGGATCAATCAACTGCTGCCTCCTCCTCAAGTAGCCTCTCCTCGATAATACTGGCCTTGAATCAATCAACTGCTGCCTCATCCTCCTCAAGTAGCCTCTCCTCGATAATACTGGCCTCGAATCGATCAACTGCTGCCTCCTCAAGTAGCCTCTCCTCAATAATACTGGCCTCGAATCGATCAACTGCTGCCTCCTCCTCCTCAAGTAGCCTCTCCTTGATAATACTAGGCTGGAATCGATCAACTGCTGCCTCCTCCTCAAGTAGCTTCTCCTCAATAATACTGGCCTTGAATCAATCAACTGCTGCCTCCTCCTGCTGCTCAACTTGTCTCTTCTCAACAATACTGGCCTGAGAGGCGAGCAATCTACTGCTGCCTCCTCCTGTTCCTCGACTTTGCTCTCCTCTCAGGCAATTATTGTTGAGAAGAGACAAGTCGAGGAACAGGAGGAGGCAGCAGTAGATTGCTCGCCTCTCAGGCCAGTATTGTTGAGAAGAGACAAGTTGAGCAGCAGGAGGAGGCAGCAGTTGATTGCTCTCCTCTCAGGCAATTATTGTTGAGAAGAAACATCAACTGCTGCCTCCTCCTGCTCAACTTGTCTCTTCTCAACAATACTGGCCTGAGAGGCGAGCAAGCTACTGCTGCCTCCTCCTGTTCCTCGACTTGTCTCTTCTCAACAATAATTGCCTGAGAGGAGAGCAATCAACTGCTGCCTCCTCCTGCTGCTCAACTTGTCTCTTCTCAACAATACTGGACTGAGAGGCGAGCAATCTACTGCTGCCTCCTCCTGTTCCTCGACTTGTTTCTTATCAACAATACTGGGTTGAGAGGTGAGCAATCAACTGCTGCCTCCTCCTGCTGCTCAACTTGTCTCTTCTCAACAATACTGGCCTGAGAGGCGAGCAACCTACTGCTGCCTCCTCCTGTTCCTCGACTTGTCTCTTCTCAACAATACTGGCCTGAGAGGCGAGCAATCAACTGCTGCCTCCTCCTGCTGCTCAACTTGCCTCTTCTCAACAAAACTGGCCTGGGTGCAATCAAGTGCTGCCACATCCTCCTTGTAAAAAAAGTTTTTCAATATTTTTTGTCACTATTTTGACACTTTAATTCACTATTTTTATTAATATTATTCCTATTAGTATTATTATTTTTTTTTTTTCATTATTTTTCAATTTTTTCCCCCCACTTTTTTCATTGTAATATCAACTGCAACTAAATGAAACTATACCCTATCACACTCCCAATATTGTAGCTGTGTAACGCCTGGAGTAGTGGATCCACTGGACCGTCACTAGCAATGGCACTAACCTCACCAGGGAGCGGAGTCTAAGGGGCCGCTGGTTTTCACCAGAGCCCGCCGTAAGGCGGGATGGACTTGCTGCGGCAGGCGACCCCCAGGTCGCTACCCCTGGCTTGGTTGCTAGTGACGGCAGGCGAGGCGTGGCAGGAGCAGTAGGCAGGAGATGGTGCTGGCAGAGGTCTGTAGGCGTAACCGCAGGTGACAGGCTGAACACAGGAGCAATAGTGTAACAGAGGAGCAGGAACCAGGAACGAGGACTAGGGACCAGGTAGCGGACAGGAATCAGGAACAAGGACTAGGGACAAGGTAGCGGACAGGAATCAGGAACAACAGGGAGCTGGGCCAAACGCTATGGGAAGCATGTAGAGGCTCCAACACCTGGAAGGGGGCAGGGCTGGAACTTATAGGGGAGTGATTGACATACAAGCCAATTAGGAGCGCACTGCCCCTTTAAATCCGAGACAGCCGGCGCGCGCGCCCTAGGAGGCGGGGACACGCGCGCTGGCCGGCACATCGGGTGACAGGAGCGGGGCGAGGTAAGGCGCCCCCCGGGGCCGAACTAGTAGCAGAGCCGGGTCCCTGCACATGGACCCCGGCAGCTGCATGGAGAGGTCGCGGCGGCGGCCTGGAGCACGGGACGCCGTGGCTGCCCTGACAAGCTGCAATTATTCAGCCGTTAGAGCAAGGTTGGTTTTCGATTCAGACCAATCCAAACTTCCCGAAAGTTCGCCGGATCGAACCGAACCGAACTTTTGAAAAGTTCGCTCATCCCTAATATGTACCATGTGCTAGGAACAGTACAGCCGGGTGACCCCATTTTCTCTGTGAGATGTGGTTTGGAGTGGGAAATTGTGGCCATCGTGAAGGGCAGTGACACCAATCGAGATTGGGCAACCTACACCCACCCCATCTTGAAAACATTGTATACAACCTGACTGAGATCACAATAGACATGTAAAAACATTCAACAGAACATCAACCTTATAGACAGTGATATCAACACAAGGACATGGACCACCTTCTACGGTACATGAACATGTTTTGCAGGAAGATGAAGTCTAATGATCAATACTCATTGTACAAATGATGACAACCAATGGCCATGGTCCTTACAATACAGACAGAGGTTATAGAAAACTGGTCACAAACAATTCCTGACCTTTAAAAATTTTCGTGTTTCTTTGTCTTGGCCTTAAGATGAAAGGTCTGCAAAATCTTTTCTCGCATCTTCTTCACTTTCAGGCCATAGATGAGAGGATTTAGGAGTGGGGGACCCACTATCACCTGCACGGACATGACTGTCCTAACCTCATAGTTAAAATTTTCGGGTATAAAGCGATAGACAAGGAGTTCAAAGAATAAATTAGATGCAAAGTTCGCAATGGAAATCAAGTGGGGCATACAGGTCTGTAAAGCTTTTGCTCGGAAGTCCTTGGAAGATTTTTTACAAACCCTTAGGATCTGAATGTAAGAAATCACAATCAGCATTGGCATAAAGGCCGTAAAGGATGAGGCGATGAAGAGTCCATAGACATTATTGAAAGTTATATCGATGCAAGAGAGTCTTACCACTGACCAGTTGTCACAGTAGACCTTCAGTATGATGGTATCACACAGAGGAAGTCTAACGGTCAAGACCATGTGGACGCCAACCAGGATGATGGTATACAACCAAGCCAAAGTAACCAGTCTGAAGACATTGGCCAAGGTCATTATGGTATTGTATCTCAGCGGGTTACAGATACACACATAGCGATCGTAGGCCATGACGGTTAGGATGGTCATTTCACATCCTGCATAGGTATGGAGGCAAAACACTTGTATCAAGCAGCCCGAGTAAGTGATTGTCTTAAGATTGTTCATTAAATTGAACATAAGGTAGGGTAAGAAGGCGGTGGTGCCATATATTCCATTAAAACACAGCATGGCCACAAAAATGTACATTGGCTCCTGTAGTGCCTTGTGTAACAGGACATTCATGATGACCGAACAATTGAAAAATATAACCAGAAGGTAAGCCAGGAAAGCTGCAAAGCTGTAGAGATATCGCATCGATGTCATCTCACCAAAGCCAAGGATAAGCATTGTGAAGTGAGGAAAAGTGACGTTCTCCATGGTCCATAACACCACAAGTCCAACCAAGGTTATATGATGGCATGTAATCAATATTATTTATTTAGCATTAAAACAACCTGCTGAAGGAAGAGGAGCTCCAAGAAAAGTTGTTCTCTGTCATGACCGACTCATGGATCGTTCTCATACAATGTCATGACATACAATGAACATAACTCTGTAGTATAACTGAAAACATACATCGCTGTATCTCAACTTCAAAAACACCCCGAGGTATGCTGCAGATCTTCAAATAAAAGAGAAAGACAGAAATGGGAAGATGTTGGACAAAGAACACGAAAAAAAATGTAAAGGTGGTAGGAGTAAAAAGAAGAGACCACAGGAGGGCAGAACATGGGTCAGAGTCTTGGCTTACATTACTACTAGCAATCTATATTAATGGATTTGGCCCAATGGGCCCTAGAGGTCAAATTTCCACAACTTAGGAAATATCCTTTGTAGTACCATCAGGAAATGGGACAAGTTAGGACAAGTTGGGACAAAAATTTGCAACTTTTTTCCTTGATAAATGCCCTCCATGTTTTCCCCATAGGTCTCAGATAAAGTCGCATTTTAGATTGTTGTGGCTCTTTGTACTTTTTTTTATTGTAAAAAGGTGAGACGTCATCACAGGCAGGCTCTATACATAGATCGCCGATAACACTGATCTATGCTATGGCATAGCATAGATCAGTATATGCAATCTAATGATTGCATGTTTTAAAGTAAAAAAAAAGGCAGTGAAAAAAAAGGTTTTTAAAAGTATTATATATCATAGCGTGCAGAATTGTCCAATCTATAAGGATATTACATTATTGTTCCTGCACAGTGAACGACTTAAACGAAAGAAGAAAAAAAAACACACCAGGATTGATGATTTTTAAAAATTATATATCAGAAAAAAGTTTAATAAAAAGCGATTAAAATTTTTCTATTACACCAATGTGAAATTAATAAAAACTAGAGATCATGGTGCAAAAACTGACACCCCCAACCAGCCCTGTAAGTGGAAAAATAAAAGCGCTATGGCTCTTAGAAGGTGGGGAGGAACATTGCACTAATTTAGCCTGGACATCCTGGCACGAATTACCTCGGTCTTGAAGGGGTTAAATACTTTTACATTAAAATTAACTTCCTTCAACAATAATAAAAAGGTTAATATATAATTTATTTGGATATTATTTTGCTATAATTCTGCATATTCTGCTGGAGTGAATTACGACCCTCACCTGTGAAGCTGATGCCAGGACCCAGTGCCGTGTGCCTCCAATATTATCCAGTCAGTCGCTTTTATTTCCTCGCTCATTGGAGATAGAAGCCAAATCCCATCTGCTAATCATTAAATTTTAATGAACGCAAAGAATTATTTATTTATATGTTTCACAACTGGGACAGGGAATTGCTAAGATGGCAACAAATGTACACAGGGGCTCGGTTACGTCAGACAATGAGGAACTGATAGAAGTTCACTCTATATAGTAACAGTTGCTGCAGTATCCATAGAAGGGAGCCGCTGACTTTAGCTAGGGTCAGGGTACTTGGCTGCCCAGATTGTCCAGTGGTTAAAAGGGTACTCCAACACTTAAAGTGTACCTGTCATTTCAACAAACTTTAACATGTTGTAACCACATGTCAGAAGTTTGTATCGGTGAGAGTCCCGGTGCTGTGACTCCCGCCGATCACTAAAGTAAAGGGGCAGATGGACTTAGCACCATGCTCTCTGTCCCTTTGTCTAAAGTAGCAGTGGACAGAATTATAATGGATAATATATAATGGTCTCAGCACCCAGACCCCCACCCGAAACAAACTTCTGACGTGTGGCTATAGCATGTCAAAAGTTTGTTGAAATAACAGGTACACTTCACCAACCAACTTCCCCCACTTGTTTAGGCAGACGCTACTATCCTGCAGATGTTATAAACTCAGACAACCCCTTTATATTGGTCAGGACCGTATTTACCATTAGGCACCTGGTTCCTAGGACAGCACCTTGCAGGGGGGCAGGAAACAACCCTTTTTTTTTTTTTTTTTTAGTCCGCCACCTCCCGTTCAGATTCTGCACCTCAGTAGGACAAAGCTACCAGTAAAAAAAGGTCTACATGTCCTACTGCAGAGTGCAGGTAACTGGGAAGACTTGGACACCTAGCTACACTCAGACAACCACGGCTGGGGCTCTTACTACCCTACTGGGATGGGTTCTATGATACCAGACACGGTCTAAACGTGACTACGAGTATCACTTCACTACATTGGGTTAGGGCTCTTCTGACAAACTCCTCTTCTCTACAAGCACTGCTACAACTTCTTCTTCTACTCTCCTCAAGCACCTACCTCAAGCACTCAAGTGTGTGTAAAGATTTCTACTGCCTGTGAAACGTGTGCTGTGAAACTGCAAAACTTTACAGTAAAGTTGTTATATTTTTATACTAAAGCACGGGACTCTGCTCATCTCTGTTCGCACCTGCACCTGTACACACACCACCGCACACCTTGGTTTACTTTCCCCCCTTCTGTGGGTGGTGGTATAGATGATCCAGGTGGATCAGTTGCCACTCAGGTTTGCCGTGACAAGAGCTCAAGGCACCCTCTACAACCCGGCAGGTTACCGACCATTTTGGGGAGCACAGCCAGCCGCATACAACAAAGCAGGTATCAACATCAAACCTGTGTGCTGAACTTGGACTGGCGTCACGGCAATAACATCACTAGCCGTACACCACAGAATTGGCGTCAAGGGCTATTTCAAATAGTGGCCGAGTACCACACATACGTCTATTGGTTACTGTATGAGTGTCTGGTAACTGCTGCATGTGGGAACGCGGCCTAAGACTAATCAGATATCAATATGATGTTCAGAAACTAGAAAATAATGAAGCTAATTGGTGAAGATGAGGTGTCTGCAGGTGTAGTGCCAGGGGCAGCAGCTGGTGATACCGCCCTGATCGTGGGTAGTAACTAAAGATGAGCGAACTTTTCAAAAGTGCGGTCCGATCGGACTTTCGGATTTTTTCGGAACGTTCGGTCCGACCGAATTTCAGATTTCTTTGGATTTCATAGTGTAAAGCATCTATATGATATGGGGGTAGTGTATTTGGTTGAATTTAGGGCTCTACATGTCAGTAACATCATTATCTTTTCGATATCTCTAAGTCAATTTTTTTTTAGACTTCAATATTCACCATTACAGGGTCTATGCAGGAAACTCACCATTACAGGGTCTATGCAGGAAAAAGGTCACAAATGCAGTGAAGGAGCAGCAGTTGTCATTGGAGGCCAGTGGAAGTCCAGCAATAGTCATTTGAGGCCAGTACAGGAGCAGCAGTAGCCAACATGGAGGCCAGGCCGGAGCAGCAGTAGCCAACATGGAGGCCAGGCAGGATCAGCAGTAGCCAACAGGAAGGCCAGGGCAGGAGCGGCAGTAGCCAACATGTAGGCCAGGGCAGGAGCAGAAGTAGTCAACATGGAGGCCAGTGAAGGCCCAGCAGTAGCGTATATGGAGGCCAGGGCAGTTGCGGCAGTAGCCAACATGAAGGCCAGGGCAGGAGTAGCAGTTGTAATGGGGTGACATGAGCAGCGAAAGCAGAATAATGATGTCCATGGACAGGCAAGAGGTAGCAGGGCAGCAGCAGCAGGAATGGTGGAATGAACAGTACGGTCTAGTTCACATATAGGCCATAATAGAAGCAGAAAAGGTCCTACATCTTGGTGACAACACGACCAAATCCTACTCTGTGGTATCAGGATTAGGTGTCACAAAGTCCTTATCTATCCATGTGGCGTTCATTTTGATGAAAGTCAGACGTTCCACACTATCACAGGACAATCTGGTTCTCCTGGGACTGACAATAAGACCTGCTGCGCTGAAAAGTCGCTCGGCCGGACAGGAGAGTATGTCTAAAGCAAATTCAGCGAGTTGTGGCCAGACATCTAATTTTCCCACCCAGTAGTCCAGAGGTTCTAGCACGTTAGGTGGCAAGGTAGAGTCCAAAAACACCTGGACTTGCTGTTTGAGGTGTGCTGCCATGTCCTGCTGCTGTGCGGGTGCTCCTGTTACCCCTGCCTGTGGCTGCATGAAAGCGTGCATCATGGACATCAGGGTCAGACTGGTGCCACTGCTCATGCCACCCAAGCTGCTAGAGGAGGATATGGAGGAGGCAGCACTGCTGGTGTGGCCCTGGTGTGAATGGCGTGAATGAGAGCGTCGTGTTCCAAAGGCTGCCACTAACTGTGCACCCAGCTCCTCTCTATAATAATTCTTTTTTCCCTCCCGTTGGGAAGTGTGAATAATTTCACACAGCTTGTTGCGATACCGTGGGTCCAGTAGTGTGGCCAGCAAGAACTCGTCCCATTGACGAATCCTTTGCAAGCGTGGGTCGGCCCAAAATCAACATGTGCTAAGCCATTTCCACCAGGGAGTGGGAAGGAGTCCCCACCTCCGTCTTCACAGCATACTGCCAATGGGTACTGCCTCCATCCTCCTCATAGCCCTGCATATCCTCCTCTGGCCCACCTTTGGTCTGGCAGGAAGGCTCATCTCCTTCTCCTCCACCCGTCTCCCCTAAGAGTTCCTGTGCGTTCAGGTCCTCCTCCTCCTCAACTTCCTCTCCCTCCTCCTCCGCCAAGCCTTCCTCCAGCGACCCAGGCTGTGACAGTGGCAAGACTTCTTCCCCCTCGCCACTGAGTTGCATCAGCATCAGCTCCAGTACATGAAGCATGGGTATGATGGCACCCAGTCCTGTGTCTTGCCCACTGACCAGAAAGGTGGCCTCCTCAAAGGGTCGTAGCAAGCGGCAGGTGTCACTCATGAGCTGCCACTGGCCGAGCTCCAGGTTAAACAAGGGAGTCGCCGTGTCTGCCTGCATCAAGAGGAAATCAGTCAAGGCCTTCCTCTGCTCATAGAGCCGGTCCAGCATGTGGAGGGTGGAGTTCCACCTGGTGGCTACATCGCAAATGAGATGATGGTTGGGAAGACCATTCCTCTGCTGCAGGTCGTTACACAGCTTTCGAGCCATTGACAGCACAGTCTGTAAATGGGATGAAGACTTTAGAAAGTGTGGAACTATTAGGTTTAAAACATGTGCGATACACGGGGCATGCCTCATACCTTCTCGATGCAGCGCGGAGAGAATGTTGCTCCCATTGTCACTTACCACCGTCCCAACTTTAAGATGGCGGGAGTCAGCCACGAGAGGATTTCCGTCTCGAGCAGGCAGTGCAGCTCTTCCCCTGTGTGTCTCCTTTCACCCAGGCAGGCTAGGTGCAGCACAGCGTGACACCTCCGTGCTACACCCAAATGGTACAAGGGAGGAACACTGGCGGTTGAGGAGGTTTTGGACCTACTGGAGGAGGTGGAGGAGGACCGCGATACAGGAACCCTGCTGTGACAATGGGGTGGTGTCAACGCCCTTCCCTGGCCAAGTTGCTGGGGGTCCACCGGCCATATTACATTTACCCACTGAGCAGTAATGGACATATACTTCCCTTGCCTGTAATTACAGCTCCAGATGTCTATGGTTAAATGTACATATCTGCTCACTGAATGGCTCAGCGAGTCAGCAACCTTTTCGTGAACATAGCTGTACATGGCCGGAATAGTTGTTTTGGAAAAGTAGTGTCGACTCGGCACCTTCCACCGTGGCTCCGCACACGACATCAGTTCACGAAAAGGTGCAGAGTCAACAACTTTAAACGGCAGAGCCTGGAGCACCTGCAACTTGGCCAGGTGTGCGTTCAGCTTGACTGCTGCGGGATTCCTTCCACAGAAGAGGTCTGACTCTGTGAAAGGCCCCCCTGACTACTGCTGCTTCCCGCTGCTGTTGACCGCGGCTCTGCCTGGGCCTGCTGTGACCCACTATCACCCCGTTTCTCCTAGGCGGAAAGGTGGTGGCGCTTCATATGGGCAGCCATGGCGCTGGTGCCAGGATGGTAACTCTTGCCTCTTTTAATTCGCCTGTCACAGAGGCGACAGATGACCACATAGGTATCCTCCGGGCACTTTTTAAAAAACTGCCACACAGGCGAGGTGTAGAGTCTAGTACCGACAGGCTGTTAGGATGGGTGGGCGCTGCCGATACTAGGACCTGCAGTGGAGGAGGTTTCCCCAGTGGTCATCTGCTTGTCCTGGCTACGCTTCCGACTTGTTGGTTGACTACTGCTGCCTGTCTGCATTTTAGTTGTGGCGGGCCTGCTGGCGGACGGATTCCCGGTTGACGAATCCGTAGAATAAGCCAAATCCTGCCGTGGATCCCATGTAACATCCGATGTAGCATCATCCTGTTCCAGAATGATGCTATCATCCTCATCAGGCTCCTGCCCAGCCCTCTCTCTTCTACTGCCTACTGCTCTCCTGCCAGGCCTAACATGGGCCTGCTCTGATATCACCTCCGACACAGCGATGCCCTGCATTTGATTGTCCCCTGTCTCTTCCCCCATGTGCTCATTGTCATCAAAGAGCAGTTGGCTGCTCATAGACGCCAACAGTTCCCTTGCAGGCGGCGGGTCAAAAGTTAGCGGGATGTTGCGGAGGATGTCAGATGGAGGACGTGGGGGAATTACTGCGTGCCCGTTCCAAGTCAGGGTCGAGTCCGAGGTACCCACAGATACCTGGCTGGCGGTCTCACTACTCATTCTTGTGGAAGTCGAAGTGTGAGCCAGCCACTCCAGGACTGTGGAATTAGACGTTTGGACACGACCCTGGTGTGACAAAGGAAGCTCGGGCCTGCCACTAGACCCTCTTCCTGTGCTACTTCCTCTTATGCCCCTTGAGCCAGACTCTCTGCCCTGCCCTCTGCCTGAAACGCTTTGTGAGGTTTCCTGCTGCCGCTGGGTCATGACTTTATATTCAAATTCTGATTTCTACACTTGGTAGATGAGAACAGTATTTTCTGTAATATATAGGACTTGTATATATACTGTATATAGGACTTGTAATATATAGGACAATTGTAGAAATTGTCTATAAATATAGCAATTTTTTAAGATATAATGCTATACACCTGAACCAGGTATTTTAGTCTCTCAGTATAAGACTGATGTGATATACACACTTTCAATCAGTAGGGTCCAAGTATGGAAATTGGGTATATGTATATATATAGCACTTTTTTTAAGCTACAATGCTATACACCTGAACCAGGTATTTTAGTCTCTCAGTATAAGACGGATGTGATATACACACTTTCAATCAGAAGGGTCCAAGTATAGAAATTGGGTATATAGCACTTTTTTTTAAGATACAATGCTATACACCTGAACCAGGTATTTTAGTCTCTTAGGATAAGACAGATGTGATATACACACTATCAGAAGTATAGGACTTGTATATCTGTACTGCACAATTTGGTTCCGTGCACCCTTTTCTGTCCTATGCCTAATCTATCTATCTTTCGCCCTCTCTATATTTCTCTCTCAATCACTAGATGTTTCTCCTCTCCGCTTTCCTAATCTTTCCTTTCCTTTCCTTTCCCACAATATCTTCTCAGTAATCTGTAGTACACAACAGCAGCTTGCTTCCTCTCTCTCTCCCTCTACACACTGCGTGGTGCGGTCATATGACCGCTCCTCTTAAAGCAATACCGACGTCACACAGGGGGTGGGCTAGTTCAAGATCCCTGCTGATTGGATGTGTTTCAGGCATCATGGGAAAGCGCTTTTCCCGCCCGGAACACTTCCTGCTTTTTAGAATGGCGGCTGCCATTTTAGAAAGCAAGAAAAAAAAAAATCAGAGCGGATTTCCATCGGACTCGCATTTTTGGGAAAATTCGAACTGGATCCCATACCGGGCGAACTGGTTCGCTCATCTCTAGTAGTAACACTGACAGGATGAGAAGACACTGGAAAACATGGTAATAACATTACAATATAGCTTTTTTTTCTTCTCCTCGTCAGTTCAATCTCTTCTGTCTAAAAGGCTTCTCTTGTGCTGCACCTGTAATCTGGGATGCATTATCCAAGGCTAGGTCTGCATAGTGACTTAGTGTCGTAACAGACAGCGAGTGTGGACCCACTGTGCTACTCAATCGGTTTGGCTTTGGGCCATACCAGGGCGTGGAGTCTAAGTGCCTTCTAGGTCTTCGCCCCTTTATCACGCTCCAGGGTGTGAAATCTGGACTTCTTATTGGCTGAGTGGGAATTTTCTGCATGTTGAGAAGTCAGCAGAAAAACAGTGGTTGG
Source organism: Dendropsophus ebraccatus (assembly GCF_027789765.1). Lineage (NCBI taxonomy): Eukaryota > Metazoa > Chordata > Amphibia > Anura > Hylidae > Dendropsophus > Dendropsophus ebraccatus. The sequence goes on from NC_091458.1 coordinate 11,108,630, forward strand.
GGATTAAACAGATTAGAAAATGGCGCTGCCCAGGTATAAAGTGTCAGTGTGTATAGGGGGTCCTGTATACCTGTAGTATAGAGTTGGTTGAGGTGCTGTATACCTGTAGTATAGAGTTGGTGGAGGTCTTGTATACCTGAAGTATATAGTTCGGGGGTCCTGTATACCTGTAGTATATAGTTGGTGGAGTTCCTGTATACCTGTAGTGTATAGTTTTGGGGTCCTGTATACCTGTAGTGTATAGTTTGGGGTTCTGTATACCTGTAGTATAGAGTTGGTGGAGGTGCTGTGGCAATGTTATCCATTCACAGTATGGTGGTATTGGTCAGGTCTGGTATGGCAGTGTTATCCAGTCACAGTATGGCGGTATTTGTCAGGTCTGGTATGGCAGTGTAATCCAGTCACAGTGTGGCGGTATTGGTCAGGTCTGGTATGGCAGTGTTATCCAGTAAAAATATGGTGGTATTGGTCAGGTCTGGTATGGCGGTGTTATCCAGTCACAGTATGGTGGTATTGGTCAGGTCTGGTGTGGTGGTGTTATTCAGTCACAGTATGGCGGTATTGGTCAGGTCTCGTATAACGGTGTTATCAAGTCACAGTATGGCGGTATTGGTAAGGTCTGGTGTGGTGGTGTTATTCAGTCACAGTATGGCGGTATTGGTCAGGTCTGGTATAACGGTGTTATCAAGTCACAGTATGGCGGTATTGGTCAGGTCTGGTATAGCAGTATTATCCAGTCACAGTGTGGCCGTATTGGTCAGGTCTGGTGTGGTGGTGTTATCCAGTCACAGTATGGCGGTATTGGTCAGGTCTGATATGACAGTGTTATCCAGTCACAGTAAGGCGGTATTGGTCAGGTCTGGTGTGGCAGTGTTATCCAGTCACAGTATGGGGGTATTGGTCAGGTCTGGTATGGAGGTGTTATCCAGTCACAGTGTGGCGGTATTGGTCAGGTCTGGTGTGGCAGTGTTATCCAGTCACAGTATGGCGGTATTGGTCAGGTCTGGTATGGAGGTGTTATCCAGTCACAGTCTGGCGGTATTGGTCAGGTCTGGTGTGGTGGTGTTATCCAGTCACAGTATGGCGGTATTGGTCAGGTCTGGTATGGCGGTGTTATGAAGTCACAGTATGGCGGTATTGGTCAGGTCTGGTATAGCAGTGTTATCCAGTCAGTGTGGCCGTATTGGTCAGGTGTGGTATGGCAGTGTTATCCAGTCACAGTGTGGCCGTATTGGTCAGGTCTGGTATGGCGGTGTTATCCAGTCACAGTGTGGCGGTATTGGTCAGGTCTGGTGTGGCGGTTTTATTTGGTATGGTATGACGGTGTTATCCAGTCACAGTATGGTGGTATTGGTCAGGTATGGTGTGGCGGTGTTATCCAGTCACAGTATGGTGGTATTGGTCAGGTCTGATATGACAGTGTTATCCAGTCACAGTAAGGCGGTATTGGTCACGTCTGGTGTGGCAGTGTTATCCAGTCACAGTATGGCGGTATTGGTCAGGTCTGATATGACAGTGTTATCCAGTCACAGTAAGGCGGTATTGGTAAGGTCTGGTATAGCGGTGTTATCCAGTCACAGTAAGGCGGTATTGGTCAGGTCTGGTATGGAGGTGTTATCCAGTCACAGTAAGGCGGTATTGGTAAGGTCTGGTATAGCGGTGTTATCCAGTCACAGTATGGTGGAATTGGTCAGGTCTGGCTGTGTTATCCAGTCACAGTATGGCGGTATTGGTCAGGTCTGGTGTGGCAGTGTTATCCAGTCACAGTATGGCGGTAATGGTCAGGCCTGGTGTGGCGGTGTTAAATGTGATGTCTGGAGCTATTACCTACCAGTCCTGATGCTAATTGGTGAGTGAGGATGGGGCGTCCTCAGGTTAAGTGCTTAGGGCAGCAGCAGCTGGTAATACTGCCCTGTATACATGAACAGTATAGTAGGAGTAGGGGGTCCTGTATACCTGTAATGTCCTGTATACATGTACTGTATAGATGGAGTAGGGGGTCCTGTATATACATGTACTGTATAGATGGAGTAGGGGGTCCTGTATATACATGTACTGTATAGATGGAGTAGGGGGTCCTGTATATACATGTACTGTATAGATGGAGTAGGGGGTCCTGTATATACATGTACTGAATAGATGGAGTAGGGGGCCCTGTATATACATGTACTGTATAGATGGAGTAGGGGGTCCTGTATATACATTGTACTGTATAGATGGAGTAGGGGGTCCTGTATACCTGTACTGTATAGATGGAGTAGGGGGTCCTGTATACATGTACTGTATAGATGGAGTAGGGGGTCCTGTATATACATGTACTGTATAGATGGAGTAGGGGGTCCTGTATACATGTACTGTATAGATGGAGTAGGGGTCCTGTATATACATGTACTGTATAGATGGAGTAGGGGGTCCTGTATATACATATACTGTATAGATGGAGTAGGGGGTCCTGTATACATGTACTGTATAGATGGAGTAGGGGGTCCTGTATATACATGTACTGTATAGATGGAGTAGGGGGTCTACCAGTTATTACTGTGGATGTTGTGAGGCAGCTTCCCTAGCAACCACAACTTCCTGTGAAAATTAAAGCAGTAATCCTATTGGTTGCTAAGGCTCCAACTGCCGTTTTCTCTGGGCAGCTGCAGCTAATTATGTGTGCAGTGTGGAGATTTTCCAATTCATCTCTATGGGGCGCTGCTATTCCCCCTCCCAGATTTGCTGGGCTGTATATATATATATATATATATATATATATATATATATATATATATATATATATATATATATAATGGTATGCTGGGCTGTATATATATATATAATGATATGCTGGGCTGTATATATATATAATGGGATGCTGGATGCTGGGCTGTATATATATATAATGGGATGCTGGCTTTAAGTGGTTATCTGGCATTACAAAAAACTTGGCCACTTTCTTCCAGAGACAACACTACCCTTGTCTCCAGTTCAGGTGCTGTTTTCAATTAAGCTCCATTCACTTTAATGAAACTGAGTTGCAACCCCTGACCAAAACTGGAGTGGTGCTGTGTCTGGAAGAAAGTGGCCATGTTTTTTTTTTTTTAATGCTGGATGACTCCTTTAAAGTGTCCAATGTAGTGTGCAGGAAAAATGGCAAAATGAGGAAATAATGTTAATCTTTAAATATGGTTTAGAAGGGAAGAAGGCAAAGGAGGACATGATGGAATTCTTTATATATGTTACTGAAGGGAAGAAGGGAAAGGAGGACATGATGGAATTCTTTATATATGTTACTGAAGGGAAGAAGGGAAAGGAGGACATGATGGAAACCTTTATATTTGTTACAGAAGGGAAGAAGGAAAAGGGAGGACATGATGGAAGCCTTTATATATGTCACAGGGGGAAGAAGGGAAAGGGGCGGCATGATGGGGGCCGCATGATGGAAACCTTTATATATGTTACAGGGGAAGAAGGGAAAGGAGGAACATGATGGAAACCTTTATATATGTTACAGGAGGAAGAAGGGAAAGGGAGGATATGATGGAAACCTTTATATATGTTACAGGAGGAAGAAGGAAAAGGGAGGACATGATGGAAGCCTTTATATATGTCACAGGGGGAAGAAGGGAAAGGGGCCGCATGATGGGGGCCGCATGATGGAAACCTTTATATATGTTACAGGGGAAGAAGGGAAAGGGAGGACATGATGGAAACCTTTATATATGTTACAGGGGAAGAAGGGAAAGGGAGGACATGATGGAAACCTTTATATATGTTACAGGGGAAGAAGGGAAAGGGAGGACATGATGGAAACCTTTATATATGTTACAGGAAGAAAAAGGGAAAGAAAAATATGATGGAAACCTTTATATATGTTACAGGAGGAAGAAGGGAAAGGAGGAACATGATGGAAATCTTTATATATGTTACAGGAGGAAGAAGGGAAAGGAGGAACATGATGGAAATCTTTATATATGTTACAGGGGGAAGAAGGGAAAGAAGGACATGATGAAAACTTTTATATATACATTACAGGAGGAAGAAAGGAAAGGGAGGACATGATGGAAACCTTTATATGTTAAATGGAACAATACGGTTCAGGAATTAAGTATTTTATAAAGAAAAGAACAAGAGGACACAGTGAGCGGTTACTGGGGGAAAGATCAGAAGCAACATGAGAGAATATTACTTTACTAAAAAAGTAGTAGATGCTTGGAACAAACCTTCAGCAGATGTGATTGTTAAATCTACAATATAAGTTCACACTGCGTATTTGTCCGGCCGCATATTTTCGCGGCCGGACATATATGCTGTAAACTCCGGCCGGGGATTTACGCTACGCTACGGAGCGTGAACTTACGCCAGGAGTCTACTTACGCTTCCCGAGCACCCTACGTAGCGATCTGACAGCGGTCTTTTATTTGGAAATCTTCGCCTAGCCCCGGACACCCCACAGAACCTTTTGGATCGGCACAAAAAGCTGCAAAAAAGAAGAAATCACCACTACGTATGGGACCGCATGTTACGCTACGGGCGTAAGTTACGGCATTTTCGTCTTCAAACAACTGTCTGTCTCAATTTTTACGGCGGCGTGTATGATCCGGGCGTAAGTTCGTACGTAGTGTGAACTGTGCAGCTGTACTTCCTATACTTCCCATTGTACGCAAACTACGTAAGTCTCCGTCCGCTTATTCACGGAACGCGCTATGTCCAGAGACTTACGTAGTGTGAACATAGCCTAAGAATGTAAACCTCCCTGGTATATTCATATATCTATCCTAAAATAATAGGAAGGGAAATACTAAAAGGGCCGACTAGATGGACCAGGGGGCATTTTCGGCAGACTGTTTCAGATTGTAACCAGTGTGCTCTAACATAATAAGAATTATCCTCAACTTGTAATAGAAATCCCTTTGAATAATAAAAACAAAGTTCAAGAATTCAAAAATGTGTTGTTGGGGACTCTCAAGTATATATGAGACATAACAGACACGGACAGGTGGACCCTAGGCTGGTACCTGCCCATTGCCCCTGCCTACCGATATCTGGCCTAGATAACAGCGGGTAACTGGGCGACAGTCCCTAGCCTAGATAGGTTAAATACAAAACAAGGCTAGACAAACAAACACAAATGAGCCGGGTCGACAGTCCGAGTCACGACTGGCGGGCAGCAAAGGTACGGAGTCACAATCCAGAAGCAAAGTCCAAGGTCAAGCAAAATGGTCAGGGCAGGCGGAAAATAAGGAAAGTCAGGTACAAAGCAGAGGGTGAAAACACATGACAAACAGAGATACATAAAACACTAAACAAGTAGCAGAACTCACAACGGCCGACATCTAGTGCAGACAGTGAAGCTGATGGGACATCAGGGGTCTGGTATAGGACTGGATTGCCCGAGCCCGGGATTTATGAAGTACTCCAGTCTTAAGTTAGGCCTGGCCCCTTTTTCTCAGCCAAATTCACTAAGAGGTGCACGCCTCTCAGTAAATCTGGCCAGCCGGGCGCCCGAACTTGCGCCCGGCGTACAAAATCTACTTTGCTGCCAGCAGTCGTTAATCTGCGAGCAGGTGTTAATCATGATAAATAAGGTGCGGGAGGAGGCCACATCTCTTCCCCACTTTGCTGCAGCCCCACCGAGCCCCCCCCCCTGCCCACCCATCGGGCAAGCGGCGGCTAAAAATCTAAACCTTCTCTCTGGAGAATGCCTCGGGTGGACCTTTTTTAATAAATGTCCCCCTAAATGAGTACAAAGCTATCAAAAAGCGCCATCCTGGTCACGATACCTGATCCAAGGACAACGCCAAGATCCTAACAGATGTTTTTATTCATCTCAAATTCTGCGATAAAGCATAATAACAAAGGCTATGTTCACACAATGGCTGTTATTTGATACTTAAAATAACGTCCGTTGTTTTATATACTGAACTTTGGCGGCCGTCATTGGTGCATGATGATGGCCACTTTCAACACTCTTTTTCTGTGTGGCTATTGTTAAAGGTTCATTGAATTTTGTTGAAAAGACGGTGAAAGAATGGGCAAAAAAAATTTAAAAAATTCTGTGCGTGAACTTAAAATAACGCCCATTGTTCGCTAACTAACAGCTGCCAATAAATGTCCTGGACATTCATTTGATGGCCACTGCGAACAATGGCCATTATTCTATGCATTGTGTGGACTAACGGACGTTATTTCCATAGACTTCAATGGAAATCATTGACGACTAAAAACAACTGCCTTTTAACAAAAAAGACAGTTTGTTAACATGACCATAAAGTGACACAGCTGCAAAAAAGAGGGCTCTTCTTTATACCCCGGCTTCCTTTGATCTCTTTCCCGCTCCACCCGGGGACGTGGAAAAAAATTGGATCCAGTTTTTCCAGGCATCTGGGATGGAGCGGCACAGAGATCAATGGCAGCCAGCGTATAAGCCGTCTGCCAAGCAAAGAAAGTGCTTTACATTGTTTGTAATGTAAATTTGCTCATATCTATTGATCATCAATGAAGTGTACAGTAGTATGATTGTTCTTCAAGTCAGAATTATACCCAAACAACCATTCTTATCATTTATTGAGCACATTAAGTAAAGATCCACAGGGTAGGGAGAAAAGAGAAGTAAATACTTGAATTCAATTTCCTTTTTCCCTGCACTGTGGATATTTACTCCATATACGCAATAAAATACATGGACACTACAGCTGTTTGTTTTTAGTTTCTTTACTTTGTGTCTATAATTGTGACTAATTATAATTAGGTAATTTCAAAGGGTAAAAACTGTACACATTATATACCTTCTACATATGCACACTACAACTTAGTGTCACTGACTTTTCTGCCCTCTAAACTATAGAGCTGGATAATTCTTGCCCGAATTTCTTTTGTTTTCAGTCCATAAATGAGCGGGTTTAGGATAGGTGGTATGACAAAGGGCTGAACAGACATGACCATCCTCAGCTCTAAAGGAAATTCAGTGGGTATAAACCGGTACATGAGCAGCTCAAAGAGTAAATTGGAGGTGTAGTTGGTGATGGTGATGAGGTGGGGGGTGCAGGTTTGCAGGGCCTTAGCTCGAAATTCTTTTGAGGACCTTATACAAGCCCTAATAATTTGTATGTAGGAGCAAATGATCAGAACTGGCATCAATGCAATGACGGTTAAGGCAATAAAAAGACCATATCCATTGTTGACCGTTGTGTCGATGCAAGAGAGTCTTACGATGGACCAATTATCGCAGTAGATCTTCAGGATCACTCGATCACATAATGGAAGTCTGATGGTCAATACAAGGTGTATAGAAATCACAACGAGGGAGTACATCCAAGCCAAGACCACCAGTTTGGTAACTGCAGTTAGGGACATTATGATGTTGTATCTCAGTGGGTTGCAGATACACACATAGCGGTCATAAGCCATGGCGGTCAGAATGGTCATCTCACACCCTAGGTAGGTGTGGATACAGAACACTTGTGTAATACAACCGATGTAAGAGATGTAATTGACATTGAGGATTAGGTTCACAAACAGGCTGGGGAAAAACGAGATACTTCCGTAGAGCCCATTGAGGCACAGTACGGATATGAAGATGTACATTGGCTCATGTAGATTCTTATGTAACACTATGGTAGATATGACGGAACAGTTAAATATAATGATCAGCAAAAAGACCAACAGGGCAATAATACTGTAGATGTATCTATAATTGGTCAGTTCTCCAAAGCCGAGCAGGAAGGTGGGGGGGTGAGTATAGGTGGAGTTCTCCATTGTTAGGGCTATATCTGAGCTCTGGAAATCTAAAACAGATAAGAAATACTAAATTATGTCTACACAACATCTTAAATAGGTTTTTTTTATTACTTTTTTTTTTATAAAGTTAAATTGTTATGTTACAAATGTTTGTAATAAAAAAAATTATATAATTTTATGTCTATTGAATCTAAATCTAAAATTGGATCCATTGTCATTAGGCTTAAAATTTTACAACATGGAGAGAAGGGAGCTACTGCACATCACACCTATGGCTGTGTAATACCATATTCATACTTGTGTTGTTTGGGGGCAGCCTTCTCCGCCGGTGGTGCCGGCTGGGAATTGGTGGGGCATTTTGGGTTTGGTCCTGTGACATTGGGGTTACAGGGCCATTGCATGGCCTCCCTTCCCTGCATGTGCATGCTATGCGGGGTTGGCAGTCACTGACCAATACAGTGTGGAGTTAGCGTAGGGACCCGTGTGAACCAGGAGACCTGCACGTGGTACACGGAGCAGTATAGTTTTATCAAATTTTATACCGACATCCTGGCGTTGTTTTTTAAAATTAGCCGAGCGGCATTAGTATCAGCCATAGGTGTGATGTGCAGTAGCTCCCTTCTCTCCATGTCGCATTTTAAAATTTTACATTTTATCTCATTGGCCGTGTAGAGAGGAGTGATACAATAAAGTGTAACGGTCATTACAAAAAATTACTTTCGACATGTCATAGGAACATGCCATATACTGAGGGTCCAACAGCACCAATATAAAGTCTAACTTGCCTTCAAAGGTAGATAATGGATACACCAGAAACCCCTCAATCCTAATTGGGGACCAACCTGATATAGTCCAGAAAGTAATCCAACAGCATCTGGGTTGAAACGTTGCTTTCGTGTATGCTGCACTATGAATAAGCGATGTTGTTGGATTACTTTTTGGACAATGTCATAGGAATGAGTGATGAGCGAACACGTTCCTAAATGTTCGTACCAACATGACACTAATTGTTCGTGTTCGCCCATCACAAACAATTTGTTTGATGATCGGAATGGTCATAACAATCATTTTTGAACATTTTGAACATCCCCAGTATATTACACATCCCAGTATCAGGCTCCCAGTATATTACACATCCCAGTATCAGGCTCCCAGTATATTACACATCCCAGTGTCAGGCTCCCAGTATATTACACATCCCAGTATCAGGCTCCCAGTATATTACACATCCCAGTATTAGGCTCCCAGTATATTACACACCCCAGTTTCAGGCTCCCAGTATATTACACACCCCAGTATCAGGCTCCCAGTATATTACACATCCCAGTATCAGGCTCCCAGTATATTACACACCCCAGTATTAGGCTCCCAGTATATTACACATCCCAGTATCAGGCTCCCAGTATATTACACATCCCAGTATCAGGCTCCCAGTATATTACACATCCCAGTATCAGGCTCCCAGTATATTACACATCCCAGTATTAGGCTCCCAGTATATTACACACTCCAGTATCAGGCTCCCAGTATATTACACATCCCAGTTTCAGGCTCCCAGTATATTACACACCCCAGTATCAGGCTCCCAGTATATTACACATCCCAGTATTAGGCTCCCAGTATATTACACACCCCAGTATCAGGCTCCCAGTATATTACACACCCCAGTATCAGGCTCCCAGTATATTACACACCGCAGTATCAGGCTCCCAGTGTATTACACATCCCAGTATCAGGCTCCCAGTATATTACACATCCCAGTATAAGGCTCCCAGTATATTACACATCCCAGTATCAGGCTCCCAGTATATTACACATCCCAGTATCAGGCTCCCAGTATATTACACATCCCAGTATCAGGCTCCCAGCATATTACTCACCCTGGCGTATCTCTGCACGTATCTCAGTGAGCCGTTCTGGGCTCTTATACTTCGGATTGGACCACTTGCGCTGTATCTGGCCCGATTCATGGCAATGAAGTTTATGAGAAACCCGATTGAGGTGAAAAAAAATTCCCTCATTTCCTGGGATAACATCTGGAAGTAGTTCCCATACTCTCCCGCTGCATCTATGGGTCTTCTCCAACTTTCTCAAATTCAGGGATTTTTTTTCAACCTTTTCTATCTCTTTTTCAATTTATCTCCAATTTTCTTTTTACATTACAAGTCATGTGGTTCTTTTATTATGTGATTCTATTGATGAATTGGCTGAAAAAATGCCCGGAAAAATGCAGATGGAACATGACTTTTTTCTGATGTTTTTCCCACCTATAGGAGTCAACGTGAAGAAAATAACACCACAAAATGGCAAAAGCTCAGCCTGCTGTGACAGCGACTCTCCTGTCCTAATCTTGGGTGTGGGTTTTGCTGCTCAATTACATTAAAGTGAATGGTGATAAACTGCAATACCACACACACACACACACAACCTAATGACGAATGTGGCACTGGTTTTGTATCTTTGTTTTTTGCTAATCCTGGATAACCCCTTTAACCCCCTCACGACATATAATGTACAGTACGTCATGAAAGTCAGTAACTTTGCGCATCATGAAATATAGGAGCTGAGGTCACGTAATAGAGGGTGAGGACTGGATGCCGCTGGGTACTCACAGTCAGTGACTGATAGCAATGATTGCGATGCCGTCTGCCATTAACCCCTTTAAATGTCAGTGACAGGAGCGGTACCTGTCACTGACCGATAGAACAGAAGCCCTTAATAAAAATTCAAATCAGGCCCCATTTTCTTTTTCTTGCGAATTTTCTAACGATTTTTCTGACAATTTATACGTCTAAATGCTCATCGTTATAAAAACCAAATCGTTGCTTCAAAATCAATAAACGATCGATTGGGTGAATTATTGCTTTGTGTAAACGCAGCACAACACTAATAACTAAGGATTCGAATGACTGAAGCTGGTGAAGATTGTCACGCTTCATTATTGTGGGTGTTGGGGTCACTGGGATTTCAGCTTCATTCTTCTCCCACAACAAACACTTTTCACAGCTGGAGGTTTGTTACAATTATTTTCATTTGAAATAATCCTCTGAAAGCAACCTGGTCGCTGCGCCCTGTTGCTTTGTAGCTATACATAATACAGACAAGGAGAGAAAGGAGCCGCTGCACCTCACACCTATGGCTGACACTAATGCATCTCGGCTACATTTACAAACCATATCCAGGATGTTTGTATATAATTTGATCAAACCATATTGCCCCATGTACCGCGTGCAGGTCCCCTGGTTCACATGAGTCCTTACACTAACTCCACACTGTGCCAGTCAGCGACCGCTAACCCCGCAAAGTGAGCACAAACAGGGAAAGGAGGCCATAGAATGGTCCTGAAACCCCATCGTCACAGGACCAACCCCCAAGGGCCCCCCAAAACACAGCAAGCTCCACCGGCGGAGAAAACAGCCGCCAAGCAACACAAGTGTGAACATGGTCTTATCACTCACCATTGCTCTTGCAGGTAGAATGGGAAAGTTAGTAGGTACTAGTCATGTGTGCACAGGTGCCTCCTGCTGATTGGGGCCATGTGGGTCTTACCAGGAGGAGTGCTAGCCACTCAGAAAAGAGAGAAATGTAAAATATGGACAATGATAGAAAGGAGAGCTGCACCTCACTCCTGTGACATTGGGGTTGCAGGACTATTCTGTGGCCCCCCTTTCCTGCTTGCGCTCGCTTTGCGGGGTTGGCGTTTGCTGACCGGCACAGTGATGTTTTTTGGTTAGGGACTCATGTGTATCAGAAGACCTGCACGTGGTACATGAGGCAATATGGTTTGATCAAATTATATACTAACTTCTGATGCTGCTTTTTAATGTAGCTGATAGGCTTTCGTATCAACCATGGGTGCGATGTGCAGCCATTTCTGTCTTCCAGGTTTGTGCTTTGTAGCTATATGGCTGTCTTCACACATAGAATTTCATGGGCCTACGGTGTTTCCCGAAAATAAGATGGCGCCTTATATTCCCACCCCCACCCCCAACAAAAAAAAAGCTGGGGGGAGAGAAATAAGACAACCTCCCCAGAATACTCACCAAAAGAGCATGTCAGCGGCAGCTCCTTCAGAGGTTCAGCGGCATGATGTGCGGCGTGACGACGTATGCAGCGGCGTGCATCGGGACGTGCAGAGGATGTTGGGGCCATGGACCAGGCTGCCTGAGGTGCCTGCCTCAAAGGTCCATGACGGGATTAGGTGAGTCCAGGGTGGCGGGGGTGGCCAGTCTCGGGTGGCGCCTTACTATCGGGGGAGACCCTAGCTTAAAGTAGGGGGTACCTTATTTTTGGGCTTATTTTCGGGGAAACACAGTATAATTAGAGTTAATTAGCAATATTTTGCCACAAATTCACAATTTCAAGGTAAAATAGCAATGTTTTTGCAGCGATTTAGACTAAATCAAATGGTAATTAAATGCTCTGTGTGAACAGCAGATTGGTGGTAGCAGTCTACTGAGGGGTCATTCACACATCTGTAGAATTCCGTCCGTACACGGACGTTGTTCTGCGGACTATACTTGGGACCCCCCAGCATCATGATTAATTATGATGTCGGGAGCTCCTAAACAGTTTGAAAGTTCACACTAGTGTACTGACACAGCCACGCTGCGCTAGCACAAACTTTTCAGCTTAATTAATTATGATGTTGGTAGCTCCCAGGTCCAGTCCGCAGAACACCGTCCGCGTGCGCACTAAATCCTCCGGACGTGTGAATGACCCCTAAGATCCGACTGCAAGACACCAACATTTTAAATGACACCTAGTAGGTGCGGACCTGGGAGTCTATGACAGGTTTTACACTGGGTCCATTAGCTTCAGGTGACATCTATCAGAAGAGAGGAGAAGAGGAATATATACACTACATGCAACTGTAACAACCCTTCAGCTGTGAGATCAGCACCTGTATATAATACACAATGCATAAAATAATTCCCTTTACTGACAACAAGCAAAAAAAAAAAAAAAAAAAAAAAGCAACGAAATGGACACATAAACAGTATAAAAAAAACAACATGATGAACATGTTGACCTTTATACTACAGGAGGAAATTAGGATTATTCAATGCAATAAACAAAATAATAAAAAATTATTTATTTATTTTAATGAAATAACTAGTGATAATCATAATATAGTGATGATGATGATGATGAAGAGGATGATGAGGAGGAGGATAGATAGAGCAGATAACTGGACAATGATGCTACTCACTGTGGAGGCTGCAGGCGTGCGCTCTGCCTCCCCCTCCCTCTCACCTCTTACATCCTTATATATAGAGGTTTTTTGGATTATGGGACCAATTAAAGTTTTATAATCTGCGGGGATTGTTCTCCTGGGGGGGTTATGTCTTTTACAACAAAAAAGTAGCATAAAGGAATATACAGGAACATCACTCACTATGTTGTAATAATAATAATAGTAATAATAATAATAATAATAATAAATAACAATAATAAAATTATTATTTAATTTAGAATGTTGGGAAAAAATATTTGATGGTCGTTTTCCTACTTGAAGCCAACCCTTTAACCAAAGGTCATTAAAGGGGTACTCCGGCAAAAATCTTTTTCTTTCAAATCAACTGGTTCCAGAAAATTATACAAAATTATACAGTACTTTTATTTAAAAATCTCAAGTCTTCCAGTACTTATCCGCTGTTGTATGTCCTGCAGGAAGTGGGGTATTCTTTCCAGTCTGACACAGTGCTCTCTGCTGCCACCTCTGTCCATGTCAGGAACTGTCCTGAGCAGCAGCAAATCCCTATAGAAAAACTCTCCTGCTCAGGACAGTTCCTGACATGGACAGAGGTGGCAGCAGAGAGCACTGTGTCAGACTAGAGAGAATACACCACTTCCTGCAGGACAAACAGCAGCTGATGAGTACTGGAAGCCTGGAGATTTTTAAATAAAACTAAATTACAAATCTATGTAACTTTCTAACACAAGTAGATTTCAAAGAAAAATATTTTTTTTGCCAGAGTACCCCTTTAATGCTTGTAAGTCCAGGTCACACTGAAGCAGTGCTCTACGTTTATTCCTCCTGGTCTCCTTAGGCCTGATTCACATGTTCCGTGCACGGTACCATACATATGAATGATGTTCTACAGACTAGACATCAAAACTCTCGGCATCATCATTTATTATAATGCCACGAGCTGTGATATGGTTAAAGAAAATGTACAATCAGGTACAGAAAACAACTAAAATGATCTACCTGATTGTACATTCCCTTTAAATCAGTGCTCAGTGACAGCTACCGCTGACACACTTAACCCCTTAAGGTTAAAGGCAATTTTCGTTTTTGCACTTTTGCTTTTTCCTCCTTATGTTTAAAAGTCCATAGCGCTTGCATTTTTTCACCTAGAGACCCACACGAGCCCTAATTTTTTGCAACCTCAATTGTCCTTTGCAATGACAGGCATTATTTTTCCATAAAATATGCTGCAAAACCAGAAAAAAAAAATCATTTGGGCTGTCTAATTGAAAAAAAAAAAAAGGAATTTGTTTTGATTTCAGGGAGTTTCACGTTTACGCCATTCGCCCTATGATAAAAATGACATGTTATCTATGTTCCTCACATCAGTACGATTACAACGATATGTAACTTGCATAACTTTTATTTTATTTGACAGCTTTTAAAAAATTTAAACCTTTTAAAAAAAAGTAAATGTGTTTAAAATTGCTCTATTCTCATCCTCATTTTATCCTTTGGTCTATGGGGTTGTGTCAGGCGCCATGATATGTACTTTCTATCGGTACCTTGTCTGCACATATACGACTTTTTGATCACTTTTTATTACATTTTTTCTGGATTTGATGCGACCAAAAATGCGCAATTTTGCACTTTGGAATTTTATTGCGCTTATGCCGTTTACCGTGCGAGATCGGGAATGTGATCAATTATAAGTTCGGGCGATTACGCACGCGGCGATAGCAAACATGTTGTTTATTTATATTTATAAAATGGGAAAAGGGGGGTGATTTGGACTTTTATTAAGGGAGGGGATTTTTTTTATTAATAAACACACTTTTTTTTTTTTTTTTTACATTAACTAGAAGCCCCCCTGGGGGACTTCTATAAACACAGCACTGATCATTGTGACGCTGAGTCCCGGCCCGGCCAGAAGAACGGATCTCTCCGCCGAGATCGCATCGCGGGGGGAGATCCGTCCCACTAGACACCAGGGAAGTGTGAAGCAAAGCAATTAATTAGCTGGCGTGGCCACGGGACCCACGACGGCTAATAGAGCCGATCCCCGGCTGCAGATAGGACCCCTCTCTGAACTCATTTCGCGCCACCATGACGTACCAGGTATGTCTGGGGCACTAAGGGGTTAAACACCATGATTGTTATAGATGATGGTGTTAAAGGGGTTAATGGCAGAAAGCAGCAGGGTTGCTGCTGTCCTTCATTGTAGTGGCTGTTGGCACTCTAAAGTGAATGTATCCCTTTAAGTATTGCACATGAATAAAATGGCAGCGGCACAGGGAAGCCGGTGCTGCAGTGAATTTTTGGAAACACGAAATAAGACAAGAGGGAAAAAAAGGAGCCGGGAGGATGGCGCCTCGTGTAATCCTGTTACATGAAAACGAGTGAATTAAAAGTATAGGTGAACTCTCACCTTTTAGCCCCTTGGGCTTTGTGCGTATCACCCCACTATGGGGTAACTTGTAGCGTCGGATGATGGCTGCCGGCCGAAGGATCCAGGAAACGGGACTCTCCCAGTGTCGGGACCCGTGGTTTCATGCAGTAGACAGAAGAAAAAAGTACCTGGGTAGGTATCCTGGCGCTGCCAAAAAATCCTTCACAACGAGTAGAATATAAAACATAAAATGGCGGATTTATTGGATAAAATCAGTAAAAATGTACATAAAATAAGCAATTACGCGTTTCGGGAGTTGCATCTCCCTTCATCAGATTGCATGTATGCCATGCGCCAAACAGCTTGTTTATATGAGCTGAAAAAAGGCGCCAATCCCGCCTAGGGGGCGGGGCTAAGCAATAGTAAACAGTGAACAATAGTAACAGAATGCATCAAAGGTGGACCAAAAAAGTGTGGTTTACACTACACAGCATGAGTGGTTAGACATGTATTCATTCATAAACAGGCAGGAAAAGGGGGTTTGAAACATAAATAAATAAATAAATAAATAAATAAATAAATAAATAAATAAATAAATGAATGTTTATAGCAGTAACAGTGTAATTAAGTCCTGAGCAGCTGCCAGCTCCTGCTGGCCAATGGAGAGAGTGAGTGTCCCGTATCCTAGTAACAGGAGGCGGGCCCTGAGTGGTGTGCTCAGAGGTCTGGTCACATGATATGGAGAGGCCAATGGAGAACAAGCAGGGGGATCTAGCAGAGCTGATTCAGAGTAGTGGAGAGGAGTGGGTAAGAAAATGGTCTGACAGTGAATAATTGAAGTTTCTGTCAGCAAAAATAATGGGAGGAGAAGGAGGAGGATAGACAGTATGAGGAGGACGACAAAATATGGTGTAGATGGGACACTGGAAATAAGAAAAAAAAAAAAAGGGGAGTGGCTATGAGTGAACTCAATAGAGGATATAGCTGAGCTGATTCAATGTAGCATAGAGGAGTGTGTGAGCAACTGGACAGGGGTAAAATGGAAGGAAAGGGTATTTTGAATACATCAGGAGAGATAAGGTGAGTGCAGCTATATAAGCAGTTGAATAGGGTCAAATTGTATGTGGCAGCGTAATGGAATATATACTACAATGTTATAACAGATAATGTATAGGCTATACAGTGAAATAAATTAAATATGGATATGGTATCAAATATGTGTGGGAGTTTATAACTGGTCAGAGCTGGTATATAGAAAGAGGGAGTATGGGGGGGGGGGAGAGAAATGAACAGTCACAATATACAGTAGATACAAGACATATAATCAACCTATGTTTTCAATGCATTCGTTTAGTCCAGCGGGTACAAGGGAAGAGAAGAGAATGTCCTTTAGAAAGGGATCTTGTTTGAGTACAGGCCAATGTTTCTTTAGAATGGCTTTAATGGCTTTATTTTCATTGGTGAAAGTAGTGATGAAGTTACAGGTTGTCTCCATAGGTGTATTGGTTCGTTGGCTGGGAAGTAAACATGTATGCTGAGTGAGTGTATTTGCCCTCCTTTGGGATGATTTGATTAGAGTTGATGGGTATCCTTTGGCTTTGAACCTTTTGGAAAGCGTTTTACATTGTGTATGGTAATCACGATTGTTGGAACAATTCCGGCGTATTCTTCTGAATTGTCCGAAAGGGATGTTGGTGAGCCATTTTTTGAAATGTGCACTTTTGAAATGGATGTAGTTGTTACTGTCCACTGGTTTGAAATAATTTCTAGTTTCTATGGTATTGCTTGTGGTATGTGATACTATGATATCCAGAACGATAGCATGATTGGTAAAAACTGTGTGTGTGAACTGTAGGCCCCAGTTGTTGGCATTGATGCTGGACACAAGCATGTGTCAATTTCCTCAGGTGACCCTTTCCATATGATGAATATCTTTTGTAAGTGACAACTTTGGAGAACAGGGGGTGAGTATAGATGGTTTCAATCTCGAACAGGCCCACAAAGAGATTTGCGAAACTGAATTTCGTCCCCATAGCGGTGCCGCGCTCCTGGAGGTATATATATGTCCGTTGAATGTGAAGTAGTTATGTTTAAGAATGAAGCTAATACTGTTGAGAATGAATTCTTGTTGTACTGGAGGCATATTGGGGTCCAAAGAAAGGAAATGGGCAATAGCTTGGCGGCCGAGGTCATGGTCAATTATCGTGTATAATGATGTAATATCCATGGTAAGAAAAAGATATGAGTCTTCCCAGGGGATGTTAATGATCGACTGGATAAAATCTGAGGTATCTCTTGTGTATGAAATGAGCTGTTTAACATGTTTTTGTAGAAGAATGTCTACATAATGGGAGAGGTTTGCTGTGAGAGAGTTGATCCCTGCTATGATGGGTCTCCCGGGTGGATTTGTGGTACACTTATGTACCTTGGGTAAATAATAGAAGAGAGGGGTAGCTGGTTCCATCACTGTTAGATAGTCTCTTTTTGGTTTAGATAGAACCCCTGTGGTGTGGCCTTCAGTAATGAGTTTATAGTATTCTGTTGCAAATTTGGTGGTGGGATTATAGGTGAGTTCCTTATAGAAGGTAGAGTCAGACAGGAGGCGGGTAGCTTCAGTAATGTAGTCATCTCGGTTTACTATCACAATACTTCCTCCTTTGTCCGCAGGTTTGATGATAATATTGTGGTTGTCTGTTAGTTGTTTGATGGCTTGATTCTGTTGTTGTGTGAGGTTTTGGGGATATTGCTTGGAATTGGAGACCATTCTTTCCAGATCTGACAATACTAAGGAGCTGAATGTATCAATGAAGTTACCCTTATGGTGAAGAGGGTAAAAGTTAGATTTTGGTTTTAGGCCTGAGGGTATGGGCGGGGGTATCAGAGTGCATGACGTAGATTCTGGTTGGTTAGTAGGCGGTATAGTGTCTTGATGGGCTTTGAGGGCAAAGTGTCTTTTCAAGGTAAGACGTCTGATGTACGCATCTAGGTCCACAAACAGGTCAAAGCTGTTGGCTTTGGAATTGGGACAAAAAGACAGCCCTTTTTCCAGAACTTCTTTTTCTGTGTGGGTTAGTAGATGGTTAGAAAGATTAAATATCTTGATGGTGTTTAACTGTTCCTCTGTCTTCAATGTGGGGATCCCTCCTTCGGTAGATGTATTTTGTTTCTTTTTCCTCTTTCGTGTTCCACCTCTGCATCTCCTCTTTCTTTTCTTTTTGTTGTTGGTTTGAGGGGGGTGCACGATGGATCTCCTCCTGTGTGATGACTTGATGAGGGGGGGTGTTCACATTGGGGGGTAGGTCTAAAAAAGACAGATTTTCATAGAAAGATGCGCTCAAAGTAGGTAAAGGTGTGGGATCTGTAGATGTCGATGGTTGGTCTGTATCCCTTATTAGGTGCTTCTGGGTAGTGGTAGGTTCCTGGAGGGGGGTATAGAAGTCGTCTAGGGGGACTCCTGGACAGGTGGGAGTAAGCGATTGTATATGAATGGAATTTTTCAGCTCATATAAACAAGCTGTTTGGCGCATGGCATACATGCAATCTGATGAAGGGAGATGCAACTCCCGAAACGCGTAATTGCTTATTTTATGTACATTTTTACTGATTTTATCCAATAAATCAGCCATTTTATGTTTTATACTCTACTCGTTGTGAAGGATTTTTTGGCAGCGCCAGGATACCTACCCAGGTACTTTTTTCTTCTGTCTACTTTTTTGAAACATGGCCGATTCCCGCCCACTGCACTGGTCTATACCCAGGCACCGGTGGGGCCTGAAGCACTGGAGGCAGCCCCCCCCCCCCCCCCCCCTTGTGGTTGATTCTAATTGATTCTAATGGAGCTACAAGAGGAACACAAGAATTCAACGCAACAGTCAGGAACGAGTGGAGTAACCTTAAATAGGTGACGGTGGAACAGGATTGACAGAAGGTAGAAATAGGTGGAGATAGCCTGGCCTTTTAAAGCCACAGCTAAAGAGTGGCGGACAATATAATAAAGAAGAGGGAGGTGTGCGAATGTTGGAGGACAGAAGCAGACCCTGGACCAATATGGAGTATACAGTAGAGGAGATACAGGACTGAAATGGTGAGAAGGGGAGGAACAAGACTCCACCAACAATGATAATTATCGGGGAACTACTGGGTGTTGTCCGGTGGAGTTAAATGTACTTAATATGCACAATAAAAGTCATGGACATTACAGGCGTCTCTGTGGTATTACTTTATTTACACTGTATTTGTCTATAATTGTGACTAAAGGAATAATTAGGGCAAAACAGTAATTCCAAAGGGTTCACTTATTTTCCTTGCATTGTTCCTATGTCTCAAAGCTCTACACGTTATACACCTTCTACTTGTACAAGTTACAGTTTAGTGTCACTTATTTTGCTCTTCTGTAAATGATAGAGCTGGATAATTCTTGCCCGAATTTCTTTCATTTTCAGTCCATAAATGAGCGGGTTTAGGATTGGCGGTCCAACAAGGAGCTGAACAGACATGACCATCCTCAGTTCGAAAGCAAATTCAGTGGGTATAAACCGGTACATGAGCAGCTCAAAGAGTAAATTGGAGGCGTAGTTGGTGATTATGATGAGGTGGGGGGTGCAGGTTTGCAGGGCCTTGGCACGAAAGTCTTTTGAGGACCTTATACAAGCCTTGAGAATCTGTATGTAAGAGCAAATGATCAGAATTGGCATCAAGGCAATGAAGGTAGAAGCAATAAAAAGACCATATCCATTGTTGACCGTTGTGTCGATGCAAGAGAGTCTTACGATAGACCAGTTATCACAGTAGATCTTCAGGATCACTCGATCACATAATGGAAGTCTGATGGTCAATACAAGGTGTATAGAAACCAGGACAATGGTGTACATCCAAGCCGAGACCACCAGTTTGGTAACTGCAGTTAGGGACATTACGATGTTGTATCTCAGTGGGTTGCAGATACACACATAGCGGTCGTAAGCCATGGCGGTGAGAATGGTCATCTCACACCCTAGGTAGGTGTGGATACAGAACACTTGTGTAACACAACCAATGTAAGAGATGTAATTGATATTGAAGAATAAGTTCACAATGAGGCTGGGGAAAAATGTGCTGCTTCCGTAGAGCCCATTGACGCACAGTACGGATATGAAGACGTACATTGGCTCCTGTAAGTTTTTATGTAACACTACGGTACAGATGACGGAACAGTTAAAGAGAACGATCAGCAAGTAGACCAACAGGGCAATAATACTGTAGATGTATCTATCATATGTCATCTCTCCAAAGCCGAGCAGGAGGGTGGAGGGGTTAGTGTAGCTGTAGTTCTGCATTGTTCTTTCTTAAAAAAAAAAATAAAAAAAAAATAAATTATCGCTACACAATATCCTAAATCTAAATTTGGATTGTGGTTAGTGGATGACATGATAAAGTGAGAATACCCTTTTAATGGATTAATACCACAATGTGAAAAATTTACACTTACCACCTTGGGGCGCAATATTCACAATTGTCTCTACCTACAGATTACACAGGTCAACCAATACGGAAGGAAAAGAGACAGGTACTTCTTGTAGTGAGCGTGTGTTGACTTATGAATATATAATAAACACGCCATCAACTTACAAAGCTGCTCCCATCAGCACACCGGGGGCATCACTTGTCCCTGCCTGTGCCCGATATCAGCCATAGCATGGAGTCCCGGCAGAGACTCCACTGATAATAGCAGCTCTGCATTATCACTGCAGGCTCTGTACTTTGTGTAGTTTAAGGACCTTCAATTACATCATCAAAGGTCCTTAAATTCCAGGAAGTACAGACCATGATCTCCCAGGTCCTTAATGGAGAAGTCCAGCAAAAATTATTATTAAAGTATTGTATTGCCCCCCAAAAGTACAAATCATCAATATACACTTATTACAGATAATGCTTATAAAGGGCTTTTTTCCCTGCACTTACTACTGCATCAAGGCTTCACTTCCTGGATGAAATGGTGATGTCACGACCCGACTCCCAGAGCTGTGCGGGCTGTGGCTGCTGGAGAGGATGATGGCAGGGGGACACTGAGGGACACAGGGCACTGGAGGGACACTGAGCATCCCTCCAGCAGCCACAGCCCGCACAGCTCTGGGAGTCGGGTCGTGACATCACCATTTCATCCAGGAAGTGAAGCCTTGAGGCAGTAGTAAGTGCAGGGAAGAAAGCACTTTATAAGCATTTCCCGTAATAAGTATATATTAGTGATTTGTATAACTTTTGGGGGGCAATACAATACTTTAATAAAAAATTTTGCTGGATTTCTCCTTTAAGCTAAGGGCAGAGTAACAGAAGAGGGAGTGGGGGGGGGGGGGAGCAGCTAAAGATGGAAGAGACTCCCTCCATCATGGTAATGTATTACTAGGGAATGCATGTCAGTCCATCTGTCTAATAAGTTCTGTATAGTAAAAGCAATCTCCTTTTCTCCTGTTCTGAACTACAAGTCCCAGCAGGAGAGACCTTCTAGACCTGATGGGACTTTTAGTTTTGCTTAGGCCATGTTCACAAGTGGATTTTTGTACGCATAAAATGACTATTTTACTGGTAAAAAATGACCAAATAACTCCCTAAACTGTCCTTTTTTTAATGTTACTATTTTGTGTTCATTTTCCTTTATTTTTTATGCTTCTAAATTGTAGACAGCTGTATCCAATCTGTAATTCCCCCCTCTCATGTCCCACGCTGGATTTATCCAGAGACACACTGCACGCCTCTCAGTAAATCTAGTGAATCTTATGGTGCGTTTACACAGAGAGATTTATCTGACAGATTTTTGAAGCCAAAGCCAGGAATAGATTTGAAGAGGATAGACCCCAGTCTTTCCTTTATGACCTGTTCCCTGTTTATAGTCTGTTCCTGGCTTTGGCTTCAAAGATCTGTCTGTGTAAAAGCAGGAGCTGCAGCCCCAGCCTCCATTCTTGTTCCACACCTAATACTTGTCACAGCTGAGGGTTCGTTACAATTTTTTTCAGTCTGTACAATCCTCTCTAATGGTGCGTATTCACCATTTATCTGACAGATTATTGAAGCCAAAGCCAGAAATGGATTTAAGGGAGAAATCCCAGTCTTTTCTTTATGAACTTTATGACCTGGGTCCAAGACACCAGAATTATAAATGACACCTTGTAGGTGCGGCCCTGGGAGTCTATTACGGGTTTTGCATTGGGTTCATTAGCTTCAGGTCTCATCTATAGCAACTTATCAGAACAGAGGAAAGAGAGAGGTCTCCTCCACAGAAGACTGTATACACCAAATGCAACTGTAACAAACCCTCAGCTGTGAGGCCAGCTCTGTACAGGCTTTCAGCCCCTGGATGTTATACACAATGTCCCCCTTCACTGACAACAAGCAGAGATCTCGAAAAGAGTGTAAAACTGACTCATAAATAGTGATGAGCGAACATCCCGGATCCCGAACACGAACATAAAAAAAAATGATCGTGATTGGTTCGTGTGCGCCGAACATTTACGAACAAACAACGAGCGTACAGTAGAAGCGTACAGATTATCAGGTGCAAAGGGTAAATTGCGCAGTTGCGTACTTTGCGAGATAAATGTTCGCGAGTTCAAATATGTTCGAAAATTTTCATTATATATATGACCATCGAACAAATTCTTCGTGATCAGCGAACATGAACAATCAGCATCATGTACGGACGAACTTACGAAAGTTTACGAACATGTTTGCTCATCACTACTCACAAATGTTATTAAATACAATAATACATTCAGGAGTTTAAGCTACAGGATGAAGTTATGATGTGACAAACCCTGTAAATTATTCCAAGAAAAATCTTAAAAATAAAATTTTTAATAAAAAAAAATTATAAAATGAACATTAAAAAAATAAAATAAAACTATATGAATAACAGTTATAATATAGGAGGGATGATGAGGATGGACCCAGCACATGATGGTACTCACTGAGGGGGCTGCAGGCGCGCTCTTCGCCACGTCCTCCCCCCTCCGCACCTTACGCCTCTTTATATAGAGGTTATGGGACTAATTAGGAGAAGGGAGAATCGTGTCGCCTGTGCGCAGAAGTTTTATCAGCTGCGGGGATTGTTCTCCCGGGGGGATACGTCTTATGTAATCTCCTTCATCTTCAGGTGAACGTCTTTATTTGCAATGAAATAGTATTCAGGAATATTCCTCACTATATGTTATGAATTATTATAGTTTTTATTATATGTTTTTACTATTATTAGTAGTAGTATTTTTTCATTTAATTAAAAAAATATATATTTGATGGTCATTTCCCTACTTGGAGTCTTCTCTCTTACCTGTAAAGCCTCTGACCTCCAAATACTTTCTACCATGAAATCAGTAGGCTTCTACTAGCACCACTAGGCCTCGGTTAGGTCTACCTAGTGTTCTCCTCCCAGCAGAGCTAGGGGATAGTCTTGGTCTTATAGATCTATACAGGGAGATTTATCATACATGGTGTAAAGTGAAACTGGCTCAGTTGCCCCTAGAAACCAATTAGATTCCACCTTTCATTACTCACAGATTCTTTGGAAAATGAAAGGTGGAATCTGATTGGTTGCTAGGGGCAACTGAGACAGTTTCACTTTACACCATGTTTGCTAAATCTCCCCCATAGACCCCACATTACCTCCTCTCCTCCTGTGGACTGGGCCCAGCACATAACTTCCAGGACCCTTTAAGGGCGGGTTCACACTACGGAATTCTCGCGGACAATGTCCGCGGAATTCCGTCAGCTGTCCGCCCGCACATCTGGGCGCCTTTCCGCTGGCCCCATAGACACCATTCTATGGGCCGGCGCTGAAAGAAGTGTCATGTCACTTCTTTTAACGGATCACGGAATACGCCGGCCCATAGAATGGTGTCTATGGAGCCGGCGGAAAAGCGCGTGCCCATGCGGGCGGACAGCTGACGGAATTCCGCGGACATTGTCCGCGAGAATTCCGTAGTGTGAACCCGCCCTAAACCAGACCTACAACTCCAAACCTAGTCCTGCACTGACAGCGCTATGTGAATAATCCCCCCACATCATGACCACAAATAAAGTATCTACCACAAAGACCAGTATGACCAGTTTAACTAGTGTTCCTGATGAAATCATGTGATACACACTGTGCCTCCACAGAAGAATTTTTTTTTTTTCCGAGGGAAACATGGGAACTTGGTACCATATTGGTGTAGATGGGAATTTTTACTGGCCTTTTATTATTTTTTTCAGATATATAATGTGACAAAAAAAAACAGCAGTCCTTTTTTCTCTTTTCGTTTATGCCATACACCATACTGTTACAGCGGCGGCACGCCGCGACCGTGCTTTCACTCCTGGCCCTGACTCTGTACTTGCCTCCTCCTGTAGCTGGGCTGTTGTTCCTGCCCGCGTCTGCTTCCAACCTCGCTCTAGCTAGCACGTGTGTCCCCGTCTATGGGACGCGCACTGCTACAATTTAAAGGGACAGTACGTCCCAAATTGGTTAATGCACCAAAACACTTCTACACTATAAATACCTGCACCTGTCCTGCCCTTGCTTTGATGGAGCCTCTGCATGCTTCCCTTTACTTGTGGTCCCAGCTCTCCCTTGTTCCTGTCCGTGGTTCCTGCCTGTTATTCCTGCTTGTGATTCCTGCCGTCTACGGTTTCTGCCTGTGACTGCTATCTTGGTCCTTACTTTGTTCCTGCCTGCCTACCTGTTTCCTGCTATACCTCGCCCGCCGCCACTACCAAGCCAAGCCAGAGGTAGCAACCTGGGGTTGCCTGCCGCAGCAAGTCCATTCTGCCTTGCGGTGGGCACTGGTGAAGACCAACGGCCCATTAGACTCCGCTCCGCTTACGTCATCGCTAGCAGTGGTCCACATACAATAGTGTTATATTATAATAGATCAGACAATTGCCCACGCTACTGTACCAAATATGTTTATTTTATTTGTTTTTACATATTTTTATTTGTTAAATGGGAAAAAGGGTTGGTGTCAACTTTTATTAGGGGAGGGGCTTTGTCATATCTTAATTTTTTTTTTTTTTTACATTAGATTGCTTATATTGTTCAATGCTATGCTACTGCACAGCACTGATCAGTGATATTGGCATTCTGTTATTAGAGTCTGCATAGTGTAGATGCAGATCACAGATTGGACCTCAAGTATTTCGCTTTCGGCTATCAGGGAAAACGATCGGGCAGTATGGGGAACCATTTAACAGGTTAATGGAGAGATTGCTGCTGTCCGTCATTGACTGTGACTACTCGGCTGCTGATAGCGGTTGGTCCTCCCCTTCTATGATGGGCTTCATAGTAAAACAGCAAAGGCATGCGTAGAGTAATGACATGAAGTGGTAAAACTCTCGCCGTAACTGAACTCCCTTTGTCGTAAAAGGGTTTACAGAGATGACTAAGTTGAATTTGTAGCCCCTAGGTTTGAGGTGATCTTTGATAGCCAACCAGGAGTCAATATAACATATATTAGTTCTATGTATTGCTGGTAGGGATGAGTGAATTTATAGTACAACAACGACTGAGCCTAGAGAAGCCCTTTGCTTTGCTAGTACTGTACATTCGCACATCCCTATTTGCTGGTATTATTTTATTATAGAATACAACTAGATGTTATAAGTAGAGATGTTTCCGGTGACCTTTGCACATAAAAGAGTATCAATGTGCACCAGCATTCAGTGCTTCTCTGCTATGTATCTCTTTTTCTTTTTTTTTCTTTTTTTATTATTTTCTTCATATAAGTGGCGCATTCAGACACATTTACATCATGTGCCCAAATTGTAGATACAAGTAGTGTGAGATATTCCGCACAAAATCAACAGCATAATATAACAATTAACTCCCCTCCCCCTCCCCCCCCTTCCACAGATGCAGCAATAAAATCAGTCGCTGGAATATAGATCACTAAGTTAGTTACACCCGATTGCCTGTAATCTTTAAGCGCCCAAGCGACCCAGCCAGCTCAGCTGTGAGTTACCATTTTGTGCCTACGAACGGTTGCATTAACTCCTTAATTTCTTGGTTAGAGAGAAACCTCACTACAAAGTGCTTCCATTTTTTGAAAAACGTTTTGGTGTTTGCTTCCTTCGATCTCTCACATTCCACTCTGTCTAGGAATAAGTAGTATTTCATCTGAGCCGGCACTTCCGTCATCGTAGGAAGAATAGGTTGTAACCACTTCTGTGATAGGCATCTTTTGGCAATCAATATAAAGGCATGTAATGCCAAAGACACCTGTATAGAGTCTGGAACATGATGAAATAGTAGCAGTTGCGGAGATAGAGGCAGTTGTATTTGCCCAGAATTGTTGAGTGTATTGGCAAGACCAAATGCCAAAGGTCAGGTCAGTGGAGGGTTGATGGCATTTTGGGCACGCCAATAACCTATCTGGTACCAACGGGTGGGGAGGTATATTGAAGCCATAAATAGCTCTATGCATGAGTTTGAGCTGTGTTTCGTGCCATTGCTCACTGGGAACCGCCTTTTGCAGCACTGCCCACCCCTCCAGTATTTTTTTGGGATAGTCCTCATCCCCGAAAATAGTAGTCCATTTAGTTAACATGTTACTGCTAATAAGAGTCATTAGATCGAGTTCCCAATTTGTGATATAGATATGACAGAGATGGGTTAGTAGGGGGGTTGGTAATCATTGCATCCATCTCAGTAAATTTAGTTAGAGAGGATAAATCCCGCACCCGTGAGGTTAAAAACCCCATGACTTGGGAATAGGCCAAAAATTGGGATGGATGCAATGAGTACTGGGTACACAGCTCAGGGAAGGTGAGGATTCTATTTTCTTGATGGTCAAACATCTAGTGCAAAAAAACAATGCCCGCCCTCCTCCAATATCTAAACATCGGGGTCATTCTACCCTAAACAAACTCTAGATGTTTCCACAGCGTAAGGTGCCTAGATAATATTTGCGGCAAGCCATACAATTTCCTCACAATCTTCCAAGTTGCTATAGTGTCTTTTAAGAGCAAGGAATGCTTGATCTCTGGCGGGAGTGCTGGGTATTTTGTGTGTAGCAGCGCTGTTAAAGACCAAGGGGCAGCTAGTTCCGCCTCCAAGGCCACATTAGAGTAGAAGCTAGAGTTTTGTAGCCAGTCTATGCAGTGTCTCAGTAAGCAGGCGATATTGTATTTCCGCAAGTCTGGAAAATGTATCCCCCCTCTAGTTCTAGGGAGTTGTAGCTTGGCTAGTGCGATCCTAGGCCGGTTACCCGACCAAATATATCTCGAGAAGGCAGACTGGACCCTCGTGACATCCTGGTGTCATAGCAATAAGGGTATGGTCTGGAGGTGACTGCCGTGATCAAGGGGGTGTGTTTCCCCAAAACATGTAGGCCTACGTTTTTATCTTTTGTAACCTTTTATATGCCTCATAATAAAGACAACAAAACATTTTTTGGACGCTGTGGATCTTCTCCTCCTTCTTACTATGGTCTGGAGGTGGTATAAGACTTTAGAGAAACTAAGCATTCTGATTAGGTGGCATTTTCCAAGAAAGGAAAGCGGCAATCTCTCCCATCCTTTGAGTTCAGTTAGGACTTTCTTAAATAGCGGAGGATAATTTAAGTGATAAAGCGACTCTGGAGTACGACCCACAAAGATCCCTAGATATTTTATTGGTTTAGAGGTGACTTTAATCGGGGTGTCAGTGGGCAGCTTTAATCGGGGAGTCAGTGGGTAGATCTTTACTCGGTGAGGCCAAAAACAGCATGATATCATCGGCAAATGGCATCAATTTAATTTCCCCTTGACCCACCTTTATGCCCTGGCTATGTATCTCTTCTAATACACAAGCTCATAAGTATCCAGAAGCTCAAGGACCTGTGATGATGTCACCAAAAGGCCTTCAACACTAGCTAGAGCTCCCATCAGGAGCTTAAAGGGGTGGTGTCATGAAGCAAAAAAAGTATAATAATATGTACCACATACACACAGTATATGTAAAGGAGAACAAATGTGGACAAATGTTTTTTTAGTAAAGGACCATATTCTTCCCTATGCATCTATTCACTTCCTGGTTCTCTCTCTCTGAACTGTGACCCTGCGGTTGCCATGTAACAGTGCAGACACTTTCCCACAATCCCCCTTGCTTGTATGTGAAGTGAAAACAAACTGCCAGCACTAATGGAGCAGATCAGGTGACTGTGGTAGAATTAAGCATGAGTGACCCACAAAAGTGGATGCCTGGTGGGCCGTTACCAAGGGCAACAGATTATCAACAAAACAACACATGCGGGAGTCTATATCTCTTAAATGATAGATTTTAGGAAATGCTTATAATTTTGAAATATGTTACATTTAACATTATACATCACTATAGGCTTAGTTTTTTTTGTTGCAGAATCCCTTTAAGGACATTTGATGATGTCATTAAAAGTTCTTGAGCAAGCTAGAGCACAACTTAGCATGAGAGAGAGAATGAGGTAAAGAGGATTCTGTCGAAGGAAGGGGGTAACGGAGACAATTTGGGGTCTGAGAGGGGGCTGAAAAAGAGGGACACAGGCTGTAGTCTGTATGAGAGGAGGAGCCATGAGCAGGAATCTGGGGGGCTTGAGTGGTAGTGTATGTGGTATGGGGATCATTGTATGGGTGGGGGCTCTTTTGGTCTGATTTAGGGGTTATGAAATATTTCTTTATTATATCTGGAGAAGGGTATTTGGGGTTATTGGAAACCACTGTAGGTGCAGTAATAAGGGCATATGGGGCAATGGGCACAGCATTGGCAGTAGGGGTAAAACAGGATGGGGTGTATGGCTTTAGAAGTGAGGGTCTGTAGTCTTCAGGAGGAGTTGTCATGGCCTTCTACCATGGATGTAGAAACAAAGGGTAGAGAAGGCCTACAGCCGGAGAAGACGCCCCTTGTGAGTCACTGCATGTAATAGTTCTGTGTTCTATATCACTGCATCTAGTCAGTATAACATTAGTGGAGACCTGCACAGAAGGGACAACAGTGAACACTAGAGGACAGTGGACAGCATAGAAGAGAGGGCAGCGGATACTACAGGGCAGCACAGAAAAGAGTGGACAGAAGGTCGAGGACAGTGGACACTACGGGTCAGCAAAGAAGGGTGGGAAGTGGACACTAGAGGACATCGGACAGCATAGAAGAGAGGACAGTGGAGTGGATACTACAGGGCAGCACAGAAGAGAGTGGACAGAAGGAGAAGAACAGTGGACACTACAGAGCAGCACAGAAGGGTGGGAAGTGGACACTAGAAGGCAGCACAGAAGAGAGGAGAGTGGACACTTAAGGGCAGCACAGAAAAGAGTGGACAGAAGGAGAAGGACAGTGGACACTACAGGGCAGCACAGAAGAGAAGAAAGTGGACACTAGAGGGCAGCACAGAGGAGAGGACTTCCAGAGAAGATCACCTTCATCATACCTAGTGCATTGTTTAAGCTCCTGTGTATGCCTCCTGCCCTAACTATTGCCTCAGCAACCTTCTACAAACTTATAGAGCTGTGCCAGGGAAACTGAATTTCACGTCTGCTGATCTACCTAAATGACATTAACATCTTGACTAAATGCTCTGAACATCTGGAGAGGATGGACTTGGTGTTGCCCTGCATAGGTTGTCATCTGTTCAAAGACAGCATTGAGTACATGTTGACATATATGGAACAATGAGGGAATCCCACCCATGGTATGAGCAGTGTAGTAATGATTCATGCCCAACAATGAGACTGCGCTTCAGGCCTTCAAGGGACTGGTTGTCTATTATAAAGACTTTGCCAAGGAGGTCACACCTCTCTAAGCCCTTCTTAATTAGGCTGCTCCTTGGGCAACAAAAACAAGGCCCATTGTTTTGGGGCCACGACAGATCAGACTTTCCAGGAGATGAAAAGATTGCCGACCTGTGGCCATTTCTTGGCTACTTTCAGCTCTTGCCCTGTATACTGATAAAGGTTTGGAAGCGGCTAGGAGCAGTTTTGGTGTGGGATGGCAATGAGTGGGTTATCAATGATTACACTGGCCTTGAGAACTACGGTTCATTCAAGCTGGAGCTGTTGTCAGTAAACAAAACTTTTACTGAGATTTTTGGCAACGTGTCTGGGGACAAAATTAGGACTGTTGACTAACAAGCCCCTAGTGCTTTTGGACCAGGCTGGGGCCATTACATGTCCAGGCTCAGAAGGTTCTAGTCCAAGGCACAGTACTGACTGTGCTGTATCCAAGGGGAAACAGACAGTGGTCCCACCAATGAGGAGTTAGAGAAGAGAAAGGCCCCATCTTCATTCTGATTGACCAAAAGGTGATGTAGAAATATTAAGACTGTGCACCCTCTTATGTTGAAAATTTCTCAGTCTTGAGAGTTGACCTTGGCTGTGCACTGATTCTTTATCGAAATGAAGCGTTTACGGTCTGTTATCGGCTTCTTGGAAATGCAATTGTTGAACATCAATCACAATATTTTGGCATAAAATGATCTGTAGCTTCAAATAACAATTTCATTCCCACTTGGACTACTCTTTCCCAAAAACCGTTTGTTCTGCATTGTGAACTATAGGGATAAGCCCACGGTACCACCACTCGTAATTGTCCTTTTATTACATTATATCATCATACACCATACAGACATCAAAGGAGAAGTCTGGTGGATTATAAAATCATACAGCTGACAGGGGCAGGGGGGAAATTGATTACAAGTACTAACTTGCCCCTCTGCATACCCGCGGTGAGTGGCGGGACCGGTCGCTGGACCCCCTGCCGGAAGGCATTTTCCCCCGAGTCATGAAGTCTTGTCTCAGCTGGTAGACTGGCCACTTAGCCAATCAGTGACTGGAGTGGTGTCCCACCCCAGTCACTGAGTGGCCAGTCCATCAGCTGCGTTGTGATGTGTCAGCTCCAGAGATCCCAGAGCCCAGCGGTGGTCCCAAGGCCAGTCCCGCCGCACACTGTGAGCATGAAGAGAGTTAAGTTAGAATTCATATTTCCCCCCTCCCCCTGCTAGTTCCTGGATATTATAATCTGCCGGACTTCTCCTTTAACCCATGAGAACACTGATAAGTAAAAGAAATATTTAAAATAATTCAAACAACTTTTTGTCCTGTAAAAAAAATTTGTTTGCATGAAACATTTGCTGGATTTTAACTTTTATCGCTTTCATTTTCAATCCGTAAAGGATAGGATTGACTATCGGTGGCACGACAAAGATCTGGGTGGACATAACTACCCTCAACCCATAGGGAACGATGGTGGGAACAAATCGATACAACAACACCTCAAACATACAGTCTGTGAAGAAGATGAGCAGGGATGTGATCTGAGGGGCGCACGTCTGCATGGCCTTGGCTCGGGCTTCTTTGGATTTCGTGCAAACCTTAAGAATTTCAATGTAGGATATAAGAGTGAGCAGCGGCATCCCTACAACCACACTGACCGTGATGAAGAGGCCAAACGCATTGTTCACTGTGGTGTCCACGCAGGAGAGTCTCACCACCGTCCAGTTGTCACAATAAATTTTCAGGATCGCATTGTCACAAAGAGGAAGCCGAATAGTAAGCATAACAAGGACTGTGATCAATGAGATACAACATACCCAGCCAGAGGCCATTAGCTTATATGCCGTGCTCAGGGTCATGATATTCGAGTATCTCAAGGGGTTGCAGATACACAAGTAGCGGTCCAAGGCCATTATGGCTAATATGGTGAACTCATAGCACACATAGGTATATAGACAGAACACCTGGATCATACAGGCTTTGTAGGAGATACTGTAAGTCTTTAAGCTAAGGTTCAAGAACAAACTTGGGAAGAAAGCGCTGCTGCCATACAGGTCATTGGTGCACAAGGCACATATGAAGATATACATAGGCTCCTGTAGGCTCTTGTGGAAGAGAATGGTGGAGATCACCGTACAATTACATGTGACGATCAGTAAAAAGCCCAGTAGTGTTATCACGCTATACAGGTATCCTATGTCCGAGATGTCCCCGAACATCAGGCTCATCTGAGATGGATTGGACTGAGTCACATTTACCATTTCTCTTCTTTGTAATAGTTCTCGCTTAAGAAAAAGAGAAAAAAAAAATCAATGGATTAATAAAAAACCAACGGTTTCATGATTTCTACTTCCGCTAGTGTTAAAAGACTATATGGACCTAATACTTTTCCCTGTTGTAGTCCTGGATATAAATATCCTGGCCAAGACTCTGGTGCCCCCTTGGAACCCAGTGTACATGCAGTGTGTATGAGTTGGCTAGGAGTGGCAGTGCAGGCCAGCTGGGGTAGCAGTACACCTAGTGAAGTCTATGAGGTCACAGTGGGTTTGTTAACTGGGCTCTGTATGCCCTTTCCCATATTTATGAAAATCCTTGACCCTTGGGCACAGCATGGTGTAGTATCTGGGTGCTGGTGTACGCATGGTGACTTGCTCCAGATAAAGGCATGAACTAGGAGACTGGAATAATGTTTACTCGAAAGTCCACAGTGTGGGATGATATAACTCAAGCTCCTTACAGCACAGGGTAGTGAAGTTGTATACAGTTTCAGGCAATGTTCACATGGCGTAAAACACCGGCCGTTCTGTGACCCGGCCAGGTCACAGAACGGCCGGTTTCACAGATGATCATCCTGGCCGGTACTGCAGTAACGGTCGGATGATCTTCATTTCTGATGAATTGAGATGCGGGCGCATCAATGTGCGCCTGCATCTCAATTCGCCGCTGCACACAATGGAGCATGCGGCCGGAGCTGCACTCTCCATTGTGTGCATTGACAGGTTCTCTGCGGCCGCTATTCCATGAATAGCGGTCGCAGAAAACTGACATGTCATTTTTTTGGCGGTGCCGGTAGCGATCCCAGCCAGAGTGTATACTATGTGTATATACTCCGTCCGGGATTCCCTTAGCTGCAGCACAATGTAACTTCCGTAGTAATCACGTTGTTGAAAATCAGCAACAACAGCCGTGATTACTATTGAACTTATGTTGCTGGGAACACTGTTAGCACATTTAGATTTGCTTTGGGAGATACCCAATCTAGTTAGGGTATACTCTACTGGGGAGGGTCTTCACAGCTTGGCTCACTGTGGTGATTATGTTATAAACATTTACTCATGGTTAGCTGTGTTACGATTCCCTACAGCAGTACATATAGGGAAAGAAGTCATGAGTGAAGCCCACAAAGAGTCCAGTAGTAGCAGGAGAGCACTTGTACAGCTTCTATCTCTTCTCAATCTCTTCTCAATTTCTGAGCAGGATCCCAAGTGTAGAAATGGATACCTCTGAGTTTGGATGGACTGGAGACAGTTATTGGGTATTGCTCCTTCTAAATGCTACACTGTGCTGTAATTTACTGTGACTGGCCCAGAGATGACTCAGGATGTCATTAGCAATGTAAAACTTACAGTGACACAACAATTAAAGTACTGGGAGACAACCTCACACACCCCTGGCTAGGGTCAGACTTACTGGATTGATCCAGCTCTGCGGGAAGAAAGGGATGGACCTGGGAGACTTCTCACTCAGAACATACTAGTGGCTTCTAGAGCAGAAGTCTCTCCAAGAGGTCATGTGACCCAGTGATGGGAGGTCATGTGACCCAGTCCTCATACATCTTTACATATTTCCATCATTGGTGGCAGTACAAAAAAAGTGAACCGTTGCACAACTCAACTCCTCAGTGTATACACACATGTTGCAGTATACAAGCAGTGGAATGCATAATACAAGCTCGGATGTCTCATGATAACCAAACAGGATTCAGCTATTAGTATACAGTCATGGCCAAAAGTTTTGAGAATGATAGAAATATTAGTTTTGACAAAGTCTACTACTTCAGTTTTTAAAATGGCAATTTGCATATACTCCAGAATGTTATAAAGCGTGATCAGCTTAACAGCAATTATTTGCAAAGTCAATATTTGCCTAGAAAATGAACTTTATCCCCAAAACACATTTCAACATCATTGTAGCCCTGCCTTACAAGGAGCAGCTAACATCGTTTCAGTGATTGCTCCATTAACACAGGTGTGGGTGCTGATGAGGACAGGGCTGGAGATCAATCTGTCATGATTAAGTAAGAATGACACCACTGGACACTTTAAAAGGAGTTACACCCCATTACCTGTGTCCCGGGTTCCTCTTCACAGAAGGGCTGAGGTCTCTACGCTCCTGGCTCTCGTACACCCTGGTGCACATCAATCGTCTTTCCTGCAAAGTAAAAAATGTAATATGTCATCTCTTCAGAGAACTTGTCCCGGAGGCAGCATCATTCTCTGTGGCCAACAGCTAGTGATTCAATGCTTGATCCACAGAGTACATTCACACATGGGAGACATTTGTGCCACTTTATATCGGTTTCCTATAGTACAGCGAAATAGGGTTTCTAATATAGGAGGTGTATGGAGGTTTCCAAACCGTATCTAGGTGAGTTTGGATAAGAATACCCCGGCCACGCTCTCTTCCATTCTCTGTTACCTTCCTTTTGGTTAATCGCGGCAGCAAAACCAATGGAGTCTGTCAACTTCCCATGTAGCGTTTTCAGAATTTTTAGCTAAAACTAAAATGGAGAGAACATAAGGGGAAAAAATTATACCTTCTTCTTGGCTTTGGGACTACTCTTGGTTTTGGGCAAAAAATCATAGATACATAGTAGATTGATGTCAGAAAAAGACCACTGGGTCCATCCAGTCTGCCCTATTAGTATTTGCCTTCTTATTATCAAGTGTGAGCTCAGCCTCCGAGTGCTGCCATTTCTTAGAGATATATTCTAACGCAGGCCTATCCAGCTTTATATGTCGGCCAGATGCACATTATCCCTATATAATCCTGTATAATGGAAAAGGTTGAGATGAGATTCTTGAATTGACTATCATCCATAGGCTATGCTCCCGCTTTGGGAACATTTCGGGGAAATGCGGACGTCTTGTTAAGTAGACGGACGCTAATAAAGATGATGTTCCCGAATATGTTCCAGAAGTGACAACATATCGTAGCCTTAATGTGTTGACTGTGGAAGGAGGAGGATGGCTTAGCCATAACATAGTGTGGATTCAAGATGGTTAATATAGTGTGGAGTCTGCTGCTCATGTTCAACCAAGCTGTATACCCTAAGCCTAATATACTTACTATATATATATATATATATAAGATAGCTGTTCACTCCTTGACAAAAAATCTTCCTAGATCGGTCATACACTGACTACTATTACCACCAACACTACTAATAATAATAATACTCATATAGACTACGCAAGTAATAGATATGAATTAGTTACTTTGTATCCGCTTTGGCTTCCTGTTTATTAGCTCTTCTCCTCTCTCTCGGCCTGAGGGGGTAATGTGTCCTCTTGTGTAGATGGTCTTTGCATTCTTCTCTTCTGTATGAGACTCTCAGGTGTTGATGTGGATCCAGAGCGTTCTCCCTCCTTGGGGATGGATGATCAGTAAACCGATCAGCAGCCTCTTTATGTATGACACTTACTGCAGCCTGTGCCCCTCCGTAGTGGAGATTTTATAGTCACAACTCATCCCGGACCAATCACATTACTGATATTCTTAGGATTAACCGGTGCTTTGTTATATACACCAGGGAGTCTCCAGCAGTATACGGCAATTTCCCTATAGACCATAAATGAGCAGTCACGTCTCCTGAGGCAAAACCACAAATATTCTTATTTTCCCAATTAGCATCTACTCACATCTGGCGGAATATTGGCTGCCATGTTGACCATAGAGAAAACGTATAGGGAAATGTATTAATGTTTTCACCAGACAACTGAGGTACAGAAAAGTTGCAGACATTTAAAAAATGTTATAATACCCAAGTTTTCTAAGTTTTCCCCGCCTCTCAGAAAGTAACTCTGTCAGGTGTCACACCGAGAGCTGGGAGGTGGGATTTTCCTATCCAGCCACTAGATGTCTCACTCTCCCCTGTACACAGCTACAGTGTTAAGGTTTAGCTATGTGTGTGTTTAGCCAATCACAGGTGCAAGACACTATAGACTTTCTTCTCTATTCTTCTCTTCTTCCTATCACACCACCTTATATAAGTCAAGGTAGTTTCCTGTTCTAGGTCTTCTAATCAATGTGTATTAGAGACAGACAGAAGAGACAGGTTCCTGCAACAGTGACTAAGTGGGCCTGGCTTGTGCCAGAGCCCTTGATTGGGACTGAAGCTGTTTTTCTTAAGAGAGACTAAACCCACTATTAAGCAGTGCTAAGCCTTAGAATTGGGGGTGACCGTGGGTTGAGACACCCTTGTCTACACTGAGGATCTTCTTAAACATCTGGGCAGTCACTCCCAGCAGAGAGGAAGAGGGACTGATCCCCATTAAGACAAAACTGCTCAGTGCCGACGTATCTTTCTGACAACGCTTGTCCACTTGGGGGAATTTTCAGTGGGAGCTTGACCTAGAGACAGAGATCTACCCTACCTGGTGGTCTCCAAACTGGTGGGGCAGAAGCTGGTCATATATGCAAACCCCATTTATATATATACGTGAGTATGAGAAATTCTTTTTTCAAGTGTCTACACTACAATCCTGGCCGAGTACTGTACTAATTAGATAAGGGACCCTACACGGCCCTCGCTTCACCAAGTCTTTCTCTATTTCCTCACCTCTACCTAAAGTTTATCTCAGCAGTTGTATTATTTCCTGCACCAGCACTGGTAAGCAGTTCCCCTTGTATACCTTTTGTAAGCACTGAAGTAAAGTATCAACAACTGGTTAAATTCTGGACTCTGCCATCTTCCTTGCAGCGCACCTGCACCCTCACACGTCAGTACGGCTCTACCCAAGGTGGTGCTCATATGTCAGGGGGTGGGTATTGCCACTCCTGGCCACCGTGACAAGGTTACCCCAAAACACCACCAGCTGCCACAACATATATTGGGGTCTGGGATGTGTATATAACTGTGCTGTCAGTTTCCAGATCACAGCTGATGATCGGCTCAGTTTAGCAGGAGGAAATTGGGTCTAAATCAAACAGCAAAGAGGCTAGGCCTGGCTATGAGAGTGGGAGTAGGATTCCAGAGGAGCTAAATGCCCAAGAGACCAATGCCATATAGACTGCAGAGAGAAAAGGGCCATCTTAACAGTATTATGGGCCCCTGGACAGAGCTGTGATCCCCCCCCCCCCTCGCTGACCATACCAGGACTTGCCCGCTCCCTGCCCGGCACAGCTCTAGGCTATACTCTCTCGCTGCTGTTGAGGCCCCATCCGCCGCAGGCATGATAATTATGATGCATGGTGGTGCATGGGTCCATCAGCCTCTCATGGAAAGGATTTGAGAAGTGTCTCCCCAAAAGTGGCCCCACATGAGTAATGGGCCCCCAGGCAGCTGCCTACCCTGCCCAATGTGAAATACAGCTGTGGCTCAGTACAGCACTCACCTATCTTTAGAAATTATATAAAGATTGAATGGAGTGGTGGTCATGCATGGACACTAACCCCATCAACTGGTTATCACCCATCCGATGGATCTTGGGATACCTTATTGAAGATGTGCCACACTTTCTGGCATAAGAAACTAAGCAATGAGACATACATTACATAGTCATACAATATCCACTATTAAGATTTCAGTCTCTCTTTACTCAGTAAGGCGGGCATTATAACCCTCTCTAGAACTGATCCCGAAAACTAGCTGATAGATTAATGGAGCAGTGGAGTATCCTTGAGGTAATGCTGGTGTTAGAGACGGGGTCCCTCTCTTCCTTACTTTGCACATGTAACTGTAGTTCATGATAGAACACACAGTCCTGTCTCTGAGCTCTACAGGCAGTTCTTTCCTCCTCCATACAGTCCTGTCTCTAAGCTCTAAAAGCAGCTCTTTCCTCCTCCATACAGTCCTGTCTCTGAGCTCTACAGGCAGCTCTTTTCTCCTCCATACAGTCCTGTCTCTGAGCTCTACAGGCAGCTCTTTTCTCCTCCATACAGTCCTGTCTCTGAGCTCTACAGGCAGCTCTTTCCTCCTCCATACAGTCCTGTTTCTGAGCTCTACAGGCAGCTCTTTTCTCCTCCATACAGTCCTGTCTCTGAGCTCTACAGGCAGCTCTTTCCTCCTCCACACAGTCCTGTCTCTGAGCTCAACACACAACTCTTTCTTCCTCCTCACAGCCCTGTCTCTGAGCTCTACAGGCAGATTTTTCCTCCTCCACACAGTCCTGTCTCTGAGCTCAACACACAGCTCTTTCTTCCTCCACACAGTCCTGTCTCTGAGCTCTACAGGCAGCTCTTTCCTCCTCCACACAGTCCTGTCTCTGAGCTCTACAGGCAGCTCTTTCCTCCTCCACACAGTCCTGTCTAGGAGCTCTTCGGGCAGCTCTTTCCTCCTCCTCCTCCTCCTCCTCCTCCACCTCCTCACAGTCCTGTCTCTCAGTTCTACAGGCAGCTCTTTCCTCCTCCACACGATCCTGTCTCTGAGCTCTTCAGGCCGTTCTTAGCACGTCATGTCTTGGTTTTTGCTCTGATTTCCAGCCGTGGGACCTTATAGAGACAGGGATGTGCTCTTCATGTGTCCCTCAGGCGCTTTAATCAAGGTGCAGAAATATCTTAGAGATGAGGGGGGGGGGGAGAAAGTACTGTCTGTGCTTACATTATGTACAGGTAGAGGCAGGGAGGTAGTACTATCTGTGCTTACATGATGTACAGGTAGAGGGAGGGAGGTACTATTATCTGTTCTTACATTATGTACAGGAAGAGGCAGGGAGGTAGTACTATCTGTGCTTACATTATTTACAGGTACGACATAGAGAGAAATGTCAGTACCTCCTATCTTTCCAATTCTATCTGCAGCAGTAATGGTGAGTACAAGAGCAAATTCATACTTGTGTTGTTTGGCGGCAGCTTTCTCCGCCGGTGGCCCCAACTGTTTTTTTTTTTGTTTTTTTTTTGGGGGGGCACTTTGGGTCCTGTGACATTGGGGCTGCAGGGCCATTCCATAGCCTTCCTTCCCTGTTTGTGCACGCTTTGCGGGGTTAGCGGTTGCTGACCGACACAGTGTGGAGTTAGTGTAGGGACCCATGTGAACCAGGAGACTGGCACGTGGTACATGGGGCAATATGGTTTGTTCAAATTGTATACCAACATCCTGGCGTTGGTTTGTAAATGTAGCCGAGAGGCATTAGTGTCAGCCATAGGTGTGAGGTGCAGCAGCTCCTTTCTCTCCATTTCGTATATTATTTACAGGTAGAGATAGGGATTCAGTACTGTCTGTGCTTGTATATATTTTGGGGGGCTCAACCTTCCCTTTTAAGCACATATTCTATTGCTTTGGCATCAAAGGTGTTTGAGGGAGGGGCTAAGCAGGAATTGCGGAAAAAAAAACTATCTTTGACAAGGATTATCCATACCCATAAAAGCCAACATCATTAAAGGAATATTGATAGGATTTATAGGTATACAAATTACCAATATACACTTATTACAGGAAATGCGTATAAGTGCTTTTTTCCTGCACTTACTACTGCAGTAAGGCTTCACTTCCTGGATAACATGGTGATGTCACTTCCTGGATAACATGGTGATGTCACTTCCTGGATAAAATGGTGATGTCACTTCGTGGATAACATGATGATGTCACTTCCTGGATAAAATGGTGATGTCACTTCCTGGATAACATGATGATGTCACAACCCGACTCCCAGAGCTGTGTGGGCTGTGGCTGTTGGAGAGGATGATGGTAGAGGGATGCTTGGTGTCCCTCCATTGCCCTATGTCCCTTAGTGTCCTCCTGCTATCATCCTCTCCAGAGGCCACAGCCCTACCTGACTCTGGGTGACATCACCATGTTATCCAGGAAGTGACATCACCATGTTATCCAGGAAGTGACATCACCATGTTATCCAGGAAGTGACATCACCATGTTATCCAGGAAGTGCAGGATAAAAAGCACTTTATAAGCATTTCCTGTAATAAGTGTATATTGGTGATTTGTATAACTTTTGGGGGGCAATACAATACTTAAATAAAAAAAATTTCCAGACTTCTCCTTTAAAACCTAAGCAGGCGGGTGCATATTTTTGACACATTGGTCATGTTTTCCCAGGCATCATAGTGAAATGTTTGACCCGCTTTTTAACCACATCTCTCAAAGGGTGCCAACATCCGTTTTTTTATTTCTGCCATCTTCACTCCATAGATAAATGGGTTTAAAATTGGCGGGATTACAATGAACTGCAATGACATGATAACCCTAAACTCATACGGCAGCTTAGAAGGGACAAAACGGTATAAAAGTATCTCGAAAAGTGTATCAACTACGAAGTTGACTATGGTGATGAGATGAGGAGTGCAGGTCTGGAGAGCCTTTTCTCGGACTTCCTTCGATGACTTCATGCAGATCCTGAATATCTTTATGTAAGAATAAAGTATAGCAAGTAAAGGAACACCAAGTAATGAGAAAACAACAAAAAGCCCGAAGACATTATTGACCGTTGTGTCAACACAGGAGAGTCTCACCACTGACCAGTTGTCACAGTAGAGCTTCAAGACTTGGATTTGACATAATGGAAGCCTTATGGTCAATATGAGAAGCACCCCAATGAGTATATTAGGTAAAATCCAAGCTCCGGTGATCAACAGGTAGACTTTAGATGAGGTCATTATGGTGTTATATCTCAAAGGGTTACAGATACTCACATAGCGGTCATAGGCCATAGAAAGTAGAATGGCCATTTCGAATGACCCATATGTGTGAATGCAATATACCTGAATCACACAGGCAACGTATGAAATTATGTGAGTCTCCTGAAGTAGTTGATAAAGCAGTCCCGGGAAGAAGGCAGTGCTTCCATACAAGCCATTGATACAGAGGGCGGCTATGAAGATGTACATGGGCTCATGTAGGCTCTTGTGTAAAGCTATGGTAGATATCACGGCAGCATTGATAGCGATGATCAGAAGGTATCCAAACACAACGACAGAGCAGTAGATGTTTTTTTCCGAAGATATTTCCCCATAGTACAATGTCAGATACGGAGGGTAAAAAGATGTCTTGTTCTCCATGTGAAATTTGAGATTTTGCTGAAGAAGAGAAGAGAGAAAGCTTTACTAAAGATTAGGACTTGTAAGTCATTGCCGTTGGTGACACTGTAGTATAAAACTAGACATTCACTAAAATAAAACACAGCCGAGTCCATTCTCATTAGTTTAAGGTGACTCTGTAGACGCCCGCCCCCCAAATGCCGGTACCACGTTGTAGTCCTCACTCAGTGTCCATTCCAGAGATAGACCTTTCTCCGGTTGCCGTTATTTTGAAGAAAAACTACCTTAATTGCTTAGCGGCAGAGTCAATCTGGTGTGGTCTAGAACATCCACGCCCAGCATCGGGAGAAAGGCCAACCGCCAAACCGTACACTGCGTTAGGACCTTTACAACATGGTAACAGTGGTTGGGAGACAGCTACATGCCAGTACAGAGTCACTTTTAGCCCTTAAAGAGATATTTCCATCTTAGTTTTTTCCTATCTAAAGAATAAGGAATAGCATGTTGATAGGTGAGATTCAGACCACTATAACCTGTTCTGAAAATGGGGGCCCAAGTCTCCAGTCAGAGTAGAGAGGCAGGACACACATGAGCGTCACTGCTCCATTTATTCTCTATGGTGGTTCTGGAGAAAACCAAGTAAAGTATTCATGGGATCGCTTGGGGTCTCAGTTGTTGGACCCCCACAACTGAGACCCAGCTGACTATGGCATATAAGGTGGGAAGGGGCTTGTTTTGTTGCCATTGGCACTCCTTGATTGCGAATTTCAATGCTTGATATTGTAGCTGGGTGTCTAATAACAGTCGCAGGCCTGGCATGGCTGTGTGTTTGTTGGGCAATGCTCCATACAGTGCCTCTATACCACAACATTATATCAGTGATGCAATGATCATGCACTGAAGCCTCGTAGTCCCTTTAAGGGTATATTCACACGGGCGGGCTCGCAGCGAGATTCTCGCTGCGAGCCCGGCAGGTCCTGGCAGTTCCCATACACTACATACTTGTATGTAGTGTATGGGAACTGCCAGGAGCTGCCGGGCTCGCAGCGAGAATCTCGCTGCGAGCCCGCCCGTGTGAATATACCCTAAAAGTGGATTTATTTTGTTCACACTGATAATCAGTGGCCGTTGTTTTAGATGTTCCTGCAGCTGATACTGCCTTATTGGCTGCAGGAACATTACCTAAAGCCCATTTAAATCTGCCAGCCATATGGGTGTGCGTGGAAATCAGTTAACCATTGATTTCCATGCACAGTACAGTGAACATGA
Organism: Dendropsophus ebraccatus; assembly: GCF_027789765.1. Lineage (NCBI taxonomy): Eukaryota > Metazoa > Chordata > Amphibia > Anura > Hylidae > Dendropsophus > Dendropsophus ebraccatus. Next base: position 11,151,139 of record NC_091458.1, read on the forward strand.
AAGCCTGTCAATTATTTTTGGCCGCTGTTTCGAGACAAGTCAATTATTTTAATGGCCGTTATTCAATACACTGTGTTAACTGTGTTAACACAAAATCTTCCAGGAGGCCAGCTCGGAGCAAGAGAAGCTGCCAGAAGTTGAGAGAAAGGAAGATGCAACCCAGAGCGGGTAGAGGGTAAGGGACACAGATGTTGCCGTTACACACCACTACCAAAAACAGACAAATAAATAAATAAACACATTATATAGTACCATTAAAAAAATACAACTTGCTCCACAAAAAACTAGCACTCATGCAGCTACAAAATGTTATGGCTGGTAAAGAAGAAAAATCCCTGCATCCTGATTGAAAAAATAGGCAGAGGAATCCGTCCGCAGATTGATTGTTATGGTGCCAAGTACACCACAAAGAACGGCCTTTCCATTAACAGGTTCCTGAAACATTTTCAAATGAGGCCTAAAGTTATGCGTGGCGCGTCTCTTGGGTCAGCATAACTGTGCTCAGCCAATCGCGGCTGAGCATCTGATGACGCTGCAGAGGGTGGCCGACACTAGGGACGGTCGGAGCTGTTCGGCCGGCCGAAGATTACGTCCTGGCACAAGATGGCGGAGGGGCGCGACACGGATCAGGTATGTATAATGCACCACACTTCCGGGTACCCGTGCGGGGGTGGTGGGACACAGGGAAGGAGGCGATTCACAGACATAACATACATTACCAAGTTGTATAAATTTGTAATGTGTGTTATTTTGTGAATAATTTCTTAGCGCCGCACTACCCCTTTAAATAAATTCTAGTATAGATGAAAAAATGGTATCACTTATTGGGGGGTCCCCACTCTACCAGTATCTCAGAGACATTTGTGACATGGTGCACTAAAGCCATGTCAGCTAAATCTGCCCTGAAAATGGGGCTCTTCCCCTTTGGAGACTTGCCGTGTGCCCTAACTGTATGGTCAATTTGAATTCAATGTACAAATTAATTTAAAAAGAATAAAATAACATTTTAGTTTTATGACCTAATGCCAAAAACGTAACTCAAATACCTAAATGTTCTCTACACAAACTAGATAACTCTTTTGAGGGGTATAGTTTACAAAATAGGGGTAACTTCTGGGGGGGAAGGTCACTGCACTGGTATCACAGGGGCAATGCAAATACAATGGTGCAGGGAAACAATGCCAGCAAAAGCCACGCTAACCATCCAAAATGGTGCTCCTTTCCATCTGAGCCCTTAATACTTCTGTTGCACAACAACTTCTGGGCTACTCATTCTCCTGTGTTTCTTACAAAAAATTAGAAAAGCCGAAACTATATAATTCTAGAACAATGTACATTTTTCCTTTTTATGGTCTAATTCTAATAAATTCTATAAAATACCCTCACTAGTATTAATAACGTGTGTGAACCATCTATATAGATTTTATAGTTAATAAATTTGTTGTGATTTTTTTGAGGGGTGCAGTTTTTAGAATGGGGTTATTTCTGGGGTTTCTAATATTTAGGTCTTTCAAAACCATTTTAGAAATGTGTTGTTTAAAAAAAAAAATAATAATAATAATAATAATTTTCATTGCCTGACAATTTGTTGATAATCTTCTAAGCCCTTTAAAAAGTTAAGAAGACACTCGCCAAATGATGCAAAAAGTAGACATATTATACAGTAAATGTGAATTGTTAACAAATGTATGTGATATAACTACCGTGTTTTCCGGCGTATAAGGCGACTTGGCGTATAAGAAGACCCCTGACTTTCAAGAAAAATGTCAGGGGTTCATCTTATATGTCAGAAAATGTTAACCCCTCAGAGGTTAACTGCAGCTAAATTTAAAAAAAAACAAAACCAGTTAACTCACCTGGGGCCCGTTCCCGGCCTCCGGGCGCCTCCTGTCCCTTTTCCGGCACAGTGTGACATACACTGACTGCCCTAGGGATCCCCAAAGCTCTCCCGAGCAGCCGAGCATCTCCTCGGAGAAGCTCGGAGACGCTCGGCTGCCGGGAGAGCTTCGTAAGAATGACAGAGGCTCTGGTACCCGAAGATTTTTCGGGGGTTAAAAAGTCATCTTATACGCCGGAAAATACGGTACCTTCCTTATAAGTTCAATTTTTACAAACTTTTGAGTTTTTCCACCAATGATTCCTGAATGTATTTTTGGGAAGGATAATAAATTTATATTATTCTATTAAGGTATTCTGAAATGTGATTTTTATAAATATATATATATATATATATATATATATATATATATATATATATATATATGAAACATTTTCAAAAACATCTTTAAATTGGATTATAGTGAAGGTTACGTAAGCAAATACTCACAGTCAGCTGCCGATACTAAGAAGCTGCATGGAGTAGAGATCTACAGCAGCTGCTCCAAGTCCTTTCTAGTCAGGGCTTCTTTCTGTAGATCAGATCTTTATATGCTAAGTCCGATGGGAGCATTGATTGGAGAATGGAGCTGGAGTTTAATGAGGTTCCTTGAAGTACATTAAGGTTACTTACAACTTGTCTCTTAAGGATTGGGGTCTGGGGAGATTGCACCATGCAATGTGTTCATGTGAGCTATTTTTGTTTTCTTATCCTGGATATATTGTTCATATAATTGAGGGACTTAAGAATAGTATGCTAAACGTTTATCACCCAGTGCAATGGGATGCCCTCTTTCCCTGACACTTCAAAATATTCCAAAAGTTATTACAGAAATAAAAAGATTTAAAAAAAAAACATTATATATAGCGTACACAACATTTGCTCCATTTTTCCTAGTAGATTTATCAACGAAAAGATGGCTGGAAGGGCATGGCCTACTCTGGCCTTGAAAAATCACATTGTTTGAGTCATAAATAATTATTTTGCATTCTGTTGATTGATATACTGTATGGATACAATAGAAAAACAGAACTCAATATTAGTTGTCCCGGCTGTGTGTCTCCTCCTTAGTTTTCCGGCTGTGTGTTCTCTCCTTAGTTGTCCCGGCTGTGTGTTTCCTCCTTAGTTGTCCTGTGTGTTTCCTCCTTAGTTGTCCTGTGTGTTTCCTCCTTAGTTGTCCTGTGTGTTTCCTCCTTAGTTGCCCCGGCTGCGTGTTTCCTCCTTAGTTGTCCTGTGTGTTTCCTCCTAAGGTGACCCGGCTGTGTGTTTTCTCCTTAGTTGCCCCGGCTGCGTGTTTCCTCCTTAGTTGTCCCGGCTGTGGGTTTTCTCCTTAGTTTTCCCGGGTGTGTTCTGTTCTTAATTGTCCCGGCTGTGCATTTCCTCCTTAGTTTTCCCTGCTGTGGGTTTCCTCCTTAGTTGTCCTTGCTGTGGGTTTCCTCCTTAGTTGTCCCAGCTGTGTGTTGCCTCCTTAGTTTTCCTTCTGTGGGTTTCCTCCTTAGTTGTCCCAGCTATGTGTCTCCTCCTTTCTTGTCCCGGCTGTGTGTTTCCTCCTTAGTTGTCCCGGCTGTGTGTCTCCTCCTTAGTTTTCCGGCTGTGTGTTCTCTCCTTAGTTGTCCCGGCTGTGTGTTTCCTCCTTAGTTGTCCTGGCTGTGTTTCCTCCTTAGTTGTCCTGGCTGTGTGTTTCCTCCTAAGGTGACCCGGCTGTGTGTTTTCTCCTTAGTTGCCCCGGCTGTGTGTTTCCTCCTTAGTTGTCCCGGCTGTGGGTTTTCTCCTTAGTTTTCCCGGCTGTGTTCTCTTCTTAATTGTCCCGGCTGTGCATTTCCTCTTTAGTTTTCCCTGCTGTGGGTTTCCTCCTTAGTTGTCCTTGCTGTGGGTTTCCTCCTTAGTTGTCCCAGCTGTGTGTTGCCTCCTTAGTTTTCCTTCTGTGGGCTTCCTCCTTAGTTGTCCCAGCTATGTGTCTCCTCCTTTCTTGTCCCGGCTGTGTGTTTCCTCCTTAGTTGTCCCGGCTGTGTGTTTCCTCCTTAGTTGTCCCAGCTATGTGTCTCCTCCTTTCTTGTCCCGGCTGTGTGTTTCCTCCTTAGTTGTCCTGGCTGTGTGTTCCCTCCTTAGTTGTCCCGGCTGTGTGTTTCCTCCTTAGTTGTCCCAGCTGTGTGTTTCCTCCTTAGTTGTCCTAGCTATGTGTTTCCTCCTAAGGTGTCCCGGCTGTGTGTTTCCTCCTTAGTTGTCCCAGCTGTGTGTTTCCTCCTTAGTTGTCCCTGCTGTGGGTTTCCCTCTTAGTTGTCCCAGTTGTGTGTTTCCTCCTTAGTTGTCCTGGCTCTGGGTGTCCTCGTAATTGTCCCGACTGTGTGTTTCCTCCTTAGTTATCCCGCCTGTGTGTTTCCTCCTTAGTTGTCCCGGCTGTGGGTTTCCTCCGTAGTTGTCCCGGCTATGTTTTCTTCTTAGTTGTCCCGGCTGTGTGTTTTTTCCTTAGTTTTCCCTGCTGTGGGTTTCCTCCTTAGTTGTCCCGGCTGTGTGTTTCCTCCTTAGTTGTCCTGTGTGTTTCCTCCTTAGTTTTCCCTGCTGTGTGTTTCCTCCTTAGTTGTCACGGCTGTGTGTTTCCTCCTTAGTTGTCCCGGCTGTGGGCTTCCTCCTTAGTTGTCCCAGCTGTGTGTTCCCTCCTTAGTTGTCCCGGCTGGAGGTATCCTGCTTAGTTGTCCCAGCTGTGTGTTTCCTCCTTAGTTGTCCCAGCTGTGTGTTTCCTCCTTAGTTGTCCTGGCTGTGTGTTTCCTCTTAAGGTGTCCCGGCTGTGTGTTTCCTCCTTAGTTGTGCCGGCTGTGTGTTTCCTCCTTAGTTGTCCCGGCTGTGTGTTTTCTCCTTAGTTGTCCCGGCTGTGGGTTTCCTCCTTAGTTGTCCCAGCTGTGTGTTCCCTCTTTAGTTGTCTTGGCTGTGTGTTTCCTCCTAAGGTGTCCCGGCTGTGTGCTTCCTCCTTAGTTGTCCCTGTGTTTCCTCCTTAGTTGTCCCGGCTGTGGGTTTCCTCCTTAGTTGTCCTGTCTTTGTGTTTCCTCCTAAGGTGTTCCGGCTGTGTGTTTCCTGCTTAGTTGTCCCGGCTGTGTTTCCTCCTTAGTTGTCCCGGCTGGAGGTTTCCTGCTTAGTTGTCCCGGCTGTGGGTTTCCTCCTTAGTTGTCCCTGCTGTGGGTTTCCTCCTTAGTTGTCCCTGCTGTGGGTTTCCTCCTTAGTTGTCCCGGCTGTGGGTTTCCTCCGTAGTTGTCCCGGTTGTGTTCTCTTCTTAGTTGCCCTGCTGTGTGTTTTCTCCTTAGTTTTCCCTGCTGTGGGTTTCCTCCTTAGTTGTCCTGTGTGTTTCCTCCTTAGTTTTCCCTGCTGTGTGTTTCCTCTTTAGGTGTCCCGGCTGTGTGTTTTCTCTTCAGTTGTCCCGGCTGTGGGTTTCCTCCTTAGTTGTCCCGGCTGTGTGTTCCCTCCTTAGTTGTCCCGGCTGTGTGTTTCCTCCTAAGGTGTCCCGACTGTATGTTTGCTCCTTAGTTGTCCCTGTGTTTCCTCCTTAGTTGTCCCGGCTGTGTGTTTCCTCCTTAGTTGTCCTGGCTGTGTGTTTCCTCCTAAGGTGTCCCGGCTGTGTGTTTCCTCCTTAGTTGTCCCAGCTGTGTGTTTCCTCCTTAGTTGTCCCGGCTGTGTGTTTCCTCCTTAGTTGTCCCTGCTGGGGGTTTCCTCCTTAGTTGTCCCGGTTGTGTGTTTGCTCCTTAGTTGTCCTGGCTCTGGGTGTCCTCGTAATTGTCCCAACTGTGGGTTTCCTCCTTAGTTATCCTGGCTGTGTGTTTCCTCCTTAGTTGTCCCAGCTGTGGGTTTCCTCCGTAGTTGTCCCGGCTGTGTTCTCTTCTTAGTTGCCCTGGCTGTGTGTTTTCTCCTTAGTTTTCCCTGCTGTGTGTTTCCTCCTTAGGTGTCCCGGCTGTGTGTTTACTCCTCAGTTGTCCCGGCTGTGGGTTTCCTCCTTAGTTGTCCCGGCTGTGTGTTTCCTCCTTAGTTGTCCCGGCTGTATGTTTCCTCCTTAGTTGTCCCTGTGTTTCCTCCTTAGTTGTCCCGGCTGTGTGTTTCCTCCTTAGTTGTCCCGGCTGTGTGTTTCCTCCTTAGTTGTCCCGGCTGTGTGTTTCCTCCTTAGTTGTCCCGGCTGTGTGTTTTCTTCTTAGTTGTCTTGGCTGTGTGTTTCGAGTCATTATCATGCTGGAGGACCCAGCCACAACCCATCTTCACTGCTCTTACTGAGGGAAGGAGGTTATCAGCCAAAATCTCACAATACATGGCCCCATCCATCCTCCCTTCAATACGGTGCAGTCGGATGATGTTTCCACACCCATACTTCACAATTGGGGCTATGATCTTGGAATTGTGCTTATCCTTCTTATGCCAAACAAGGGGAGTTAAGTTGATACCAAAAAGTTTTATTATGGTCTTATGTGGCCACATGACCTTCTTCCATGCCTCCTCTGGATCATCCAGATGGTCACTGGTAAACTTCAAACTAGCCTGGATATTTCCTGGTATAAGCAGAGCGACCTTACATGCCATGCAGGAATATAATCCATGACATTGTAGTGTTTTACTAACGGTAATCTAAGAGACTGTGGTCCCAGTGCTCTTTAGTTTAGAGACCAGGTCTTCCTGTGTAGTTCTAGGCTAATTCTTGACCTTTTTCAGAATCATCCTTACTCCATGAGGTGAGATCTTGCATGGAGCCCCAGACTAAGGAAGATTGACAGTCATCTTGTGTTTCTTCCATGTTCTAATAATTGCGCCAACAGTTGTTGCCTTCTTGCCAAGCTGCTTGCCTATTGTCCTGTAGCCCATCACAGCTTTATGCAGGTCTACAGTTTTGTCTTTGGTGTCGTTCGTTAGCTCTTTGGTCTTGGCCATGGCACAGAGGTTGGTGTGTGATTGCGTGATTACAGAGTAGGAGGAGGAACTTTTTAAACATAAACTAACAGGTCTGTAAGAAACAGAATTGTTAGTGCTTTTTAGTTGATCAAATACTTATTTCATGCAATAAAATGCAAATTAAATATTTAAAAAAAAATTATATAATATGATTTTCTGGATTTTTTTAAATAGCTTTTTTTACAAGTGAAGTGTATGTACAATAAAAGTTACTCACCATTTTTGTAGGTGGGAAAACCTGCAAAATCATTAATTAATCAAACACTTATTTTCCCTGATATACAGTATATATATTTTTTTTTTATTTACTTTTTCATTGACGTACAGTAGACTTGATTATTGCAGGATTAGTTATATTCTGTAATACCATCATAATGGGGTAAATATAATTTATTGAAGAAATGAAAAAAAAAATGCAATTTAACAATTTTTGTTATTTATTTATTTTTAATCACTACAGAAATAATGTATATACACATTAACGCCAACAGCAGAATAGTGAGTGCAGCTCTGGGGTATAATACAAGATGTAACTCAGGATCAGTGTAGGATCAGTAATGTAATGTATGTACACAGTGATCCCACCAGCAGAATAGTGAGTGCAGCTCTGAAGTATAATACAGGATGTAACACAGGATCAGTGCAGGATCAGTAATGTAATGTATGTACACAGTGACCCCACCAGCAGAATATTGAGTGCAGCTCTGGAGTATAATACAGGATGTAGCTCAGGAGCAGTACAGGATAAGTCATTTATTCGGTAACTTTGTCTTGTATTTTTGTTTGTTTTCCTAATAAAAGTTGCTTCACTTTAGACTTTATTTCCCTCATCTTTAAACCATAAATGACAGGATTCAGGATGGGTGGAACCACCAGAAACTGCAACGAAATAAAGGCTTTGAGCTCAGATGGTAGATTTGGTAGAGGAAATCGAAATAAAGTAATCTCAAAGAAAAGGTCGGCAAGGTAGTTTACTATGGTGATGAAATGTGGAGTACAGGTCTGCAGAGCCTTCTCCTTAGTATCCTTGGAGGACTTCATACAGACCCTGATAATCCTGATATAAGAATAACATATCAGTAAGAATGGCAATCCGAGCACAGCCGCAGTGATGATGAGTCCATAGACGTTGTTGACCGATGTGTCTACGCAGGAGAGTCTCAGCACTGACCAGTTGTCACAGTAGATCTTCACGATATTGGTGCCACATAATGGAAGTCTGACCGCCAGTATTATAAGGATGAATATCAGTGTGCTCGGATATAACCAGGCTCCCAGGACCAGCTTAAGGACTACTGACGGCGTCATTATCCTGTTATACTGCAGAGGATCACAGATACTAACATAGCGGTCATAGGCCATGGAGGTCAAGATAGTCATCTCACATGCCCCATAGGTGTGGATGCCAAATATCTGGATAAAGCAAGCAATATAGGAAATGGATGGATTCTTCTGAAGCAGGTTTACTAAGAGACTGGGGAAGAAGGCGCTGCTGCCATAGAGACCATTCATACACAGCACAGATATGAAGATGTACATGGGCTCATGAAGACTCCTGTGATACCACACTGTACCAATCACCACACCATTGAGAATCATAATCATTGTATAGCCCATGAAAGCAATGACCCAGTAGAGATATTTCACTGGAGTTAATTCCCCAAAGTTGAGCGTCAACACGGAAGGTGAGAATGTCATATTTTCCATCAGAATCGTCTAAAACAATGCAATAAGGTGGCACTTTATTTACATCTAGAACAACATAAGTAAAGATACTTTACCACAGTTTATCTCTCCACATCATTCACCATTAAGGGCCTACAGATGTGTCCATCCTCACCCTGTCATTAAATAAGTTAGGTGAAATAATATTTCATGACAGCTTTTCACCACAATCAAACGAGTAGTCCACTAGCACCAAATGTTGGAATTTGCCTTTACTTCAGTAGATGTGGGATGCACGCCAGAGGATCTCCAATCCCAAGCAAAGACCCTGTAACATCCAGTTGGCACAGTGTATGTTGCTTGAATAAATCCTTGCTCTTTTGCACTACTGGATGCTGTCGGACAACTTTCTTTCTAGCTTTTCACTACTATATCCCAACACGAAATCAGAGGTCTCAAAATGCTTCATTGAAATCACAATTACCATCCCTGTGACTCCTCTCATAGACCCACCCTATGTTTTCAATTAGTGAGTGAAGGTCAGGACTAGTGTTGAGCGGACTTGCTGAACTTTTCAGGTTTGGCAAGATTCTCCGAGGCCAGAGGCTCGGCTTTTGACTCCAGGTGGCTAGAGAAGTAAGATGATACCCTAAGGGTGTCCTGAAAATCATGGATACAGCCATAGGCCATGCTCACACATAGTATTTCCATCAGCCTTTTGGTCAGTCTGTTTTCAACCAGTGTCAGGCATGGAACTGACAGGGAAAAATTATAATGGAAAGATTTGCCTAGATTCTGTGTTTTCGACTCACTTCTAGTTTTGGTTGACCAAAAGACTGACGGAAATACTACGTATAAACATAGCCATAGGCTGTATCCATGTTTTTTTGGCAGCCCTAGGGTGGCATTCAACTTGTCCAGCTGCTAAGAGTCAAATGCCGAACATTCGGATTCAAGAAACGTTGCTGAACCTGAACAGTTTGTTAAGTCTGATCAACACTAGTCATGTCCTCAATTTATTGAGATCGACCGATAATTTCACCACAGTCATCACTGACGATATATAGATTAGCGAAAAGGTGAGGGTGGACACATCTGTAGCAAGTAGTGTATGAGTTTTTTTAGCTAAACTAGTCCTCTAGACACTTATAGGACCTACTTAGTTAATGAAAATAGAGTACAAATCTGCATGAACATTTGGATCGATTTAGACTCCAAGGATTTCCCTGTGATGAGACAGACCGTATGCTCAGCTCTGCATAAGTATCCTCCCATCCCTGTGTTCCTTGCCTGTGATAGAGTCTAGTTTACTAGTCTGTTTTGACCTAGTGTTCCCTGCATTTGATTACTTGGTATTCTGACTTCTGGTTTTTGGACATTGACTATTCTCTATGATCACATTTTGTACTGCGCCACCCTTTTGTTACTGACTTGGACCTCTGACCCTTACCGACTTGAAAAGGTCGACCAGTTGTACGCTGCCATTAGGGCTGTTGAGGCAATTAGGCAGGGACAGCGGGGCGGGTGCCAGCGTCAGGGCTACACTGTCCTTTGTTGTCCTGGTCCCTTATCCTGACTATACCTACATCTCTATGATCCACCACTATATCTCAGTGTTAGGTATGATACATACAGTACATCTGTCCATAACACTATATGTAATATTCTATAGACAGAAGCTGAGGGTTTTGGGTTCCTGTGAAAACTCTATACCTTAGTTTTCTATCTCCTATAGATTCTACTGTATATGATACCATACATAATAATATATATTCATTCATTCAGTCTTCTTGTTATATAATACGTGCACCACTAATCCATTACTATTATGCAGCCAAAGAATTGGGGTCACATAGAGATTACCACTTCATTGTATTACATATATCCTTATAGGATGCTACTCATCATGCCCTAAATGTATATATGTAAGCTATGAGCGGATTCTGTATTCATGGTAGGTGGAAGGGGGGGGGGGGCATACAGTAATAGTAATAGGTGATGGAAAAAGACTCACATCCACTATCCCATCCACCCAGTCCAGAGGAAAACGAAGAATAACTTGGGGCAATTGTATTGATTTTCTTCCTGACTGGGGAAAATACCCCCCCCCCTTCCGAATACAGATGGTAATGATGTCATTTTGATCTCTGTTCTGGTTATAAGTCGGAGTATCCGCAGTTGTGAGAGTCACGTGTAGATTACTATGTCTTGTGATGGGGCTCTCCTTGCTTGTACTATACTGTAATGATAATGCTGACATTTCTCTAGATAATAACATATCAATAAGTCGTCCCACCTATAAATAATCTTGGGCTATGTGAAATAACTGTTAGGTCACAGAGACTTTGTTGGTGAGAGTAATAATCCTAAGGAATTGGATCTCACCCATTGCACCATCACTATGAGGTTGGGAGTAGAGATGAGACAATCTTCACTTTCCCCAGTTTCCCAGAACAGGATACATCTTTTCCCAGCACCCGGGGAGGAGCGGCACAGAGCAGACTTCAAAGCCCCGCAGAATGCAGACACCAGAATCCAGCTTTGATTCTACTGTAGATTCGCTCATCTCTTGTTGGTGTCTCAGATTGGCAAATATAAATTTACTGTATTTAATTTTCAAGAGTAAGAAAATATGTGAACATGTAGAAAACAGAGGATTTTGTGGTACAATTATAAAGGATAAATTATTGCCATCTACCGGCATTTCTATAACTGGGGTTCAATAATGTATTTATTTAAAAAAACAAACACAAACATATAAATTAGATCACCTTAAGGGAACCCTGACATTTCTAGAGCTCCCCCATCTCTAGCTCTTCTCTTCTCCAGTCCTACACACCAGAATAAGAGACTTACAGATAGGACGTGTCAGGATATACAGTTCTCCCTTTGTTCCTGGAGCGTCTCTCTCCTCCATCCTTTTATATTGTATCCTCATGCACACGTGCTGCTTCTTACATCTCTGAGGACTTGTGTCTTCTGGGGTGGAATAGTTATTTTATGTAGTCAGCTTATTACATCTCTAGAATAGGAATAAGTATATGACCAGAGCCTATAGGCATGGCTGTCGTCGCTCGGTTTGCTGGTGGTGGGCCTGCTGGTGGGTTCTGGTGTTTTGGGGGCTACTTGTCATGGAGTGGTAAGACCCACCCCCGGACACACGACATCCAGACCTTGGTTAGGACGGATGTGAAGTGCGGAGTGTAAGTGCAGTGCAGAGTCCCACTTTAAACAACTTGTAAACTTTACTTGAAAAAGGTTTCTTAGTGCAAATAGTTGCAAACAGTGCTCAGGTACTTAGTGCAAAAATAATCAGCAATAATAGTCCAACAAGTGGATAGTTGAGTAGATAGTAGAAATGATGACAGGAGATAGAGACCGGATAGGTACAGTATTCAGCTAGGATGGGGTGAAGTGTTTCTTACGTTTTTGAAGAAATCTTCGAACTCACGTTTGGATGAGTCTCAGTCATCTCAGCTAACCGTCTTCTGCTCCACTGTGTCGGGTTTCCGTCCTACTGGGGTAGTACGAGTCCCAGGTCCCTGCTCTGGGTGGAGCTGGCTTGTAGTGTCCTTGCTACAAAACTGAGTGCTTGTCAGTAAAGAGCGGCTGAACTTGCACTGTGCTCTAACCAGTCTTAAGCTTGTCCATCTTTTTTCTAAGGTGAACGACTGTCCTATTCAGTTAGGCCCTTTTACACGGAGCGATAATCGGCCAAATCTAGCTAATTCTGACAATAACTACTCCATGTAATAGAGATGTGCTGACCCTCGGATGATGTTGTAGCGGTGGGAAGGACAGTCACTTGCTAGATGGAAGGGTGACGCCACTATTTGGGGTGGATGGCTGAGATACAGCCGGACCTTACAGGAGAAGTCCGGCGAAAATTTTTATTAAAGTATTGTATTGCCCCCCCAAAAGTTATACAAATTACCAATATACACTTATTACAGGAAATGCTTATAAAGTGTTTTTTCCCTGCACTTACTACTGCATCAAGGCTTCACTTCCTGGATAACATGGTGATGTCACTTTCTGGATAACATGTTGATGTCACTTCCTGGATAAAATGGTGATGTCATGACCCGACTCCCAGAGCTGTGCGGTCATTTTTTGCGCCATGATCTGTCCCTTCTATCGGTACCTTGATTGCGCATATGCAACTTTTTGATCACTTTTTATTAAAATTTTTCTGGATTTGATTCAACCAAAAATGCACAATTTTGCACTTTGGGAATTTTTTTACACTTACGCCGTTTACCGTGAGGGATCAGGAATTAAATTAAATTTGGGCGAAAAACGGCAAAAACATGTTTATTTTTTTTTATTTTTACCTTTAAAATGGGGAAAGGGGGATGATTCAAACTTTTTTTTTTTTTTTTGAGGGGGGGGGGGGGATTTTTTTATTAATAATTTTTTTTTTTACACACATAGCCCTAGCCCTAGGGTTATTCCCCCTGGGGGACTTCTAGTATGACTATACTGATCTCTCATTGAGAAGTATCAGCTTTTCCTCAGGCAGCTTTCTCTCCTCCCAGCCTGCAGGGGGCAGCAGTTTGAGATGGTGCGGAGTACTGTACACCAAAGAATCTAGTTGGTAGCAGCAAAAGCAGCAGCTTCTCTGAAACCTGGGGGTCAGCAGTGAAGCCTGGGGGGTCAGCAGTGATGGATGGGGGGTCAGCAGTGAAGGCTGGGGTTCAGCAGTAAAGGCTGGGGTTCAGCAGTGAAGGCTGGGGGTCAGCAGTGAAGGCTGGGGGGTCAGCAGTGAAGCCTGGGGGGTCAGCAGTGAAGGCTGGGGGGGGGGGGGTCAGCAGTGATGGATGGGGGGTCAGCAGTGATGGATGGGGGGGTCAGCAGTGATGGATGGGGGGGTCAGCAGTGATGGATGGGGGGTCAGCAGTGATGGGTGGGGGGGTCAGCAGTGATGGATGGGGGGTCAGCAGTGATGGATGGGGGGGTCAGCAGTGATGGATGGGGGGGGTCAACAGTGATGGATGGGGGGGTCAGCAGTGATGGATGGGGGGGGTCAGCAGTGATGGATGGGGGGGGTCAACAGTGATGGATGGGGGGGTCAGCAGTGATGGATGGGGGGGGTCAGCAGTGAAGCCTGGGGGGTCAGCAGTGATGGATGGGGGGTCAGCAGTGATGGATGGGGGGTCAGCAGTGATGGATGGGGGGTCAGCAGTGAAGCCTGGTGGGTCAGCAGTGAAGCCTGGGGGGTCAGCAGTGAAGGCTGGGGGGTCATCAGCATAGAAAGCAGGTGAATGAGAGATCCCTGTTGGCATCAGCAGAGATGGAGCAGGAGTGCAGGACAGCTGTAATGATCTGTTATACAGCTGCTCTACAGGCCTGTTCTGGGATCAGAGACGTCCCCATGTTAACCCCATGTTAATCTTTCCTGCTATATGGCTGCTCTGGCCTCCCTAACATTTTTCTTGTGGGCGGCAGAGGTCGAGTTAGGGGAAGAGATGATGGGGAGGGGGTGCTTGTACTCTGTTACAGTCTGTGTGGGTGCTGGAAGAGCCAGGCCAGTGACAGCTCCATATTCCTGACCTACTGTATGCCAACAAACACCTAGCCCCATCATTGCTCTCCTAAAGGTGGTGATCCCCCAGCAGGATGGTGTCCCCAGAGCCCCCAGCAGGATGGTTACCCCAGAGCCCCCCAGCAGGATGGTGACCCCAGAGCCCCTCAGCAGGATGGTGACCCCAGAGCCCCCCAGCAGGATGGTGACCCCAGAGCCCCTCACCAGGATGGTGACCCCAGAGCCCCCCAGCAGGATGGTGACCCCAGAGCCCCCCAACAGGATGGTGACCCCAGAGCCCCTCAGCATGATGGTGACCCCAGAGCCCCTCAGCATGATGGTGACCCCAGAGCCCCCCAGCAGGATGGTGACCCCAGAGCCCCCCATGATACTACTACACTACATTACTTATAATAGATATTCTCTCACTGATGGATGTTCTCTCATTGTGTTGCATATATCCATCATAATGATCTGGTGAGAACTGCTTAACCCCTAGCTGCACAAGGACATTACTGAACGTCCTGGCGTCACTAAGGGAGTTCAGAGGGGGTCGTGCGGCTATTAGCGGGCACGGTCCGATCGCCGTGCCCACTAATTAAGTATTTAGATGCAGTTGTCAAATTTGACAGCTGTATCTAAATGCTTGCTGTCCCCCATATCTGGTGGTCTAGTGGGGGGATCGCAGACCCCCCCTACGCGCGATGCGATTGCGGAGGAGAGATCCCAGCATCTGTCTCTGGCTGGGGTCTGCGCTGTAATGGCACTGATCCTCGCTCGGCATTCTATCGCTATATCTATAGTGCATAGATCTCAATAAGAGATCAGACTAGTAATACTAGAAGTCCTTCAGGGGGAATGACCTTCACCCCAGTGGAAATAACCCTTATATACACAAGGAGGAAAAAACGAAAGCACAAAAATAAAAACCGGCGGTATCCCCTAAGGTATAATGTAAGGATGTGTCACTGTTGGTCTTAGCAGAACGTATAGATGCTTCCCCATATAATAGTATATGCATTGTGAGAACACTTGTTTCCTCTATACTGCTATTATTTTGGGGACGGGAGAGGGGCGCCAATTCAGTTTTTGCCTCAGGTATACAGTAAATGGAGTAAACCCACTGTATACAGTAACATACATAAATGCCCTTTGCATTTTCCCCATTACCCCCATATGGTAGTTCCAATTCCACATATTGATATTTTGTCTCCAGTATAGGATAACAATATGTGACCAGGGTGCTAAAAACCCACTGATCAGCAGGTCTGCAGGGGTCCTGCAGGTATATCTGCACTGGGAACGGGGCCACAAACAAATGGCCTCCTTTCCTATGTAGTGGCTGTGTGGAGTTACTGCAGCACCTGATACAGTGTATGGGAGCTGAGCTGCAGTAACTCAGCACAGCCACTATGGTTGACCTCTTGTACCAGGGCCCATGACACATTAGCTACGCCCCTGTAAGGAAGAATCTGCTGGGTGGTTGCTGGCAGGGGTGAAGAAGTGAAGGGCCATGAAAATGGAAAAACTTTCATAATCTACTTATTTCTACTTTATTCAGATGTGATACCTATATATTTGACTATGATTTCTTTGATCTGTGATACGATGTATCACTTTAGGAAGTTTTTCAAGTAAAGTACTTAAAAAAAAAAAAAGAAGTGAAGGGGCCAGGGAAGAAAATGAGCGCCAAAGGTGGGACAGGAACTGAAGTGTCTCTTTATATGGATCAAACCCCTCTCAGCTGGCCTTTGGAGGGGACCTCAGTGCTGTCATAAGGCCCCAAGATAGGGGACGTTCCAGAGATAGCTAGTAAGGCTCTACTGGCTGATATCCACATCTGTCACACACCAGGCCACGCAGGGTTCACCTATCATAGGGGTAGTTGTAGGTCCAGGATAGACAGGTTTTATTAAAAGGAGGAAGCTGTCTCTTCAGCGATGTCTGTTGTTGAGGTGGAATTCTCTAAGCACTGCTTAATTTAGTTTGTTTTTTTTCTGAGAGATACAGAGACCCTTTGAGGATTTTCAGAACTAGGCAAGTCATTGGTGGGAGATGTTCTAAAAAGGGTTGTGAGATTCTTCCGCCAGCTCTCGAGCCTCAGGAGTCTGGACAAGTACTGCCTGCATCAGGACCTGAGGAAGAAACTTGAACGAGCAGTCGGGATGATATTTCCAGTGCCAGTATGATAGACACGCATGTTTGGTTTTTAAGAGGGACTTCGGGAAGTACCGCTCCCCCGACTCTTACAGAAACTGCAAGATGTCAGTGAATAGTTGCCTTAGGACTGATTGATAGTACAGGATTCCTAAAAAGGTCCAGATCAGGGATTCTAGAGATCATTAGATCCTTTTACTCACACCTCTTGAGGAGGAAGGATCCGGAGCAAGATCTGGTTTAGCTTTCTTGACTGAAACAGTCCCTGAACCAGAGGTAGACCCCTCTCTAGATGTTTTGACAGAGATGATCCAGGAAGAGGAAGCCAGTGTGGCTATTGATGGTTGTGCCCTCAAGAAGACACCCAGTCCAGATGGCTTAACATCAATAAGACCTTTAAGTACGATTTGGTTCCCCCTTGACTGAGGTATTTAATGAGTGTCTCTCCTTGGGTAATCTCCTCAGTCAATGATAGTGCTTCTCAAAGTGGACAGAAAGATTCTGGTAAAGTGATGTTTAATTGGCTGGTGAAATTTGCACCCTGGCTACTTTTAGGAGCCCAGCGATGCTCTGTTTCTGGCGGCAGTACATTTAGCACTGTGATTGGTTTCCGAGAGGCTGTGGAGCAGGGTAGGGTGGGTCACTGGAAGGGGTATATGCTGTCCTTGGATCAGGGCAAAGCGTTTGATCGGGTTAACCATGAGTACCTCTGGTCTATTCATCTGAGATATGGCCTGCCAGGAGGGTTTGTTGATTGGCTTAACACCTTTTATTCAGGAACATAGAGTTTCTTGCTTGTGAACAGTTGGATTGGCTGCTTTTGAGGTTGGATCTAGTGTTTGTTAGTATTGCCATTTGAGCCCAATTCCTTAGAAGGATTGATTTTGGACCGTTAGCAGGGGTGAGAATGGATCCGACGGTGGCACATTTCTCTCTGAGTGCAACAGCATATGCTAATGATGTCACATATTTGGATTGCTACTTGGAGGCATCTGGGTCCAAGATCAACCAGCATAAGTATGAGAGTGTATGGCTGGAAGTTGGAGATCCTGAATTTGATCACCCGGACACCCTTCACAGCTCAAGGTGTCTGTAAAAGTTCTTGTCATTGAATTTGGACAAGGGGATTACCCAAAGAAAAACTGGGATAGCAGAAGGTGGATCAGTGGAATGGTTGGTCTTTGACCCTTATCAAAATATTCCTGCTGCTTTTGCTCTGGACTTGGGGCTACAGTGTGGAGAAATAGTCTGAGGTTGCTTATAGAGTTACTTACCATACGAGGAGAAAAGTAGAGTTGTGTATGTTCAACCTTGTAATGTTGCTGGTGAATATCTTTCTTAAAACCAACATTACAAACCTCTGGGCTCCTCTGTGGGTATACTCTTGTAGGGGATGGTTTTGGCCTTTCTTACAGGAATGGGAGACATGAGGGCAAGTGAAGGATCTTTGCAAACCACATACACGATGTCCCCGGGAGGAGTGTGGAGGCATGCTGGAAGTGTGGAGATTTTTCTTCTTCATTGCCCAGTTAATACAGAGGTGTACAAGATGGTGGGTGCTTCCACTGTTTGGCCCAGGTTTGCCTGTCTCCAATATTCATAATGGGCCTATTTCTATGGGCCTATTGTGTACTGGTGTCATGGCATTTGGGACCAGCTTAGGGCCCAAAATAAATTAATTAAAACGATTACATTTATTGCTTAGTTGTAGTTTATTATTTTTGAGTGATATCTAGTTTAGTTGTAGTTTGTGTATGATGTCTTGTTTAGTTGAGTGTGGGGATGGACCAATGTTTTACCGTTATGCTATGGTTCATTTTGTCTTGTTAATTTTTCTTATTTTGTTCTGGTAAGATATGGTATGCTTTTTCCAGGATGTAACTCAGGATCAGTACAGGATAAGTAATGTAATGTATGTACACAGTGACCCCACCAGCAGAATATTGAGTGCTGCTCTGGGGTATAATACAGGATGTAACTCAGGATCAGTACAGGATCAGTAATGTAATGTATGTACACAGTGACCCCACCAGCAGAATAGTGAGTGCAGCTCTGGAGTATAATACAGGATGTAACTCAGGAGCAGTAATGTAATGTATGTACACAGTGACCCCACCAGCAGAATAGTGAGTGCAGCTCTGGAGTATAATAGAGAATGCAATTTATTGGATAACTTTGTCTTGTATTTTTATTTGTTTTCCTAATAATAGTTGCTTCACTTTAGACTTCATTGCCCTCATCTTGAAACCATAAATGACAGGATTGAGGATGGGTGGAACCACCAGAAACTGCAGAGACATAAAGACTCTGAGCTCAGATGGTAAATTGGTTGGAGGAAAGCGATATAAAAGGATCTCGAAGAACGTATCAATAAGGAAGTTTACTATGGTGATGAGATGTGGAGTACAGGTCTGCAGAGCCTTCTCCTTAGTATCTTTGGTGGATTTCATACAGACCCTGATAATCCTGAGATAAGAATAAAATATCAATAAGAAAGGTAATCCAAGCACAGCTACAGTGATGACAAGTCCATAGACATTGTTGACTGATGTGTCTACGCAGGAGAGTCTCATCACTGCTGAGTTTTCACAGTACATCTTCACGATATTGGTGCCGCATAATGGAAGTCTAGCTGTCAGTATTATAAGGATGGAAACCAGTGTGCTCGGATATAACCAGGCTCCTAGGACCAGCTTAAGGACTATTGACGGTGTCATTATCCTGTTATAATGCAGAGGGTCACAGATACTCACATAGCGGTCATAGGCCATGGAGGCCAAGATAGTCATCTCACATGACCCATAGGTATGGATGCAAAATATCTGTACCAGGCAAGCAGTATAAGAAATGGATGGGTTCTTCTGAAGCAGGTTTACTAACAGACTGGGGAAAAGGGCGCTGCTGCCAAAGAGGCCATTCATACACAGTACAGATATAAAGATGTACATGGGCTCCTGAAGACTCTTGTGATACCCCACTGTACCAATCACCACACCATTGAGAAATATAATAAGTATATAGCCGATGAAAGCAAGGACCCAGTAGAGATATTTTACTGCAGTTAGTTCCCCAAAGTTAAGCGTCAACACGGAAGGTGAGAATGTAATATTTTCCATCAACAGCATCTAAAACGATATAATGATAAGGCGCTTAAATTTAGAAAAACTTTTTGAAACAATAGTCCTTAAGTTTTTGATGACACCTTACCACTGTTTATCTCACCATGTCATGCACCACTAGATGCCTACAGATGTGCCCAGCCTCACCCTGTCTTTAGATAAGTTAGACAATTTGTCTTATTGGAATAGACCTGCACCTTCACCTTAGTTGGTTTCTCCAACCTTTTTTTCCACTCCCTGGGCCTCCTCTGTTACGGTTTTTCGGATTTAAAGGACTTTCTGTCAAAATCACATACATGTCACAGGGCTCAGCAGTGACATCATAGTCAGCTTTGCAAGCCTTCCACTCCACACCCTCCTCTCTGAATGTGTATGTCAGTATGTTGGGTCACTGATTAGTGCTGATTCCTTGGGAACGCTTGGGTTCAAATATAGATAGACAGATTTTTTTCTCCATAAAGGAGAAGTCCGCCAGGGTGTTTGTGAGGAGGAGACATAATATAGATGTTACATTTGCCCGTCACTGTGCCCACGCAGCACAGCAACCCACAGTCTTTAGTTCTTCTCTGCAGCTGACGGATGCTCCGCTCAGCCAGTTGGTACCGGGGTTGGGACCGTGCTGCAATCACTAATAAGCTAAATGGACTAAATCCAACCCTTTAGTAAGAAAGCGACATCCAGCAGGGTTCAGGAGCCCGGCGATGCGTGAGCACCAGGTCCGGTAAGGGTGCTGTCTTTGGTTCCCCCAACCCCTTGGACATTTCCTATAAATACAATAGTTAGATATAAGACTTTATTTTGCTAGAGATGCCTATCAGCAGTATGATGGCTTCGAGGTAAGTACTGTTGCTTTTCTGCACTGGTGTTCTGGGTTAAAAGGCCCCACTTAGATACCCATCTCTGTGAATGGCCAGTAATTTCACCCCAATCATCACTGAAGATTAGAGATAAGGTAAAGATGGACACATCTGTACCATGAAATGTATGGACACTTAAAGGGAATCTGTCAACCTGAGGTGCTGACAGTGTGTTGTAGCTGGCAGCCCCCTAGTGAGCATGGTACTATTTGGTAATTTGTCAGTGGAATGGAGTATGCACAATCTCAGGTCTCCTACTGTACGAAAGAGTCAGAGAGGAGTTGTGGCTCAGTGTTTGTGCTGCACTCTGACATGCCTCCCCACTCCTTCATCCTCCCTCTTCTTCATGAATGATCTGTGCTTCCCGGCCTCATTCTTGCTAATACAGTCAGCCACTGTCGCTAAGTGTTTATTTCTGTCATAAATTGCCCACAGAGGACTGATCTGCAATCAGATATAGTTGACTCTTCAAGGTTAACTGTTTTGGAGCTGTTGTATAAATCACAACTCTGGGGAACTAATGTTTTCTTTTTTTTCCTGGGTTCGATTCTTCTGATGGAAATAAAATATAGTTATTTGTTATTTTTTACCATAATTGAACTTTGAACTATGATACCATAATGAGAAAGAAGAAAATCATCATAAGAATTGAACCCAGGAAAGAACATTTTTTGGTTTCTAGACAGGTGATGACAGTTCATGTCTGATATGAACACTCAGCGACACTGGCTGACAGCATAAGTGAGCAGAAAGCCGGGCAGCAGAGATTATTCATGAAGAAGAGGGAGGAAAAATTAGTGGTGAAGCGTGCCAAAGTGCAGCACAAACGCTGAGCCACAACTCCTCTTTGACTCTGGGGTCTTCATTACAGTAGCAGACCCCAAATTGTGCATAATTGGCTACATGGACAAATTGCCAACTACAGCACTGTCAGGTGCTGACAGATTCCTTTTAAACTAGGGCATCTAGACATATAGGATGTGCTTGTCATCACTCAAATCGGTCCCTGTCCCCATAAGGGCTCACAATTTAATTGACCGACCTGTATGTTACAGTGAGAAGAAACAGAGAGAACATACAAACTCCTTGCAGATGTTGTTCTTGGTGGGATTTGAACCCAGGACCCCTGCACTCCGAGTCAACAGTCCTAACCACTGAGCCACCATCTATAAAAATGTATCTGTTAGTGATAAATGAGCATGCTCCTCCGAGCTTGGTACTCGATCGAGTATTACGGTACTCGATGGTACTCGTTACTCTTGCGATACTCAAGGAAATCTCATCATCCATTTCCTGTCAGTTTGAGCGCTATTTCTCAGCCAATAAACATGCAGGAAACTCTTTGGTATATCCTGCGATGACGTGGGACCCATACATGTCGATAGCAGCGATTGGTTGGCCAGATCAGATGACCCTGCCATATAAAACTCGGCGCTGGCAGTGCTCGCTTCAGACGCATGCTGTGAGAGATCAGGGACAGAGCTGCTGCTGGTCAGGGAGAGTGTCAGTGTAGGATTTAGCGTCCCAGTAGGCAGGGTATATACTAGGAATATAAACAAACAGACCTTTTCAGGGCTTAACAGCTTTTATTAATACTATTACTACAGACTGCTGGCTGGGAGTTGCAGTGCTGCTACCGGGATTTAACCAGCACACTGTGGTGATCGGCTGCTGGCAGAAAGGGGACATTAGGTGTTGCATACACACCCCTAAGAAGTGCTCAGTGTACTCCTTTTCGATTTTGGGGCTGGTGGTCCTGGTGTACTGCACTGTATTGCTGGGATTTGTAGTGCATTCTGCATAGAACTTCACTGCTCATTGTATAGGGGTGACAGAAAGTGTGTACAGTTGGTGCCCATACAAGATAGCACCCCCTAAACTATTGTGTACTACACTGTATTGCTGGGATTTGTAGTGCATCCTGCACAGAACTTCACTGCTCATTGTATTGGGGTGACAGAAAGTGTGTACAGTTGGTGCCCATACCAGATAGCACCGTCAAGCACCCCCTAAACTAGTGTGTACTATACTGTATTGCTGGGATTTGTAGTGCAGCCTGCATAGAACTTCACTGCTCATTGTATTGTGGTGACAGAAAATGTGTACAGTTGGTGCCCATACCAGATTGCACCGTACAGCCCCACAAAACCAGTGGGTACTACAACTATTTTTCCTGATATCTGTATTTCATACGCAAGGCCTATCTCAGTTCCATACTGTGCAGTGTCCATAAAATGGTGAACCCCAGGGGTAAGGGTCGAGGACGAGGGCGTGGGCATGGGGTTCCAAGTGATGTGGTTGCTAGTGACGTGTTTCAGGGCAGGGTGACACAGCAGCACCTGTTGAGGAGGTAGCAGTGGCACACCGCAGATGTCCACTCCCTAGCTTCTTTGACCAACTTACGGGGTCTCAAGGTACACCGTTATTGAAACCGCAGCAGTGTGAACAGGTGATCACGTGTATAGTGGATAATGTGTCCAGTAACTTATCCACCACCCAGTCTTCAACGCAGTCCGCCCATGCTACCCAAGGGAGTGGAACCCTTGCTCCAGCAGTTCAGCCTCCTACCCCACAGCCTGGCCCCTCCAGGGAAAGGAGGGATTAAGATCCACCACCATGCTCCCAGGAACTTTTTTCTGGACCCTTCCCTGAGTCAGAGCAACTGGAGCAGTCGATCTGTCCTGATGCCCAAACTATGCAGCTCATGCAGTCAGTGGGTGATGAGAGTGGGGACTTGCAAGCGGGGTTGGAAGAGGTGTCTGATGATAACGATGAGACACGGTTGTCAGACAGTGAGGTTGTTGTCATGAATGTAACTCAAAGTGAGGAGGAGAGTGAGGAATTGGAGGAACAGCTGGTGGATGAGGACGAGGTGACTGACCCGAGCTGGGTGGATAAGCCTAGTGAAGACTGTGCTTCTGAGGGGAGGCAAGTTCACCCGCAGGACCGGTTGGAAGAGGAAGAGGGGTGGGCAGAGGGAGAGGCAGGGGCAGAGCGAGTAAATCCGCAACTGTTTCACGGAGTCAAACTCCCAAGGCCAGGGCGAGATGTTCCGAAGTCTGGAGTTTTTTTTTTAAAGAAACTGCGGATGACTGACGGACTGTAGTCTGCAACGTGTGCCACGCCAGGATCAGCAGGGGAGCCACCACTACCAGCCTTACCACTACCAGCATACGCAGACATATGCTAAACACCCCACTCAGTGGAACCAAGGCCGTTCAGTGACTGCAAGTCGCACCCCTGCTCCTTCCCCGGTGTCACGTGCTGGCTCTGTCTGTCTCCCTGCCCAGGCCCCAGGCACGTGCGCCTCCCACCCTACATGCACCCTTCACTTCCACTATGCTCCACACCCTCCAGCAAGGTGTCCAAACGCAATGTTCAACTGTCTCTGCAGCAAATGTCCCTTGCCTCCATGTTGGCTACTGCTGGGCCTTAACTGGCATCCATGTTGACTACTGGTGTGCCTGCCCTTTTCTTCATGTTGGCTACTGCTGGGCCTTAACTGGCATCCATGTTGACTACTGCTGACTACTGGTGTGCCTGCCCTTGCCTCCATGTTGGCTACTGCTGATCCTGCCTGGCCTCCATGTTAAATACTGTTGCTCCTGCCTGGCCTCCATGTTGGTTACTGTTGCTCCTGCCTGGCCTCCATGTTGGTTACTGTTGCTCCTGCCTGGCCTCCATGTTAGCTACTGCTGCTCCCGGGAGTTCTCTGTGTGCTCAATGCCATGCAGTGTTTGGCCTCATTTTGGGGAGGGTCACTTTCTTCCTCACTCACTTTTAATGGTTCTCTGTAGAGATGGTCCGAATTGAGTTCGGTTCGGGTTCATACGAACCCGAACCTCAGCAGGTTTGGACCATCCCTAGTTCTCTGTGAGCTCACTGCCATGCTAGGTCTGGTATAATTTTTGAAATGCTGACTGGCTACCGCTTCTACCTTGTTCACTCTGTCCTCACCGCTATGCTGTGTCAGGCTGAATTTTTTGGTGGTTCATGATAAGCTACCTCTGTTTTAATGGTTCCCTGTGTTCTCACTGCCATGCTGTGTCAGGCTGAGTTTTTGGGTGGTCCCTATGCCTACCTCTGTTTTAACCAGGCTGTTGCACGGAATTAGGCATAGTGGTGCCATTGGGCAGCCTCAGAGGCATGCACACATGCTGCCCCTGCTGTTTCCTGTCCATTTCCAATGTGTTTCCATCAATTTCTGAGGTTGACAGGTTTTCACATGACCTTCTCTTTATCCAACTTGAGTCTTCTGTAAAAAAGCTTGAGTCTCCCATTGACTTCAATGGGGTTCGTTACTCGAAGTGAGCACTCAAGTATCGGGAAATACTCGTCTCGAGTAACGAGCACCCGAGCATTTAAGTACTCACTCATCACTAATCTCTGTCTAACAGGTTTAGACGAATATAGGGAGCAAGGCATCAGGCGTTTGTCCAGAGTACCCTACGGTATACCTACACTTCTGTGTTCCACCACTATATCACAGTGTTAGGTACAGTATATAGTACAGATGTAGTCAGGGTTAACATGATCCCTGACGCAACAATTGTGTCAGGGAGCTGTGTTAAGTCAATTAGAGTGTCGAGTTAAATGCGTCATTGTGATCAAGTTAACGCAGGCTACATCTGTATATCTAGCCATAGCAGTATTTTAATTATTCTCTATTCATGGATTGAGTTTTGGGTCCCTGTAAAAATCTATACCTTTTCTACCTCTTATAGATGCTGTAGTGTATAATGCATATGCTGTACATTATAACATATATATATATATATATATATATATATATATATATATATATATATATAGTAAGTGCATCACTGTCTTATAATCCATTACTATTATGTAGCCAAAGTATTGCGGCCACACTGTGACTAGTATCTGTGTTAGAGGAAGGTGAAGGGGGACAGGAATAGCCACACTGGTTGGGAAAAGACTCACATGCCCTATCCTAGCTCTTATCCTATCTGACACCCAACCACTCCATCCAGCTGAAAATAAAGAATAATCTTCGGGCAACTGTATCAATTTGTCCCCACTCTGAAAAAGAAACTTCTTCCTGATTCCACCAATTTTCATGTTTATAGTACCTAGAACTCTCAGCAGTTCTATAAGTATCTACACTTTGTGGGATTCACATATGGAGTTTGATTTATGCCATTACACCTATTGGGGTAGGGCAATCTCTGCCTTTACTGGAAAAAACCCTTTCCTATAGTAATAGCATTCAACATCCCTGACATTTCTAGAGCTCACCTTTGACCCCATCTGTAGCTCTTCTCTATTCTCCAGTCCTACGCAGCAGACTTACAGGTAGAATGTAGCAGCAGGATGTACGGCTCTCTGTTATTCATCTGTAGCGTCTCTGTCCTTTTATACTGTATTCTGAGGAGCATGTGCTTCTTCCTACATCTCTGAGGATTCGTGTCTTCAGGGGGTGGAATAGTTATTGTATATAGTTAGCTTATATTACAGCTGTAGTTGTTGGGATAACTAGGACCAGTGCAATATCAGTAGAAAAATAATAAAGCAAAAGAGCACTGCTGGACTCCCTATCAAGTAATCATGCACTGATTCCACCAGAATAACATACAAGGAATATGCATTTATATATGGTTGTCCACTTTAAAGGGGTAGTTCAACTGGTGCCAGAAAGTGCCAGAGATTTGTAATTTAGTTTTATTAACAACTCTTGTCTTGCAGTACTTATCAGCTGCTGTATGCCCTGCAGGAAGTGGTATTCTTTCCAGTCTGGAGAGCAGGAGAGGTTTTCTATGGGGAGTTCCTGCTGATCTGGACAGTACCTGACATGGACAGAGGTGTCCGCTGGGAGATCTGTGTCAGACTGGGGAGAAAACACCACTTCCTGCAGGTCATACAGCAGCGGATAAGTACTGGAATAAGGGGCAAGTAAGAGATCGCAGGGGGT
This sequence comes from Dendropsophus ebraccatus, assembly GCF_027789765.1. Taxonomy (NCBI): domain Eukaryota; kingdom Metazoa; phylum Chordata; class Amphibia; order Anura; family Hylidae; genus Dendropsophus; species Dendropsophus ebraccatus. The sequence goes on from NC_091458.1 coordinate 11,177,189, forward strand.
CCGACCCTCACTGATCTCCAGATTAGCTCTCGATTCCTTTCTTATGAATACAGGTGCGGGTACAGCATGTGACCTGTGGCTCTATTCATTTCTATAGAGCCGTTGGAAAGCGCTGAGGGCTGTACCCAACTCTCTCCGGTGGCTCCATTCATTCTCTATGGAGGCGCCAGAGAGAGGTGAGTAAAGCACTCAGCTTTTTCCAGGGGCTGCATAGGAATAAATAGAGATGCGGGTCACATGCTATACCCACAGCTGTATTAATAACAAAGGAGTCTGGAGCTGATCTGGAGATCGGCAGGGGTATGGAGTCCTGTGGATAGGGGACAAGTTAGTTTGAGGTGGACAACCTCTTTAATGGTTATAGTTGTTTGCCTCAAAGCCGGGGAGAAGGAGTGTGTGGGGGTATAGGAGGTTAGGGGAGCCCCCATGACTAATTATTTCCGCACTGTAATCACATATCAAATCCATAGATGTGATCAAACATATCAAACACATATGTAGCAAAGTCGAGTGTTCATAATACTTGGAGCCTCCCTCCACAGCCTAAGTGGAATGCCCCTTCTGAAGAGCAGACACCTACAGACAACCTGGTGTCACAGCCAGTCATGGACTCGACGAGTATTGGCAGATTTCTCTTGTTCATGAAGGCCGGAGCAGGACTCCATAACCTTCTACAACTTTCAGTAATCACAGCCATGGGATCCTTCTACACCAAAGAGGGGGGCTATAATAATTTACAGTTGGTTTCTGGCATGTTCTTCAGAGAATTGTATTGCAAATTATATGGTGCAATGTCCAAACTACAGGTTGCAGGCAGCTGTGGTGTATCCCACAGGTCCGAGAGTGCAAGAAAGCCCTTGTGCAACTTTTCCTTGCTGGTTGGTAGACAATGGCGCTCATGATGAGGAATATGTAGAAAATATGACACACTGAATGAGTAATGTAGAACCCCTCAGATTAGGAACGGTGCTCCTCAGTAAACTAAGGTCTGCACTGGACGTGGTGTGCTCAGTTATGAGAAAAGTGACTCCACCAGCAGAATAGTGAATGGGGTGGTGTAGCTACCATGAGGGCAGACCATGCAACTGCTATGGAGCCCGTGCAGTAAAGGGGCCCAACGAATCATGGTCTCTCTGCATGGAACATCATGGACAGCAGGCACCCCTCCCCCCGGACTGTGACTCGCATCAACCGCATACACATACTCACCTGGCCCAGTGCAGTCCCCTGGCATTTGTTCCCCCATCTTCCCAGCACATGAGGGATGTCAGTCATACACTGGGGAGCTGGGAGAATGAAGGAACATTGGGGGAAATCGCTAGGCCAAGTTAGTGGAGGGGGGTCTGCTTCCTCCTCCCAGGTAAGATAAAGGAAAACAAGACTCAGGCTGACCGTGGGACAGGGAAAGCCAGTAAGTGAAGAATTTGGGAGTGAGACTTTCCACCAGTAGTCGCAGAAATATGGCTCCTACTCCCTAAATGGGTACATGAATGGGGGGGTGATAGGAGCAGAGACAAAGGGGAAGATTTATTAAGACTGTCCCCATCCCCATTCGCCCCACCCAGACATACTAAAATACGCATGCCGTAGCAGGTGTATATTTCTGCCATGGTTTACACCATGATAATTTAAGAGAAAGGACAACTTCCACAAAATCAATGAAAATGGTGTAAACTACCCCACCACGTTACGGTGGCCTCATACACGGGGCAGTCCTACACTGTACTATGGCCTCTCCATGGCATGAAATACGTCTATGCTCTGGGCATGCAAGATCCGTTTTATACCGGCACAGGTAATTTCACCACCTGGGTGGGATAGGTGGAGTGCACAACCAAGTAGAGGCAGCCACTCCCCCATCTGGAACACAGAAAAAAAGAGAAAATTTGGTCAGCTCTCCTAAAACACCATTCACACAAGGCAGGAGCACATTGCTATGGCTGAAGTTGCAAACACACAAAAACACAAAAAAAAATGCAAATGCAACGTGGTGGGTAGTTTACAACATTTTCAAATGGTAACGAAGAGCCTCATTATTTTTGTGGAAGTTTTTTTTGGCAGTTGGCGGGGGGGGGGGGGGGCTGCTTTTAACAATTTCCATGTCTGTAGTGGGTCTGTATCTTGCTGTTGCGGTGAGCTGTTGCATTTTTTTGTGTTTTTGTGTGTTTGCAACTTCAGCCATAGCAATGTGCTCCTGCCTAGTGTGAACGGTGTTCTAGGAGAGCTGATCAATTTTGTCTTTTTTTTTTTCTGTGTTCCAGATGGGGGAGTGGCTGCCTCTATTTGGTCGTGCACTCCACCTGTCCCACCCAGGTGGTGTAATTACTGTTGCTGGTATTAGACAGATCTTGCATGCCCAGAGCATAGGCGTATTTCATGCCATGGAGAGGCCATAGTACAGTGCAGGACTGCCCCGTGTATGAGGTCACCGTAAAGGGCTGGGGTAGTTTACACCATTTTCAAATGGTAACCAAGAGCCTCATTATTTTTGTGGAAGTTTTTTTTGGCAGTTGGTGGGGGGGGCGGCTTTTAACAATTTTCATGTCTGTAGTGGGTCTGTATCTTGCCATTGCAGTGAGCTGTTGCATTTTTATGTTTTTTTTTGCGTGATAATTTAAGCTCGGTAGGAGGCCATGCCTTGCCGAGAATCACACCAGCTTATCAGAGTAGTGGGGCTTACACCATGGAAAAGCTAATGTGAGGGGGGGGCGGGGGGGCAGCTCCCCCGGGGGAAGAGACACGGGGGGGCGCCAGCACAGAGAGCAGAGAGAGAAGGATCACAGTGGATGAGGCAGCCTGGAAGCGTCCTGCTCTCTGTCAGTGTGGGGAGGCAGGGGAGGATTTTTAGTTGATCAGAGGTATTTTTTTCATACTGAACTGTCTCCTGGCTGCTGTTTAGCTATGATTTGCGCAAAATTGTGGTGTTTTTACTGCGATTTTGCTCAAATCAGGGCTAAACAGCAGCCAGGAGACAGTACAGTCCTGTAGATGGTGAAGGACCTTACCATGTGACTATAATGTCACTGCAGGTCCTGTGCACTATGGTAGAGGAAGAAACAGTCTGGGTATGAGGGTGAAGGGTGCCCAGTCGGGTGGGGGGCAGGGGTGTACAGGGTGACACCAGTCTGGGGTGGGGGAAGACACACGAGAGTGTCCAGTGTCGCAATCTTTCATTTATGACAAGTTCTCTGTTTATAGTCTGTTCCTGGCTTTGGTTTCAAAGATCTGTCAGATAAATCTCTCTGTGTAAACTCACCATAACAATAGCTGTATGACCCATAGCTGCTGCCATGGGGACCAGAGGTTAAAGGGTTATTCCAGAGAAGCTTGTTGTTGTTGTTTGCGAATACATTGCATTTATGAAACTATATTACCCTATTTTCCGGCCTATAAGGCGACTGGGCGTATAAGACGACCCCTGACTTTCAATCAGATTGTCAGGGATTCACCTTATACGTCGGAAAATGTTAACCCCTGCCTGACCGCATTGCTGCTACGGTCAGGCAGGGGTTAACTGCAGCTAAATGAATAAAATAACAAACAGTTAACTTACCTGGGCCCCATTCCCGGTGTCCGTGCGTCTTCTCTGCTCTTTGGCGCAGTCATTGTACATCACACTGGCTGCGCCGGGGATGCCCGAAGCTGTCCTGAGTAGCGAGCGTCTAATCGGAGATGCTCGGCTGCTCAGGAGAGCTTCGGAAGAATGGCAGAGTCTTTGGGAAGCTCCGAAAGTACCCGAAGCCTTTGTCATTCTTCCGAAGCTCTCCCGAGCAGCCGAGCATCTCCGATTAGACGCTCGGCTCCTCGGGAGAGCTTCAGGCACCCCCGGCGCAGCCAGTGTACGTCACACTGCCTGCGCCAGGACCGGAGAAGAAGACGCACAGAGGCCGGGAACGGGCCCAGGTGAGTTAACTATTTGTTTTTTTAAATGGTCGCCCCATACAGTGGGGATGCTTCCATTTTTGAGCCCCCCCACCGAATGGGGAGACCATACCCGGCGTATAAGACGACCCCCAAATTCTGACAAGATTTTTCGGGGTCAAAAAGTCGTCTTATACGCCAGAAAATATGGTATTTTATAATTAATAGCTTAATTTACAAAATAATAATAATAATAATAATAATAATAAAAATATATATATATATATATATATATATTATATATAAAGGGCCCCCTGTGCTTAGTGCACACATAAGGAGGGGTTCCAAATTGAATCTTTGCCTCGGGTGCAGGAGAGCCTAGCTAAACCTCTGCATTATGTACACCAGAGGTACATATTGATAAATGCATGTGCATTTACATCCAGTGAATACAGGGAATGTCTTCTCTATATGGAAGTTTTGCACTTTTTCCTGACCGTTATGTTATGAAGCCTTCTTCCAGTTAGCCTTATGAATGCAGAGTGACCAAAGCAGTAAGACTGCTGCCCCCCCCACACACATTGTAATCACACCCCTTAAGCCACCATCAGAATAGCGAGTGCAGCTCTTGAGTATAATATAGTATGTAACTTAAGAGATAAGTAATATATGTCATAGTGGGTCTCATTTACAAACAAGCCGTCATTTCTAATCTAGTATGCTGTTGTTTGTGTCTGTTTGTTTTTTTTGTAACAAATTTTAAAATGTGGTGCATGCCCTATGAAAATCTGGAAGGTTTTTCAAAGGACATAACGAAACAAATATCGAATCCCATTGAAGTCAATGGAATATGCATGCTCGTTTCTTGGAGAGAAAAAAAATTCGACCATTTGGAGGTCCCCAAGTCCAGTATGGAACTTAACAAAATGATGCAAACACCTCTGGAAAACGCCACTGGGACAACAGGGGAAGCATGCCTGGGTGCATCTAACACGGCCAAATCGCAGTATTACGCCACTATCACAGGCTTTCAACAATACACTCTAAACACAATATAACCTTTATGTAAAACATGGACAAATTGTAAGGGGAAAAAAAATTCCTGCACCCATTTAAATCACGTTGCCTATGACAATCACAGATTTCATAGACAAGGAGGAAGTCAAACAGCACCCACCGCTAACTGTCATTGTGTATGTATGTGTGTGTTTGTGTGATGTGGTCAAACACATCCTACAGATAAAGATTGTGGGTCTCATGGAAACAATGTAAAAATTTAATTTGAGGCCCTTGAGTTGAGCCCACAATAATAATTAGTTGAGATTGAGGGCCTTGAGGTGAGGGCTGACTTCAAGGATCTCAAACTGAAATTTTGGAGAGCTTCATAAATTTCAGACACTGGAGGTGAGTGATATGAGCCCTCCAAAGATTATGTTTGAGGCCCTTGTGGTGAGGGCTGACTTCAAGGGCCTCAAACTGAATTCGTAGAGGGCTTTATAAATTGAGTTACAGACCCTTGAGTGAGATGAGCCCTCCAAAAAGTTATTGACAGGCCATTGAGGTGAGCCCTCCAAAAATTTAGTTTGATTCCGTTTAGTGAGGTGAGCTCTCCAAAAATTGTGTTTGAGGCTCTTGTGGTGAGAGCTAACTTGAAGGGCTTCAAACTGAATTTTTGGACGGCTTCATAAATTGAGTTTCTGGCCCTCAAGGTGAGTCCTCCAAAAATACCCTTGCGCTAAATATCCTCTCAGAGAGAATGCTGGTGGTGGGGCAGGCGAGCACTTCCAAGATGTAGAGGGACAGTTCTAGACATGTGTCTAGCTTGGACAACCAAAAATTGTAAAGCACAGAGGGTTTGGGGAGGACAGGGTTACGGCGGCCATATGCAGGTACTCACCTTAGTTTTTGTCATCTATGGAAACCATAGATGATGTAGACAAGGGGAAAATCAAAGGACACCCACCGGTAACTGTCATTGCATGTGCCTGTCTGTCTAAGTAGATGATGTGCTGGTAGGCAGCCTATTCACCATATAAATGAAGCTTTATGCTGTGCAGTAGTCCTAAGAAGGGCTTTTTGGGTCTTGCTTGCCTACAATCACTTAATCCTAACTGTCCCTGCTCCAAGATCTCTCCCTTAACTTGTCCTGTGACAATTACAACGTAGGAGCAAATAGTTTTACTGCAGCCTATTCTGCACAATCAGCAGCTGCCTGCCTGTCTGTGAGAATAGGTAGCTGATGTGCTAATAGCTAGCTATTCATTGTATAGATGGAGCTATATGCTGTGTTGTATAGTGTATTAGCCCTAAGAAGGGCTTTTTTGGGTCCTAACTGTCCCTACTCCAAGATCTCTCCCTCACTAGCTTCAAGATGACATCTGATGTCGAGGAGCGGGAGCTGACTTCTTTTAGTTCCTTCTTATAGTTTGAGGTCACATAAGTAAGCCATCCAAACAATGTAGACGCTGTTCTCATGATGCCTACATGCTCCTAGGACCTGTTACACACCCCCTACAATCAAATTTTTACTGCGTTTTTGACAGGAAAATCTATGGAATAGTGCACTACTTGGTCGAATAGCTACTAGATCGAGTAGTGCTCGCTTATCTCTAGTTGGAAACCTGAACTGACATGGAAAATGGACAAAAACCTGACAAAAAACCTGACAATTTGCTGATGGGAACACTTTAGTAAATTAGGCCCACTGTATCCAGTAGCAGAATAGTGAGTGCAGCTCTAGAGTATAATACAGGATGTAACTCAGGATCAGTACAGGATAAGTCATTTATTGGATAACTTTGTCTTGTATTTTTGTTTGTTTTCCTAATAATAGTTGCTTCACTTTAGCCTTTATTGCCCTCAACTTTAAACCATAAATGACAGGATTGAGGATGGGTGGAACCACCATAAACTGCAGGGACGTAAAGACTTTGAGCTCATGTGGTAGATTGGTTGGAGGGAAGCGATATAAAAGGATCTCAAAAAGTGTGTCAGTATGGAAGTTTACTATGGTGATGAGATGTGGAGTACAGGTCTGCAGAGCCTTCTCCTTAGTATCCTTGGAGGATTTCATACAGACCCTGATAATCTGGAGATAAGAATAAAATATCATTAAGGTAGGTAATCCAACAATAGGCGCAGTGACAACAAGTCCATAGACATTGTTAACCGATGTGTCTACGCAGGAGAGTTTCATCACTACCAAGTTTTCACAGTAGATTTTTAGTATGTTGGTGTCACATAATGGAAGTCTAGCTACCAGTATTATAAGGATTGACATCAGTACTGTAGTATATAACCAGGCTCCTAGGAGCATCTTTAGGACTGTGGACATGGTCATTATCCTGTTATACCGCAGAGGATTACAGATACTCACATAGCGGTCATAGGCCATGAATCCCAAAATAGTCATCTCATATGCCCCATAGGTGTGGATGCAAAATACCTGCACTAAGCAAGCAATATAGGAAATGGATGGGTTCTTCTGAAGCAGGTTTATTAAAAGATTGGGGAAGAAGGCGCTGCTGCCATAGAGTCCATTCATGCACATTACAGATATGAAGATGTACATGGGCTCCTGAAGGCTCTTGTGATACCACACTGTACCAATCACCACACCATTGAGAAATATAATAAGAATATAGCCGATGAAAGCAAGGACCCAGTAGAGATATCTTACTTCAGTTAATTCACCAAAGTTGAGCGTCAACACAGAAGGCGAGAATGTGAAATTTTCCATCAACAGCATCTAAAACAATGTAACAATATGGGGGTTTATTGACATCTAGAATAATTTAATGAAACTTTGATGACACCTTACCACAGTCTACCCCCCATGCCATACATCTCTGGAGGCCTACAGATGTGTCCAGCCTCACCTTGTCATTAGATAAGTTATAAAAAATGATTTTTCATAATTGCCTTTCACTATAATATTCTGAAATGCTTTTAGAGCTCTCATTGTGTTTACAATGTGTGAAAGAATGTCATGACGTGAAGTTACTTTGAAAGACCAATAATCTCCTCACAGTCATCACTGATGATACTTAGATTAGAGATAAGGTGAGGATGGACACATCTGTAGCATGAAAAAACACTTAGAATCTACTCATATAATAATAATGGAGTATGTATCTGTTTAAAGAAATATCTTTGTCTAGCAGGTATATATTTGAGCATCATGGCTTTGGGGCATTTGTATGTACATTACAGTACTGTATACCTTTTTGATCCTATATCCTTTATCTCATTGTTGGGTATGATACATATTAAGTACATCTATCCAAAGCACTATATGTTTTATTCTACAGCAAGGATGAGGAATCCAAAACCCTCCAGCTGTTGCAAAACAATAATTTCCATTCTGCATAGACAGCTAAAGCTAAAGTCCAGGCATGATGGGAATTGTAGATTTGCAATAGCTTGAGTGCCGAAGGGTTCTTATATCTGTTCTACATACGAGGTTGAGCATTTTGGGTTCTTCTAGCTATACTAGCTATACTTTCCACCTTTTATAGATGCTATCAGTGTCGGACTGGCCCACCAGAAGACCGGAGGATAATCCTGTGGGCCTCCAGCTTTAGCACCTGCGCTAACACTGACTGACATGTAATTTCTCACTGGTTCTTCATTGTTGGGCCCCCAGGATAATTTCCTCTGGTGGGCCCTAGTCCGACACTGGATGCTACAGTATATGATTAAGTATATGCCGTATATTATAATACTTATTCATTCACCTTGTCAAATAATAAGTGCGCTACTGCTTACACAACCTCATTGTATTACACATATCTTTATAAGTATCATTAAATATCAGGTCCTATGTTAATTTGTATCTGATCGCACTCCTCAGTTGTATCGCTATATTCACATTGGTAGTGAAGCGATCTTAGATGCCACCAAGTTGATATATTCCTATACACATTCACTCAGAGCACTCTATTAGTAAGCGGCACTACCTGTAAACTGCAGTGTGTTGATGGCAACAGTTGATCACAATATGTCCTGTTCACATTCACTCATCGGCGTCCTGCAGCTTTAAAACTTTTGTTCCAATGTACCATATATGTAGGTTTTTGGTATGTAGAAAGGATGTAGATCCAGAGTAGTTTGTACACACAGAGTTTTGACATGTCCGAGTGACATGTGAAAAGTTTTTATGGGTCCGGGTTTCAGACTCCGATCAGAAAAATCAGCCAGGAGATGTCCACACGCCGCATGTTCACTCCTGGCTCTGGGTAATTTTCCGAGCGCATAAACATCGTCGGGCGCATAGACTTACATTGTGTGACCGGCCAAGTCAGTTATCACTGAGCCGGGAGAGACCATGCAGTTCTCCTGATCGGTCTCATTCTGAACACTCAGTCCATGACCGATGAAAAATGTATCCAGGGTAACATGATCCCTGACGCAACAATTGTATCAGAGAGCTATGTTAAGTCAATTAGAATGTCGAGTTAAATGTGCCATTGTGATAACCCAGGCTACATCTGTATCACTGTAGGACATTTTCTTTGCTTTTACTGTAAACAGTGTGGGACTGGCCCAACAGTGGACCGGAGGATTCTCCGATGGACCTATAGCCTGGAACTTGCAACATGAGTGGTTTGGCAAAACACTACAACTCCCAGCATTTACTGACAGTCTGCAGCCCTCAGGATATACTGGGAGTTGTAGTATATATAAACAGATAATTCTCTGATAACTGTGGAAAGGTTTATTGATGGACCTTCAGGGCTGATGGTTGTGACCCACAGACTGCAGCCACCAGGAGCCTCTACACAACCAGGTCGCTCTCTCAGAAACTACAACTCCCAGCATATGCTGATAGTTTCATAAGTATAGGGCATTCTGAGAGATGTAGGACACAGATACAGCTGAATCTAGGAGAGAGTCGGACTGGTACTTCAATTGTGGATCATTTCCTCTGCTGGTCCTCAGATACCACAGTCCAACACTAACTGTAAAGAACCCTTTCCTATTATGTCATAATTTCTGTACATACTGTATCCATATAACAATAAGACATCTATTTTCTAAGCTGAACAACCCTGAGAACTCTACAGCTCACCTTAGATTAAGCTCCCAGTTCTAGACAGCAGAATAAGAGACTTACTGGTAGAATGTAGCAGGATGTACAGCCAGTCCCTTGTTCCTGGAAGGTCTCTCTCCTCCGTTCTTTTATATTGTATCCTGATGCGCACGTGCTGCATCTCACATCTCTGAGGATTTGTGTCTTTAGGGACGAAATAGATATTTTTGTATAGTCAGCTTATATTGAAGCTCTAGTATAGGTATGACTACAGATGAGTTTTTAATGTACATGAAGCATCCGCTTACAGCACTTTTTGGAGCAGCTACCTGCAAGCAGGATGAGCCTCGTGGTGCCATGACCAGTCATGATCATAGGTTTGAGGGGATCCGTGCAGGCTTCTCATGTTCCTGAAGGCAGAATCAGGACTCAAAATAACAAAGATAAAGACTGAGGTAGTTAGATAGAAGCGAATAATCAGGGTCCCTAAACTTTTTCTGTCCAGTCTATTAGCTCACTTGAATATGCACAGTCCTGGTATCCTTCTTTACTAGTGATGAGCGAGCATACTTGTCCGAGCTTGGTACTCGATCGAGCATTAGGGTACTCGATGGTACTCGTTACTTGGACAAGCATCTCGCGATACTCAAGAAGATCTCATCATCCGTTTCCTGTAAATTTGGGCGCTATTTTTCAGCCAATAAACATGCAGGAGACTCTTTGGTGCATCCTGCGATCACGTGGGACCCATACATGTCGATAGCAGTGAAGTTCACAACTGCTTGCACAGATTAAAGGGGGTGGCACAGAGTGTGTATTAGTGCAGACACTACTGGATTTCATACGCAAGGCCTATCTAAGTTCCATACTGTGCAGTGTCCATAAAATGGTGAACCCCAGGGGTAAGGGTCGAGGTCGAGGGCGTGGGGTTCCAAGCGATGCAGTTGCCGGAGGCCGTGGTTCAGGGCAGGGTGACACCGCAGACGTCCACTCCCTAGCTTCTTTGCCCAACTCACGGGGTCTCATGGTAGACCGATATTGAAACCGCAGCAGTGTGAACAGGTGATCACGTGGATAGCGGATAATGTGTCCAGTAACTTATCCACCACCCAGTCTTCCACGCAGTCCACCCACGCTAGCCAAGGGAGTGGAACCTTTGCTCCATTAGCTCAGCCTCCTTCCCCACAGCCTGGCCCCTCCAGGGAAGGAAAGGATACAGATTCACCACCATGCTCCCAGGAACTCTTTTCTGGACCCTTCCCTGAGTCTGAGCACATTTATTACAAATTTATTACAAAATGGTAACAAAGACTGCACAGTGTTTTGCTCATTCTGGAAAGATGAAGCTCAGTGATACACAACTCTGGAAATTGTCCAAAGGTTGCGGGAATATCTTTCTCCTTAAGGGCGGGTTCACACTACGGAATTCTCGCGGACAAGCTGTCCGCCGGCACGGGCACGCGCTTTTCCGCCGACATGACACTTCTTTCAGCGTATAGCGGAATACGCCGGCCCATAGAATGGTGTCTATGTGGCCGGCGGAAAGGCGCCCAGATGTGCGGGCGGACAGCTAACGGAATTCCGCGGACATTGTCCGCGAGAATTCCGTAGTGTGAACCCGCCCTAAGAAAGGATTATTGGTTTTGTTTGCCCATTCCCTGCCACAGGGGCCTGCAGATCCTTGCACTGTAAGGAGATACATACTCCTCTGGCTGTGAAGGAGCAGAACATGGCAGAAAATTACCTTTCAAAACAGGGGAAATAAAATGAAGGACGCTGACCTTGCCCATCTTTTCAAATGAAATATGAGAAGGATCTTCAAAAATGCACAAACGTGTTTCTTTTATTACCAAATAGTGCTACAATGAACAATGCAAACTTTGCTGTCTATTTCTGTGTTTGTCTCTCACTCACTCTTTTTTTCTTACAATTTTTAAACCGAGTGGTAAACTTTCTCAGTATTCTGTTCTTAAGTGTGTGTCTGTATACAGACCTGTGTCTGTCTGCTGGCATAAAATGATAACAAAACAAAAGAGGAAAAAGGGGAAAAAAAATCAATCAGATCCTGCTCAAACTAAAGAAACAAATGACAATTCTAGTTGTTGGGCAGCACATAATTAGTAAGGAAGGACCTCAAGTGATGATCCCTTTGCATGAGACAATTGCCAGATCCTCAAGGTATTAAAACCAGGACGCCTGAGCCACATCAGTTCTGCAGTTAAGTTGAGTATTGTGCTGAGACAGCCATACCCCATGAACATCACATGATGCAGGGAATGTTCCTCCAACTGCTACAGTCAAAGTCAAATTCAAAATCAAAACAGCGGTGGGGGGAGAGGTGCAGGGAATGTTACTCCAACTGCTACAGTCATTCTTACATTGTTCAATGTAAAAAGACCAATCAATGATCAAACCCCAGACTAGACCCCTAAATTTATTCAGATTCCAGACAAGACAAAATTTTTATCTGACCCGTATTTGGTGCATAGTAAGATAGGAAGGAGACTGGAGAGCCCTGTAGCGTGTCGTGACCAACAGGTACCGACCATATGAGACATAAAATCGACCTTTTTGGAAAAGAAATTGCCCACTCCTTTCTTCTTCTCATCTGCTCAAAAAGAAAGAACAGGGGAAACTGTTTATGCATACTGTATATTTAGGAGCTGAAATTTTAGAAAAATGCAGTTTTTGTAAACCAATGACATCCGCTCACATGGAGTTAAATAAATGATAGGACTTTTTCCTTTTAACAGGACTATTGAGTCCTTGCACATTATGTGTGACCACCCGAAATACAGCTTTATCCGCGATTCTGTCTGATGGAGATAACGCTTATACTGCCATATGGGAGGGAGGAGCAAAGGTCAGAAATACACCAAACCTATGGGAACAGAAAAGGACAAAGACAAAACACCAAAACCACACAAGATACGACAACCACCAATCATCCACAATCACAACGATCTCTATGGACCATAGGGACAAAGCCCCTTGTAAGGACTCCAAGGTGGAGCTCTCCCAGTATCTGTCTGGGGAACCCCATGCAGAAGTCATGGAGAGCGCATGGAGGGCCACTAAAATAGAAAAAGAAAAAAAATGGAAGAGGGGGAGAAAAAAGAACAAAGAGGAAGCAGCTATATGCTTTTAACAACAGCGATTGTTGCTTGACAAGCTGGAACCCATTCAGACCATGTTCAGAGCTATATGTCCACTCAAAAATCATGAAAGGGATGGTCTAGCAAATCTCTTCCACAGCGGCGAGACACCTCCTCTTGTCGGATTCTGTAGGTATAGAGGACCCTCTAGGTGACTGTGGTGGATCTGTAGGCCAAGTGATTCTAGCACCAATTCCACTTCATACGGAGAGGTTAAACTGTGAGTGCGATTCTTATACAGGAACACCAAATGGAATGAAAAGGCCCAACGATTGCGGTTTTCTCTCTCTTTTGTAAAATTTGTAGGAGTGGCTTGAGAGTACTTCTCCTCTGAATGGTATGCAGAGCCAGGTATACTGTATCTGTATAGGAGCATCTCTTAGTTGTAACTGTGAAATGTCACGTGGGGCCCGCAAAAAATGACATCAACTTCCTTAGTTGAATAATAGTGCGGTTTCACAATAATGTCCCTGGGGAGGCCGTCTGCTCTAGGGGCTGTGAGGGCTTGGTGGACCCTATCAAGGTCATAATAACGGTCTGACATATCAGGTAAAAGATGATGCAACAATTCTTTGGTCGCCTCTTCCATATCATTCACTGTTTCAGCGAAACCTGTTCTCCAAGTCCTCTATTTTAGTGTTAGCCTCCTCAGGCTGTTCTGATAAGACCTCTACCTCAGTTGAGTGTTGATTACAGTAGCAATGGTAGAGTCCACTTTATTCTCAATAACTTCTGTTCGGCCCCCTAAAGCTTGAAAATCAGCTTTCAGTTCAGATGTGAATTTAGCACATGTCTTCTCCATGTCTTGTTGTAGTAGTACTGAAAAGCAATAAGGATTTTATCTCCAGAATATAGGGTAGACTCTGTGCGGTCACCTTCCTCTGTATTATTATCATCAGCCTCTTGTATATCAGGGCTAGACTGGATAAATAGCAATTCTGCCATGACTCTGTCTATGGTGCAGGCCTGAGAATGTTCCCCAAACAGGTCGGGCTAGGTGTTTTGGGGTGGCTATCTCAACCAACCTGGTTGTCCCATGCAGATATGGAGAGCTGAGCTGCACCATGAGGCTCTCAATGGCGATGGCTGTCTGTCCCCACTTCTGCTCCGTCCTCCTCTGTGACGTCACCGGGGCAGTGTAGGCCCGTTACTAAACGCCGCTCTTCTTCCCCAATCTGGAGGCCATCTGAGCCACCCCCTGATTCCTCGGGCACCCACGCACCTTACGCTATCTATGAGGACTGGGTGAGGTGCTTTTAAATGCTTATTATAGCTGTGGACGGCTGGCGTGGTGTTGAGCTCAGCGGCGCACGCCCGGCATGAGTCCCGCACACATGCACTCTCCCAATACAATACTTTAATAAAAATTTTGCTGGACTTCTCCTTTAAGTGTTGTCCTTAGTGTCAGGGAGGCAGTGGAGTGGAGGTAGTGCAGGTCTTTGGAAGGGGTACTTGCTGTTGCTAGATCAGACCAAAGCATTTGATCGGGTGAACCACGAGTACCTCTTGTCTGTCCTTCTAAGATATGGCCTACCAGATACTTTTGTCGATTGACTTAAGATCTGGTATGCAGGGGCAGAGAGTTTCCTGCTGGTGAACGGTTGTCGTGGCCGCTCTTTTGAGGTTGAGTCTGGGGTTCACCAGGGCTGTCCTTTGAGCCCACTGTTGTATGTGTTCGCGATCGACCTTTTCCTTAGGAGGGTTGGTTGTGGACCATTGGCAGGGGTCGGGTTGAGCCTGGAGGAGCCAGAAGCCACCCTGAGAGTGGAAGTGTACACTGATGATGTCACTATCTTCGCGTCCTCGAGAAAGGAGGTCGATATGGTGATGTTGGAGGTGGACCTATACTGGGTCCAGCATCAACTCGCATAAGTGTAAAAGTCTCTGGCTGGGAGGGGGAGATCCCGAGTTTGATCTCCCGGACACCCTTCCAGGGCTCCAAGACTCTGTAAAAATCCTAGGCATTACATTCGGCCAAGGTGATAACTCCACTAAAAACTGTGATAATAGGCTCCAGAATGCCACTTAGAAGGTGGACCAGTGGAAGGGTTGGTCTTTGACCCTCATGGAAAGGGTGCATTTGATCAAATCGTACCTGTTCCCTTTGTTCATCTACCTGGGCAGTGCATGTATCTTATGGGGGGAATAGGATGAACCTGGTCAAGAAAGATGTTACTTACCGCACAAGGAGATTTGGCGGTTTGTCTATGGCAAACCCTGTGGTGTTCTTAGCGAACACCTTCTTGAAAGCTTACATTGCAAATCTCTGGAAGGAGAGGGCTCCTCCACGGGTACTCTCCTGAAGGGAATGGTTTCGGCCTTTCTTACAGGAATGGGAGACAGGAGAGCAAGTGAAGGACCTTCGTACACCTCATGAATATCTACCGGCTTACGCTACCCCAACTCTGAAGGTCATACAGCAATGGGGTGTGGGAATGTTAGAGATCAGGACTCAGTCGAGCAAATTCCTTGACCAAAGGGTTCTGTTGACCCATTTCCAGAAGCCCTTGGCGCTCAGGGATTGCCCAGGTCAGGATCTAAAGTTTGGGCTTAGTCCTTTAACTTTGAAACGGATCCCTCAGAAGTTTGGGGATTTGGCCTGGCGCTGCTTTCAAGGGAAGCTGTTTTTGAGGGACAATTTGAAGTGCAGGAGCTCCGATGATTGGGGGTAACCCATAGAGGAGTGTGGTAATACACTGGAAAGTGTGGATCATTTGCTGCTTCATTGTCCCTTCAATATAGGAGTTTACACCATATTCAGGAACCTGGGTGGCCGAGATCGTTGCACGTTATTTCAAGTCAGCTTAGTGGTAAGGTATCACACGTGGAATGCACAATGTCTAGTATCTACACAGCATAGAGACCTCTCCAAACTGGAGGTCTTTAGGAACATCACTGGTGGCCTTGGGAAGAACAGGTCTTTGGAGTATAGCAGGCTGGGTACCAGTAGGGCTTCTCTCCTGTGGAGATGATGTTTTTCTTTTGCTGTGGGCTAGGTACTAAACCCATTGGGTCAAGTGCCACAATCCTGGTTAGGGACAGAGTAGTTAGGGATAGCGGTAGGGAAAGAGCATAGGGTCAGTTTAAACTTAGGGTTAAAGGGAAGGGGGAGAGCAGGGTAAGATAGTAAGGGATAGTTTATAAATTTCTAGTACCGCGTCTGCCATCCTCCGATCCCGGGGGAGGGCTGGTGCATTCCACTTTAGCTTTTTGTTTTGTTTTTCTGGTCAGCAGTAGGTATAAAGGGCTTACAGGTCACAGAACTTGGGCCTTATTATAATATTGTATAATATTGTTGTGTTATGTTATTATGGTGTGCTATGTTTGTGTTTATGGCTGAATAAGTCATGTGAAATTTATACAGTCATTTTATATATTGTATATATATATATTGTATAGGAGATACAGAATAGGTTGGGAGGGGAGATATGGGGTGGGGTTCTGTGGGAAGGTATGAGCTGAATGGAGCTGACGCTAATGACGGACTAAACTTTGACTCCATGAATTAAGCTCACACTGTGGTCTAGGGGTAGGTGGAGGGGCACATGGGTAATAGATAGAATTGTTGAGTGCTCTTTTGTTACTGATGGTGTTTAGGTACCTTTTTAGTTTTTCAAAGCGGCCGGGCTCAAGTGTTGTGCTGGAATAACCAGTTAGTTTGTATTTATTCTAGTTATATGATTATACAGAGTATATATGTTATTGTTGGTTACGCCTTAATGGCTTTAATTTTCAGTTTGTGTTTGGTTATTGTTTGTAGTATTAGGTGGTCATGTGTGTTGGTCTAAAGGTGGTTGTATAAAGGATGTATGTGTGTATATGTATGGTTTTGTTTATTAATTAATTTATTACTAGAAAATGTACCTGGCGCTGCCCGGGTATAAAGTGTGAGTGTGTTAATTAGATTTGTTCTAAGGTGCCCAGGAGGCCAAGCTAAAAGTATTGTTTCATCTGAGTTAATTAGTGGAATTAGTGTATACCTGTAGTGCATAGTTGGAGGGGTTCTGTATACCTACAGTGTATAGTTTTTAGGGGTCTCACATATCTGTAGTGCATAGTTGGGGGGCTGTATACCTATAGTGTATAGTTGAGGGAGGTCCTGTATGCCTGCAGTGTATAGTTGGTGAAGGTCCTGTATACCTGTACTGTATAGTTCGGGGGTCCTGTATACCTGTAGTATATAGTTGGTGCTGTATACCTGTAATGTATAGTTGGTGGAGGTCTTGTATACCTGTAGTTTATAGTTTGAGGGTCCTGAATACCTGAAGTGTATAGTTGGTGGAGGTCTTGTATACCTGTAGTTTATAGTTTGGGGGTCCTGTATACCTCTAGTGCATAGTTTGAGGGTCCTGTATACCTGTAGTATAGAGTTGGTGGAGGTCCTGTATACCTGTAGTGTATAGTTTGGGGTCCTATATACCTGTAATATATAGTTGGTGGAGTTCCTGAATACTTGTAGTGTATAGCTTTGGGTTCCTGTATACCTGTAGTGTATAGTTTGGGTTCCTGTAAATCTGTAGTGTATAGTTTGGGGTCCTGTATACCTGTAGTATATAGTTGGTAGAGGTCCTGTATACCTGTAGTGTATAGTTTGGGGTCCTATATACCTGTAGTATATAGTTGGTGGAGTTTCTGTGTACCTGTAGTGTATAGTTTTGGGGTCCCGTATACCTGTAGTGTATAGTTTGGGGTCATGTATACCTGTAGTGTATAGTTGGTGGAGGTCCTGTATACCTGAAGTATATAGTTGGTGGAGGTCCTGTATACCTGTAGTGTAAAGTTTGGGGTCCTATATACCTGTACCAAAACAATTTTATAAGGGCCAAAAGCCCAGATCACATCCAGTAAACCTACCACTAAGTAAAACGTAACTTTTAATAACTTTCAAATAGAAATAATAAGTATAAAGTTGTGCTCATTAAAATCACAGAGCTTCCATAACCTTCTACAGTGAATCAACCTATATCTGTATAGTCATAGTAGCTGCAGACTACTGACTACCTCGTAGTATAATACTATCTAACTGGGCTATGAAAGCAATGAATTTAAAATCAACCGCACAGCCCCTCAACTAGTTTCACCCACACATGGGCTTCATCAGGAGGAGGGCTTATGTGAGGGCGGCGCCCACTAAAGGGCCTTATTTATAGTACTCCCCATTGACATCATCAAGAAGCGACGTATCTATTCAATATAAACACTGCTATAGGACCTTTGTGATCATGTGGTCATCAATAGCCTATCAACTAATGCCATGTCAGACGCCGTGTGTCCATTTCCTATACAAGTAGTCACGCCCCTCTGGCGCTCACATGACGTCCTAACCTAGTCCACATCACTTTCGGGTCCACTCCAGACTCGGATCACATGACTAGGTCACCTGACCAACATCATCATCACAGTCAGCCATAATGTGGTCATGTGATCGCACACATCCGATCATGTGATACCTACATCATCACCAGTACCTAATCCGATCACGTGATCGCATACATCATCTAAGACCGCCCCCCAAATGTGACGTGCTCCCTTCTAACACTCTAGAAACTTGTTTACATGTAACCTAGACAACCCAGTCTTCTTAGCTTCAATATATTAAATATCTGTAATAAATCAAACTACTAAATGTACTACAACCCCATACAATAAAGTGTAGATCATTCATATAAATAAATAACCATTTATTATAAATAATTTATAAATTATATTAATTATATTAACTATATATATACACAAACCCACTATTAAAAATTCACATATCAATCTATACAGATTAGAGGTGCCATAAACCAAATAAATAATGTAAAAACAGTGATACACCGTCTATCTAGCATGAGCCCAGTGGGGCTCAATGAAGGTTTTTCGTTTTCAGCTTTCTTATAAAAAATTTATTTTTTTATTAAGTTGTGAATGTACCCCCAATTAAATGGACATCATTGAGCTGGATGTATCTAGGGATGCTATATGTCAGTTTAATTAGGACATAATGTCGGAATCGCACATTTATCTATATATTTGGTATATACTTTATTGTTTCGTATAATATAATATGTATGCTTCTAAAATAAAATATATAGACCTTCCTCTAATAGTACGTGTTACCTATATGTAGCTACCTTGGATAGAGGGACCTGAGTGTTACTTACCTGGCACTCTACATATGTTATTAGTACTGTATATTTAGATTATTTTGTAATCACTGTTTTTACATTATTTATTAGTTATTAGTACTGTATATTTATATTTATTAGTACTGTATATTTACTGTTATTAGTACTGTTATAGTACTGTATATTTAGATTATTTTGTAATCACTGTTTTTACATTATTTATTTGGTTTATGGCACCTCTAATCTGTATAGATTGATATGTGAATTTTTAATAGTGGGTTTGTGTATATATATAGTTAATATAATTAATATAATTTATAAATTATTTATAATAAATGGTTATTTATTTATATGAATGATCTACACTTTATTGTATGGGGTTGTAGTACATTTAGTAGTTTGATTTATTACAGATATTTAATATATTGAAGCTAAGAAGACTGGGTTGTCTAGGTTACATGTAAACAAGTTTCTAGAATGTTAGAAGGGAGCATGTCACATTTGGGGGGCGGTCTTAGATGATGTATGCGATCACGTGATCGGATTAGGTACTGGTGATGATGTAGGTATCACATGATCGGATGTGTGCGATCACATGACCGCATTATGGCTGACTGTGATGATGCTGTTGGTCAGGTGACCTAGTCATGTGATCCGAGTCTGGAGTGGACCCGGAAGTGATGTGGACTACGTTAGGACGTCATGTGAGCGCCAGAGGGGCGTGACTACTTGTATAGGAAATGGACACACGGCGTCTGACATGGCATTAATTGATAGGCTATTGATGACCACATGATCACAAAGGTCCTATAGCAGTGTTTATATTGAATAGATACGTCGCTTCTTGATGATGTCAATGGGGAGTACTATAAATAAGGCCCTTTAGTGGGCGCCGCCCTCACATAAGCCCTCCTCCTGATGAAGCCCATGTGTGGGTGAAACTAGTTGAGGGGCTGTGCGGTTGATTTTAAATTCATTGCTTTCATAGCCCAGTTAGATAGTATTATACTACGAGGTAGTCAGTAGTCTGCAGCTACTATGACTATACAGATATAGGTTGATTCACTGTAGAAGGTTATGGAAGCTCTGTGATTTTAATGAGCACAACTTTATACTTATTATTTCTATTTGAAAGTTATTAAAAGTTACGTTTTACTTAGTGGTAGGTTTACTGGATGTGATCTGGGCTTTTGGCCCTTATAAAATTGTTTTGGTATTTGAACCATCCAGATTACCTACCTTTAGGGCACTTTATTTTTGGTTTGTTTTTTCTATATACCTGTAGTATATAGTTGGTGGAGTTCCTGTATACTTGTAGTGTATAGCTTTGGGTTCCTGTATACCTGTAGTGTATAGTTTGGGTTCCTGTAAACCTGTAGTGTATAGTTTGGGGTCCTGTATACCTGTAGTATATAGTTGGTGGAGGTCCTGTATACCTGTAGTGTATAGTTTTGGGTTCTATATACCTGTAGTATATAGTTGGTGGAGTTCCTGTATACCTGTAGTGTAAAGTTTTGGGGTTCTGTATACCTGTAGTGTATAGTTTATGGTCCTGTATACCTGTAGTGTATAGTTGGTGGAGGTCCTGTATACCTGTAGTATATAGTTGGTGGAGTTTCTGTATACCTGTAGTGTATAGTTTTGGGGTCCTGTATACCTGTAGTGTATAGTTTTGGGGTCCTGTATACCTGTAGTGTATAGTTTGGGGTCCTGTATACCTGTAATGTATAGTTGGTGGAGGTCCTGTATACCTGAAGTATATAGTTGGTGGAGGTCCTGTATACCTGTAGTGTAAAGTTTGGGGTCCTGTATACCTGTAGTGTAAAGTTTGGGGTCCTGTATACCTGTAGTGTAAAGTTTGGGGTCCTGTATACCTGTAGTGTAAAGTTTGGGGTCCTGTATACCTGTAGAATATAGTTGGTGGAGGTCCCGTGTACCTGTAGTGTATAGCACCTTGCAGAGGGGCAGTACCCTCCTGTTTAGACTTGCCAAAAAATCTGGTGTATTTTCGAGGGGGGTATGGCGGTATTGGTCAGGTCTGGGATAGCGGTGTTATCCAGTCACAGTATGGCGGTATTGGTCAGGTCTGGTATGGCAGTGTTATTCAGTCACAGTGTGTTGGTATTGTTCAGGTCTGGCGGTGTTATCCAGTCACAGTATGGCGGTATTGGTCAGGTCTGGTGTAGTGGTGTTATCCAGTCCCAGTATGGCGGTATTGGTCAGGTCTGGTATGGCAGTCTTATCCAGTCACAGTATGGCGGTATTGGTTAGGTCTGGTATGGCAGTGTTACCCAGTCACAGTTTGTCGGTATTGGTCAGGTCTGATATGACAGTGTTATCCAGTCACAGTATGGCGGTATTGAACAGGTATGGTATGACAGTGTTATCCAGTCACAGTATGGCGGTATTGAACAGGTATGGTATGGCAGTGTTATCCAGTCACAGTATGGCGGTATTGGTCAGGTCTGGTATGGCAGTGTTATCCAGTCACCGTATGGCGGTATTGGTCAGGCTTGGTGTGGCGGTGTTAAATGTGATGTGTGGAGCTATTACCTACCAATCCTGATGCTAATTGGTGAGTGAGGATGGGGCATCTTCAGGTTTAGTGCTTAGGACAGAAGTAGCTGGTAATACTTCCCTGTATACATGTACTGTATAGATGGAGTAGGGGGCCCTGTATACATGTACTGTATAGATGGAGTAGGGAGTCCTGTATACCTGTACTGTATAGATGGAGTAGGGGGCCCTGTATACATGTTTTGTACAGATGGAGATGGGGGCCCTGTATACATGTACTGTATAGATGGAAATGGGGGCCCTGTATACCTGTACTGTATAGATGGAGTAGGGGGCCCTGTATACATGTTTTGTATAGATGGAGATGGGGGCCCTGTATACATGTACTGTATAGATGGAGTAGGGGTCCTGTATACCAGTACTGTATAGATGGAGTAGGGGGTCCTGTATACATGTACTGTATAGTTGGAGTAGGGGGCCCTGTATACATGTACTGTATAGATGGAAAAGGGGGCCCTGTATACATGTACTGTATAGATGGAGTAGGGGGTCCTGTATACATGTACTGTACAGATGGAGTAGGGGGCCCTGTATACATGTACTGTATAGATGGAGTAGGGGGTCTTGTATACATGTACTGTATAGATGGAGTAGGGGGCCATGTATACATGTACTGTATAGATGGAGTAGGGGGTCCTGTATACATGTACTGTATAGATGGAGTAGGGGGCCCTGTATACCTGTACTATATAGATGGAGTAGGGGGTCCTGTATACATGTACTGTATAGATGGAGTAGGGGGTCCTGTATACATGTACTGTATAGATGAAGTAGGGGGTCCTGTATACATGTACTGCATAGATGGAGTAGGGGTCCTGTATACATTTACTGTATAGATGGAGTAGGGGGCCCTGTATACATGTACTGTATAGATGGAGTAGGGGGTCTACCAGTTATTACTGTGGATGTTGTGAGGCAGCTGCCCTAGCAACCACAGCTCCCTGTGAAAATGAAAGCAGTAATCCTATTGATTGCTAAGGCTCCCAACTGCCGTTTCTCCTGGGCAGAGCTGCAGCTAATTATATCACCTGTGTGCAGTGTGGAGATTTTCCCATTCATCTCTATGGGGCGCCGCTCTTCCCACTCCCCCTCCCCTCCTGTACATCTGGCGGCGACGGGACCTTCGCTATAACCTTCCCAGGTACCCAATGTATCTGTGTGCCAAATTTTGGGTCAAACGGTTCAGGTGTTTGGAAGTCTATATGGGACAGACAGACAGACAGACTTTCATTTTTATGATATAGATAACCCAGGTTTGGGAGTTTCTTTTGGTTCTTTCTCTGGCTTCTCTTTAGTTATTATTACAGCCTAAGATGGCTTTGTAGTTTGTTTTATTGCTTAAATCGCCTGGATTGATTTAATTTTTTTTTATTTGTGTGAATAGTTAGTATTAATGCTGGGCCGGGTTGGTGTCAAAAGTTTAACCTCTTAAGGATTCATGCCGTACGGTACGGCATGGAATTCTGTCACTTAAGGACCCGTGCCATACTCATACGCCTTAAAGTCCATCGGTGCTTTATAGTGAGCACAGGAGCTGAGCTCACTTCAAAGCACGTGGAGACCGGCTGCTATATACAGCCAGGTCCTCACTTTTAATGATGGGCCGACTCGATCGCGCTGCAGCCCGTCATTAACTCCTGCAGTGCAGCGATCTCGGCACTTAACACAGTGACAGGAGCTGCAGCTCCTATCACTGTCCGATTGGGACCAGGGCAGTGTGATGCGGGGGTACCGATCATTCTATCTGACTGCCGGAGGTCCCTTACCTTCCTCCCGGCAGTCAGATCGGCGATCAGAGTCTGCACAGCCAGGCTCTATGCAATGATCGCAGATTACACTGATCAATGCTATGCTATGGCATAGCAATGATCAGTGTATGGAGTGTAATAAAAAAATGTTAAAGTCCCCTAAGGGGACATGAAAAGTGTTTTTCTTTAAAGTTTTTTTTAAAAAACTCACCATTGCCCCTCCCCCAATAAAAGTTAAAATCACCCCCATTTACCATTTTAGAAATAAAACACTTAAAAATAAATAAACATATATTATACCGTAGCGTGCGCAATCGTCCAATCTAATAAAATAAATCAATATTGTTCCCGCACGGTGAACGGCTTAAAAAAAAGGTTAAAAAACGTCAAAAATGCAAAAAGTGCATTACCTAAACAGGTACCCCCCCCCCCCCCCTTTGCAATATTGTTCCCGCACGGTGAACGTCTTAAAAAAAACGGTTAAAAGACGCCAAATGCAAAAAGTGCATTACCTAAACAGGGACCCCCCCCCCCCCTTGCAAAATTGTATTTTTTTTCCCAATTTCACCCCATAAATGATATTTTTAGGGTTCCATCATGCATGTTATGGTAGATTAAAAGGCGCCTTTACAAAGTACACCTGTTCATGAAAAAAACAAGCCCTCACACGGCCGAGTAGCTGGAAAAATAAAAGAGTTATGGGTCTTAGAAGACAAGGAGGAAAAAACAAAAACGCAAAACTGAAAATTGTCCTGGTCCTTAAGGCCATTTTGAGCTCTGTCCTTAAGAGGTTAAGGACGATTTCATTTTGGCTTTATACTATTATAATTTATTAATTTATTTTATTATTATTAATAATAATATTTGTTATTTAATTCTGTAATTCACTGTTATGTTTAAGTTTTGGCGAGATATGCCTTGTTTGTTAATTTTTATATTTTTCTAATAAAAGAATTACAGGATGTAACTTATGCTAACTCTGAGTTTATTTAAGTTTTTCCAGAATTTTTTGACACATAAACATAGTCTACATTGCATCAGCAATAGAGGTCAGAAAATGAACATTTGGTTGTTACAAAAATACACAACAACGTGGCAGAAGGGGAAACAAGTAACAGTTATCCTGGTGTGTATGGAGTGGCCGAGCTTAACCATCTCTGGAAAGAAAGAAAAAAACGGGGTTGGCGTCCTGCCTACTGTATATCAGAAAGACAATTCACAAGAGCAGGAACGTGCAGGATGCATCACAAGGTACTGGCAGCAACTAGTGAACCAAGGCCTGGGCCCAGTCATGGGTGGGCAAAACTAACAAAACACATAAGAGAGCATCTCCCAGACTGTATAGGGTTGTCACCCATATGTCCCTGATGCGGGTAAAGAGGTGGATTCAGCAAATCAAATTAGTAAAATTAGGCGAGTCCACAAAAAGAATAAAAGGGTTCCAAACCTGTGAATATTTTCCGGAGCGGTCCTTTGCCTCAGCCACTAGTTCCTCGGCCTTTTGGATATTTTTTAGCTCGCTGTACCATTCGGATAATGAGGGGTATGGGTGGTCTTCCAGTGCCTTGGAATCACTCAGCGAACTGCCGCCAGTAGATGTCTCAGCATGCCTTTCTTCTGGCCTGCCAGTGTACCAGGTAACAGGGATAACAGCACAACCTGTGGTGTGTTCGGCAGTGTTCTACCCGAATAAGCCTCGTAAACCTTCAGGACCCCTTCCCAAAAAGTTCTCAGTTTGTCACAGCCCCAACAGATAGGTAGAAGGGAGCCCTCCTCTACGTTGCAGCGCCAGCATCTATCTGATACCTCTGGGTAGATACAGTGCAGGAGTGTGGGGCATCTGTACCACCTGGACAATATTTTATAGATCTTCTCTTTCGAGTGGGAGTCCAGGGACAGGCCATGGGAGAAAGTGCATATTTTGAAAATTTCGTCTGTTGAGAAAGTGACATTAAGGTCCCTTTCCCAAGCCGCAAAGAAGGGCGCTCTCGGGGAATTATGATGGACAAGAGTAAAGCATACATCCGTGACAGTGTCCCTGCACTCCCCTCGTCAGACAAGATCCAGTGGTCAAATTCTGTCATGTCAGGGCTCGAGATAGTTCCAATCCAGGAGGCATGTACAAAGGAGCAAAATTGGTTATATGCAAACCATGACAGTACTCTGTCCGGACACTGGGCCTGTAGGTCGGGCAATGAGGTGACGGCGGAGGGCACTCCCAGATGGCTAAGTCTAGGGGTATCCAGCCTTGTCCACAAAAGAAATGTTTGGCTAGTGAGGTTGGGTGGAAAGGATGGATTGGAGATTAGGGCCCAGGCTAAAAGATAACTGGTGTCGAGCCACCCATTTGTCCCAGATGCATAACGTATGCTTAGTCAGATAAGCCCAAGAGGGCCAGGTATCTCTATCATTTTTGGCGACCCATGGGGCACCACCCAGGTCAATGGATGCAATTTGTGACTCCACATCGACCCACTGCTTGGCCTCTGCCCCTCGTTTTCAATCCACAATTCTTGAGAGGACAGCTGCCTCATGGTATAGCTGTAGGTCGGGTAAGCCGGTCCCCCCTTTGGTTTTAGGCGAAGTGAGAATTTGGGCTTTGAGCCTAACTCTGCCACTCCCCCACACATTGGGAGAATGCGCTTTGCAATTGTCTAAAGTAGGTGGCAGGGATGGTTATTGGAATGGTCTGAAAGATATATAGAAAGCGAGGGAGAATATCCATCTTAAGCACATTCATGCGACCGAACCAGGAGAGAAATTTACGGTGGTAGGCCTGCAACATATCCAGGGTTTTCCGGTGCAATGGGAGGTAGCTTAGAGTGAACAAGAGTTCCAGACGGGCCGGGACCTGTATCCCTAGGTATTTTATGCTCTCAGGCTGCCACTGAGAAGAGAAGTTGGATTGAGTAGCTGATAGTTCTGCTGCTGACGTTGAGGCCTTCCATCTTGGAGATATTAACTTTGAAATTGCTCAGCCTGCCAAAGATAGTAAATTCCTGTAAGACGGGAGGAATGGAGATGTGAGGCTGGGTGGGTGATATAAAGCAGCAAGTCATCAGCAAACAATGTGAGCTTGTGATGACCTTGCCCCAGCTCAATTCCCCTCACATCGGAGTTATTCCGCAGTGCAATGGCTAGATGCTGCATAGTGAGTATGTACAACAGAGGTGACAGGGGACACTCCTGGCGTGTTCCGTTTTTTATCTGAAAGGCCTCCGACAGGGTCCCATTAGCCCTCACTCGTGCGGTCGGGTTGGAGTATAAAGCCATTACTCTAGATATAAAGTCATCACCCAACCCTATTTGGGCCATAGTAGCTGTAAGAAATTTCCAACGGACCCTGTCGAAGGCCTTCTCATCATCGACAGAGAGCAAACACACAGGAGCACCCGCTGAGCGCACGTGATAGATCAGGTTGATAGTACGTGAGGTATTGTCTCATGCCTCCCTGCCCGGGACGAATCCCACCTGATCAACATGAATGACTTGCGGAATGATGGCGTTAAGGTGAACGGCCAATATTTTGGAGTAAAGCTTAACGTCGCAGTTGATCAGTGATATAGGCCTATAACTGCAGCATTGGGTGGGATCCTTCCCGGGTTTGGGAAACACTGTTACATGGGCCTCTAAGCCATCCGGTCCGGGGCTCTTGCCATTTTTCAAAGAGGCCACTGCAGTAGTGACCTCTTCTACCAAGAATTGAGAGTTTAGGGCTTCCCTCGATTCCTCACTAATCACAGGCAAAGCAGTTCTCTCCACATAGTCATGAATTTTGGCTTCTACAGGATGTAACTTAGTACAGGATAAGTAATTTATTGGATAACTTTGTCTTCTATTTTTGTTTGTTGTCCTAAAAAAAGTTTCTTCACTTTAGCCTTTATTGCCCTTAACTTTAAACCATAAATGACAGGATTCAGGATAGGTGGAACCACCAGAAACTGCAGGGACGTAAAGACTTTGAGCTCAGATGGTAGATTGGTTGGAGAAAAGCGAAATGAAAGGATCTCAAAAAGTATGTCAGTATAGAAGTTTACTATGGTGATGAGATGTGGAGTACAGGTCTGCAGAGCCTTCTCCTTAGTATCCTTGGAGGATTTCATACAGACCCTGATAATCCTGAGATAAGAATAAAATATCATTAAGGAAGGTAATGCAACATTAGGAACAAGGACAACAAGTCCATAGACATTGTTAACCGATGTATCTACGCAGGAGAGTCTCATCACTACCAAGTTTTCACAGTAGATTTTTAGTATGTTGGTGTCACATAATGGAAGTCTAGCTACCAGTATTATAAGGATTGAATTTAGTACTGTAGTATATAACCAGGCTCCTAGGAGCATCTTTAGGACTGTGGACATGGTCATTATCCTGTTATACCGCAGAGGATTACAGATACTCACATAGCGGTCATAGGCCATGGAGGCCAAGATAGTCATCTCATATGACCCATAGGTATGGATGCAAAATGCCTGCACTAAGCAAGCAATATAGGAAATGGATGGGTTCTTCTGAAGCAGGTTTATTAAAAGATTGGGGAAGAAGGCGCTGCTGCCATAGAGCCCATTCATGCACATTACAGATATGAAGATGTACATGGGCTCCTGAAGGCTCTTGTGATACAACACTGTACCAATCACCACACCATTGAGAAATATAATAAGTATATAGCCGATGAAAGCAAGGACCCAGTAGAGGTATTTTACTTGATATAATTCACCAAAGTTGAGCGTCAACACTGAAGGTGAGAATGTGAAATTTTCCATCAACAGCATCTAAAACAATGTAACAATATGGTGGATTATTGACATCTAGAATAATTCAATGAAACTTTGATCTCTAAGTTTTTGATGACACCTTACTACAGTCTACCCCCCATGCCATACACTACCGGAGGCCGACAGATGTGTCCATCCTCACCCTGTCATTAGATAAGTTAAAGAAATTATTTTTCACAACAGCCTTTCACTATAATATTCTGAAATGTTTTTAGAGCTCTCACCGACTCCTCTCATTGTATTTATAATGTGTGAAAGAATGTCATAACCTGAAGTTACTTTGAAAGACCAACAATCTCCTCACATTTATCACTGATGATTTTTAGATTAGAAATAAGGTGAGGATGGACACATCTGTAGCATGAAATGAATGGGTCCTCTTAACACTTAGAATCTACTCATCTATATCATAAAAATGAAAGTCTGTCTGTCTGTCTGTCCCCTATAGACTTCCAAACGCAAATTTGGCACACAGATACATTGGGTGCCTGGGAAGGTTAAAGCGAAGGTCCCGTCCTTACCAGATGTACAGGGGGGAGGGGGAGGGGGAAGAGCGCCCCATAAAGATGAATGGAAGAATCTTCACACTGCACACACAGGTGATATAATTAGAGCTGCAGCTGCCCAGGAGAAACGGCAGTTGGAAGCCTCAGCAACCAATAGGATTACTACTTTCATTTTCACAGGGAGCTGGAATCTGATTGGTTGCTAGGGTCAGCTGCCTCACAACAGATCCACAGAAATAAATACAGTAACAGTGTATATACAGGTGGAGATTCATCAAACATGGTGTAAAGTGAAACTGGCTCAGTTGTCCCTAGCAACCAGATTCCACCTTTCATTTTCCAAAGAGTCTGTGAGGAATGAAAGGTGGAATCTGATTGGTTGCTAGGGGCGACTGAGCCAGTTTCACTTTACACCATGTTTGATAAATCTCCCCGATTGTGTATTTGGTAAGGGGCTTATCTGCCAGGTGGTGATGTTGGGGAATGTATACAGTAAGGGGGTGTTAGGGATGGTATACAGCATGTGGGTCTACCTGAAGGGGGGAGTGTATACAAAATGGGGGATACTTGAAGGGGGGAGTGTATACAGCAAGGGGCTACCTGCGGGGTGAAGTGTGTACAGTATGGGAGCAACCTGCGGGGGTGGAGTGTATACAGCATGGGGGCAACCTGCAAGAAGGGGGGGACTTTATACAGTATGGGGACTACCTGCAAAGGGGGGGGGGGGGTATACAGTACGCTGGCAATCTGCAAGAAGGGGGGGAGTGTATACAGTATGAGGGCTACCTGCAAGGGGGGAGTGTATACAGTATGGGGGCTACTTGAAGGGGGGAGTGTATACAGTATGGGGACTACCTGCAAAGGGGGGGGATTGTATATAGTACGGGGGCTACCTGTGGGGGTGGAGTGTATACAGTATGGGGGCAACCTGCAAGAAGGGGAAAGTGTATACAGTATGGGGGCTACCTGCAAGGGGGGAGTGTATACAGTATGGGGGCTACTTGAAGGGGGAAGTGTATACAGTATGGGGACTACCTGCAAGGGGGGGGGATTGTATACAGTATGTGGGCAACCTGCGGGGCTGAAGTGTATGCAGTATGGGGGCTACCTGCAGGGGGGGGGGAGTGTATACAGTATGGGGGGGCAACCTGCAAGAAGGGGGAGTGTATACAGTATGGGGGCTACCTCCAAGGGTTAATTGTTCTCTGGAGTTCTCCTGCTCTCACCTGTGGGGGTGGGGATTCCAGGCTGCATTTAAGGCCTGCAAACAGGCTGCTAGTTGCCAGTATTTGAATCTCTCTGCACTAGCTTGTTTAGTGTATATCTCTGCAGTTCTGACCTTGCTCTGTGTGCTGACCATCTCTTTTGCCTGATCCCTTGTACTTCGCTACCGGTTGGTTTTTGATTTCGTCTTGTTTTTGACTATTCTTTGCTTTGTGATTTTGTCCTGACGTACCCTCCTGGTTTTGATTTGGCCTTATTGACAATTCTTCTGTGTTTGTCTGTCTGTCTCTTGTCTCCCATTCCCTGCACCCTAGTCGGTGTATATCGCAGTCATCGTGGTTGTCGCCCCACGGTCTAGTGTGGGTGGGGCAATAGGCAGGGACAGAGGTTGGGGTAAGCTCAGGGCTCACGTACCTCTGTTGTCTGTTTATCCCGAGTAGTGAGGCGAATACGCGGGAAACATTGGAAAGCCCTCCAATCGCAGTTGGCGCTTTTTTTAATCCAATGACCATGCAGGGAGGCCGTGAGGGACCCTGGGAGTACGCAGGCAGCACGACAATGGCGTCTACCCTCATTGGATGGCTAAACCACATGACCTCGAATCTTAAATACTTGGCTGAGCTTTCCACCTAGTCAGGGAGAGATCTTGGAGCAGGGAGAGATAGGTTTTAGTAGCGTTTTGGTTAGGCAGGATTACTCCAGAACCCAAAAGTCCTTTTCAGGGCTAAGATCAAGCGAAAAAGTAATCTCTGAATTCAAAGCAATTCTCAGTGCTAAGAAATAGATGATATAACAGCAGCATCAGCATCAGCAGGTGTATTCATTCCAGTACCCTGTGTGTACAAGTGACTTATAGTGTCCCTGTTGACCACCACTAAGGGCACCTGATATATACTGTCTCAGTAGCCCAGAAAAAGGCTCGTTATACATACTGTTCCAGTAACGTTCGTACAGCATGACGCGTGATACACGCAAATAACATGACGCTCTACGGACGCACATTGGAATCATGTATGTAACACTGCGCAAGAAATACGAACGAAATGTGTGAACATTGCCATAAAAGTTTGTAAAGCGTTCGCAAAGGTTTTTCTTTTGCAACTGCAGAAAGTGGCATTATACTGCGATTTTGGGGTGTTGGGTGCACCCAGGCATGCTCCCACTGACGTCACAGTGTCATTCCGGAAGTGTTGGCATCGTTTAGGGAGGTTTCATGGGGGACTTGGTGACCTCCAAGTGATCGAATTTTGGTATCCAAGTGCCGCAATTTTTTCCCCCATAGACTATAATGGGATCGAATACTCGTTCGAAGAGTCGAATATCAGTGCCTATTTGATTTGAATTCTCGAAAGTCGAATATTTCACTACTCGCTCATCTCTAATAATGGAGTATGTATCTGTTTAAAGAAATATCTTTGACTAGCAGGTATATATTTAAGCATCATGGCTTTGGGGGAGTCTGTGAGGATCGAAAGGTGGAATCTGTTTGGTTGCTAGGGGCAACTGAGCCAGTTTCACTTTACACCATGTTTGATAAATCTCCCCCATTAAGTACATCTATCCATAGCACTATAAGTTTTATTCTGCAGCAAAGATGAGGACCCAAAAACCCTCCAGCTGTTGCAAAACAATAATTTCCATCATGCATAGACAGCCAAAGCTAAAGTCCGGACATGATGGGAATTGTAGTTTTGCAATAGCTGGAGGGTCAAAGGGTCCTTATACCTGTTCAATATACAAGGTTGAGCACTTTGGGTTCTTTTAGCTATACTTTCCAACTTCTATAGATGCTACCAGTGTCGGACTGGCCCACCAGTGGACCCGAGGATTCTCCGATGGACCCTCAGCCTGGAACTTGCAACATGAGTGGTTTGGCAAATACTACAACTCCCAGCATTTACTGGGAGTTGTAGTACATATAAACAGATATTTCTCTGATAACTGTGGAAAGGTTTATTGATGGACCTTCAGGGCTGATGGTTGTGACCCACAGACTGCAACCACCAGGAGTCTCTGCACAACCAGGTCGCTCTCTCAGTAACTACAACTCCCAGCATATGCTGATAGTTTCATAAGTGTAGGGCATTCTGAGAGTTGTAGGACACAGATACAGCTGAATCTAGGAGAGAGTCGGACTGGTACTTTAATTGTGTCCCCCCCAGGATCATTTCCTCTGCTGGTCCTCAGGTACCCCAGTCCAACACTAACTGTAAAGAACTCTTTCCTATTATGTCTAAATTTCTGTACATACTGTATCCATATAACAATAAGATATGTATTTTCTAAGCTGAACAACCCTGAGAACTTTACAGCTCACCTTAGATTCAGCTTCCGGTTCTAGACAGCAGAATAAGAGACTTACTGGTAGAATGTGTCAGGATGTACAGCCAGTCCCTTGTTCCTGGAAGGTCTCTATCCTCCGTTCTTTTATATTGTATCCTGATGCGCACGTGCTGCCTCTCACATCTCTGAGGATTTGTGTCTTTAGGGGCGAAATAGTTATTTTTGTATAGTCAGCTTATATTGAATCTCTAGTATAGGGATAACTACAGATGAAGCCATGGTTAACATGATCCCTGACTTAAAGAGGATGTACCACTAGGTACATCCTCTTTAATCTGAACCCACTGATCGAACGGCACCGGCGCGGGGAAGCTGCGTCATACAGGGGAGGGAATTCCCTCCCACTGGGGGCGGGCCAGCCGGCCTCCAGTGCTTGAGCACCGGCCGGTTCCAGTGCATAGAACGGCGTCATTCACGAGGAAGCCGGTGCTGAAGCGCCGTTCGATCCGTGGTTTCATGTTAAAGAGGATGTACCTGGTGGTGACTGATGACTAGGCCTGACCAGAAGCCCAGCAATTTATCCTTAGTGGTTTGTAGACAATGTGGCTAAGTGTAACCTCAACGTAGTCCATTGGAAATAAATGTGTAAGTACTGAGGTGACTTGTTTGACAACCATAATGTAGCAGGAATCACATGGACTGGGACACTGCATACTTTTCCTCTTATTTTATTACATTGTTCAATGTAACCAGACCAATCAATGACCCCTAAAGTTATTCCGATTCCAGACCAGACATATTATTTTTTGATTATTTGGTGGCAGAAAGTGCCAGAGATTTGTATTTTACTTCTATTAAAAAAAATCTCCAGTTTCAAATCCAGCACAAGATAATCGCGGAGCAGCACTCCAATAGCAAGAAGTGGTAACCTGGTGCCTCTGGATGAGTCTTGACCACGGACTCAATTAGCTATATCTCAATATATTCCACGGCACTCCGGATATTCGTTAAACTAGTGACAAAGGTTTATTCCATCAAAATGAAGATAAACAAGTGCAGCACAGCAAACAAAATTCGAGCGACGTTTCGACAGTCTCAACACCGTCCTTATCAAGCATATTGTGGTGAATAACAGCATTTCCTTTTAAAACATGTGATTAATTACAAGTGTACTGTGATTGGATATACATAGTGTCCATCATAGTTTCAGGTTTGTAAACAAACTTTAGTGGATGGTGTCAGTTTTCCATGTGTGCAAACAAATGTGAACAACCAAGTGCAGTGTGAATACTGCTTGAAAACCGACGGGTCTCCACACTTTCAAACATAATACATAATAAATGTCCATATAGTGTACATAATTTTACATACGCCTGCAGCGTCGGATCCTGATCATCATAGAGCGGACTCGGACCAGTGAAGTGCATTTGAGCTGTTGTTAGATCTTTCTTGAAAAGGAATGCAAACCTCCCCTAGGGGAACTCCCCTGTTGGCGAGTCTCCCAGGATGGGAACGCCCGCGGCTACTGCTGATTAATTAGCACAAGATATGCAAAGTATAGACTTGACAACCTGGACATCGGCGAACTGTAACTTGCGGTGATCCTGGAGGTCACATTCTCACAACATATATGCTGTGTCCACCTAGATCTGCTCACCAGGCCTCTCCAGACCATTAATAATGCCTTTGTCCAGCAGCCACAGCAAGCCGCATGGTGTGAATATGCTCAAATGTAATGTTGATGACATGTTTCTAAACTGGTCCGTCTTGGACTCGCTTCGATGATCTGATCCTCTGCTGTATTCCAGATATTATCTATGAAGCAAAAGAAGAAAAGGTAAGTACATATTAGTGAAAAAAAATTTGTAAAAAAATTAAAAGTAAAAATTTTTTTTTGTTATTCACTGATGATTACAACAAGGTTAAACGGCAGAATCCAAGGCACATCGCATTTGTCTCTCATTTACATATATGTTTGGAAATTTTATATTCAACGTTGAGACCATCCGGTCCCAACGCTTCTGTTTTGTATATCCACTGTAATTCACGTTTTTTTTAGAAGAAGTTGTCTATCTCCTCCTCGCTTTGGACTAAACACTCTATCAACCACCATAAATCTTAAATCTTTCTCAGTATGACCGGCCTCAGCAAAGTGTTTAGATACTGGGAGATCAGGTTTTTTTGTTCTAATGGTGTATCTATGTTGGTTCATTCTTTTTTGAGATCATACGTGGTTTCACCCACGTAGATCCCGTTACAGGGGCACCAGAGTATATATATTACAAAGTCTGAGTCACATGTTAGATAATGTCGTATCTTAAATTGTTTGGAATTTTTAGGATGTGTAAATGTTGACCCTTTACACATATGTTTGCAGTTCTTACATGATAAGCAGGGGTAGGAACCTATTTTTTTAGATGTTAAATATGTTTTGTTTTTGTTGGTCTTGTCTACTTACATCAGTCTTCACTATTTTATCTTTGAGGTTCGTCCCCCTCCTATATGACATCAAGGGTGCAGTTTGAAACTCAGGTATATTATGATGGCTTTTTTTGATAATGTCCCAGTGTTTGTTAATAATGGATGCTATACGGGGGGGGGGGGGGGGGGGGGGGAAATGGGTATACGTCATAACAAAGGGAATCCTCAAGAGTTTGTCCGACTGTTCCCTCTTGTTCAATAGTGTTTCCCTGTCTATATCATTAATCTCCCGTCTGCATTCCTGTAGTAAATCAGAGGGGTACCCCCTGTCCCGGAACTGTCTTGTCATTTTGTTTAGGGAATCGTCCAAGTCAATTTGTTTTTGAATTGTCCTTCTGGCTCGTAGCATTTGGCTCTTGGGGAGGGACCGCAACATTTTACCTGGATGACAGCTATTGTACCTTAATATGTTATTGCAATCTGTTGGTTTGGTATATAGATTACTAGTCAGCTTGTTATTCTCACTGGTGACTGAGACATCTAGATATTGAATGTTGGTAGTGTCATATGTCATCGAAAATTTTTTTAGCTCAGTGGCGCCCCCTGTCCACACCATGAATATGTCATCTATGTAGCGCCACCACACCAGAACATGTCTGAAGTGGTGGGCTACATAGATCTTGGTCTCCTCTAGATGAGCCACAACTATATTTGCAAAAGTTGGTGCCACATTGGCACCCATGGCCACACCACGCCTCTGCAGATACAGCTGGCCATCAAAACTGAAGTAGTTGTTAGTCAACACAAGGTTAAGCAGTCTCATGATATAATCATTTTCCATTTCAGATCTTTGCAATTGTGTAAGCATCTCACCAACTGCTATCATACCCCGTTCTTGATCTATTGAGGTATAGAGACTGACTATATCCAGAGTCACCAACAAAGCTCCATCTGGTATAGTAAGTTCTTTTATACCATTGAGAAATTCCATAGAATCCCTAAGGTAGGATTTATCTGACATCGCTATAGGTCTTAACAGTTTATCCAATACGATTGAGATATGACTTAAAATGGAGTCTCTACCTGACACAATTGGTCTGCCTGGTGGGCAGGTCAGGTTTTTGTGTATCTTTGGCAATAGATACAACAATGGTAGTCTAGGGTGTTGTACTGTAAAAAATTCTGCAGTATTCTCATCGATGATATTCAGGCTAAGTCCCTCCTGTACAATATTCTCAATAGCTTTCGCAATTTTGAATTTAGGGTCTTGTGACAGTTTCTGATATACATCGGTGTCATTTAATTGGCGATACGCCTCTTGCATGTGTTGGTCCCTGTCCATGACCACAATCGCACCCCCTTTATCTGCCGGTTTGATGATAAGATTGCGGTCATGGACAAGAGACTTTAAGGCTGTAACTTCAGCTGAATTCCCTCCCACTGGGGGCGGGCCAGCATAGAACGGCGTCGTGCACGGGAAAGCCTGTGCTGCGGCACCGTTCGATCCGTGGTTTCATGTTAAAGAGGATGTACCTGGTGGTGACTGATGACTAGGCCTGAACAGAAGCCCAGCAATTTATCCTTATTGGTTTGTAGACAATGTGGCTCTCTGCAGAAATCACAATCAGGCAATATGAACAGAACTGCTAAGTGTAACCTCAACGTAGTCCATTGAAAATAAATGTGAATAAATGTGTAAGTACTGAGGTGACTTGTCTGACAACCATAATGTAGCAGGAATCACATGGACTGGGACACTGCATACGTTTCCTGTAACCAAACCAATGATCAAACCTCAGACTAGACCCCTAAAGCTATTCAGATTCCAGACCAGACATATTATTTTTTGATTATTTGGTGGCAGAAATTGCCAGAGATTTGTATTTTACTTTTATAAAAAAAAATCTCCAGTTTCAAATCCATAAATTCTAAATTTATTCAGTCTCCAGACCAGACAAAAATTTTACCTGACCCGTATTTGGTGCATAGTAAGATAGGAAGGAGACTGGAGAGCGCTGTAGCGTGGCCGTGACCAACAGTTACCGACCATTTGAGTCAGAATGTGTTCCAGAAGACATAAAATTGAACTTTTTGGAAAAGAAAATGCCCACTCCTCTCTTCTTCTCATCTGTTAAAGAAAGAAAGAACAGGGTAACCTGTTTATGCATTTATTTAGGAGCAGAATATTTTGGAAAATTGCAGTTCTTGTAAACAAATTACATCTGCTCGCATTAAGTAAAATGAATGAAAGGCCAAAAATTATGATTTATTATTCTGAATAACATGTAAAACAGATGAAACAAACATTCAGAAACAGCAGAATATGTGATATTATAAGTTACTGTACAGTAATGGAGAGGATATGAAACACAAGGGCTGACAGAGACTGCAGGGAGCATGAAGGAATGAGCAGGGCAGATGTGGGCACAGTATAGCAGCGCTCTCTGTCCGGGGAGAGAGGGGTTACAGCTATGGAGAGATTACCTCCACAGTCCTGTCCCCTAATGCAAGCCCCAGTCTGAAGTGGATCTGCTATGATTTGGAAGGTGAGGGAGACTTCCTGGGTCAGAGTACGGGGCTGTAGACCCCGCTATGAAGACCATGCCCCTCCCCCACTCCCCCTCCCACCCAGTACAGGGAGCTCTTACACCAAGTCACAATTTTGAAAAACTGTGAGCTCTTAAACCAAAACGCTCTTAAACCAAGTTCCTCTTAAACTAAGGTACAACTGTGTATGTACACATTTATTTATATATTTATTTTTTTATTAACAGTATATTTAATTGAACAAGCATTTATTTGTTTTAATTTTGTTATTGTACAACAAAAAATAGCTTTCTTATAAAGAAAATTTGCTTTATTAATTGAATATTAACTATTAAAGGGAGCGGTATTTTTGCCGGCAATTGCTATTGCCGGTAATACCAATCCTTGTAATACTGCTTCCCTGCTTTCCCAGGGAGCGTAAACTTTATTAAAACAGCTAAAAAATTGTTTAGCTGTTTTAGTAAAGTTCATTTAGATTTGAATATTCGATCACATATTCGATCGAACTCGAATCTTTCGAATAGTGCAGTATTCGATCAAATAGCTATTTGATCGAATACTATTCGCTCATCTCTGGAAACTGTGATATGTCATGTGCTGCCCGCAAAAAATTACAACAATTTCCTTAGTTGAATAATAGTACGGTTTCACAATAATGTCCCTGGGAAGGCCGTCTGCTCTAGGGGCTGTGAGGGCTTGGTGCACCCTATCAAGGTCATAATAATCTCTGTGAAACCTGTTTCCCAAGTCCTCTATTTTAGTGTTAGCCTCCTCAGGCTGTTCTGATAAGACCTCTACCTCAGTTGAGTGTTGATTTACAGTAGCAATGGTAGAGTCCACTTTATTCTCAATTGCTTCTATCCGGCCCCCTATGAGCTTTCAGTTCAGATGTGAATTAAGCACATGTCTTCTCCAATTCTTGTTGTAATAGTACTGAAACAAGAGCAATAAGGATTTTATCTCCAGTATATAGGGTAGACTCTGTGGGGTCACCTTGTTCTGTTTTATTATCATCAGCCTCCTGTATATCAGGGCTAGACTGGCTAAATGGCAATTCTGCCATGACTCTGTCTGTGGTGGAGGCCTGAGAATGTTCCCCAGACAGACCTGGTTGTCCCATGCAGCTGTGGGGAGCCTAGCTGCGTCATACGGCTCTTAATGGCAACGGCTGTCTGTCCTCGCTTCTGCCCCGTCCTCCTCTGTGATGTCACCGATGCAGTGTAGGCCTGGGTCTGAACGCTGCTCTTCTCCCCCGATCTGGAGGCTATCTGAGCCACCCCCTGATTTCTCGTGCACCCACGCACCTTCTGCTATCTGTGAGCAC
The DNA here is from genome assembly GCF_027789765.1 of Dendropsophus ebraccatus. NCBI lineage: Eukaryota > Metazoa > Chordata > Amphibia > Anura > Hylidae > Dendropsophus > Dendropsophus ebraccatus. Next base: position 11,215,757 of record NC_091458.1, read on the forward strand.
CGGGTGAGGTGCTTTTAAATGCTTATTTTAGCTGTTTTTAAATATCGACCCACAATGGGCGAGAAGATTTCCAATGCAAGGCAGGCAGCGTAATAATATTTGGTTAGATTAGGTAATCCCAATCCCCCATTCGTCCTACTAGTATATAAAATCCTACTGGCAATCCGACAATGACGAGGGCCCCATATGAAAGCCAAAATTTCTTTTTGTAAAGAACTTTTGAAGGAATATCAATTGGCACTGTTCTAAACAGATATAAGATCTTTGGTAATAGAGTCATTTTTATTGTGGCTATGCGAACAAACCATCACAAATTTATAGCCGACCAGGAAGACAGGTCATTCTTTTTGGTGCGTTTACACAGGCAGATTTATCTGACAGATTTTTTAAGCCAAAGCCAGGAAAAGACCATAAACAGGGAGCGGGTCATAAAGGAAAGACTGAGATTTCTCCACTTTTCAAATCCATGCCTGGTTTTGGCTTCCAAAATCTGTCAGATAACTCTGCCTGTGTAAACGCACCATTAGTTTCTGCCTCCTTGTTACAAAATTAGCAGAGAAAAGGGAGTAGAGATGAGCAAACCCGTTCGGTATGGGATCCACTTCGGATTTTTCCTAAAGTCCGAGTCTGGTCGGATTTGGATTTTTGGAAGTCCGCTCTGATTTTCTTTTTCTTGCTTTCTAAAATGGCAGCCGCCATTTTAGAAAGCAGGAAGTGTTCCGGCCAGGAAAAGCGCTTTCCCATGTTTCCCGGAACACATCCAATCAGCAGGGATCTTGCACTTGCCCACCCCCTGTGTCGATATTGCTTTAAGAGGAGCGGTCACATGATCGCACCACGCAGTCTGCAGAGAGAGAGGAAGGAGTCTGTTACTGCACACAGCTCGTCAGTGCCAAAACGTTGCTGCTGCTGTACTCTGCTGTACTGACTAATGAGAAGATATTGTACAAAAGCAAAGACCAAAAGATTATTAGGAAAGCGGAGAGGAGAAACATATAGTGATTGAGAGAGAAAAATAGAGAGGGCAAAAGATAGATAGATTAGGCATAGGAGAGAATGACTACTGCTGCTCCTTCACTGCATTTGTGACCTTTTTCCTGCATAGACCCTGTAATGGTGAATTTCCTGCATACACCCTGTAATGGTGAATATTAAAGTCTAAAAAAAAAAAATGACTTTGAGATATTGAAAAGATGATGATGTTGCTGACATGTAGAGCCCTAAATTCAACCAAACACACTACCCCGTATCATATAGATGCTTTAAACTATGAAATCCGAAGAAATTGGCAGCCGCCATTCTAGAAAGCAGGAAGTGTTCCGGGCGGGAAAAGCACTTTCCCATGATGCCCGGAACACATCCAATCAGCAGGGATCTTGCAGTTGCCCACCCTTTGTGTGACATCGGTATTGTTTTAAAAGGAGCGGTCACATGCCCACACCACGCAGTGTGTAGAGAGAGAGAGAGGAAGCAAGCTGCTGTTGTGTACTACAGACTACTGAGAAGATATTGTGGGAAAGGAAAGGAAAGGTTAGGAAAGCGGAGAGGAGAAACATCTAGTGATTGAGAGAGAAATATAGAGAGGGCGAAAAATAGATAGATTAGGCATAGGACAGCAAAGGGTGCACGGAACCAAAACGTGCTGTACAGATATACAAGTCCTATACTTCTGTCTTATCTTGAGAGACAAAAATACCTGGTGCAGGTGTAAGCATTATATCTTAAAAAAGTGATATATATATATATACACACACACACAATTTCTATACTTGGACCCTTCTCATTGATAGTGTGTATATCACATCCATCTTATCCTGAGAGACAAAAATACAGAAAATACTGTTCTCATCTACGAAGTGTGGAAATCTTAATTTGAATATAAAGTCATGGCACAGCGGCAGCAGGAAACCTCACAAAGCGTTTCAGGCAGAGGGCAGGGCAGAGAGTCTGGCTCAAGGGGCAGAAGAGGAAGTAGCGCAGGAAGAGGGTCCAGTGGCTGGCCTGAGCTTCCTTTGTCACACCAGGGTCGTGTCCACACGTCTAATTCCACAGTCCTGGAGTGGCTGGCTCACACTTCGACGTCCACAAGGATGAGTAGTGAGACAGCCAGCCAGGTATCTGTGGGTACCTTGGACACTACCCTGACTTGGCACGGGCACGCAGTAATTCCCCCACTTCCTTCATCTGACATCCTTAGCAACATTCCGCTAACTATTGACCCGCCGCCTGCAAGGGAACTGTTGGCGTCTATGAGCAGCGAACTGCTCTTTGATAACGATGAGCACGAGGAGGAACAGACAGGGGACAATCAAGTGCAGGGCATAGCTGTGTTGGAGGTGATATCAGAGCAGGCCCATGTTAGGCCTGGCAGTAGAGCAGTAGGCAGTAGACGAGAGAGGGCTGGGCAGGAGCCTGATGAGGATGATAGCATCATTCTGGAACAGGATGATGCTACATCGGATGTTACATGGGATCCACGGCAGGATTTGGCGTATTCGACGGATTCGTCAACCGGGCATCCGTCCGCCAGCAGGCCCGCCACAACTATAAAGCAGACAGGCAGCAGTAGTCAACTAACAAGTCGGAAGTGTAGCTGGGACAAGCAAATGACCACCTAGTGGCCCGCCCATCCTCGCAGCCTGTCGGTACTAGACTCTACACCTCGCCTGTGTGGCAGTTTTTTAAAAAGTGCCCGGAGGATACCTATGTGGTCATCTGTGGCCTGTGTGACAGGCGCATTGAAAGAGGCAAGAGTTGCCATCCTGGCACCAGCGCCATGGCTGCCCATATGAAGCGCAACCACCTTTCCGCCGGGGTGAAACGGGGTGATAGTGGGTCACAGCAGGCCCAGGCAGAGCCGCGGTCAACAGCAGTAGTCAGGGGGGCCTTTCACAGAGGAAGGGAGTGGAAGGGAGTTTGGCTTCACTCCCTTCTTCGGCTGGTGGCCCCTGTGTTGCTAGCAGTAGGCAGCCTGTCATCATGGAGTCCCTATACCGGAGGCAGACATATGCACCCAGCAATCCCGCAGCAGTCAAGCTGAACACCCACCTGGCCAAGTTGCTGGTGCTCCAGGCTCTGCCGTTTAAAGTTGTCGACACTACTTTTCCAACACAGCTATCCCGCCCATGTACAGCTATGTTCAGAAAAGGTTGCTGACTCGCTGAGCCATTCAGTGAGCAGATATGTACATTTAACCACAGACATCTGGAGCTGTAATTACGGGCAAGGGCAGTATATGTCCATTACTGCTTAGTGGGTAAATGTAATATGGTCGGTGGACCCCCAGCAACTTGGCCAGGGAAGGGTGATGACACCACCCCTTTGTCACAGCAGGGTTCCTGTGTCACGGTCCTCCTCCATCTCCTCCAGTAGGTCCAAAACCTCCTCAACCGCCAGTGTTCCTCCCTTGTACCACTTGGGTGTAGCACGGAGGTGTCACGCCGTGCTGCATCTAGCCTGCCTGGGTGAAAGGAGACACACAGGGGAACAGCTGCACTGCCTGCTCGAGACGGAAATCCTCTCGTGGCTGACTCCTGCCATCTTAAAGTTGGGATGGTGGTGAGTGACAATGGGAGCAACATTCTCTCCGCGCTGCGTCGAGAAGGTATGAGGCACGCCCGTGTATGGCACATGTTTTAAACCTAATAGTTACACACTTTCTAAAGTCTTCATTCCATTTACAGACTGTGCTGTCAATGGCTCGAAAGCTGTGTAATCATTTCAGCCATTAAAGTCGCTCTCACCACATCCTCCTCGACCTGCAGCGGAGGAATGGTCTTCCCAACCATCATCTCATTTGCGATGTAGCCACGCAGTGAAACTCCACCCTCCAAATGCTGGACCGGCTCTATGAGCAGAGAAAGGCCTTGACTGATTTCCTCTTGATGCAGGCGGATACTGCAACTCCCCTGTGTAACCTGAAGCTCGGGCAGTGGCAGCTCGTGCATGACACCTGCCACTTGCTACGACTTTTTGAGGAGGCCACTTTTCTGGTCAGTGGGCAAGACACAGGACTGAGCGCCATGATACCCATGCTTCATGTACAGAAGCTGATGCGACTCAGTGGCGAGGGGGAAGAGGTCTTGCCACTGTCGCAGCCTGGGTCGCTGGAGGAAGGCTTGGCGGAAGAGGAGGGAGAGGAGGTTGAGGAGGAGGAGGATCTAAACACACAGGCAGATGGGAAAAAAACAGAAAAAACGCAAGGCAGAGCGCCTCATAGCATGACACTGTATGAATGGATGGCAATCATGCAACGTATATAGGTATAGGCTCACCTGGTGTGGTTGTGAAAAGTCACAACCACTATAAAGCGCATTCAAGGTAGCAAGATAGAGGCTGGTCGCAGCTGAGGACTCTCCACCGCAGACTCAAGGTGTGCGTAATCAATGGCAAAAAATCCAAAAATAGAAAAACGGAGAAATTGTCCTCGCGCAGACTAAGTGTAAAATCTCTAGTTTATTAATACATACGAATCCATAGGTAACGCGTTTCGAGAGTCTTATGCTCTCTTTATCAAACCTCTAGGATAATAACAAACAATACACAGGTCCAGTCCATATATACCCTCATACATATATTGGACATGCCCACATGCGGGCCGTAACGGAAGTCTAGACATAATCTGTAGTATACCGGGTAGCACTACAATCACACAACCCAACAGTACATCATATGGTATGATTCTGACATATCACATAGCATAAATAAATAAATAAAAGAATAAAAATAGAAATAAATCCCGTACACTCACCACGCGCTCCCTCACGGGCTCTGTGTCCGTCAAGGACCTGGGCGCATGCGCATTCTGATCCTACGTATCTAGGCAACCAGAAACGCCAAAGGTCCTATGTGTGTTTATCACAAAAGGGAAAAGGAGGCTGGATTAACCCCTCTAGATCTAAAGAGACTCAAAGGAAGCTACAAGGAGTCCTCTATTCTGCTAGAATGTTAGTATGACATTCCATATAATCTATTGCATATTAAAAAGCCTTGGAATGGACCAGATAGGTAGCGCATCCCCCCTGGGTGGCTTATGTAAAAGATGCGTATATAAGTGCATGTATAGATGTGCAATAAGGTAGATAAATAAATAAATGAGTAGATAGATAATACATAATGTGGGCATATCATACCCTAGCTGACCAGGTTAGCCCATATAAAAAACACATAAAGTATATATATTAAAATAGGTGGATAAATACATAAATAGGTATAAACATGGTGTAGACATATCACACTCATATAAATACACACACATCAGTAGATAAATACATACATATAAACGCAAATTCATAAGGGGTGCCATCGTACTGCTTTAAGAAAAATATGAAACTAAAAATATGTATATAAATGCTCTATAAACTATATATACATTCTATATAGGGAAATATATTCAGGGGATCATATACCTCCTACCTACCTACACCATCCACCTTATATGTTGCTCTCGATGGCCTCATTCAATCCCCAGGGAATCAGTGAGGAGATTTTATATATCCAATACATTTCTCTACGTCTCAACGTGGCGAACCGATTATTATGCTCCTGAGGGACATGTTCAATTGGCAGAATATGAAAACCATCAAAAGACCCATTTTGACAACTGCTGGCGTGACGTGACACACTATGTTTATCAAACTTATTAATAACATTTGATCTATGTTTGTTTAGCCTAGTGCGTAGGCTCATCTGTGTCCTCCCTACATACTGTAGCCCACACGGGCATTCTAATAAATATATAACGAATTTGGTGGCACAATTCATAAAATGGTTAATCTCAAAGGAATCACCAGTGGTGTTACTCTGAAAACTATGTTGATTGTGTTTGCTCCACTATTAAACACAATCAACATAGTTTTCAGAGTAACACCACTGGTGATTCCTTTGAGATTAACCATTTTATGAATTGTGCCACCAAATTCGTTATATATTTATTAGAATGCCCGTGTGGGCTACAGTATGTAGGGAGGACACAGATGAGCCTACGCACTAGGCTAAACAAACATAGATCAAATGTTATTAATAAGTTTGATAAACATAGTGTGTCACGTCACGCCAGCAGTTGTCAAAATGGGTCTTTTGATGGTTTTCATATTCTGCCAATTGAACATGTCCCTCAGGAGCATAATAATCGGTTCGCCATGTTGAGACGTAGAGAAATGTATTGGATATATAAAATCTCCTCACTGATTCCCTGGGGATTGAATGAGGCCATCGAGAGCAACATATAAGGTGGATGGTGTAGGTAGGTAGGAGGTATATGATCCCCTGAATATATTTCCCTATATAGAATGTATATATAGTTTATAGAGCATTTATATACATATTTTTAGTTTCATATTTTTCTTAAAGCAGTACGATGGCACCCCTTATGAATTTGCGTTTATATGTATGTATTTATCTACTGATGTGTGTGTATTTATATGAGTGTGATATGTCTACACCATGTTTATACCTATTTATGTATTTATCCACCTATTTTAATATATATACTTTATGTGTTTTTTATATGGGCTAACCTGGTCAGCTAGGGTATGATATGCCCACATTATGTATTATCTATCTACTCATTTATTTATTTATCTACCTTATTGCACATCTATACATGCACTTATATACGCATCTTTTACATAAGCCACCCAGGGGGGATGCGCTACCTATCTGGTCCATTCCAAGGCTTTTTAATATGCAATAGATTATATGGAATGTCATACTAACATTCTAGCAGAATAGAGGACTCCTTGTAGCTTCCTTTGAGTCTCTTTAGATCTAGAGGGGTTAATCCAGCCTCCTTTTCCCTTTTGTGATAAACACACATAGGACCTTTGGCGTTTCTGGTTGCCTAGATACGTAGGATCAGAATGCGCATGCGCCCAGGTCCTTGACGGACACAGAGCCCGTGAGGGAGCGCGTGGTGAGTGTACGGGATTTATTTCTATTTTTATTCTTTTATTTATTTATTTATGCTATGTGATATGTCAGAATCATACCATATGATGTACTGTTGGGTTGTGTGATTGTAGTGCTACCCGGTATACTACAGATTATGTCTAGACTTCCGTTACGGCCCGCATGTGGGCATGTCCAATATATGTATGAGGGTATATATGGACTGGACCTGTGTATTGTTTGTTATTATCCTAGAGGTTTGATAAAGAGAGCATAAGACTCTCGAAACGCGTTACCTATGGATTCGTATGTATTAATAAACTAGAGATTTTACACTTAGTCTGCGCGAGGACAATTTCTCCGTTTTTCTATTTTTGGATTTTTTGCTAAACACACAGGAACTCTTAGTGGAGACAGTTGGAGGAGAAGGAGATGAGCCTTCCTGCCAGAACAAAGGGGGGCCAGAGGAGGATATGCAGGGCTATGAGGAGGATGAGGAGGATGGAGGCAGTACCCATTGGCAGTATGCTGTGGAGATGGAGGCGGGGACTCCTTCCCACTCCCTGGTGGAAATGGCTAAGCGCATGTTGATATGCTTTCGGGCTGACCCACGCTTGCAAAGGATTCGACAATTGGACGAGTTATGGCTGGCCACACTACAGGACGCACGGTATCGCAACGAGCTGTGTGACACCTGCTCCTGATACCACAGAGTAGGATTTAGTCCTGTTGTCACCAAGATGTAGGACCTTTTCTGCATCTATTATGGCCTATATGTGAACTAGAGCTTACTGGTCATTCCACCATTTCTGCTGCCCTGCTACCTCTCGCCTGTCCATGGACCTCATTATTCTGCTTCTACTGCTCATGTCACCCCATTACGCCTCCATATTGGCTACTGCTGTGCCTTCACTGGCACCCATGTTGACTACTACTGTGCCTGCCCTTGCCTCCTTGTTGGCTACTGCTGGGCCTTAACTGGCATCCAGGTTGACTACTGCTGTGCCTGCCCTTGTCTCCATGTTGGCTACTGCTGGGCCTTAACTGGAATCTAGGTTGACTACTGGTGTGCCTGCCCTTTCCTACATGTTGGCTACTGCTGGGCCTAAACTGGCATCTAGGTTGACTACTGGTGTGCCTGCCTTTGCCTCCTTGTTGGCTACTGCTGGGCCTTAACAGGCATCTAGGTTGACTACTGGTGTGCCTGCCCTTGCCTCCATGTTGGCAACTGCTGGGCCTTTACTGGCATCCATGTTGGCTACTGCTGCTCCTGCCTGGCCTCCATGTTGGCTACTGCTGATCCTGCCTGGCCTCCATGTTGGCTACTGCTGATCCTGCCTGCCCTCCATGTTAGTATCCTCCTCCACTCCAAGGTCGGTAAAACAGACGCAGGTCCAAGAGGTAATAGAGATATAAAATATCATAAAATTTATTAAAAGAATTATGCCAGCGACACAACTACTGGTGTGCCTGCCCTTGCCTCCTTGTTGGCAACTGCTGGGCCTTTACTGGCATCCATGTTTACTACTGCTGCTCCTGCCTGGCCTCCATGTTGGCTACTGCTGCTCCTGCTTGGCCTCAATGTTGACTACTGTTGCTCCTGCCTGGCCTCCATGTTGGCTACCGCCGATCCTGCCTGGCCTCCATGTTGGCTACTGCTGCTCCTGCCTTGCCTCCATGTTGGCTACTGTTGCTCCTGCCTGTCCTCCATGTTGGCTACTGATGCTCCTGCCTGGCCTCCATGTTGACTACTGCTGCTCCTGTACTGGCCTCAAATGACTATTGCTGGACCTCCACTGGCCTCCAATGACTACTAATGCTCCTTCACTGCATTTGTGACCTTTTTCCTGCATAGACACTGTAATGGTGAATATTGAAGTCTAAAAAAAAAATTACGTTAAGATATCAAAAAGATAATGATGTTACTGAAATGTAGAACCCTAAATTCAACCAAATACACTACCCCAGTATCATATAGATGCTTTAAACTATGAAATCCGAAGAAATCTGAAATTCGGTTGAATCGAACTTTCCGAAAAAATCCGAAAGTTCGGTCGGACCGAACTTTTGAAAAGTTCGCTCATCTCTAATCAGGACCCGGGGAAGAGCCCCCTTTAAGAACTTTTATAGCTGAAAGTACTTCTTCCAGAGAAATGAGTCCTGGCGTGGTGAGGAGCTCAGCGGCGCACGTCCGGCATGAGTCCCACACGCATGCGCTCTCCCAATACAATACTTTAATAAAACATTTTTGCCACACTGCTCCTTTAAGTGCTGTCCTTAGTGTCAGGGAGGCAGTGGGGAGGAGTAGTGCAGTTCTTTGGAAGGGGTACTTGCTGTCCCTAGATCAGGCCAAAGCATCGGGTTAACCCCGAGTACCTCTGGTCTGTCCTTCTTAGATATGGCCTACCAGATACTTTTGTCAGTTGGCTTAAGATCTTGTATGCAGAGAGTTTCCCGCTGATGAATGATTGATTTGGCCACTCTTTTGAGGTTGAGTCTGGGGTTCGTCAGGGTTGTTTGAGCCCACTGTTGTCTGTGCTTACAATTGACCCTTTCCTTAGGAGGGTTGGTTGTGGACCATTGGCAGGGGTCGGGATGAGCCTGTAGGAGCCAGAAGCCACCCTAAAAGTGGAAGCGTACCCTGATGTCACTATCTTTTTGTCCTCGAGAGAGAAGATCGATATGGTGATGTTGCAGGTGGACCTCCACTCAGAGGCATCTAGGTCCTCAACCCGGAAGAATGATCAAGTTTATTCTTTGGACGGAGGAAGGAATCCGCCCATGCATAGAATGGAGTCTATGACACGGGCGGAGACACGAGCGCCCACCGCTGTCTGCGAGCAGGACAGTGGTGTATTACGCGACGGAGTTTCCGCTGCTTACCCGATCACTGTGTGTAAACACACAGCAATCGGGTAATGATGGCTGCTATAAATTAGAGCAGGCCATCATAGCTTGTCGGCATGGGGGGTGGTTAACACACACACCCCCCGTGTCGACGATGCTATTGGCTGATCAGTTCAGATTAGCCAATAACTGCAATCTTCAGCTTTCCGGGTCATCAGTGACCCGGAAAGCAATGGTGGTCGGTGCTGTCCGAGACGGCACCGACCGCCATTACTGTTAAAAGTAATGGTGGCCACGGTGCCACGCCCCAATCGCCGTGATGAGCCGGCCGGGCCCGGCCGGCCGTTTATAGCGATAAATGTCCCCAAAAAAGTTACATACCTGATCTGATCACTTCAGCTAGGTAGCTGAGGTGTTCAGAGCAGGTATTTCGCCATACTCACCTGCTCCCGTCGTCCGGAGCGTTGTCTTCCAGGTTCCGCGGCGTCCTCTTCTTCTTGTCGTCTATCTTCGGCTTTTTCCGTCAGCCCATCGTCTATCTTCGGCTTTTTTCGGCTCCAGCTTAGTCTATCTTCGGCTTTTTCCGGCTTTTGCGTCCTACTGCCCCCTAGCTGCTGATAAGTGTATATAAAACACTTATCAGTAGCTAAAGGGTTGTAGAGAGTTTTTTTTTTTTTTTGCTTTTTGGCGTAGGCATACGCTATTATTGCCTCCAACACCGAAACAGCCATTCATCCTCATCATCATCATCCAGTGACGTGTCTGGAGGTAGAGTAGCGTAAGCTGCCCCCCAGACACTTCTTTTCCGCCAGTACCATCCCAATAAGAGATCAAGGTATGGCGTGAAATTCTACAAACTCTGTGAGAGTACCTCAGGGTACACTTACAGATTCAGGGTATGTACACACTGCGCAATGGAGAAGGATAACCCTTTGTAATGCACAAGAATGAACATGTTCATTCTTTAGACAGAAGGCAGAATACGCCCGTGCATAGAATAGAGTGTGACAAGAGCGGAGACATGCGCGCCGGGATAAGTCCGCGGGTGCAAGCTGCGAAGTGCGCGATGGGTTGTCCGTCGCCATTTCGCAGTGTGCACGTTCCCTTAGAGTGTATGAAGGAAGGGACACCCGAATCCAGCCCCCAGACTCCCCCCCCCATCCTCTGAGTTAGTGGGAAGATCGTTTGGGAACTGATCTTCCCACTTCTGGATAAAGGTTGCCACCTGTACAGGGATAACTTTTATACCAGCACCCCCTCTTCCGGTCCCTACTTTAGCTTGTGGCACGATCCGAAAATATCAGAAGCAGTAATAAACCCTTAATATTTAGCAGCCATGGAGCGGACCCAGCGATTCTGGATATGAAGGACCCCATATGGTAGGTGACGTCCCCCACACTGGAAAACCGGAGATCGCAAAAGAAGTGTAGAGTGTGGCGTAACAGGGGGATCAGAAAAGACACCATTTTCCAGTGTGACACCTGTCCTGATCATCCCGGCCTCTGCATACTGGATCGCTTCAAGGCGTACCACACGTCATTGGAGTTCTACATTATCTAAATTCTGTTCTTTATTCCTATTTCAGGGGTCACGTTGATCCAGGGATTATTCTGATTGCCATTTTGCAGTGATGAGGCTGTCATCTGCCTCACGAGGGTTTTTTTCCTTCCTCTGGATCAACACAGGTTGAATTTGATGGACTCCTGTCCTTTTCAAACTAAGAATTGGCCTAATACCTGCAAATAAATTAAAATTGTCCCTTTTCCCCAGCTAAATAGGTATGGCCGCCATTGCCATTAGAAGCTTGCCATGATGCAATTACAAAGCCTCTGTGCGGCCAGGACAGTAGAAACCCCCCCACAAGTGACCCAATTCTGGAAACTACACCCCATATGGAATCTAACAAGGGGGGCAGCGGGGATATGCCCCCCTGGTGACGGGCACATTTGTGCTGTGAAAATGAATTTTTTTTTTTTATTTTTTATGATCACACCATATGTTCTACATATGTGCCAGTCACCAGTGGGGTCCATATGCTCACTGCACCCCTTGTTAGATTCCTTGAGGGGTGTAGTTTCCAAAATGTGGTCACGTGTGGGGGGTTTCTATTGTCCTGGCAGCACAGGAGCTTTTGTAATTGCGACATGCCCTCCATCCTTCATTCCAGCCTCTAAATGGCGCTCTGTCCCTTTGGTGGCTTGCCCTGTGCCCATAAGGCATATTATGTCCACATGTGGGGTATTTCTGTACTCAGGGGAAATTACACTACACGTTTTGCGTTCATTTTCTTTTTTAACCCCTATCAATTTCATCACACTAAATCATTGATCTTGTCTTGATTTTTCATTTTCACAAGGGGTTAAAAGTAAAAAGAACCCAGAAAATGTGTAGAGCAATTTCCACTGAGTTCAGAAATACCCCACATGTGGACATAAAGCGCCATGCGGCCGGACTGTCCATAGGGCAAATCTGGCAAACGCCAGAGGGGCCGGCCCCTTCGTGGGCCGGTCCTGCCCCGTCCGTGCCTGGCTACATCCTCTGTCAAAGAATTTGTGCAAAATCGTGGTAAAATTGCCGCGATTTTGCGCAAATTCAGCAGCCTGCAATAATGTATATAAGGGGCCATAGCTGATTCCCCTGCTCAGAGGCCATAGAGCATGGGTCTCAAACTCGCGGCCCGCGGTGAAAGTTCTCTGTGGGGGGGCTGGGGGTGATAGTTCTCTGTGGGGGGGGGGGGGGGGGGCTGGGGATGATAGTTCTCTGTGTGTGTGGGGGGGGCTGGGAGTGATAGTTCTCTGTGGGGGGGGAGGGCTGGGAGTGATAGTTCTGTGTGTGTGTGGGAGGGCTGGGAGTGATAGTTCTGTGTGTGTGTGGGAGGGCTGGGAGTGTTAGTTCTGTGTGAATGGGAGGACTGGGAGTGATAGTTCTGTGTGTGGAGGAGGGCTGGGGGTGATAGTTCTGTGTGTGGGTGGGAGGGCTGGGGGTGATAGTTCTGTGGGGGGGGGGTCTGGGAGTGATAGTTCTGTGTGTGGGTGGGAGGGCTTGGAGTGATAGTTCTGTGTGTGGGGGAGGGCTGGGAGTGAAAGTTCTGGGGGGGGGCTGGGAGTGATAGTTCTGGGGGGGCTGGGAGTGATAGTTCTGGGGGGGCTGGGAGTGATAGTTCTGGGGGGGGCTGGGAGTGATAGTTCTGGGGGGGCTGGGAGTGATAGTTCTGTGTGTGGGTGGGAGGGCTTGGAGTGATAGTTCTGGAGGGGGGGGGTGGGAGTGATAGTTCTGGGGGGGCTGGGAGTGATAGTTCTGTGTGTGTGAAGGAGGGCTGGGAGTGATAGTTCTGTGTGTGAAGGAGGGCTGGGAGTGATAGTTCTGTGTGAGTGAGAGGGCTGGGAGTGATAGTTCTGTGGGGGGGGGGCTGGGAGTGATAGTTCTGTGGGGGGAGGAGGGCTGGGGGTGATAGTTCTGTGTGTGGAGGAGTGCTGGGTGTGTTAGTTCTGTGGGGGGGGGGGCTGGAAGTGATAGTTCTGCGTGTGGGGGAGGGCTGGGAGTGATAGTTCTGGGGGGGCTGGGAGTGATAGTTCTGTGTGTAGGGAAGGGCTGGGAGTGATAGTTCTGTGGGGGGGAGGGCTGGGAGTGATAGTTCTGTGTGTGGAGGAGGGCTGGGAGTGATAGTTCTGTGTGTAGGGGAGGGCTAGGAGTGATAGTACTGTGTGTCGGGGAGGGTTGGGAGTGATAGTTCTGTTGGGGGAGGCCGGGAGTGATAGTTCTGTGGGGGGAGGGCTGGGAGTGATAGTTCTGTGTGTGGAGGAGGGCTGGGAGTGATAGTTCTGTGTGTAGGGGAGGGCTGGGAGTGATAGTTCTGTGGGGGGAGGGCTGGGAGTGATAGTTCTGTGTGTGGGTGAGGGTTGGGAGTGATAGTTCTGTGTGTGGGTGAGGGTTGGGAGTGATAGTTCTGTGGGGGTGAGGGCTGGGAGTGATAGTTCTGTGTGTGGGTGAGGGTTGGGAGTGATAGTTCTGTTGGGGGAGGGCTGGGAGTGATAGTTCTGTGTGTGGGTGAGGGTTGGGAGTGATAGTTCTGTGTGTGGGTGAGGGTTGGGAGTGATAGTTCTGTGTGTGGAGGAGGGCTGGGAGTGATAGTTCTGGGGGGGCTGGAAGTTATAGTTCTGTGTGTAGGGGAGGGCTAGGAGTGATACTTCTGTGTTTAGGGGAGGGCTAGGAGTGATAGTTCTGTGTGTGGAGGAGGGCTGGGAGTGATAGTTCTGTCTGGGGGGGCTGGAAGTGATAGTTCTGTGTGTAGGGGAGGGCTAGGAGTGATACTTCTGTGTTTAGGGGAGGGCTAGGAGTGATAGTTCTGTGGGGGGGGGCTAGGAGTGATAGTTCTGTGTGTGGAGGAGGGCTGGGAGTGATAGTTCTGTCTGGGGGGGGCTGGAAGTGATAGTTCTGTGTGTAGGGGAGGGCTAGGAGTGATAGTTCTGGGGGGGCTGGGAGTTATAGTTCTGTGTGTAGGGGAGGGCTAGGAGTGATAGTTCTGTGTGGGTGGGAGGGCTAGGAGTGATACTTCTGTGTTTAGGGGAGGGCTGGGAGTGATAGTTCTGTGGGGGGGGGGGGCTAGGAGTGATAGTTCTGTGTGTGGAGGAGGGCTGGGAGTGATAGTTCTGTCTGGGGGGGCTGGAAGTGATAGTTCTGTGTGTAGGTGAGGGCTGGGGGTTTTAACAGATGAAAAAATAAAAACATTTGATGACATTGGAATGCTTTTGTAAGAGCTTTTCTTGTGGAAACCCTAATGCGGCCCAGCCTCACCCAGACTCTACCTCCAGCGGCCCCTGGGTAAATTGAGTTTGAGACCCCTGTTCTAGCATGTTCAGTACTGAAATGGCTAGAATGTATCCTCTCCTCTGAGTATATCCTCTCCTCTAGGTCTCTCACTGCAGAGGATACATTTTGCATGTTCAGTACTGAAATGGCTAGAATGTATCCTTTGCTCTGAGTATATCCTCTCCTTTGAGTTTCTCACTGCAAGGGATACAGTCTAGCATCTTCAGTACTGAAATGGCCATAATGTATCCTCTCCTCTGAGTGTATCCTCTCCTCTGAGTCTCTCACTATAGGGGATTCATTCTAGCATGTTGAGTACTGAAATGCACAAAATGTATCCTCTCCTCTCAGTATATCCTCTCCTCTGAGAGGGTGTATATTCTAGACATTTCAATACTAAACATGCTAGAATGTATCCCCTATAGTGAGAGACTCAGAGGAGAGGATATACTCAGAGGAGAGCATACATTCTAGTCATTTCAGTGGGTTGTGACTAAATCCCATACCGCAAGAGGACCTGGTCCCTCCCAGTTATAGGAAATAGCCAGCTCTATAGCAGCGCACCTCCGTTTTCCGCGTCTCTCCCCTCGAGACGAGAACGGAGGAGCGCGATCCCTCCCATAGACAGACTGTATGTCACAGAGGCAGGCGGAGAGTTCCGCTGCCTAATTCCACAGATTTTACTCCGTGGGAACTGGCCTTAAAGGGGAACTACCTGGAGGTGGGAGTAATCTAACCCGCTGATATGTCCCTATTGCAGCGGAGACGCCATGGATGATGGGATGTATCTTATCTTCATCCTCGATGCCATTGTGCTGCAGTTTGGCATTTGCTCCATTGTACATACAGACCATTATAAGAACTGGAGCCCCTCTCTGTGTGTTATCAGTGTGAGATCAGTGGCCCAAACTCATTTAACCCTTTGAAAACACCTGTTACTTATTCAAATTAGGAAAAAATTCCTATGTGCCCACTTTGATGCCAGTTTTTATACCCAGAACCACTTTGGGCCAGGCTGGACTCTCTTGGATGTAATGCGGGGCATCCCTCTCTGTGTATTATCAGTGTGAGATCAGTGGCCCAAACTCATTTAACCCTTTGAAAACACCTGTTACTTATTCAAATTAGGAAAAAATTCCTATGTGCCCACTTTGATGCCAGTTTTTATACCCAGAACCACTTTGGGCCAGGCTGGACTCTCTTGGATGTGATGCGGGGCATCCCTCTCTGTGTGTTATCAGTGTGAGATCAGTGGCCCAAACTCATTTAACCCTTTGAAAACACCTGTTACTTATTCAAATTAGGAAAAAATTCCTATGTGCCCACTTTGATGCCAGTTTTTATACCCAGAACCACTTTGGGCCAGGCTGGACTCTCTTGGATGTGATGCGGGGCATCCCTCTCTGTGTATTATCAGTGTGAGATCAGTGGCCCAAACTCATTTAACCCTTTGAAAACACCTGTTACTTATTCAAATTAGGAAAAAATTCCTATGTGCCCACTTTGATGCCAGTTTTTATACCCAGAACCACTTTGGGCCAGGCTGGACTCTCTTGGATGTGATGCGGGGCATCCCTACCTGTGTGTACGTAGTGTGAGATCAGTGGCCCAATTTCGTTTAACCCTTTGAAAACACCTGTTACTTATTCAAATTAGGAAAAAATGCCTATGTGCCCACTTTGATGCCAGTTTTTATACCCAGAACCACTTTGGGCCAGGCTGGACTCTCTTGGATGTGATGCAGGGCATCCCTCTCTGTGTATTATCAGTGTGGGATCAGTGGCCCAAAGTCAATTTTATTTTTAAATCAGAATTTAGTGTTTTAACTTTGATGCCCATTTTTATGCCAACCTTGGGTCCTTTTGGCCATTTTTATCACCGTTCCCCTCAGGGCCCCTCACTTAGGGTAGGGTATGAATATTATACATTTTCTGTAAGAATAATAGCTAAAACAGAAAAAAGAAAAATCCTCTGAATAGGAAACTGCCGAATAAGAAACCAACTTCAGCCCCGAATAAGAAACTGGCCGAATAAGAAACCAACTTCAGCCTCGTTTCCTCAAGTTACAATATTAAATGGTTCTGGGAAGATGATTGTATGTCATGGTATTACAACACCAGATGCTGCTAAATGTTTGAGCTATTAGATGCTCAGACATTGTGCGGATGGCAGAGGAAGTGGCTGCCCGAACAATCATTTGGATTATTTGTGCGTCCGTTCACTTTCATCACCCATTGCTCCCCTATTACACAATACATGTATGAGCAATGGGCGAGGATTTTATGCCTGGTGAAAACCAAGCAACCAAACGATGATATTACACAGGCTTATTATCGGTGTTTGGCTTAACAAACCGCTCATAGTCGCCCTGTGTAATGGACCCTTAACTCTCTTGATCACTGGTAGTTGTCTCTGAAGCCACCAAAAGAGAAAACAATGGATCCTAAAGAAGAATTAGCAGATAAGTAACACAGATAAAGCAAATCCATATAAGAAAGAGCTGCTGGAAGCTGGAAATCAATGTGATGAAGCTGCAGGAGGGTCCTGCGCAATGTGATTAAGATGCAGGAGGGTTCAATACAGAGTGAGACAGAAAAATAAGACGCAGCCACCCGTCCGTAGAAAGAATTGACAAGTCAATTCTTTGGGCGAATGGTGGAATTTGCCTCACCATAGAATTGAGATGCGCGCAAGTGAAGGCGAGCAACAGAATCTACAGCGGGTTATCCCATAGTGTGAATGGTCAACGAGGGTTTTTGGGTTGTTTTTCACAAATAAAAAATAATTATCAATTGTGTCTTGTTTTTTTTCTTTACATTACAGGCTTAGTAGTGGACGGCATCCATTACAAAGCCAGGGCTTAATGTTAATCAGTATAAAATGGCTAACGCTACCCCCCCAATATTACCCCAGTACCCAACGCTACCAGATTACTAGGAAGAGCCGGGTGCCATTAGTCCCAGAGCATCAAATTTGGCTCTCCTGGACTGGGCGGTAGCCGAGGGGGGGGGGGGGGGTGTTTAGTGTTAGCCATTTTATCACTAACACTAACCCACGACTTAGGGTACTATTACACGGAACGATAATCGGCCCTATCCGGCCGATTATCGTTCTGTGTAATTAAGAAAACGATCATCGGCTGATACTTGATATAGGTTCTGACCTATAATTGTCGGGCGCCGACCACGCACCGCTACGTGTAATAGCGGTGCGTGGGAGACTATATGCAAAGAGGAATACATACCTATGCAGGATGCAGGGCTAATCTTCCTCTGTGCTTCTCCCTGGTTCCCCCGCATCAGGGCGGCCTGTGTCAGCTGACAGGCCGCTCAGCCAATCACAGGCCGGGACCGCAGTGGCCAGTGATTGGCTGAGCGGCCTGTCAGCTGACACAGGCCGCTCTGAAGCTGGAGTGCGCGGGACTCTGTGAGAAGCACAGAGGAAGAGGAGCCCTGTAGCCTGGATAGGTAATGTATAGAGTTTAAACAAGGGCTACAAGGACATCAGTAACAATGTCCCTGCTGCCCTTGTTAAACAATTATCGGGATCGGGCTCTCATCGGCCCGTGTAATACCACCCTTAGTAATGGATGCTGTCTACCAGACAGCTTCCACTACTAAGCCTGTGATGCAAATAAAAAAACACAAGACACAATTAATACATTTTTTTATTTAAAAAACACCTCTAAACCCCTCATTGACCATTTTATTAAAAAAAAAAAAAAAAAAAAGCTGATCATCGACGTAGTCCACAGAATCCAATGTAATCCTCTGGATACCGTTATCTGAAAACAAAAAGAAAGAGACGCACAAAAAAGGCAGGAGTAGAACACCCATCATTGTGACAGGTGTTCTACTGCTTACAGTAGCAGCAATCTAACAGATAGCTGCTTACAGTCTGGCACCTAAGGGGTTAAGTATGGATGCATGGTATCCACACTCAACCCTCTGGGGGCCAGACACTTCAAACTGCACCCATACCAGCAAGGAAGGGGGTTAAATGCCCCCCTGGGCTGGGTGCAGTGTAAGATACAGGCACAGGGGAGAGAAAGCAGCATCTTCAGGACACAGCCTGGTTAATAGCCTTAACCCCTGCCTCACTGGTCCAGGCTGCAAGTAAATCTATAAATGCTGCATACTCACGTAATCGGGCCGCCGCGCTGATTCCATTTTCAGATCTGCTGCTCCATTCCAGAGTTCCGACCTTCTCTGTATACTGGTGTCAGGTCTGACCCATCAACATACAGAGAAGGCCGTAACTTGGGAACGGAGCGGCGGATCTGAGAAGGGTAATGTCCAAATCCCATACTGTAAAGAGACCTGCTGACGTCACAAGGTCACATGACTTCCTCAATTCACGTGACTGTACAGCAGGCGAGGCTTATTCAGTTTAGCCTGGCTGGTCCACACGGCTGCCACGAGTTTGCGTCTCCAATTGTGCCACTGCACGTCCGTTCTACAGGAAATTTTTATGGGTGGGCACAACAGTAAATATAATGGGTTCACTAGCAGGTGGAAGGAGGAACAATGGTGGGTGCAGTATATGGGGGAGGGGGTGCACCCATCATTATGCCTCCATGCACCCCCTCCCCCATGTACTACTGCACCCACCATTATACTGTACTGCACCCCTCCCCCATGTACTACTGCACCCACCATTATGCTGTACTGCCCCCCTCCCCCCATGTACTACTGCACCCACCATTATACTGTACTGCCCCCCTCCCCCCATGTACTACTGCACCCACCATTATACTGTACTGCACCCCTCCCCATGTACTACTGCACCCACCATTATACTGTACTGCACCCCTCCCCCATGTACTACTGCACCCACCATTATACTGTACTGCACCCCTCCCCCATGTACTACTGCACCCACCATTATACTGTACTGCACCCCTCCCCCATGTACTACTGCACCCACCATTATACTGTACTGCACCCCCTCCCCATGTACTACTGCACCCACCATTATACTGTACTGCACCCCTCCCCCATGTACTACTGCACCCACCATTATATTGTACTACACCCCTCCCCCATGTACTACTGCACCCACCATTATACTGTACTACACCCCTCCCCCATGTACTACTGCACCCACCATTATACTGTACTGCACCCCTCCCCCCCATGTACTACTGCACCCACCATTATGCTGTACTGCACCCCCTCCCCCATGTACTACTGCACCCACCATTATACTGTACTGCACCCCTCCCCCATGTACTACTGCACCCACCATTATACTGTACTGGACCCCCTCCCCATGTACTACTGCACCCACCATTATACTGTACTGCACCCCTCCCCCATATACTGCACCCACCATTATACTGTACTGCACCCCTCCCCATGTACTACTGCACCCACCATTATACTGTACTGCACCCCTCCCCCATGTACTACTGCACCCACCATTATACTGTACTGCACCCCTCCCCATGTACTACTGCACCCACCATTATACTGTACTGCACCCCTCCCCCATGTACTACTGCACCCACCATTATACTGTACTGGACCCCCTCCCCATGTACTACTGCACCCACCATTATACTGTACTGCACCCCCCCCCCCCCCTTGTACTACTGCACCCACCATTATGCTGTACTGCACCCCCTCCCCCATGTACTACTGCACCCACCATTATACTGTACTGCACCCCTCCCCCATGTACTACTGCACCCACCATTATACTGTACTGCACCCCTCCCCATGTACTACTGCACCCACCATTATACTGTACTGCACCCCTCCCCCATGTACTACTGCACCCACCATTATGCTGTACTGCACCCCCTCCCCCATGTACTACTGCTCCCACCATTATACTGTACTGCACCCCTCCCCCATGTACTACTGCACCCACCATTATACTGTACTACACCCCCTCCCCCATGTACTACTGCACCCACCATTATGCCTCCATGCACCACATCCACCATGTACTACTGTACTGCACCCCTCCCCATGTACTACTGCACCCACCATTATACTGTACTGCACCCCTCCCCCATATACTGCACCCACCATTATACTGTACTGCACCCCTCCCCCATGTACTACTGCACCCACCATTATACTGTACTGCACCCCTCCCTCATGTACTACTGCACCCACCATTATACTGTACTGGACCCCCTCCCCATGTACTACTGCACCCACCATTATACTGTACTGCACCCCCTCCCCCCCATGTACTACTGCACCCACCATTATGCTGTACTGCACCCCCTCCCCCATGTACTACTGCACCCACCATTATACTGTACTGCACCCCTCCCCCATGTACTACTGCACCCACCATTATACTGTACTACACCCCCTCCCCCATGTACTACTGCACCCACCATTATGCCTCCATGCACCACATCCACCATGTACTACTGTACTGCACCCCTCCCCATGTACTACTGCACCCACCATTATACTGTACTGCACCCCTCCCCCATATACTGCACCCACCATTATACTGTACTGCACCCCTCCCCCATGTACTACTGCACCCACCATTATACTGTACTACACCCCTCCCCCATGTACTACTGCACCCACCATTATACTGTACTGCACCCCCTCCCCCATGTACTACTGCACCCACCATTATACTGTACTGCACCCCCTCCCCCATGTACTACTGCACCCACCATTATACTGTACTGCACCCCCTCCCCCATGTACTACTGCACCCACCATTATACTGTACTGCACCCCCTCCCCCATGTACTACTGCACCCACCATTATACTGTACTGCACCCCCTCCCCCATGTACTACTGCACCCACCATTATACTGTACTGCACCCCCTCCCCCATGTACTACTGCACCCACCATTATACTGTACTGCACCCCTCCCCCATGTACTACTGCACCCACCATTATACTGTACTGCACCCCCTCCCCCATATACTGCACCCACCATTATACTGTACTGCACCCCTCCCCCATGTACTACTGCACCCACCATTATACTGTACTGCACCCCCTCCCCCATGTACTGCACCCCCTCCCCATGTACTACTGCACCCACCATTATACTGTACTGGACCCCCTCCCCCATGTACTACTGCACCCACCATTATACTGTACTGCACCCCTCCCCCATGTACTACTGCACCCACCATTATACTGTACTGCACCCCCTCCCCATGTACTACTGCACCCACCATTATACTGTACTGCACCCCCTCCCCCATGTACTACTGCACCCACCATTATACTGTACTGCACCCCCTCCCCCATGTACTACTGCACCCACCATTATACTGTACTGCACCCCCTCCCCCATATACTTCACCCACCATTATACTGTACTGCACCCCCTCCCCCATATACTGCACCCACCATTATACTGTACTGCACCCCTCCCCCAAGTACTACTGCACCCACCATTATCATACTTACTGTTGTGTCCCCCCCTAACAATTACCTGTGGAAAGAACCTGCAGAGAGAAGCAAACTTGTGGCAGTAGCCAGGCTAAACTGAATAAGTCACGCCTGCTGTACAGTCACATGGCTTGAGGAAGTCATGTGACCTTGTGATGTCAGCAGGTCCTTTTACAGTATGGGATTCTGAGCAGGGAACACTGCACCCACACACTGACCCTGCAGACCATCACATAACACTGCACCCACACACCCCTGACCGCACAGAACATCTCACCCACACACTCCTGACCCTGCAGAGCAGTGCCCTCAATGTGGCTTACCTCCTGCTGATTGTATACACTGCACAAAAAGCCCGGGAAAGCAGCTTCCTCATAGAAAACCTAGGAGAGGAATATAGCTCCTCCCACACTTGAGACTGGTCACATGGGCATGACGTCATCAAAGGTCCTTTAACCTCCTTCTGGACACTCCATTCTAGTTTCTACCAATCAGCTATGGCCCTTCATATAGCAGCAGACAATGTGATGATGAGGAAAGGGTGGGATACATGTATATGGGGGAGGGTAGTACCTGTATATAGGGAGGGTGGGATACATGTATATGGGGGAGGGTAGTACCTGTATATAGGGAGGGTGGGATACATGTATATGGGGGGGATACATGTATATGGGGGGGGGGGGGTAGTACTTGTATATAGGGAGGGTGGGATACATGTATATGGGGGAGGGTAGTACCTGTATATAGGGAGCAGTATATGTGAGACTGGGAGCCATATTAGTAAGTGTGAACTACAACTACAGAGCTGCTCTCTGAGGCGTGTACTATTAGGGGTCTCTGAGGCTGGCACTATTAGGGGTCTCTGAGGCTAGCACTATTAGGGGTCTCTGAGGCGTGCACTATTAGGGGGTCTCTGAGGCTGGCACTATTAGGGGGTCTCTGAGGCGTGCACTATTAGGGGTCTCTGAGGCGTGCACTATTAGGGGTCTCTGAGGCTGGCACTATTAGGGGTCTCTGAGGCTGGCACTATTAGGGGTCTCTGAGGCTAGCACTATTAGGGGTCTCTGAGGCGTGCACTATTAGGGGGTCTCTGAGGCTGGCACTATTAGGGGTCTCTGAGGCGTGCACTATTAGGGGTCTCTGAGGCTGGCACTATTAGGGGTCTCTGAGGCTGGCACTATTAGGGGTCTCTGAGGCTGGCACTATTAGGGGTCTCTGAGGCGTGCACTATTGGGGGGTCTCTGAGGCTGGCACTATTAGGGGTCTCTGAGGTGTGCACTATTAGGGGTCTCTGAGGCTGGCACTATTAGGGGTCTCTGAGGCGTGCACTATTAGGGGGTCTCTGAGGCTGGCACTATTAGGGGGTCTCTGAGGCTGGCACTATTAGGGGTCTCTGAGGCTGGCACTATTAGGGGTCTCTGAGGCTAGCACTATTAGGGGGTCTCTGAGGCTGGCACTATTAGGGGTCTCTGAGGCTGGCACTATTAGGGGGTCTCTGAGGCTGGCTCTATTAGGGGTCTCTGAGGCTGGCACTATTAGGGGTCTCTGAGGCTAGCACTATTAGGGGGTCTCTGAGGCTGGCACTATTAGGGGTCTCTGAGGCTGGCTCTATTAGGGGTCTCTGAGGCTGGCACTATTAGGGGTCTCTGAGGCTGGCACTATTAGGGGTCTCTGAGGCGTGCACTATTGGGGGGTCTCTGAGGCTGGCACTATTAGGGGTCTCTGAGGCTGGCTCTATTAGGGGTCTCTGAGGCTGGCACTATTAGGGGTCTCTGAGGCGTGCACTATTGGGGGGTCTCTGAGGCTGGCACTATTAGGGGTCTCTGAGGCGTGCACTATTGGGGGGTCTCTGAGGCTGGCACTATTAGGGGTCTCTGAGGCTGGCTCTATTAGGGGTCTCTGAGGCTGGCACTATTAGGGGTCTCTGAGGCTAGCACTATTAGGGGTCTCTGAGGCTGGCACTATTAGGGGTCTCTGAGGCGTGCACTATTAGGGGTCTCTGAGGCGTGCACTATTAGGGATCTCTGAGGCTGGCACTATTAGGGGTCTCTGAGGCTGGCACTATTAGGGGTCTCTGAGGCTGGCACTATTAGGGGTCTCTGAGGCTGGCACTATTAGGGGTCTCTGAGGCGT
The DNA here is from genome assembly GCF_027789765.1 of Dendropsophus ebraccatus. NCBI lineage: Eukaryota > Metazoa > Chordata > Amphibia > Anura > Hylidae > Dendropsophus > Dendropsophus ebraccatus. Next base: position 11,239,825 of record NC_091458.1, read on the forward strand.
GCACTATTAGGGGTCTCTGAGGCGTGCACTATTAGGGGGTCTCTGAAGCTGGCACTATTAGGGGGTCTCTGAGGCTAGCACTATTAGGGGGTCTCTGAGGTGTGCACTATTAGGGGTCTCTGAGGCTGGCACTATTAGGGGTCTCTGAGGCTGGCACTATTACGGGGTCTCTGAGGCTAGCACTATTAAGGGGTCTCTGAGGCTGGCACTATTAAGAGGTCTCTGAGGCGTGCACTATTAGGGGTCTCTGAGGCGTGCACTATTAGGGGTCTCTGAGGCGTGCACTATTAAGGGGTCTCTGAGGCGTGCACTATTAGGGGGTCTCTGAAGCTGGCACTATTAGGGGGTCTCTGAGGCTAGCACTATTAGGGGGTCTCTGAGGCTAGCACTATTAGGGGGTCTCTGAGGCTAGCACTATTAAGAGGTCTCTGAGGCTGGCACTATTAGGGGTCTCTGAGGCTGGCACTATTACGGGGTCTCTGAGGCTAGCACTATTAAGGGGTCTCTGAGGCGTGCACTATTAGGGGTCTCTGAGGCTGGCACTATTAAGAGGTCTCTGAGGCTGGCACTATTAGGGGTCTCTTAGGCTGGCACTATTAGGGGTCTCTGAGGCGTGCACTATTAAGGGGTCTCTAAGGCTGGCACTATTAGGGGTCTTTGAGGCTGGCACTATTAGGGGTCTCTGAGGCTGGCACTATTAAGGGGTCTCTGAGGCTGGCACTATTAAAGGGAACCTGTCACTGGGGGCGCAGGCTCAGAGCCCGACCCCCTGGATACTTACCCTTTCCGGCGAGTCCCGCTCCGGTCCCGGGATGACGGTATCAGCGCCTGAAGCCGTGTGCGCGCTGCAGAGATGAGTCTGATGCCCATAGACAATGAATGGAGCCGTCATTCTTTATGGGCATCAGACTCTTCTCTGCAGTGCGCGCACACGGCTTCAGGCGCTGATACCGTCGTCCCGGGACCGGCTCCAGGAGCGGGACTCACCGGAAAGGGTAAGTATCCGGGGGGTCGGGCAGGCTCTGTGCCCTTGTCCCCAGTGACAGGTTCCCTTTAAGGGGTCTCAGGGTGGGTTCACATGTACCGTATCCGCAACAGATCTCACACTGCGATTTCGTAGCAAATCCCGCTACAGATGCGATCTCTGTTGTTTTCAGGAATTACATACTCACAGCGGGATTGTCATCCGGACCCCTTAAAACGACAGTGTACCCACAATCTGACCTCCCAAACCACTTGTTCCTTCGGATAGCTGCTTTTAATCCAAGATCTGTCCTGGGGTCCGTTCGGCAGGGGATGCAGTTATTGTCATAAAAACAACTTTTAATCCGTCAGCGCTGTGTCTAACGGCCGGGGCTTACATTTGTATATGCATTAGGCTGGCACCACCTCTCCGTCCTTCCTCCCCACCCTCCTCATCATTAAGAATGATCCAGGAACATTTACTGCTGTTTAAGCATTGCACAGGTGTATTAACAATCCAGCCCATGTGCCGGGCTCTCACAGCTGAGGAATAGGAAGCAATCTGCCTGGATCATTCCTAATGATGAGGAGGGTGGGGAGGAAGGACGGAGAGGTGGTGCCAGCCTAATGCATATACAAATATAAGCCCCGGCCGTTAGACACAGCGCTGTAGGATTAAAAGTTGTTTTTATGACAATAACTGCATCTCCTGCCGAACGGACCCCAGGACAGATCTTGGATTAAAAGCAGCTATCCAAAGGTACAAGGGGTTTTGGGGGTCAGATTGTGTGTACAGAGTCGCTTTAACCCCCCACCGGCCAGAGCATACATTACCTGCTCCATGCTGCAGCTGCTCCTGAGGCTCCCAGTCTACGTAGGTCCCGCTCAGCCAATCAGTGCACAGCCCTACCGCAGTCACTGATTGGCTGAGAGGGACCTCCAGGAGCCTCAGGTGCAGCTGCAGCATGGAGCAGGTAATCTCTGAAAATGACAGGAATCGTATCCACAGCGGATTTTACTCTGCTGCAGATTCGTTACATGTGAACCCACCCTCAGAGGCTAACAGTATTATTAGGTGTCTGAAGCTGGCAGTATTAGGCAGTCTGAGGCCATATGGGGTCCCCATATGTCACTACCACTAAGACAGGCACTAACATATGTGTAGTGTATGCTCTTCTGTTATATAGTTCTGTATTCATTACATGTACTGTTGGTATATAGTCATGTATGCAATATGTCCACTGCTGGTATATAGTTATGTTTGTGGGAGGAGGAGGAAGCGCTGTTTCAATTTTCACCTCAGGCAGCATAAAACCTAGAATCGGCCCTGGCAGCAGGTAGTAAAAGTATAAAATGAAAAGTACTGTAATGTAAGCGTTAAAGCTTCTAATATAAGTGTGGAAGCTGGGCCCCTAGGATTCAAAAATAAGATTATAATGTTATGAACTATACCTCCCAGCATGCCCTGACAGTGACAGCTGTAGACCTTTAGGAAAGGCTGGAAGTTGTTCTCCCGACAAACAAAAAAAAAAAAGGGAGAACTATAACTCCCAGCAGTTACTGAAGGTCTGTAGCTGTCAGGGCATGCTAGGAGTTGTAGTTCACAATCTATGGGTTTGGATGTTACATTTTTTATTCTTGTAAAATGAATTCTCCAGAACTATGTAACACATAACCCCATAGATGGGGAACCACAACTCCCAGTTTGCCTTGACAGCCATAGACCTTCAGGAACTGCTGGGAGTTGTAGTTCTCCCTACAAAATACAGAAGTATGTATTTTATTGTGAGAACTACAACTCCCAGCAGTTCATGAAGGTCTATAACCCCTTAAGGACCGGACCAATTTACATTTTTGAGCTTTCGTTTTTTCCTCCTTGTACTTAAAAGGCCATAGCAGTTGCATTATTTCACCTAGATACCCACATGAGCCCTTATTTTTTGCGCCACTAATTGTTCTTTGCAAGGACAGGCTGAATTTTTGCATAAAATATGCTGTGAAACCAGAAAAAAATTAAATGTGTGATAAAATTGAAAAAAAAAAAGCATTTTTTTTATTTTTATTTGGGGAGGTTTCGTGTTTACGCCGCTCGCCCTGGGGTAAAACTGACTTGTTATATATGTTCCTCAAGTTGTTTACAACTTGATATGTAACATGTATAACTTTTATTTTTAAAAAAAAATTAAAACCTTTTTTTTTAAAAAAATATGTTCCTTAAAATCGCTCCATTCCCAGGCTTATAGCACTTTTATCCTTTGGTCTATGGGGCTGTTTGAGGTGTGATTTTTTTTGCCATGATGTGTTCTTTGTATTGATACTTTGATTGCACATATGTGACTTTTTGATCGCTTTTTATTACAATTTTTCTGGATTTGAGTAGGCCTGTGTACTTTGAAATGCCAGGGCTGATTTTCAGTCCCAGTCCAACCCTGTTTATCCCCTTGTAAAAATGAAAAATTGAAGGCTAGAACAACGTTTTAGTGTAAAAAATGTAATTCTTCCTTTTTCACGCCACATTGTTCTGAAAATCTGTGAAGCACCTGTGGGGTCCAGATGCTCACCGCACCCCTTGTTACATTCCTTGAGGGGTGTAGTTTTCTAAATGGTGTCCCTTTAGGGGTGTTTTTTATGTTTTGGCACCCCAGAGCAGCTGCCAACCTGAAGTGGTACAGTCAGAAATGACCAAATATAACGGAGGTGTTGAAATTCCCTAGGCGCTCCCTTATATCTGAGGCTTGTGGTTGCGTCAAATAGCGCATTAGGGCCACATGTGGGGTATTTCTATAAACTGCAGAAATAGGGCAATAAATATTGGGGTGCATTTCTCTGGCTATAGGTTTACAATTATGAAAGATATTGGATTACAATAAAATCTCTGCACAGAAAATTTAAATTTTCAAATTTCTTACACTTTTAGCTTTTACACTTTTTAGCTTTTATTTCTGTGACTCCCCTAAAGGGTTAAAAAACTTTCTGGATGTGCTTTTGCAGAGTTTGGGGGGGGGGGTGAAGTTTCTGAAATGGGGTGCTTTGTGGGGCTTTCTAACATACAGTCCCCTAAAATACACTTTCAGTAAACCTGAACAAGTCCCTAAAAAAAAATCTGATTTTGAAATTTTACTGAAAATTTGGGGAGAAAGAATATGCAAAGTTGGAAAATTGCTGATAATGTTTTAAGCTTTATATTGTCTAAAAAAATGAAAGATAGTTTAATAAATGCTGCCAACATAAAGTAGACATATTGCTAATGCTATTTAATATATAAGTTATGTGGCATAACCATTTTCTGTATAAGCAGAAAAGTTTCAAAGTTGAAAAAATTCAATATTTCACATTATTTTGTTGGTTTTTTTCCATACAGATTCGTTATAAGTATCGACTCCAATTTACCAGAAATATACCATATGTCACAAGAAAAAAATCTCAGAATCAGCCGGATAGGTAAAAGCATTTCCAAGTTATTAATGAATAAAGTGACACAGGTCATATTCATAAAATTTGCCTCTGTCCTTAATGCCATTACAGGCCCGGTCCTTAAAGAGAACCAATCACCTAAATATAACTGTCCCTATTATGACAGTACATCTCTCCCTAAGTCTATTCATGAAGATACAGACTGCCTTTGCAGTCTGTATCTTTATACTTTACCTGATCCTCTGTTCCCTGGCTGTTCCGGTGAGCGCCGCCATCTTGATGACGTCACTTGCGTTCCAGCTGTGCGTTCCAGCGTGACGTCATCAAGATGGCGGCGCCGCCGGAACAGCCAGGGAACAGAGGATCTGGTAAAGTATAAAGATACAGACTGCAAAGGCAGTCTGTATCTTCATAGATAGACTTCATGAGGATACAGACTGCATTTGCAGTCTGTAGCTTTATACTTTACCTATCCTCTGCTTCAGTGCCGCAAGGCCGGGCACCGCCATCTTGATTACGGGCCTTGCGTTCCACCGCTGGAACGCAAGTGACGTAATCAAGATGGCGCCGCCGGCCTTGCTGCACCGAAGAAGAGGATTAGGTAAAGTATAAAGATACAGACTGCAGAGGCAGTCTGTATCTTCATAAATAGATTAGAGAAGAGGGACTTTAGATAATACACAGCGATCTTGCGCTGTATAGCGCGAGATCACTGTGTGTTAACAGAGCGGCAGGCAAAGGATCATGGGAACCTTTCCTGCCGCTCTGCATGACGGGAGTTTCCTGTCTCGCGCCGGCTCTTTTGAAAAGAGCCGGCTCGAGACAGGAAAGTAAAAAGGGAATAATTCAAAAACGTGACAATAAAAATAATTAATTATATTTGCAAATGTCAATTAAATTATGATTTGCATTTAATTAAGGAATAAAAATTTTTTAACTTTCGTCCATGATTGGTTCTCTTTAACCCTTTAACCTCTTAAGGACATAGGACGTACCGGTACGTCCTATGTCCTCACTTGCACTTCAAAGCGGGGCCGCGCGGCGGCCCCGCTTTGAAGTGCCGCGATCCCGGGTGCCGCGTGTAGCCCGGGACCGCCGCTATTAGCGGGCACGGTCTGATCGCCGTGCCCGCTAATTAGCTAATCGGAGGCAGCTGTCAAAGTTGACAGCTGCCTCCGATTACCGGAGGCAACGTTTCCCTGGTGTCTAGTGGGGGAGATCGCTCCTCCGGGACCTTGTCCCGGAGGAGCGATCTCCGTTACTGATGCCGGCCGGGGACGCGTCCAAGATGGCGCCGTCCTCGGCTCGGCACTCGTTTACTTCTGGCTGCAGCAGCCGAAAGCAAACGAGTGCCGATCTCATGGATCTCTGCAGCATATCTATGCTGCAGAGATCTCAATGAGAGATCCAAGTGTATATACTAGAAGTCCCCCAGGGGGGCTTCTAGTATATGTGTAAAAAAAAAAAAAAAGTGTTGTTAATAGTAAAAAGCCCCCTCCCCTAATAAAAGTCTGAATCACCCCCCTTTTCCCAGGTTTTAAATAAAAGTAAACAAATAAATAAATAAATAAACATGTTTGCTATCGCCGCGTGCGTAATCGCCCGAACTATTAATTAATCACATTCCTGATCTCGTACGGTAAACGGCGTCAGCGCAAAAAAATCCCAAAGTGCAAAATTGCGCATTTTTGGTCGCATCAAATCCAGAAAAAATGTAATAAAAAGCGATCAAAAAGACGTATATGGGCAATCAAGGTACCGATAGAAAGATCACATCATGGCGCAAAAAATGACACCTCGCACAGCCCCATAGACCAAAGGATAAAAGCGCTATAAGCCTGGGAATGGAGCGATTTTAAGGAACGTATATTGGTTAACAACGGTTTGAATTTTTTACAGGCCATCAGATACAATATAAGTTATACATGTTATATATCGTTTTAATCGTAACGACTTGAGGAACATGCATAACAAGTCAGTTTTACCCCAGGGTGAATGGCGTAAAAACACATTTCCCCCAAATAAAAGAAATGCGTTTTTTTTTTTCAATTTCACCACACTTCGAATTTTTTTCTGGTTTCGCAGTGTACTTTATGCAAAAATTCAGCCTGTAATTGCAAAGTACAATTAGTGACGCAAAAAATAAGGGGTCATGTGGGTTTCTAGGTGGAAAAATGCAAGTGCTATGACCTTTTAAACACAAGGAGGAAAAACCGAAAACGTAAAAACGAAAATGGGCCATGTCCTTAAAGGGTTAAGGACATGGCCCATTTTCGTTTTTACGTTTTCGGTTTTTTCTCCTTGTGTTTAAAAGGTCATAGCACTTGCATTTTTCCACCTAGAAACCCACATGACCCCTTATTTTTTGCGTCACTAATTGTACTTTGCAATTACAGGCTGAATTTTTGCATAAAGTACACTGCGAAACCAGAAAAAAATTCAAAGTGTGGTGAAATTGAAAAAAAAAACGCATTTCTTTTATTTGGGGGAAATGTGTTTTTACGCCATTCGCCCTGGGGTAAAACTGACTTGTTATGCATGTTCCTCAAGTTGTTACGATTAAAACGATATATAACATGTATAACTTATATTGTATCTGATGGTCTGTAAAAAATTCAAACCGTTGTTAACCAATATACGTTCCTTAAAACTGCTCCATTCCCAGGCTTATAGCGCTTTTATCCTTTGGTCTATGGGGCTGTGCGAGGTGTAATTTTTTGCGCCATGATGTGATCTTTCTATCGGTACCTTGATTGCCCATATACGTCTTTTTGATCGCTTTTTATTACATTTTTTCTGGATTTGATGCGACCAAAAATGCGCAATTTTGCACTTTGGGATTTTTTTGCGCTGACGCCGTTTACCGTACGAGATCAGGAATGTGATTAATTAATAGTTCGGGCGATTACGCACGCGGTGATACCAAACATGTTTATTTATTTATTTATTTGTTTACTTTTATTTAAAACCTGGGAAAAGGGGGGTGATTCAGACTTTTATTAGGGGAGGGGGCTTTTTACTATTAACAACACTTTATTTTATTTTTTTACACATATACTAGAAGCCCCCCTGGGGGACTTCTCGTATATACACTGTGATCTCTCATTGAGATCTCTGCAGCATAGATATGCTGCAGAGATCCATGAGATCGGCACTCGTTTGCTTTCGGCTGCTGCAGCCGAAAACGAACGAGTGCCGAGCCGAGGACGGCGCCATCTTGGACGCGTCCCCGGCCGGCATCAGTAACGGAGATCGCTCCTCCGGGACAAGGTCCCGGAGGAGCAATCTCCCCCACTAGACACCAGGGAAACGTTGCCTCCGGTAATCGGAGGCAGCTGTCAACTTTGACAGCTGCCTCCGATTAGCTAATTAGCGGGCACGGCGATCAGACCGTGCCCGCTAATAGCAGCGGTCCCGGGCTACTCGCGGCACCCGGGATCGCGGCACTTCAAAGCGGGGCCGCCGCGCGGCCCCGCTTTGAAGTGCAAGTGCGGACATATGACGTACCGGTACGTCATATGTCCTTAAGAGGTTAAGGGGTTAATAATACTTTTTATTTAATTCTGTTATTTACTATTATGTTTGTTATGGCGAGATATGCCTTGTTGGTTAATTTTTTTATTTTTCTAATAAAATAATTACAAGATGTAACTTAGTACAGGATAAGTCATTTATTGGATAACTTTTTCTTGTATTTTTGTTTGTTTTCCTAATAATAGTTGCTTCACTTTAGCCTTTATTGCCCTCAACTTTAAACCATAAATGACAGGATTGAGGATGGGTGGAACCACCATAAACTGCAGGGACGTAAAGACTTTGACCTCAGATGGTAGATTGGTTGGAGGAAGGCGAAATGAAAGGATCTCAAAAAGTGTGTCAGTATAGAAGTTTACTATGGTGATGAGATGTGGAGTACAGGTCTGCAGAGCCTTCTCCTTAGTATCCTTGGAGGATTTCATACAGACCCTGATAATCCTGACATAAGAATAAAATATCATTAAAGAAGGTAATCCAACATTAGGCACAGTGACAACAAGTCCATAGACATTGTTAACCGATGTGTCTACGCAGGAGAGTCTCATCACTACCAAGTTTTCACAGTAGATTTTGAGTATGTTGGTGCCACATAATGGAAGTCTAGCTACCAGTATTATAAGGATTGAATTTAGTACTGTAGGATATAACCAGGCTCCTAGGAGCATCTTTAGGACTGTGGACATGGTCATTATCCTGTTATACCGCAAAGGATTACAGATACTCACATAGCGGTCATAGGCCATGGAGGCCAAGATAGTCATCTCATATGACCCATAAGTGTGGATACAAAAGGCCTGCACTAAGCAAGCAATATAGGAAATGGATGGATTCTTCTGAAGCAGGTTTATTAAAAGATTGGGGAAGAAGGCGCTGCTGCCATAGAGTCCATTCATGCACATTACAGATATGAAGATGTACATGGGCTCCTGAAGGCTCTTGTGATACCACACTGTACTAGTCACCACACCATTGAGAAATATAATAAGAATATAGCCGATAAAAGCAAGGACCCAGTAGAGGTATTTCACTGGAGTTAGTTCACCAAAGTTGAGCGTCAACACTGAAGGTGAGAATGTGAAATTTTCCATCAACAGCATCTAAAACAATGTAACAAAATGGTGGATTATTGACATCTAGAATAATTCAATGAAACTTTGATCTCTAAGTTTCTGATGACACCTTACCACAGTCTACCCCCATGCCATACACCACCAGAGGCCTACAGATGTGTCCAACCTCACCTTATCCTTAGATAAGTTAAAGAAATGATTTTTCACAACAGCCTTTCACTATAATATTCTGAAATATTTTTAGAGCTCTCACCGACTCCTCTCATTGTGTTTACAATGTGTGAAAGAATGTCATGATGTGAAGTTACTTTAAAAGACCGATAATCTCCTCTTAGTCATCAATGATGATATTTAGATTAGGGATAAGGTGAGGATGGACGCATCTGTAGCATGAAGTGGATGGGTCCTCTAAACCCTTAGAATCTACTCATATAATAATAATGGAGTATGTATCTGTTTAAAGAAATATCTTTGTCTAACCGGTATATATTTAAGCATCATGGCTTTGGGCATTTTTATGTCCGGATTACATTACAGTATACTTTTATGATCCTATATCCCATTGTTGGGTATGATACATATGCCTGTTCTATTTTTTGGGTTCTTCTAGCTATACTAGCTATAGTTTCCACCTTCTATAGATGCTACCAGTGTTGGACTGGCCCACCAGAGGTCCAGAGGATCCTCCTGTGGGCCCCCAGCTTTAGAACCTGCATAAACACTGACTGACATGTAATTTCTCACTGGTTCTTCATTGTTGGGCCCCCAGGATAATTTCCTCTGGTGGGCCCTAGATACCCCTGTCAGCGCATAGACTTACATTGTGTGGCCGACCAAGTCAGTTATCACAGAGTCGGGAGAGACCATGCAGTTCTCCTGATCGGTCTCATTCTGAACACTCAGACCATGACCAATGAAAAATCTAGCCAGGGTAACATGATCCCTGATGCAACAATTGTATCAGAGAGCTATGTTAAGTCAATTAGATTGTCGAGTTAAATGTGCCATTGTGATCAAGTTAACCCAGGCTACATATGTATTACTGTAGGATAATCCTTGCTTTTACTGTAAACAGTGTCGGACTGGCCCCCCAGTGAACCGGAGGATTCTCCGATGGACCTTCAGCCTGGAACTTGCAACATGAGTGGTTTAGCAAACACTACTACTCCCAGCATTTACTGACAGTCTGCAGCCCTCAGGATATACTGGGAGTTGTAGTACATATAAACAGATAATTCTCTGATAACTAGAAAGGTTTATTGATGGACCTTTACTGGGCTGATGGTTGTGACCCACAGACTGCAACCACCAGGACCAAAGCTCACCTTAGATTCAGCTCCCAGTTCTAGACAGCAGAATAAGAGACTTACTGGTAGAATGTAGCAGGATGTACAGCCAGTCCCTTGTTCCTGGAAGGTCTCTCTCCTCCGTTCTTTTATATTGTATCCTGATGCGCACGTGCTGCATCTCACATCTCTGAGGATTTGTGTCTTTAGGGGTGAAATAGTTATTTTTGTATAGTCAGCTTATATTGACGCTCTTGTATAGGGATAACTACAGATGTAGCCATGGTTAACATGATTCCTGACTTAATAATTGCAGGAAGATCAATTAAATCAGTTAGAATATTGAGATAAACTGGAAAGAAGGGGCACCAGAATTAAGGGGAACCCCATAACTTCCATGGGTCTCTGCAGTGCTTATGGACAGGAGTTCTGCCGTCAAGACTGAATCCAAAGAAGCTGTTTGCAGCTGTATTAAAACCTATTTAACACAGACAGAACAAATGTTATGAATGCAACATTGGCGCAGTCCTCGGTGCATGAGGTACGATCGAGACTGCGATTTTGGCCATAATCTTTCATTTATTCTGTGTTTTGTTTGCCTTTGTTTGTGCCAGTCTGAACTCTGTCTTATGCCTTCTGTTCTGCTAATTGTTTTCCCTGCCCCACCCGTGTCTGTTCTGCTGGTTTCCTCTGGTCATGTAACAGTTAACCTGGCTTTGCCTTAGTGATTGACAGCTGGTTCCTCCAATCACCTTCTGGACTGGGTTCCTGGTCTCCTATTTAAAGTGACTTTGTACCCACTGTGAAGCCCCCCCCAAAGTACTTATACCTTTGTGTAGCTGCAGTCAAGTCCTTTCTGGTGGTGTGTTTAGAAACGTTGGTGCTGCTTTGCTGAGGGCAAAAATCCAACTTTTGTTGGGGTCTAGCCATGCCAAACAGGCGGGCCTAGAGCACTCGTGCCCTAGGCCAGCACCGCCTATGTGGTGTTGCTCTCTGCTCCCCCTGGATTTCTGTTCCGCCCCCGGCCGACGGCACTGTGTAAGCTGTCACTGCACATGCGCCACTGTTCTCCCCAAGGGTGCATCTGCAGGGACGTTGCCAGTACCTTGCTGCCTCTGTGGTGTGTCTTCCTCACGCCACCCCGCCCCATGGCAGTGACGTACCTGGCCCTGCAGCGCCTCTCTCACCACCTGTTGCCGCCCCCAGCATACCATAGTGACGCCCTCTGGCCGTATTTGCGTCCTCTCTCCTTTACACACATGCCGTTGCGACCCGATCCGGCGCAGGCGCAGTGACGCACTAGGCTAGAGGGAGAAGGCCCGCCGCGTCATCAGCTGCTCAGCCGCGATTGGCTGAGCACAGTTATGCTCAGCCAATCGCGGCTGAGCAGCTGATGACGCGGCAGAGGGGGGCCTGCATGAGATGACGTTGTTCGAACGCAAAATGGTGGCCGGGGTCGACAGTAATCTGATGAGTATACTGCACCACACTTCCGGAGGTGGGGGGGCACAGGGAAGGGGGCCAGTTCTAGAACTTTGTAATGTGTGTTATTTAGTGAATAATTTTTAAGCGCCGCACTACCCCTTTAAGTTTAAGCACTCAAACAATTAAAATTTTGAGCTTGCCATGAGGATATTGTTATTACAGTAGAAGCTGTAGATCCACTGGACCATGGCTAGCGATGGTGAAAGCCGCACCAGGAAGCAAAGTCTAAGGGGCTGCTGGGAAACATGGAAGGAATTCGGAATGCGCATGGTTTGAGGCAGACGGAGCTTATAGGCCACAGGGTTGTTGCGATTGAGCGCCATAAATGGTCCAAGAAACCGTGGGCCCAGATTGTAAGTAGAAATCGTCAGCCAGACATACTTGGCAGACAACCAAACCTTGTCACGTGTTGCAAAAGTTATGGAAGGCCTTCTCTTGTCTGCTTGGGACTCCATCCAAACGGAAGCATGTAATAGAAAGCGGCATGTCTGTCTCCAGATAGAAGCAAAGTCCCTTACCAGCTCATCCACTGCTGTGGACAAAGGTAACGGAGGATGAGGGTGTCATTCATAGATGATAAAAAGGATATGCACCTGTGGAGCCCAAATCCAGATGATTAAAGCCACAGAAGTTCTAAAAAATAGTCTAAAGAGGAGCGAGGTAACACATAGAAAGCAATCTCTTCTTTATTCAAACCGCCCACTGGAAGAGTCACCATTCCATATGAAACTGGATGGTCTTGTTCAGGGACTCCATCAGACCACTGGGAGTTGCCATTTTTAAACCAATGAGGCTTTTACACAGTTGCCTGCAGAAGCAAAGTCCAAGAAAGGGGTGGTCTGATATTGCTGTCCAGAAGAGACTGAGACTGGGACTAGCAAGGCCAGTTGTGGAGAGGATGCGTTATCACCTAGGGAGGCCTCTTCTACATGGCCTAGGAGTGTGTGTTTCCGATGGCAAGGTCTCTCCTCTTGCATCACATGAACTATGTCAACTTGCATAGGTTCCTCGCTTGGTGGTTGAAGCAGGGGAGAAGGTGGCCACATCCGTTGCAATTGTATATTTAACCAGCGGGGCTTTACAGTCACAGTCTTTAAAGCATACCTTTCACATTATTTCTGAACATGGATTAAAGAAGAATAATGTTATTATTTTGGAATAGCCAATAGCCAGGTTCAGGGGATGAAAGCAACACCAGTTAACAGGAAGCGGCACTGATGGCCCAGATGCAGGTCCTGAAGTCACCATGGTGCCTCCAGGACTTAACATTTGGAGCAGAGTTACCAGAGGAGGCACCTGGAAGAAAGCCAAAGGTAAAGAAGACAAGGTTCAGGAACAGGTACAATTGTGCTGAAATGCAAAAGTGCTTTTTAATTGGCTGGTAAAGTGTGCTGTGCTTGGTTTCCGGAAGAATGTTGAGCAGGGTAGGGCTGGTCGCTGGAAGGGGTAATTGCAGTTCTTGGATCAGGCAAAAGCGTTTGATTGGGTTAATTCTTCTGACACAGATTGGGTCTGTTCTTCTGACATATGGCCTGCCAGGGGAGTTTGTTGATTGGCTTCAGACCTTGTATGCAGGGACAGAGAGTTTCTTGCTAGTGAACAATTGGATTAGCCACTCTTTTGAGGTTGGGTCTGGTGTTCGTCAGGGTTGCCCTTTGAGCCCACAGTTGTACGTGTTTGCAATTGATCCATTTCTAAGGAGGATTTATTGTGGACCTTTGGCAGTGGGGAAAATGGACCTGGCGGTGCTAGATTCCACTCTGAGGGTGGTAGCGTACGCCGATGATGTCATCATATTCGTCTCCTCGCAAGAGGAAGTGCAATGGGAGATGTCAGAGGTGAAGGGCTACTCAGAGGCATCTGGGTCCAAGATCAACCAGGATAAGTGTGAGCCTCTGGTTGGGAGGTGGAAATCCTGAATTTGATCTCCTGGACACCCTTCCAGGGCCCCAGGAGTTTGCAAAAGTTCTCAGCATCAAATTCAGCCAAGGGGATTATCCCAAACAAAAGCAAACAAACCAAACCAAACAAATAGCAGGCTTAAGATCGCTCCCCAGAAGGTGGATCAGTGGAAGGCACAAGCCAAAAAGACAGAAATGGCTGCACATGGCTGACACGAAAGCTTATTCAGCTACATTTAAAACCAACATCAGAAGTTAGTATATAATTTGGCCAAACCATATTGCCTCATTTACCACGTGCAGGTCTTCTGATACACATGAGTCCCTAACCAAAAAACATCACTGTGCCAGTCAGCGACCACAATCCCCGCAAAGCGTGCGCAAGCAGAGAAGGGGGGCCACGGAATGGCCCTGCAACCCCATTGTCACAGGACCAGACCCTAAAGGGCCCCTCCAGACCCCGCAGGCGCCACCGGCGGAAAAAGAGGACGCCAAGCAACACAAGTGTGAACAAGCTCTTACCTCTCTCCATTCCTCTGCAGGTAGAATGGGAGAATACTAGGAGATCCTCCCCTTATGTACACAGGTGCTTCCTGCTAATTTGGATCACATGGGTCTTACAAAGCACGAGTGCTAGCCACAATGAAAAAAGGGACAGAATACATAAAATATGCACAAGCCAAAAAGACAGAAATGGCTGCACATCGCACCCATGGCTGACACGAAAGCTTATTCAGCTACATTTAAAACCAACGTCCTGGGGGGGGGCCTTTAGGGTCTGGTCCTGTGACAATGGGGTTGCAGGGTCATTCTGTGGCCCCCCTTCTCTGCTTGCGCACGCTTTGCGGGGATTGTGGTCGCTGACCGGCACAGTGATGTTTTTTGGTTAGGGACTCGTGTATCAGAAGACCTGCACGTGGTACATGAGGCAATATGGTTTGAACAAATTATATACTAACTTCTGATGTTGCTTAAATGTAGCTGAATAAGCTTTCGTGTCAGCCATGGGTGTGATGTGCAGCCATTTCTGTCTTTTTGGCTTGTGGATCAGTGGAAGGGTTGGTCTTTGACCCTCAGGGCAAGGGATAACCTGATAAAAACATTTCTTCTCCCTTTGCTGATATATCTGGGCAGTGTATGCATTTTGCCAGAACCGCTCTGGACTCACCAGAATACTCTTCTTAAGACCAACATTGCAAACCTCTGGAAAGAGAGGGCTCTTTAAAGAGTGCACACCACATGGGCATCTTCCGGCTTATTTTACCCTGATTCTGAAGGTCATTCGTTGGTGGGGTTTAGGGATGTGGGAGACTGTAGAACTCTGTCAAAGAAATTCCTTGACAATAGGGTCCTGTCCCATTTCAAAAAAACGCTGGCACTGAAGGTTTGCCCAAGCTGGGATCTGAAGTTTTGGGACTTTACTTGGCGCTGCTTCCATGGCAAACTGTATGTGAGGGATATTCTGAAGTGCAGGAGCTCGGAGGATCAGGGATGAGTGTGGCGGCATGCTGTAAAACATGGAGCATTTTTGCTTCATTGTCCCTTTAATACAGAATCGTACAACAGGGTGGGCGCTACCATTGGGTGGCCCAGGTTGGCCCGTCTTCCCTATGCGCAATGGGCCTATGGAGCATTCAGAAACCTTGGTGGCTGGGACCGGAACACTTTATTCCTAGTCAGCATAGTGGTCAGGTACCCCATGTGGAGTGCACTGAGTTTAGTATCGACACAGTGTAAAATCCTCCCTTTGGATGAGGTGGTTAGAGGCACACTCGGTGACCTGGTGAAGGTGCGCTCTCTAGAGTACTTGAGGCTGTTTACTAGGGCCTCTACCTTTACAGTGCCTTAGCCTGCGTCTCCTCTCCTGGTGGTGGGCTGATGCTAACACATTAGTCTTTTGTTTTGTGCTGTAGAGATGTCAGGAATTCACACTGAGCCTGGTGTGAACTGGACCTGTTTTTGCTTTTTGTTTGACACACCCGCATTTCTTTTAGCCTCCTGGCAGTGCAAGGGTTACACTGCTCCCTACTGGCCTTGATTGTTGCAGCTGAGCGGTGTTCCTTGACTGACAGTTTCCTCTGCCTCTCTGGAGCCTGGGTGATCAGAGCACCGGTCCAATGAGGATCCGGACCGGGCTCTTGGTTAGAATAAAACAGAGCTGAGGCAGAGTCTCAGCGCTGGCTATTAGGTTAACTCCTGGCCCCATCTTCCCTGTCTGCTCCTGCGATCCACATTCCTAATTACCTCTGTTCGATCGACTTTTTACCTGACCTCCTACCTTACTATTTGACTATCCGACTGCCTGCTGATTTTGTACCGCGTTGTCCATTTGGTTCTGACTTGGCTTGTTCACTATCCTTTATTGTGTTTGTGTGTCTGTCCTGTTTAGTGTCCCACATATACAGTGCAGGAAACGTCTTTGTCGTTGTCCACGGCCGCCTAGGGCCGACTGAGGCAAGTAGGTAGGGACAGTGGGTGGGTTCAGACTCAGGGCCCACTGTCTTGTTGTGTCCATACGACCCTGTCCTGACAAGAGATACTGGAATATAGGGCTTGCAGGTGCTGAACTTGGACTTTCGAGCTGTGTGTGGGACTGAGAAGTCTCATAATTGTTGGTTTGTATTGTACAGTATGTTATATATTTATTTTTATAAGTTAGCGTAGTGTTAGTAGTGTAGTTTATTAATATGCTTTAGTTAGCTAAAAATGTATATAGTACATTGTGTATTTATATTGTATGTAGGTATATGGATAGTTTGTGTGGAATTAGTTAGGGGTGGGCCGGTGTTTTATGTTATGGTTATTGTTAATTTTTCTATTTGTTGTTTTGTTCTGGTTAGATATGGTAAGTTTATTTCTGTATTTAAAGTTTACATTTTTAATAAAAGAAATACAGGATGTAACTCCGGATCAGCACAGGATCAGTAATTTATTGGATAATTTTATCTTGTATTTTTGTTTGTTTTCCTAATAAAAGTTGTTTCACTTTAGACTTTATTTCCCTCATCTTTAAACCATAAATGACAGGATTCAGGATGGGTGGAACCACCATAAATTGCATGGACATAAAGATCTTGATCTCAGATGGTAGATTGGTTGGAGGAAAGCGATATAAAAGGATCTCAAAGAATAGGTCAGTAAGGAAGTTTACTATGGTGATGAGATGGGGAGTACAGGTCTGCAGAGCCTTCTCCTTAGTATCCTTGGAGGATTTCATACAGACCCTGATAATCTGGAGATAAGAATAGCATATCAGTAAGAATGGTAATCCGACAATAGGCGCAGTGATGAGGAGTCCATAGACATTGTTAACCGATGTGTCTATGCAGGAGAGTCTGACCACCGCCCAGTTTTCACAGTAAATCTTTAGTATGTTGGTGTCACATAATGGAAGTCTAACTGCCAGTATGATAAGGATGGATATCAGTATGTTAGGATATAACCAGGCTGCAAGTAGCATCTTTAGGACTGTAGATGTTGTCATTATCCTGTTATACCGCAGAGGATTACAGATACTCACATAGCGGTCATAGGCCATTGAGGCCAAGACAGTCATCTCATATGATGCATAGGTGTGGATGCAAAATACCTGCGTCAAGCAAGCAATATAGGAAATAGATGGATTCTTCTGAAGCAGGTTTACTAAAAGACTGGGGAAGAAGGCACTACTGCCATAGAGACCATTCATACATAGTACAGATATGAAGATGTACATGGGCTCCTGAAGGCTCTTGTGATACCACACTGTACCAATCACCACACCATTGAGAAATATAATCAGGATATAGCCGATGAAAGCAATGACCCAATAGAGATATTTTACTTGAGTTAATTCCCCAAAGTTCAGCGTCAACACGGAAGATGAGAATGTGATATTTTCCATCAGCAGCATCTAAAACAATGTAACAATATGGTGGATTATTGACATCTAGAAAAACTTTTTAAAAACTTGTGGTCTTCAAGTATTTGATGATACCTTTCTACAGTCCATCTTCCCATGTCATACACTACGAGAGATCTACAGATGTGTCCAGCCTCTCCTTTTCATTAGATAAAGAAAGGAATTTTTCATGACAATCTTTCAGTATATTATTCCCAAATGTTCCCAAAGGTCTCAGAGTGCCTCATTTAGATCATCATCTTTGTAACTCTTCTCCTAGACTTACATAATATTTACACTGTGTGAAAGAAGTCTACTACTTTGAAAGGTCGATATTCTCACCACACTCATTACTGATATATCATCATAGATAAAAGATAAGGTGAGGATGGACGCATCATCATTGACTAAGCTAGTCCACTAAACACTTTTAGGACCTACTAATACAACAAAAGTAGAGCATAGCGTATTTTCATGTCAACAGTACCCAACAGTATATCTACACCTATATTCCACCACTATATCTCAGTTTTAGATATGATAAATACTAAGTACATCTATCCATAGCACTATATGTAATATTCTATAGACAGAGGTTGATTGTTTTGGGTCATTAATCCAATACCTTAGCGTCCACATTTTATAGATACTATGGTATATGATATGCTCTACATTATAATATTACATTTATTCATCCAATGCTCTTGGCATATAATACAGTATGTGCACCACTCTCTTCTAATCCATCTTTATTATCTAGCCTAAGTATTGGGGTCATATGGTGACTACCACTTCTTCAATGCAGAGAACAACCTCATTGTATTACACTTATCTGTATAAATATTAAAGGGATATTCCCAACTCAACTAATATAGTTATACTTGTAGGTCGAACATGAACATTTTTTTAAAAAAAAGATGGTGATCGGTTCAGTTTGCTTTTGCTGAACATTCATGAACAAATAATGAACAATAAAATCAGTGCGCACATATTATCAGGTGCAAAGTGTAAAGTACGTAATAGTAGAGCAATTACGAGGTGTGTAGCATTAGCGTATCTTTTATGTATCTTTTGTGTATACACACAATGACGTGGCCTCGGAGAACTCAAATATATTGTAAAGATAATGGACAGGATGGACTATGATGGACACCTGGTCACTGCAGGGTTAAGAAATGAATGCCAAATACCCATTATTTGCCCAGATTCTCACGTTAGACGGTCACTTGGTGTCACAGGTAGAGGGTTTACATATACAAGATAACATTGTGAGAACAACTAACTATATGTCCATGATCAAGGGGGTTCTTTATAAAAAAAAAAAGTAGAGACGAGACATCTGCAAGAATAGGGGGAAACAGTAGAGCATGATGGGTAATTAAAGGGACCAAACATGTC
Organism: Dendropsophus ebraccatus; assembly: GCF_027789765.1. Taxonomy (NCBI): domain Eukaryota; kingdom Metazoa; phylum Chordata; class Amphibia; order Anura; family Hylidae; genus Dendropsophus; species Dendropsophus ebraccatus. The sequence continues at coordinate 11,258,759 of NC_091458.1, forward strand.
TAATGAAGGGAGGTCAAAGAAGGTAAGGAGGACAAAGGAAGGCAATCAAGGGAGAGGAGTGAGGAGACCTGAAGGGGCGGCTACTGTAATGGAGACCTGTGTGTAAGAGAGTGTGTTGTGGTAACTATGGTTGTATTTTAAATTGTTGGAAATGTAGTATGTTAGTTTTCTCTAGTGTAATGTTTATTGTTGATGTTTATATTTTACTGTATTTTTGTAATTATTATCTCTTTCTGCTTCTTTATACAGTTTCTTTATGCAACGCTTATAACAACTATAAAATTCCACTCTGACACTATGGGATTTACTGTACACTCGCTCTTGTATTTCACTTACTGGCCCAACCTCGAATCTAGGCCCAGTAAGAGGGTGGTGTGTGTATATAGATATATGTACAGGGGATTAACTACCACCACAGCAGCCCTAGAGGCTACTATGGGGCCCGCTGCAAGCACTCCTGGTAAGCGGTTGCAGTTAAATGTTCTGACTACTACTCTACTACTACTCTTGATGAGTTTATGGTCAATCGGGGGGGGGGGGGGGGGGGGGGGGGGAGTAGGTGGCTGGCTGGTAATTAAAAGTTTGCTATGGGGCAAAGCCGTCTCTACCAATTCTAGTTACACCCCTGTATACATATACACCCATTATAGCTACATTACTATATACACTAGCCCGACCACTGTAGAAGGGTGGTCGGTAACCTAGACACTGAGCTGTGAACAATGGGACAGAAAAAGCATCATATCAGAAGGAGGAGGCATGTTTTCTAAATGAATATATATGTAAAAAATAGTTTTTTTAAGAGTACAAGTTTAACTATATTAGTTGATATGGGAAAACCCCTTTAAGTATCAGGTCCTATGTGTATACAATGATGGAGAGTTTGTATTGGAGGTAGGTGAAGGCATAGATGCAGTAATAGTAACATAGGTTGGAAAAAGTTCTCTTTGTCCTATCTCAAGCTGGAGACATAGAACAACTAGTACAATGGGGAAAAAGAAACTCCTTCCAGACTTACACATTGCAGTCCTGTAATTTTCATCTCTATAACTCTTAGTATCTAAAGTTGTGAAGTTGACATCTAGTATATGGAAGAGCACAGTGGAGCATCATTGCTTGTCTCTGCTTCCCAGAGTAGTTCTCCGGGCTTTACCATCACCACAGAGGACTGCACATTAATGCTGGGGGTGCTGAGCTCCACACAGTCAAATCACACAAGGTAAAAAAGAAAAGCGAGCGGTACTCACCACTGGTTGTAATCTTCTTTATTAAGAAAGTCAGTCGTGATACAGAGAATGGCCACAGTCTAATGTGCAGTCACACTTCTTCCTGGCCCTGAAATAGAAGATTGTATCCAGTAGTGAGTGCCGCTCCTATATCTGAAATTCACATCTAGATTTAAATTTTTGCCAATACTATCGTGGAAGGGAATGATTTTCTTTTACTGTAAAGAACCCTTTCCTATATAGATAATGTCTCTTTCCTTAACATATTAATAAAATCCCTGTAAAAAAGTCTTTTTTTTCTAAGCAGAACAACCCTAATCTTTCTACAGCTCACCTTGGATTCAGCTCAGCCCTGCTTTGTTTCTATCCTCAAGTCCTCCACAGCAGAATAACAGGCATAGTGCTAGAATGCAGCAGCAGGAGGTACAGTTCTCCCTTGTTCCTGGATCGTCTCTCTCCTCCATCATTTTATATTGTATTCTGATGCACACGTGCTGCTTCCTACATCTCTGAGGATTTGTGTCTTCAGGGGATGAAATATTAATTTTATATAGTCAGCTTATTTGGCATCTCTACTATAGGAATAACTAACTCTTCTCCTGACCTGCTGTGATCACACTCTGAAGCCATAGATGTAATCAAATTTATCTAACATAGAGGTAGCAGAGTTACATTTTCATTGTACTTGGAGCCTCCCTTTAATTTCACTTCTTAAGAGCGGGTACCTGCAAACAACATGGTGTCCCAGGGGGTCCGTGCAGATGTCCCTTGTATGTGAGGGCTGGAGCAGGACTAAACAAAAAAACAAACAAAAAAACAAAGGTTGAGAAGGTTACATTGGTTTGCCCTGGCTTGTGTTTCTGATTCTTGAATTTCAAATGACACTGTACAACGCCCAAATTGTGGGATGCAGGCAACTTTAGTGTAACTTTCCAGATGACGTGTCCTGGCCTGAAGCCTACAGGTCCTAGAGTTCACAAAGGCAATTTTGCATCCTATCCTGGTTTGTAGAATGTGGCACTCATGAGGAGAAATATATAGAGTATGTGAAGCACTGATTAAGTAATGTAGAACCCCTTGGATCAGGACTGGTGCTCCTCAGTAGGGTCTGTGCTGCATGTTAATGCTGCTCCTGAGCTCCAAGGAACATCTGTCCTGCCTGGGACCGTCTCCCACCTTCCCAGGACGTGGGTTTCCTCACATGAGGGATGCAAGGCCCAGGCTGCTGTTCCCCAAAGTATGCTGGGGAAAAGGGAAGCCAGCAAGTGGCTGGTACACTTTGGGGGTGAGACGTTCCACCAGACATCACAGTGTGGTGTGTACTCGACTGGTCACTTGGTAGATGGTACTGTGTGAAGCCACTTTTGTGGTGGTTGGTTGAAGTATAGGTCAGCAAGATGAGTGTCGGGACGCCAGTGCCCAAAGGGCACACAGGTATGGAGGCACACCTGCTTTTATTTTAGAGTGGCGAGCTATACCCTTTCTCCTGTGGTCGGTGACCTGCAAGGCTGTGAGGGGGTCTTTTGGGTACTTATCATGGTGGTCCGGAGTAGAGTTGTAACCCACTCGGACTATCGGAACTGCCGGCCACAGAAAGGGGAGATGACTCAAGGATGTGGTATCTGCTGTGTACATGCTTGAGCAATAAACACTGAATCACGTTAGCATAAATAAATCTTCTTTACTGCAGAAATACTTTATACAATAGCTAACAGCAGACTGTAGGCTTGACAAGACAGAAGCTGTACTGAGGACCTTTAGAGTAGAAGAGCTGAGAGCAGCAGAGAGGAGCTTGTACTGAGAGTCCAGAACAACGGAGAGGAGTTTGTGCTAAGAGTCCCAACCCAGGGTAGAAGTGTGCTCTGCCGGAACTTTAGAAGAAGCAGAAGAAGTAGTAGAATCCTGAAGACTTGAAAATAGACGTTTACTTGTGCCGGTGTTTCGACCTTTGTCGCTATAAAACCTTTTGCCCACTAGTGTCAGGTGACCCGTCCTATGAGGGTGACACAAGCCCCAGATTGTTACCTGAGTTGAGCAGAGTGGGCAAGATTTCCTGGTGACACCCGCGCTGCGAGATCAGTTCCTGTTGCTATAAGGATAATGTCCTGCACTTTTAGACTTGTTCTTGGTGTGGGTTGGGGTTTCTCTGACTTGTCCTCTCCCTTGAGTAGCTTAAGGCTATGTTCACACTACGTAAGTCTCCGGACGTATCGCGTTCCGTGAACAAGCGGCCGGAGATTTACGTAGTTTGCATACAATGGAAAGTATACGATCTACGGCTGCACAGTTCACACTACATAAGAACTTACGCCAGGATCGTACGCGGCGCCGTAAAAAATGAACCAGACCATTGTTTGAGGACGAAAATGCCGTAACTTACGCCCGTAGCGTAACATGCGGTCCCGTATGTAGTGGTGATTTCTTTATTTTTGCACTTTTCTTTGCCGATCCAAAAGGTTCTGTGGGGTGTCTGGGGCTAGCCAAAGATTTCCAAGTAAAAGACCGCTGTCAGATTGCTACGTAGGGCGCTCGGGAAGCGTAAGTAGACTACGGGCATAAGTTCGCGGACCGTACGTAGCCGGCTGCAACTTACGTAAATCCCGGCTGGAGTTTAACACGTAGATGTCCGGCCGGACATATACGTAGTGTTAACATAGCCTGAAACTGCATAGTGTGTTCAAGAAAGTGATGTCTCCACTTTTCCCATGTGCGTCTGTTCACTACACTGGACACTGACTAAGACTGCGACTAGTTTTGGAGTCGGGACCTGGCAAAGCCAGGGACCAACTTGTTTTGTGTCTTCTCTGTTCAACAACCTGACTAAGACTGACTAAGAGTAGGTGTATACTCCCTCTCCTCATATGACAACTTCCTCCAGGAGGTGTAATGTCCCCTGTGAGTGGTGGAGAAAAAAAGCATAGAAAGACAGGAGTTCAGGGATAGGTAGAGAAGACAAGAAGGTCCTCATTGGTGTACAGATCACAATAAACAATAGCCCTCTGGTTACCTGCAGCGGTGCAAAACATAAGTACAGTTACATACGATGACATCTTGTGGCAAAAGTTAGGTACTACTTCAATGCCACAGTTACTTGAAGTACAGACTTTTGCGAGGGGTGTAAAGCACTAGTAACACCCATGGTGGGACAACACATACTCCACCACAGCAAGCACAGCAAGGGTTATGCACAAAATAGGCATATAAAACAAGTACATAAGTAAAACTTTGTTTCTCTTTGGTTTTAGGCAATAATAAAATCGTCCACAATAAAACCTGGAGTACTAGATGCATCTGTCCATATCAGTCCCTGACTGGTTCTATGATGCTTTAGTCTCTTTCACTTTTGTAAAACAATGAGGCTTGTTCCTCACAAGTAAGGGGGGAAAAGTAAGGGGGAATCACGGCTAGGCCGGGTACAGGGACTTTAACAAGGGTGTTGCAAACTGGGGACACACAAACAAAAGAGCCAACATTGCTCAACTGTAGCTCTGCCGAGCGTTTCTTTCTTTAGAGTTGCAGACTGCCTTTGTTGAGTGTCAGGGACACTCTTTAGTGCTGTGACAGTTAGTACTTTTCACCTGTGGGCTGGTGACTCTGGTGGTGGGGCTATAACATGGTGGCTATAACATGGTGGACCAGCGCCAGGGTCATGCAGGCTGCAAACGCCAGGTCCCACGTCCATCGCAACGAAGACAAAGAGCCGTGGATGAGACTGCTTCTGAAGGTGCGGTTGGCGTAGAGATGGACACATTATACGTGACCTGTGGCTGTACCTCTTGATGAACCAGGTCCGGAGTGGCAGGTGGTACAACCGTCATGCCAAAAGGCGAAGATTCAGCAGCGCTGGGTTTGTTCTGGTGAATCTTCCCGCACTTGGTGCAGTTTTCCCACGTTTGCGTTGGTGGGCTTTTTGAAAGTTCTGGCACAGTCAGTAAATACCGGATACAGTCCTGAAACAATAAAGAGAGCTCCCCCACTTTTATATCCACAACTATAACTGTTATTTTTGGGGGAACTTATCTTCAGGCCAACAGTGGTTGGTGTAAACAGTCTTTTGTGATCCGCGTTGGCGGTTTAAAACACACAGTTACTTATAATGCGTAAGCAATAAAACAGAAACTGTACACAGTTCTTTAAAAGGAGGTAGATATGCAACAAAGAGGTTTGAATCCTGTTCCTGATGCCAATTCTGTGGTGTATTCTCGATCGGTCACTTGCAAGATGGTACCGTGTGATGCCACTTCTGTGGTGGTTGGTCGAAGTATAGCTCAGTCAGATGGTAAAGTGTTGTGATGCCAGTGCCCGGAGGCACACAGGTATGGAGGCACACCCTTTTTTTTTTTTTTTTTTTTTTTTTTTTTTCAAAAGGCACTGAACTTAATGTATTACTGCAGTCCATCCGCAAATCCGTCTGGCCAATAAAATGTCTTCTTTCTGTAATGTTACTCTTCCAGCTAGGAAGCTGAACAAATATGACAGTTGAAGGAGATCGACAAGGAAGGCCTCGTCTGCCTCCTGTACAGCCATGATGGCAGAAGCTTGCCACTGATAAGGAACACCGTGAGTGCATTTAATGGCTGTTTCGTGTAGCAATCTGGCAAATGCTGCTCGCCCAATTTGTAATTTAGTTGACTCTTAATATTTTCTGATTTCAAGAAGCGCTCTTGCTCCGGGGCGATAGATCCGTCTTCTTCTCTGGGGTGGTGTGGAGCTCTCTTTGTTTCTTCTGTCCTTCAAGGTAGGCTGTGTACAAGAAGTGCCACAGGAGCTGAAGTACAAGAGGTTCCACAGGAGCTGAAGTACAGACCACAGTCTCTGGAGCCAGCATCCGCACACCTGCTTTTATTTTAGAATGGCGAGCTATACCGATTCCCCTGTGGTCGGTGACCTGCCGGGCTGTGAGGGGGTCTTTTGGGTACTTACCAAGGTGGTCCGGAGTGGAGTTGTGACCCACCCGGCCTATCGGCACCGCCACCCACAGAAAGGGGAGATGGCCCAAGGATGTGGTATCTGCTGTAAACATGCTTGAGCAATAAACACCCCGTTAACATAAATAATTTTTTTTTACTGTAGAAATACTTGACTAGGGTATTGTCGAGTCCCTTGTACTACCCTTTTTCCCAACCCTTCTCCCAAATAATGACATTGCTGGCATTGAATCGGCCACAGTGGCCTTTTTATTAACAAAACAACATTCACATAACATAAACCCCACCTCCCAATGAGGTCCTATTACTGGCTGACGGAGACAGTCTTTGAGGCCCATATATCCCTGGCGGTCCCCCCGGTATTTCCAATCGACACAGGCTTTGCCCGCAGCCAATAGCACCCCTTGGCTCACTGGTAGCCTGTTAACACCTGTGTACATCCACTAAACTTCACAGTCCAGGGCTTAGGCCCCCCGTGAACCTCAATAGTTTCTATAGGCCAACTGCCAGCCCGTCACGTGCCTCAAATTATCTAGGGAGTCCAGAACATCCTTGGTCCCCCCCACCTCTATCAACATGTAATGTACCCCAACCACGAGAACCCTCACGCCATGACACAAACGCTTGACACCTTAAGCGTTTGCGTCCCCCCACACCTTCAACACCAGCTCAATGTCGTCCCGCAACCCTAGAGACCACTTAGAGAACCCTAGAGACCCCAGAGGCGTTCAAGTTTTGAGCCCCTTCCCGGACTATAAATCAGCATGGCGAATGGCAATAGCCCCATTCCATGCCATAAAACGACCCACCGCCGCCCGATTTACCTTAATCCTGGCCTTATTGATCCCCGCAGCTGACCTGGCATTTCTCCATCGCTTGTGCAGAACAATATCGGACCACACCACCACCAATTTTGGGTACATCGACCAAAGTCGAAGAATATCAAATTTGATGTCCCCACCACTAAATCCAGGAGGGGGCGAGCCCCCAAATCGTTCCCCCCAACATGCAAAACCATAATGTCTGGGGCCCTATCTAACCGCACATACTTGTGGAAATCCGGAAGCACCTTATCCCAGATAATGCTGCTCTTCCACATCCAGCACACCACCACCTCACTCCTCTGAAACCCCAGCTGCCGTCCGTCTGGCCTCACAGACGCCCTCAGTGCCGCCCAACACACATAGGAGTGTCCCATGATCCACACCAAACAGGCAGGGCGATCTAAAAGACAAAACCACACAGCAGTAAATACACCGATACAAAACTAACACTGCATCCCTCTCCGTCCCTAGATCCGCCCATGCCCACCTGCCAACAAAACCACATACCTACAGCAGACCAAGCCTAACATAGGACCGGAAACGGATGGACTCCCACCTCCCAATCCTGCGCACCAGGTCATCAGGGAGGTCATAGCGAGGTCACACAGCGAGGAAAACCAAAAGCAACCCCCTCCACCAATTTATTAAGCCACGAGACAGACCACCCCAACTCCTTCCCATGAGCAACATAGCCACCTCATCACCCCCCACCTCTCCAATCCACTGTTTCCACTCCTTCCATTGCTCCCAGACAGACATATACTGTACCCACGTCCCCTGAGCCAACAAGCTCCTGCTCGAATGGCAGATTCCAAAGTTCCCCCGGCACCGACTCTCCCTAGATCCGAGCTTCTGGAGCTAAACGACAAAACCAGTCCCATTGTGAACGAGATATAGCGTCAGCAATTTCATTCTGAACACCAGGTAGATAGACAACGATAGACACAGCAGCACTTAATGCTGGAGCAAGCGAACCCCCGGGGGGCGATGAGGCCGACAGCTGATAATTGCAGACACTACCCCTAGGTTATCACAGTGGAACCGTACCTCTCTATTTCTGAACCTGTCGCCCCATATGAAAATAGACACCACAATGGGGAACAGTTCGAACAATACCAAGTTCCTAAGAAACCCTGTGTCCCGCCAAGTCCCTGGCCACTCCTTCGCCCACCAACTACCCCCCACAGTAACCACCGCGTCGGTATACAGATCAAAGTCCGGGCCTGCACCCCCGCCATCGCCTTCGTCAGCCGCTGTGAGAGTACCCGGACCATGGGCATAATGCGGCAGGCAAAATTTTATTTGCCCAGCAGAGATTGTAAATCACTGCTGCGATCTTCTTACTCAGCACCTCCCTGCCCACCGCCTCCTTCAGGTCCTCCAATTTAGCTTCAGGCAGCCGACACTCCATTTTGTCAGTATCGAATACTATCCCCAAAAAACTCAAAACCGTTACTGGCCCTTCTGGTTTTTCCGCCACGAGCGGAACCTCCACGCCTCCACCACCTGCTCACTAGTGTGTAGACATACCCAACAGCCGTTCAAACCTGGCGGGCCAATGCACAGACAATCATCCAAATAATGGATGAAAGACGGCCACCCCTATTCCCCCCGAAACACCCATTCCAAAAAACTACTAAAAGCCTCAAAATAGGCACAGGAGATCGAGCAACCCATGGGAAGACACCATTCCAAAAAAAAACATCCCTCCCAAGAACAACCCAACAGATGCTGTCTATCCAGATGAACCGAAAGCAGGCAGAATGCCGCCTCCATGTCCGTCTTTGCCAGCAGCGCCCCGCAACCGTAACGCACCACCCACTTCACTGCCTCATCGAACAAAGTTTAACAAACCGAACACAAATCCTGTCCTATCCCATCATTAAAAGAGGCCCCCTTTGAATACGGCGGTGGTGAATAAGGAGAAATATATTCACCTCCTTCTTAGGCACCACACCCAACGGAGATACCCGCAAATCCACCATAGGGGGGTCCACAAATGGACCCACCATCCGCCCCAAAGCCACCTCCTTAAAAAATTTTTCTGACAACACATCAGGATGCTCCAATGCTGAATGCAGATTCAAAACCCCGGCACACACGTAATCCGAAACCCTGCCCCAAACCCCTCCTCCAACAAGGCCGCAATTGCCTTTTCCGGATAATTACTTAGAAACCGGAGCATTCTCTCCAGATGCATCGGCATCCGCCTCTTTTCCTGATCCTTCTTTCCCACTCTGCAGCCGCTCTTTGAAACACCAGGCCGCACCATGGGACCCGCCACACGAAACACTCGTGCCTGAATTTACAAACGCCATCATTAAAGAGGAAGCACAGCCCCTTCTGCAGGGGCGGCTGAGTGTCCGGATTGATCTGAACCTCCACCCCCCCTTGAAAGGACTGACTGCTCCGCCCCCGGACAGGTGTGGTGACCTTCAACCACAGACCAATGTCCTTATGGTCCCAGGGGATGCTGGGGCACACCGCCTTGCGCTGATGAAATTGTTCATCATAGCCCAGCCACGCCTGACCCCCTTACACCCTACAAGCCTCCCCGATAGCGTCTATATAGCAGAACAACACTGAACAATTTTCCGGCGCCTTCTCCCCCACAACACTGGCCAAAATCGCAAATGCCTGCAGCCAATTGGCAAACGTACGCGTTATCAGCCTGTAACGTCGCTTCTCTTCCTTTTCAGTTTTTTCATCCACCGCCTTGCCCTTGTCCAGATTCAATTTTTCAAGGGGGAGTAGTGAAAAAAATTTCAACATACTCCCCCTTCCATATTTTCTCCCTCACCCCCTGCTTAAGGTGGCCCCCAGGGGCCATCATAGCAGAGATATACCTCCCCTCTAGCTGCGTCATCCAACCTAGCCGCCTTCACACTACCAGCCCCCTTTGCACCCCCAGCTACAGCCGAATCAGCCGCTCCAGACCCACCAGGCAGAGCAGGACAGGCACCCCCTATGCTGCTACAGGCGACACTACCGCAGCCTGCCACCGCCGGGGCACCCCCACCATAAGGAGAGGCCCCAACACCCCCCCCCCCCCCACAGGGACTGCGGCCCCACTGACCCCTGGCACCCCCAGCCCCACACTCTCAGCCTCAGCCGCCTGCACCTCCTCAAGGGCCCCCCCACTCTGCCCAGCATGCCCTTGGAGTGCACTCCCCAGTCCTTGACCCGGACCCCCTCTGAGCCCCGACACCAAGTCCTTTAACCCCATCAATAACTCTGCCATAAGCTGCACCACAGCCAGCCCCTGAGCCCCCCCACTGGCTGCTCACCCCCAGAAATGAATGCAAGCGCTGACTCACCTAGCTGCCTGGGGATAGCAGGCCCAGCAGCTGAAACTACTGCATCCGGCTGCTCTCTTCCACCTCCGGACAACGTCCCCGGCATTGCCATGACGACCGCTAACGCTCCACTGCTCGCGGCACTACTCCCCGAAGCCACGCTTGGACAAGCAGCAGTGACGTCACTACGCCCTCCTCCTGCGGCCGCCAGAGAGGCCCAATCCCCCACTCGAGCCCGGCAGTTGGGCCTGCCGTACCAAGTCCTGAGTCCAGCGCCGACTCATCAGCAGGAAGGAGAGGCGTCTCCTCCCCCGTCGTGGGCCGCGCCTCCAAGGGCAGCAGAACCGCTGGCAGGGAGGCTTGGAGGGTACCTGGAGGGGCTCCCTAGGCTGCGCCGGACCTGAAGGGGTCTCATCCGGGACCTCCTCGGCTGTCTCCTTCTGGGAGAGACCGTGGCCTCCCCCGACCCCTGCTGCAACCTCTGGACTTGCTCCTGCAGCCACTGATGCCCTCTCTCCTCCTCCATTCACCTCAACTGCTCCAACATCAAGGAAGACACTATCCTAGCTCCTCAGGTGAGCTGGTCATAAGAATAGATTCCACTCCAGTAAGGTTTCACTGAAAAGTGGCTGTCCACTTCCTCCTTGCAGCCCCCTATGTAACTTTTTCTCCTCCCCTCAAGCTCCTCAGACCCCTCATCCAATCCTGGCTCAGCTCCCCTCCCTTGTCCACTGTCTGCCCCTGCTGCCCTTTCCCTGACCCCTCTGTACAGGCTGCTGGTCCCTCAAAACCCTGTCATGTCGGCTTCCCCTTAGGCTAAAGCCCCTAGTACAGCCTCTCTTTATACAATAGCTTATAGCAGACTGTAGGCTTGACGAGACAGAATCTGTACTTAGAACCTTTAGGGTAGTAGAGCTGAGAGCAGCAGGGATGAGCTTGTACTGAGAGTCCAGAACAATGGAGAGGAGTTCGTGCTTTAAATTCAGAGTAATGGAGAGTGTGCGGAGAGTCCCAACCCAGGGTAAAAGTATGCTCTGCCGGAACCGGTGCTAGTACTGACCTCGGCTCTGGCTCATGGCGTCGCGGGAGAGCGAGGGGGGCTTGCGCCCGTATCCCATTCGTCCCTCGTCCCTGGAGGGTCGGCAGTGCGCCTGGTCATTCTCGATAGTATCGGAGTGCTCCAATGCCCACTGAGATAAGATGAGCGTGACTTCTCAGAGGGCCCGGGCAGCGGCGAGGACCACCTGCAGGTCAACGCACGCCATCTTTACTCATCTGAGGGCAGAGCCGTCACTTCCGGTAAACCACAGGGGATGTCCATGGGCGTCTACCTTCTCCAAAATGGCCGCGCTGGAAGTGCAGGCAGGAGTGTGTCTCAGCATCAGGGGTCCTCCCGCAAACAACACAGTACACTTGGATTCCACCAGGGGAGCGGTGCTGAGACTTTGGCGCTCTTTCTGGAGAATCTTCACGCGCTTTGGTGCAGTTTTCCCTGCTTCTTTTTTAAAGGCACTGAACTGGTTTATAAGAACGGCAAACCATTGTAAAATAATAAAAAAAGAAATGTTTGGCCAATAAAATGTCCTCTTTCTGTAATGTTACTCTTCCAGCGTGGAAGCTGCACAAATATGACAATTGAAGTAGATTGACGAGGAAGGCCTCGGCTGCCTCCTGTACAGCCATGATGGCAGAAGCTTGCCACTGGTAAGGAACACCATGTATGAATACCATGTATGAAGAAGCGTAATGCATATTTTTTGGCGTATCTACCGGCAAACCGAGCTGTTCTTGCATTAACCAATAGTCGCAGGGCATCGTAGGTAAGAATACGACCTCGTCCGCTGTTGTTTGTTTGTGTTCCGTGTGGTGGGCATGGTTTATGTCAGAATATTCGTACGCCACATTTATGATATGCGAAAGTTAAATTATTCGCAATTCTATGCGCAAAATGACTCCAGTCCCAGCTTGGCAGAGGTTTGTTGAAGTACACATGAATAGTGAATGTGTACGGAGAAATGCTAAGTAAGGTAGGAGTCTCGCAAGCATCATAAATCCTAATGTTATCTACCTTACGGATCGATGGTGGCTGATTCACCGATCACATTCACTCATGCTCATTCAACTCAATGATGTGCTCATTTTTGCCAATTCCGCATGACGGACTGCACGTCACCATCCTTTCTTAAATGATTAATTGCGTGTAGGGCGACGTGAATCTAAAAAAATACAATTACAACATCAAGTAGTACCGAACGTGTTTATGAAAGTGATTTTCAGCTTTTGTTAAGGTACATGTTTACAAAATCACTCTCTATTAGTTCCTGAACACCCAGCATCGTTCTGCCTATGTCTTAATTCAAAGCATTTACTTGCATATCGAAAATCTGTTGCTTCATCCCCCGAAGTTCCTCCATGATAGTATTTTTAGCATCAGCTATGGCCTCCATGATCTCAAACTTCATTTTGGCACATGTGTCTACATGTTGCCCTACATTGTCTTGTATATTAATTTCATTTGAGATGGGTTCAAGATGTAATGTAATGAATTCTTCGGCATCACCAATCCCGACCTAGAAATGATATAATGCATATATCACATCAACCCTGTTTGTAATAAATTTAAAACAACATATGTCAATCCTGAAAAAAATACCATGTATTGTACAAAATATTTGACTCCAAACATCCACCTGTGTTCACACATCTCAAAATATTGTTAAAACGTGGATGAGTAAACGCGTAGATATTAAATCTTATTATGCAATTTTTTTTTATTTAAATCGTGCACACAAAGATTGTTAACTTTGGAATTGTGTTACTTTATCAAAAATGCCATTATCATCATTTAAAATGCCTTTTCACAAGTGTCACATTATGCAAATTCAGCATTTTTTTTCTGTTATATGGAGAGGGTGATGCGAAATGTCACCACCATTAAAAAATAAAAACAAGGATTGCACGGTGTGGGAGTTAGTCAGAGTGCAATTCCGAGCTCATCGAGGTCAGTGGTGACAGCAGTACAGGGGACACTCTTCTTGCAAATGACTGCCGATCAGGACCCCAGGACAGTCGAGTGTTCACTGCTACATTTTGCATATAGCAGCAGTGTGATCATTGCTGGGAGCCTGGGCTGAGCTTTAACATCCAGATCAACCCCGGCTCCCAGCGCTGATCACACTGCTGCTATATGCAAAATGGAGCATTGATGACCCGACTGTCCTGGTGTCCTGACCGACAGTCATACGGTATGTTAGGGTTCGGGATGAGCAGCACGGGGAGCTGCAACGGGAGCTACACTGGAGGGGAGGTTAGACAGGACAGATGTTGGCTGCACAGGAGAATGCAATGCCGGCTCCAATGGACTGGAGGTGGCGGCACAGGAGGGTGCGAACTGTTCTGGACACAGTGATGCTACCGGGACCAAGGAAACACCCCCAATGCTCTTGGACCCCTAATTTGCATACGGCCAATTATCGTATTTCACAAGTTTGCATCGGCGTGGAGAATCGGTTACAACAGCGATCACCTTCTCCAGTAAAGCGCTCTTTTGGCATATCAGCTAGTTATCTCGGCAGAATCTGATGATATTCCGCTATGTGAACGACTTTTTCCACGGCAGGTAGTGCATTTTTTTTTCCGAAAGAACCACGACGATTTGGGAACATGTAATAAGATCAAAATGAACGATTTATTGATCGTTCGCATCGTTTACACGTACGATTATCGCTCGAATTCGACCGTTATCGCGCAAATTCGCACGATAATCGTTTGGTGTAAATGCAGCATTATTCGTACCATCGCCACAATTATCGTTCCGTGTTATGGTGCGTTTACACAGACAGATTTATCGGGCAGATTTTTTAAGCCAAAACCAGGAATGGATTTGAAAAGAGGAACAATCTCAGTCTTTACTTTATGACCCTTTCCCTGTTTATGGTCTGTTACTGGCTTTGGGTTAAAAAATCTGTGTGATAATTCGGCCTGTGTAAACGCCACATTATGCTGCGTTTACACGGAACGATAATATTTTGCTTTTTCGCTATTACGATCGCATTTTGTGTAAACACAGCAAACAATCAAGTGACAAGCCAAAAAAACCCAAACATTTCTTTTATCATGTTTTTAAATCATTGTTCGTGTTTGGCTCAAAATTCGCTGATCGCTACGTGTAAACAGGCTTTATAATGCTGCGTTTACACGGAACGATTAGCGTTCGAATTTAACGATCACATTTGATCGCACTTGAGCAAGAATCGTTCTGTGTAAACACAACAGAAAACACCCTCTGTGTGCGGTGCTGGTGCAGGTCACTATGAACGACTAGTAGAAAAGTTAATTTTTTATGTTCATTGCGCATCAGCTCGTGTGGGGCCGACATGGAGGAGCCATGTAAGTCGGTAGTAAGGATACGCACATGCCGATACATTATGGCAAGGGACCTACGCACTGGTGGGTGATTGCAAAGGCCACCATGTTTTTTTTTTTTATGTTTAAAGTGTTTTATATATATGGCAGATACACACGAAAGTGGCCAAGTGAAACATGTATTTTGATGATGGTGCTATGACACACTGGGAATCACATTTCGATTAACTCAGGATATGTTGTGGAGGTATATATGGCTATGGGTTATAAACGCAGGATCTGAACTTAGCCAGGGCTAAAACACCGGATGATTAACACAGAAGGATTATACATTACAGGGATACACACAGACTGCAGCTCGGACATGTTACGACTTAAACACTCTCGTGTGTATTTTAAATATATCCTAATTATGCGCTACATCATATTTAATGAACCACACGCCACAAATTTAACCCCAAGATACATTTTAGTAACTTTTACATTAAGTTATAATAACATTTATCACTATCTAGAAAATATAAAATACATATATATACAAAAAACGCACATATGTCCGAAAAATGTAACTTTATAATAACAAGATGAACGAAGATTTAGTAAGAGAACGCTAGGTGAGATAGCCTGTGTACACCATAAATGCAAGCGCTGCAGATTATACATTAAACACTCGAGCAAATATAACAAGAATATCTTCGAATCAGGGGCTTGGCCAATTAAACATTCTTGAGATTGGCTAAAGGAACACGGACTGACAAGGTGAGTCTGTATAAGTGTGGCGGAATTATCAAAACGGGGCATACGGCAAAGTGAAAACGTGACATACTATAAGGCTAGGTTCCCACTACGTTAAACTACTGCTGCGAGAACTACGGCTGTTGTTTTGCGGGGGTGGAACATAGCCTATCTTCTAAGGTATCCCGGCCGGAGCGTACACACATCGTATACGCTACGGCCAGGATACCATGCGGCGCAGGAAAAATAATAACAAAAAAATTCTGCGCCAGGAATTCATTGAATTCCGCACGCAGAAACACATGCCAGTTCACACAGTGAAGCGACCAGCTATTGGCAAGCTCTGATGCGGCCTCACGCTGATGCGCACGCATCAGAGCTCTGCAGACGGAAAGATCACCCGGCCGGTAATTAATTACCGACCGGGATGATCCGGACTAAGACCGGCCGTTCTGTGACCTCGGGCTCACGGAACGGCCGAATGTTTACATAATGTGAACATAGCCAAATAATGCAGTGGGGGAGTACGTGTGACCGCTAAAACAATTACAGCATTGATTAGCATTATCCTGTTCTCGTTAAGACACTCACAATAATTTGTCTAATGCAGCTAACATTTGCTTAGTTAACATTAAATGAATTACCTGTTCCACAATAAGCTTCTTTTCTAAGGAAGTAAAATTTTTCTTCTTACGAGCCCTACACTTACGTCCGGGTGCTGCCGGTGAAGCTAATGACTCCTCATCAGTGCTACCCGCTGCATTGGCAATATTCCGTAGGGTACTGATCGGCGTCTTTGGGACGGAGGTTACTCCAAGCGAGGAGGCTGCAGATTCCTCATTAGGGCTATTAGGAAGACTTTGATTTGGAAATTTCTCACGAATAAATTCATGAAACAATGCGCTAATTTCCTGGTTACCCTTGCCAGAAGACATTTAACGTCGCGTTCGCAGCGGACAGAGAATGCAGCTGATGCGTACCTGATGCGAACAGGATATGCGAGACAAGGCTGCGCGCAAGAACGGATGTCACATCCGGTAATTTATAGCAACAGGTACAAATATTCATACATACCTAAGGATTATTCAAAATAGAAATCAGTATGAAACTCCGTGGTTTTTCGCAAATGAAACGCGCAGATCATACATGTCCCCCATAGTGTGCATTTAACGGCTGTTTTTCGTAGCAATCTGGCAAATGCTGCTCGCCCAATTTGTAATTTAGTTGACTCTTGATATTTTCTGATTTCAAGAAGCGCTCTTGCTCTGGAGCAATAGAACCGTCTTCTCCTCTGGGGTGGTGTGGAGCACACCTGCTTTTTCTATTTTTTTAGAGGCACTGAACTCAGATGGTTTATTAAGAACAGCAAACCCTTGTAAAATAATAAAAAAAGAAACTTCTTTATGTATTTCGGCAGTCCATGCACAAATGCATTTGGCCAATAAAATTTCCTCTTTCTGTAATGTTACTCTTCCTGCGTGGAAGCTGCACAAATATGACAGTTGGAGGAGATTCACGATGAAAGTCTCGGCTACCTCCTGTGCAGCCATGATGGCAGAAGCTTCCCACTGGTAAGGAACACCGTGAGTGCATTTAACGGCTGTTTCTCGGTACCATCTGGCAAATGCTGCTCGCTCAATTTGTAATTTAGTTGACTCTTGATATTTTCTGATTTCAAGAAGCGCTCTTGCTCTGGAGCAATAGAACCGTCTTCTCCTCTGGGGTGGTATGGAGTACAGCTGCTTTTTTACATTTCTTTAAAGGCACTGAACTCAGATGGTTTATTAAGAACTGCAAACCCTTGTAAAATAATAAAAAAAGAAACTTATTTATGTATTACGGCAGTCCATGCGCAAATACGTTTGGCCAATAAAATGTCCTTTTTCCGTAACATTTCTCTTTCAGCGTGGAAGCTGCACAAATATGACAGTTGAAGGAGATTAACAAGAAAAGTCTCGGCTGCCTCCTGTACAGCCATAATGGCAGAAGCTTCCCACTGGTAAGGAACACCGTGAATTCATTTAACGGCTGTTTCTCATAGCAATCTGGCAAATGTTGCTCTCCCAATTTGTAATTTAGTTGATTCTTGATATTTTCAGATTTCAAGAAGCGCTCTTGCTCCACAAAATTAAAACCGTCTTCTCCTCTGGGGTGGTGTGGAGCACACCTGCTTTATTAAATTTTTTTAAAGGCACTGAACTCCGGTGGTTTAAGAACGGCGAACCCTTGTAAAATAATAAAAAAAGAAACTTATTTATGTATTTCGGCAGTCCATGCACAAATAGCTTTGGCCAATAAAATGTCCTTTTTCCGTAATATTACTCTTTCAGCGTGGAAGCTGCACAAATATGACAGTTGGAGGAGATTCACGATGAAAGCCTCGACTGCCTCCTGCACAGCCATGATGGCAGAAGCTTCCCACTGGTAAAGAACACCGTGAGTGCATTTAACAGCTGTTTCTCGTTACCATCTGGCAAATGTTGCTCGCCCAATATGTAATTTAGTTGACTCTTGATATTTTCTGATTTCAAGAAGCGCTCTTGCTCTGGAGCAATAGAACCGTCTTCTCCTCTGGGGTGGTATGGAGCACACCTGCTTTTTTACATTTTTTTTAAAGGCACTGAACTCAGATGGTTTATTAAGAACTGCAAACCCTTGTAAAATAATAAAAAAAGAAAATTATTTATGTATAATGGCAGTCCAGGCACAAATAGGTTTGGCCAATAAAATGTCCTCTTTCTGTAATGTTACTCTTCCAGCCTGGAAGCTGCACAAATATGACAGTTGAAGGAGATTCACAAGGAAAGCCTCGGCTACCTCCTGTACAGCCATGATGGCAGAAGCTTCCCACTGGTAAGGACCACCGTGAGTGCATTTAATGGCTGTTTCTCGTAGCTATCTGGCAAATGTTGCTCGCCCAATTTGTAATTTAGTTGACTCTTGATATTTTCTGATTTCAAGAAGCGCTCTTGCTCCAAAACATTACAACCGTCTTCTCCTCTGGGGTGGTGTGGAGCACACCTGCTTTATTAAATTTTTTTAAAGGCACTGAACTCCGGTGGTTTAAGAACGGCAAACCATTGTAAAATAATAAAAAAAGAAACTTCTTTATGTATTTCGGCAGTCCATGCACAAATAGCTTTGGCCAATAAAATGTCCTTTTTCCGTAATATTACTCTTTCAGCATGGAAGCTGCACAAATATGAGAGTTGGAGGAGATTCACGATGAAAGCTTTGACTGCCTCCTGCACAACCATGATGGCAGAAGCTTCCCACTGGTAAGGAACACCGTGAGTGCATTTAAAGGAGAAGTCCGGCCAAAATTAATTTTTGATATGTTGTTACTTATGAAAAGTTATACAAATTTCTAATGTACATTAATTATGGGAAATGCACATATACTGCTATTTCCCTTAATTTAGTAGATCAGGAAGTGTTAGAAATATCTCTGAAGAAGTGACGTCACGACCCAGGGTGTAATTCCTATGGAGTGTCCAGCAGGGGGCGCTCTCTATATAGAAGTCTATGGGACTTTATTGTTTCTATGGGTTTCTATGTAATGTAATGTAATGTAATGTAATGTAGTGTACAGTGCTTTATTGAATGAATACATCTATGGAATACTTTGGGGAGCAAGTGTCCTTGCTCCCCAAAGTATTGCATAAATGTATTCATTCAATACATTCAATACACAGTAAGCCCGCCGATCCGCCGCATTTCCGCCGATCCGCCACACGCTGATCCGCCGCATTTCCACCGATCCGGACCATATACATTGAACTACAGCTCCCATCATCTGCTTCTAGTATGAACAGGTGATGGGAGCTGTAGTTGGGTAAGGGATATCACATGCCGCCGGGCGCAGGGGGGAGCCGCTCAGTACACAGGAGCGCTCCCCCCTCCTCCTCCTCCTTCCGGGATAACTTCCGCCTATACCAATGCTGAGTCCCTGCCTTGCCGCCGCTCTCCGCTCACATATACCGGCTCCCGGCACCAGCGCGGACACCAGGATGCATCGGGAGCCGGTATGTATGGGGGTGAGAGCGGAGAGCGGCGGCCAGGCAGGGACTCAGCAGTGCTATAGGCGGAAGTTATCCCGGAAGGAGGAGGAGGAGGGGGGAGCGCTCCTGTGTACTGAGCGGCTCCCCCCTGCGCCCGGCGGCATGTCATATCCATTACCCAACTACAGCTCCCATCACCTGTTCATACTATAAGCAGATGATGGGAGCTGTAGTTCAATGTATATGGTCCGGATCGGCGGAAATGCGGCGGATCAGCGTGTGGCGGATCGGCGGAAATGCGGCGGATCGGCGGGCTTACTGTGTATTGAATGTATTGAATGAATACATTTATGCAATACTTTGGGGAGCAAGGACACTTGCTCCCCAAAGTATTCCATAGATGTATTCATTCAATAAAGCACTGTACACTACATTACATTACATTACATTACATAGAAACCCATAGAAACAATAAAGTCCCATAGACTTCTATATAGAGAGCGCCCCCTGCTGGACACTCCATAGGAATTACACCCTGGGTCGTGACGTCACTTCTTCAGAGATATTTCTAACACTTCCTGATCTACTAAATTAAGGGAAATAGCTCTATATGTGCATTTCCCATAATTAATGTACATTAGAAATTTGTATAACTTTTCATAAGTAACAACATATCAAAAATTAATTTTGGCCGGACTTCTCCTTTAACAGCTGTTTCTCGTTACCATCTGGCAAATGCTGCTCGCCCAATATGTAATTTAGTTGACTCTTGATATTTTCTGATTTCAAGAAGCGCTCTTGCTCTGGAGCAATAGAACCGTCTTCTCCTCTGGGGTGGTATGGAGCACACCTGCTTTTTTACATTTTTTTTAGAGGCACTGAACTCAGATGGTTTATTAAGAACTGCAAACCTTCGTAAAATAATAAAAAAAATGGAACTTATTTATGTATTACGGCAGTCCATGCGCAAATACGTTTGGCCAATAAAATGTCCTCTTTCTGTAATGTTACTCTTCCAGTGTGGAAGCTGCACAAATATGACAGTTGACGGAAATTCACAAGGAAGGTCTCGGCTGCCTCCTGTACAGCCATGATGGCAGAAGCTTCCCACTGGTAAGGAACACCGTGAATTCATTTAACGGCTGTTTCTTGTAGCTATTTGGCAAATGTTGCTCGCCCAATTTGTAATTTTGTTGACTCTTGATATTTTCTGATTTCAAGAAGCGCTCTTGCTCCAAAACATTACAACCGTCTTCTCCTCTGGGGTGGTGTGGAGCACACCTGCTTTATAAAATTTTTTTAAAGGCACTGAACTCCGGTGGTTTAAGAACGGCAAACCCTTGTAAAATAATAAAAAAAGAAACTTCTTTATGTATTTCGGCAGTCCATGCGCAAATACATTTGGCCAATAAAATGTCCTCTTTCTGTAATGTTACTCCTCCAGCATGGAAGCTGCATAAATATGACAGTTCAAGGAGATTCACAAGGAAAGCCTCGGCTGCCTCCTTTGCAGCCATGATAGCAGAAGTTTGCCACTGATAAGGAACACCGTGAGTGCACTTAAGGGTTGTTTCTCATAGCAATCTGGCAAATGCTGCTCGCCCAATTTGTAATTTAGTTGACTCTTGATATTTTCTTATTTCAAGAAGCACTTTTGCTCTGGGGCAATAGAACCATCTTCTCCTCTGGGGTGGTTTGGAGCACTCTTTGTTTCTTCTGTCCTTCATGGTAGGCAGTGTACAAGTTGTGCCACAGGAGCTGAAGTATAAGAGTTGCCACAGGAGCTGAAGTACAGATGACAGTCTCTGGAGCCAGCACACTTGTTTTTATTTTAGACTGGCGAGCTATACCCTTTCCTGTGTGGTCAGTGGCCTGCCGGGCTGTGAGGGGGTCTTTTGGGTACTTATCACAGTTGTCCAGAGTGGGCTTGTGACCCACCTGGACTATCAGCACCGCCACCAACAGAAAGGGGAAATGGCCCAAGGATGTGATATCTGCTTTGTAGGTGCTTGAGCAATAAACACTGAGTCCCATTAGCATAAATAAATCTTCTTTACTGTAGGAATACTTTATACAATAGCTAATAGCAGACTGTAGGCTTGACAAGACAGAATCTGTGCTTAGAACCTTTAGGGCAGTAGAGCTGAGAGCAGCAGAGAGGAGCTTGTACTGATAGTCCAGAACAATGGAAAGAAGTTTGCGCTTCAAATTCAGAGTAGAGGAGTGTGTGCTGAGAGTCCCAACCCAGGATAGAAGTGTGCTCTGCCGTAACTTTAGAAGAGGAAGAAGTAGTAGAATACTGAAGACTTGAAAATAGACATTTACTTGTGCCCGTGTTTTGACCTTTGTCGCTATACCATCTTTTGCACACCAGTGTCGGGTGACCCATCCTATGAGGGTCACACAAGCCCTAGACCTTGTTACCTGAGTTGAGCAGAGTGGGCAATATTTTCTGGTGACACCCGCACTGCGAGATAAAGTACGTAAGCTTCTAGCAACTTTGCTCTATCCAGATCAGTTCTTTTTGCTATCAGGATACTGTCCTGCACTTTTAGACTTGATCTCGGCATGGGTTGGGGTTTCTCTTACTTATCCTCTCCCTTGAGTAGCTCAACACTGCATAGTGTGTAGAAATAGTGTCTTCCATGTGCGTCTGTTCACTGCCACACTTCAGACTACACTGGACACTGACTAAGACTGTGACTCTGGAGTGGGGACCTAGCAAAGGCAGGGCCCAGCTGGACCACAGAAGGGACCAAATTGTTTTGCATCTCCTCAGTTCAACAACCAGACTAAGACTGACTAAGAGTAGGTGTATACTCCCTCTCCCCATGTGACAACTTCCTCCATTAGATGTAATGTCCCCTGTGAGTGGAGAAGAAAGCGTAGAAAGAAAGGAGTTCAGGGATAGGTAGAGAAGAAGAGAAGGTTCTCTTTGGTGTACAGATCACAATAAACAATAACCCTTTGGTTACCTGCAGCTGTGCAAAACATAAGTACAGTTACATACAATAGTGACATCTTGTGGCAAAACTTAGGAACTACTTAATTACCACAGTTACTTGAAGTACAGACTTTTGCGAGGGGTGTAAAGCACTAGTAACACCCATAGTGGGACACCACATACGCCCCATACACTTGAGAAAAGTTGTCCACGGCATAACAAATGGATTAAAAGGCTGGATGGAAAGTTAAGGCACAGCAAGGGTTATTGACAAAATAGGCATATAAAACAAGTGCATAAGTAAAACATTGTTTCTCTTTTGGTTTTAGAGATATTTGGCTATCCCAAATGGGGGGGCATCAGTGGAGACTCTTGAGTACTTCATTGGAATTTTTTCACTGATCTCCTTGAGTTCAGTGATTACTGTTTTGTTGGTTGATTTGTCATTGCCCCAACTAGCCAGAATCCTGCTCCACTCTGACGAGGGGCATATTCCCCAAAACGGCTGTCTGTGGATGAATGCCTGCATTGACAAGCCCTTGTCATTATCACAATACACGCACCTTGAGTTAGACTTTGACAAAAAGGGGCCAACCTGTTGTATTCCTATTTGTGTTCCAATACTCACAACTGAGTGGGACTTAAGGGGCTACCTATAAGGGTGGTGTCGTGCTCTCCCCATCATGGAGGCACCCCGTGGCAACAGGCTAGAGATATCTGGCTATCCCGTGTTTACAGACTCGCAACCGAGGCTCCACGGACTCTTGTTTTGCATATTTAAATTTTTGGGGGCATCAACGGAGACTCTTGATTGAGTACTTTATTGGAATTTTTTCACTGATCTCCTTGAGTTCAGTGATTACTGTGTTTTGTCTTTTGGTTTTAGGCAAGAATAAAATCATCCACAATAAAACCCTGAGTACTGGATGCATCTGTCCATATGCACCCAGACTGGTTCTATGATGCATCAGTCTTTTTCACTGTTGTAAAACAGTAAGGCTTGTTCCTCACAAGAAAGGGAGGAAAAGAAAAGGGGAATCACGGCTAGGCCGGGTACAGGGACTTGAACAAGGGCGTTGCAAACTGGGGACACACAAACAAGAGAGCCAACGTGGCTCAACTGTAGGTCAGCCGAGCGTTTCTTTCTTTAGAGCAGCAGAGAATCCTTTCTTTGAGTGTCAGGGACATTTTTTAGTGCTGCGTCAGTTAGTCTGTGGGCCTGGTGACTCTGGTGGTTGGGCTTTACCATGTTTGACTTGATGTCTATTGTTTACTTGATGTCTATTGGCATTTGCATATGCCATTCTTGATGCCAAATCAGTAGCTCTAATTCGCCAGCACTTTTTGTACTTGTACTATAGAATTCTTTTGTATGAGCATGCGCAAACATTTATTGTTTACACACATCTCCAATGATCTTTATATGGACTGGGGCTACACTACATGGATATGGAGTTGCTGTGGTTATTTTCACATATCTTTTTGAGCCGCATATTTATCCATCTGTATTCTGTAGTTTGCCCATTTGATGCGACTTCCACCTATTTGTTGCAAATAATACAGCTGGTGTTATGGCCGCCCGCTTCCACCGGCCGGCCCACTCCCTCTCCCGTGTCCCAGCCGCCGGCTCCACTCACCCGGTCCGTCACAGCCACTCTCTGGGGTCCCCTCGGGCTGCCGATGTCCCCTCCTCTCTGCCTGCCGGCGCCTGGTCCGCGCGCCGCATCATGACTGCACCTCCGAACCGGCGCGCGCGTCCCTGCCTCTGCTATGTCTTAAAGGGACCGCATCCCAATTATTGGCTATGACCCTTTTCCCTGTCCCAATAAAGGTCTGCCCCTTCCTGTTCCCCTTGCCGGATCTATAGTACTCTTAGCCTATTTGAGAAAGCGTTCCCTGAGTTACTGTGATTTATAGTGTACCAGTCCCTTGCTTACGTTCCTGACTCTGTCCTTGTCTTCCGCCTGCCCTGACCTCTCTGCCTGCCTCTGACTACCTCCCTGCCTTACGTCTTTGTACTTCACCTCTACTCGCCACCTACACAGGCTAGTTGCGCCAGGGGTAGCGACCTGGGGGTCGCCTGCCGCAGCAAGCCCATCCTGCCTTGCGGTGGACTCTGGTGAAGACCAGCGGCCCCTTAGACTCCGCTCCCTGGTGCGGCTTAACTACCATGGCTTATGTGGGCTACGCGGATCCACTGACCCCAGCCATTACAGTTAGATCCGGCCATAGATCCCGGCGAGGTGCCAGATATCCGAGGCCTCACCCGAGTGGTCGCTCAACAGAATCAGCAGATTGCCCAGCAGTCCCAGCAGATGCAGCAACTCTCCGCCATGATGCAGCGGCTTCTTACGGTTCCACAGTCTCCAACCCCAGTCGTGTCTCCACCTCCAGCACAGCCTGCAGCGCCCGCCCTGGGGTCAAATCTTCGCCTGGCGCTTCCCTCTAAGTATGACGGGGATCCCAAGTTGTGCAGAGGTTTTGTGACGCAGTGCACCATGCACATAGAACTCATGGCTAACCAGTTTAATACTGAGCGGTCCAAGGTGGCCTTTATTATCAGCCTTCTCACGGGAAAGCCTTGGCCTGGGCTACTCCATTGTGGGACAGTGATGACCTCGTTACGGCCAACCTCCAAGCCTTTGTGGCCGAATTTCGCAGTGTCTTTGAAGAGCCAGCCCGGGCTTCCTCCGCAGAAACTGCCCTCCTAAACTTGCGCCAAGGGAGATCCTCCGTAGGAGAATATGCAGTTCAGTTTTGTGCCCTGGCAGCGGAGCTTTCAAGAACGGGTTAGCCAGTCATGTCAAGGATTTGTTGTCCAGCCGAGACTTGCCATCCTCCTTGAATTATCTTATTCTTTTGGATACCCGCATTGATGTTCGCTTCTCAGAGAGAGAAGAAGAGGTTCGACAAGAATGTGAATTGGCCCGTCCCCGTCGAACCTTCCGTTTGGCGCCCGCCTTCCAGAAGCCTCCTGCTCCCTTGCCACAACCCTCAGCTGAGCAGCCTATGCAAGTGGACCGAGTTCGCCTATCTCCAGAAGAAAGAACCCGTCGTCGGGAACACAACTTGTGCCTGTACTGTGCCAGTCCCGACCACTTCCGCTTGAGCTGTCCTTAGCGTCCTCAACGTCCGGGAAATGCCCGCACCTAGGTTACGGGGGAGAGGCGGTCCTAGGTGTGTATATTACCTCTCCTCGTTTATCTCTACCAGCTGTGATCACAGTCCCATCGGGTCAGCAGCATCAAGTCTCCACATTCCTGGACTCAGGTTCCGCTGGCAACTTCCTCCATGCTGACTTGGCCCGTAAGTGGCAAATAGCATTGGAACCCCTTGCCAAGGCTCTTAGCATGTCCTCTGTGACCGGAGAATCTCTCTCAGAGACCATTCGCTTCCGCACGGTGCCTGTCATTCTTCAGATAGGGGCACTACATAAGGAAGAAATTTCATTCCTCGTGCTGTCGCATTCTTCTTCTGACATTCTCCTGGGACTCCCGTGGCTACAACAGCATGTGCCTACTCTGGACTGGAAGAAAGGAGAGGTGCTACGTTGGGGATCTGCCTGCTTATCCTGATGTATACAGGTTCCACGTCCCCGTGTCTCTCCTTCCACTCTCTCCACGTCTCTGCCTAGTTTACCTGCAGCCTACCAGGATTTTGCTGACGTCTTTTCCAAGAAACAAGCCGAGACCCTTCCACCGCATCGACCTTTTGATTGCCCCATCGATCTGCTTTCTGGCTCTACTCCCCCTCGGGGTAGGGTATACCCACTGTCTGTCCCTGAGACCCAGGCCATGTCTGAATATATCAAAGAAAATCTGCAGAGGGGCTTCATTCGTAAATCCTCTTCTCCCGCCGGAGCGGGTTTCTTCTTCGTGCAAAAGAAGTACGGCTCTCTAAGACCATGCATTGACTATAGAGGTCTCAACAAGATCACTATAAAAAATAAGTACCCCCTTACTCTGATCTCGGAACTGTTTGACCGCTTCCAAGGGGATCTAATCTTCTCCAAACTCGATTTGCGAGGTGCCTATAATTTAATTCGCATTCGTGAAGGGTATAAATGGAAGACTGCCTTTAATACCCGGGATGGACACTATAAGTACTTGGTCATGCCCTTTGGACTCTGCAATGCTCCAGCAGTTTTTCAAGATTTCGTGAACGAGATCTTTCGGGATCTGCTCTATGCCTGTGTGGTCGTATATTTGGATGACATCCTCATCTTCTCGCCCAACATGGACTCTCATGTCAACCATGTACATTTGGTCCTCCAGCGCCTCCGGGAGAATCACCTTTCATCAGTCTAGCCTCCCATTCCTAGGCTACATAGTCTGTGACAAAGGCCTTCAGATGGACCCTGACAAACTCTCTGCGGTGCTCCAGTGGCCTCGTCCCATCTGGCTGCGTGCCATCCAGCGCTTCCTTGGCTTTGCCAATTATTACCGGCAGTTCATACCACACTACTCCACAGTGGTAGCACCCATTGTGGCACTCACCCGGAAGACTGGCAATCCCAAAGTATGGCCCCCAGAGGCAGAAGAAGCATTGCAACGGCTTAAGGCTGCTTTTGCTTCTGCACCCATACTTTCACGCCCCGATCCTACCAAACCCTTTTCCTTGGAGGTAGACGCATCATCGGTGGGAGCAGGAGCTATCATCACTGAGAAAGATGCGAAGGGAAAAATCCGGACCTGTGGTTTCTTTTCAAAAACCTTTTCGCCAGTGGAGAAGAATTACACCATTGGAGACAGAGAGCTCCTGGCTATCAAACTGGCCCTTGAGGAATGGCGTCACCTGCTGGAAGGAGCTAGACATCCGGTAAACATCTTTACCGATCACAAGAATCTCCTGTATCTCCAGACGGCCCAATGCCTCAACCCTAGGCGAGCTTGGTGGTCTCTTCTTTTCACGTTTTAATTTCTTCATTGACTTCCGCCCTGCAGAGAAGAACATTAAGGCAGATGCCTTATCTCGTGCCTCTGATGTTCTTGGCCAAGATACTACTCCTCGTCACATTGTACTACCCGAGCGTTTGGTTCCTGTGGCTTCCGTGGATCTTCGCTGCCTAACTCCTGGGAAAACTTATGTCCGACCTGCCCTTCGGAGAAGGATCCTTAAATGGGGACATAGTTCCTTATTGGCAGGTCATCCGGGAGTGGACAAATCACTTCGCCTTATCTCTCGTTACTTCTGGTGGCCAACTCTGTTGAGAGATGTTAAAGACTTTGTGTCCTCCTGCGCTTCCTGTGCTCGCAATAAAGCATCACGGCAGAAACCCTCGGGGCTACTCCTTCCATTGTCAGTTACAGAAGCCCCTTGGTTGGATATTGCCATGGACTTTGTCACGGATCTACCCTCCTCTGCAGGCAACTCTGTAATTTGGGTGGTGACCGACCGATTCTCTAAAATGTCCCATTTCATTCCTCTTCCGGGTCTTCCATCTGCTCCCCGGTTGGCTAATCTCTTCTTTCAACATATTTTTCGTCTGCACGGCCTACCCCTCAGCATTACATCTGATCGTGGAACTCAGTTTGTCTCTAAGTTTTGGCGTGCCCTCTGCCACCATCTCCAGGTGAAGGTGAACTTCTCCTCTGCCTACCACCCACAGTCCAACGGGCAAGTCGAAAGGGTGAATCAGGTCCTGGGCGGTTACTTACGCCATTTCGCGTCAGCCCGTCAGGACGACCAGCCTGTTGCCGTGGGCAGAATTTTCATATAATCACTTTGAATCTAGCTCCACAGGAGAATCCCCGTTTTACATTGTGTACGGACATCATCCTCGTCCTCCTCTACCGCTCTCCTCTCCTTCAGATGTCCCTGCTGTCGATGCTCTGGTCCAAGACTTCTCAGCCATCTGGGAGAAAGCTCCTCAATCCTTGTTGCAAGCCTCTGCTCGCATGAAGGCCCAGGCAGACAAAAAGATATCACTTAACCCTGGGGACAAAGTATGGCTCTCTTCCAGGTACATTTGCCTGAAAATACCCAGCTACAAGTTGGGCCCCCGCTTCCTAGGCCCTTTTTTTAGTAACTAAACGTATCAATCCAGTGGCCTACAAACTCCGCTTGCCACCGTCCATGCGGATCCCAAACTCTTCTCACGTTTCTCTGATGAGGCCGTTTGTCCTTAATCGCTATTCACATGGATTGGTTTCTCCAATACCTCAAGTGGACACCACTGACGTCTACATTGTTAAGGACATTCTTGCCACTAAGACCACCCGAGGTAAACGCTACTTCTTGGTCGATTGGGAGGGCTTTGGTCCAGAGGAGAGTTCCTGGGAGCCTGAGAGTAACATCCTGGATAAAGAACTTATTAAATATTTCTTACAGGCCAGAAAGAGGGGGAGCCCAAAGGGGGGTACTGTTATGGCCGCCCGCTTCCACCGGCGGGCCCACTTCCGTGTCCCGGCCCGTCCACTCACCCGGTCCGTCACGACCACTGCCTGCCGGCGCCTGGTCCGCACGCCGCATCGTGACTGCACCTCACCTACACCTTATAGTGTACCAGTCCCTCGCTTTAGTTCCTGACTCTGTCCTTGTCTGCCGCCTGCCCTGACTACCTCCCTGCCTTACGTCTTTGTACTTCGCCTCTACTCGCCACCTGCACAAGCTAGTTGCGCGAGGGGTAGCGACCTGGGGGTCGCCTGCCTTAGCAAGCCCATCCTGCCTTGCGGCGGGCACTGGTGAAGACCAGCGGCCCCTTAGACTCCACTCCCTGGTGCGGCTTAACTACCATCGCTTGTGTGGGCTACGCGGATCCACTGACCCCAGCCGTTACAGTTGGCATATGTGTAGTGGATAGTTTCATACACCGCCATTTTGTTTCAGGTCACAGTAAGTGTTCTCTCGTTTATAGATGTAGACAAGTTAGCCCTTTTGATGTTACTTCCACCTATCGTTTGCACATGTGCAGTGGATATTCCTGAATGCCATAAATGCCACTTTGTTTTAAGTGTCACTGTCGTTTAATTTTTTATTTTTTTGCAGAAATCAATAGTACAGGCGGTTTTAAGAAACTTTGTAATTGGGTTTGTTAGCCGAAAAATGCATTTTTATCATGAAAAAGCAGTTGGAAACTCTCTCTCCCAACCTCCCCCCCCCCGGTCTTCATTGTTCTCAGTGGCGGTCTTTGACACCAAGCACCCCAAGCGATCGCTTGGGGCCCCTAACATCCAGGGGGGCCCCCATGCCCTGTTCTTGTGCCCAAGACCACTGGACAGGGCCGCTGCCCCGCTCGCTGCTGCCATCTGAACTGTAACTATGAGCACTCGTAATGAGCGCTCATAGTTACATGCAGCAGCACTGACAGGGCGGGAGACATTGGCTCCCTTCCTGTCAGTCACTCTTGTGGCCGCAGGAAGTGTTTTCCCTACGGTCTTAAGTGGCCGCTCTGTCCTTGTGGTGCCGGCGTTCCAGTGACATCACTGGAGCATCGGCGCCAGGACAAGGGGAGTGCAGCCTCTTTTGATCGCAGGGAAAACCCTTCCTGCGGCCACAAGAGTGAAGAGAAGAGGAGACGCCCGGATCCAGGTGAGTATAAGTGTTTATTTTATTGTGTTATATACTATATGGGAGGGGGAGCACACAGGGGTCTGTTTAACTGGGGGAGCGCACATCGGGGGTCTATATAAATGGGGGGAGCACACAGGAGGGCTATATAACAGGGGGAGCACACAGGGGGGCCATAGACTACTGGGGCTTTACAGAGGGGTCTATATAATACTGGGGGCAGCACACAGGGGGTCTATATACTACTTGGGGCAGCAGAATGGGGTCTATATACAACTTGGAGAGCACACGGGAGGTCTATATCCAAGTGGGGGAGCACACAGGGGGGCTCTATACTACTGGGGGAGTACACAGGGGTCTATATACTACTGGTGGGGCACACAGGGGTCTATATACTACTGGGGGAACATACAGGGGGTCTATATACTACTTGTGAGGCACACAGGTGGTCTATATATAACTGGGGGAGCACACAGGGGTCTGTATACTACTGGGGCAGCACACAAGGGGTCTATATAATCTGGTGGGGCACACAAGGGGTCTATATACTACTGGGGGAACCACACAGAGGGTTTATATACTACTGGAGAAGCACACAGGGGTCTATATTCAAGTGGTGGAGCACACAGAAGGTCTATATCCAAGTGGGGGAGCACACAGGGGGCCTATATACTAGTGGGGGAGCACACAGGGGGTCTATATACAACTGGGCTAGTACACAGGAGGTCTATATACAGCTGGGCCAGTACACAGGAGGTCTATATACTTCTGGGGGAGCACACGGGGGGCTATTTATAACTGGGGGAACACACAGGGGTCTATATACTACTGGGGGAAGCAAACAAGGGGTATATACTACTGGGGGCAGGACACAAGGGGTATATACTATTGGGGGCAGCACACAAGGAGTATATATTACTGGCGGTAGCGCACAAGGGGTATATACTACTGGGGGCAACACACAGCGGTCTATTATTTTGGAACAGGTGTCGAGGGGGGGGGGGGCCCAGACATAACTTCTCTTGGGGCCCCAGAAATGCCAAGACCGCCCCTGTTTGTTCTCTATGGAGAAAGGAGGGGTGGAGGGAGATGAGGCACCAAAACAAGACAACAAAGAGTTAATTTACAGCTACATCACCCGGCTCTCTACCCACTGACCTCTCGGACATCTGAATATCTGCTTTCACACAAGTGTGGCTGTGTAATCCTTTGTTTTCTGCTCTCTTCTGGCGAATAATCTCCCTCCTCCCCCCTCCCCTCTCCATAGAACAGACAGGGCCCGACTGATGTAAGAGTTGAGATTTCCTGATAATGAGCAGTGAATGAGAGAGAGGAGGGAGGAGGAACCTTGGAAAAGTCTTTTTGAATGCAGATAATGGCATATTTGCCCAAATATAAAGTTTCTTAAAGTCGCCTGTACTATTGATTTCTGCAACACCAACAAAAAATGAAACAACAGTGACACTATAACCTCTTAAGGACGGAGCCCAAAATGGCCTTAAGGACCGGACCAGATTTCAGGAATATTAACGTGTGTCACTTTATCCATTTATAACTTCGGGATGTTTTTACCTAACCGGCTGATTCTGAGATTGTTTTCTCGTGACATGTTATACTTTATATTTCTGGTAAAATTGAGTCGATACTTCCAGCCTATTACTTACAGTGTTCAATTGTTTAAGACAATAGAAAGCTTCAAAGCTTAGCAGCATTTTTCCAAATTTTCACAAGAGTTTCAAAATCTGATTTTTCAAGGGACCATTTCACGTTTGGGCTGGGTTCACACTATGTATATTTGAGGCTGTATTTGTGAGGCTGTATAGCAACCAAAACCAGGAGTGGATTGAAAACACAGAAAGGCTATGTTCACATAATGTTGTAATTGAGTGGATGGCCGTCATTTAATGGCAAATTTTTGCTGTTATTTTAAAACAACGGCTGTTATATTGAAATAATGGCAGTTATTTACCGTTATATGACGGCCATCCACTCAATTTCAACATTGTGTGAACAGAGCCTTTCTGTGTTTTCAATCCACTCCTGGTTTTGGTTGCTATGAGGACCTGACTTGAGGACCAAATACTGCCTGAAGTATACAGTGTGTGAACCCAGCCGTGAAGTGTATTTGAGGGGGCTGTATCTTATGAAGCCCCACAAAGCACCCCATTTCAGAAACTGCACCCCCCAATCTGTTCAAAATCAATTCCAGAAAGTTTTTTTTAACCTTTTAGGTGAGTCACAGAAAAAAAGCTAAGTGTGTGAGAAAATTAAAAATTTCAATTTTCTTTGCGGAAACTATATTGTGATCCAATATGTCTCTTAATAGAAAACCTATTTCCAGATAAATGCACCACAATTTTTATTGCCCCATGTCTGCAGTTTGTAGAAATATATGATATGTGGCCCTATTTGTGCTATATGATGCAACCACAAGCCTCAGATGTAAAGGAGCGCCTAGTGAATTTTGAAGCCTCCTTACAATTGGCCAATTTTCAAAGTACCACTTCTGGTTGGCAGAAGCTCTGGGGTGCCAAACCCTAACAAACACCCATAAAGAGACACCATTTAGGAAACTACACCCCTCGAGGAATGTAACAAGGGGTATAGTGAGCACATGGACCCCACTGGTGACAGACACAATGTGCCGTGAAATTGAAAATTTATTTTTTTTTACACTAAAATTTCTTCTAGCCTTAAATGTTTCAGGTTGACAAGGGGTTAAAAGGAAAAAAAACATAAAACATACAAAATACCTCACATGGGTACATAATGTATCATGCGGGCGCAGAACACGCCTTCAAAAGGAAGGAGCACCATTTGGCTTTTGGAAGCTGGATTTGGCCAGAAAGGAGGGCGGAGGCCATGTCAGGTTTACAAAGCCCCCGTGCTGCCAAAACAGTGGACAGTGGAAACCCCCCACAAGTGATCCCATTATGGAAACTACACCCCTCAAAGAATGTAACAAGAAGTATAGTGAGAATATGGACCCCACTGGTGACAGACTTAAATGTGGAACAATGTGCCGTGAAAATGAAAAATTAAATTTTATACCCTAAAACCTTGGTGTAACTTTGAATTTTTCATGTTCACAAGGGGTTAAAAGAAAAAATAAACCACTAATCATGTAGAGCAATTTCCCCAAATTACAGGAGTACCCCACATGTGGACACAAAGTGCAAAACCGGCGCACGGAAAGCCTCCAAAGGGAAGGAGCGCAATTTGGATTTTGGAAGCTGGATTTGGCCAGAATGGAGGACGAAGGCCATGTCGGGTTCGCAGAGCCCCCGTGCTGCCAAAACAGTGGAAACCCCCCACATGTGACCTTATTATGGAAACCTCACCTCTCAAGGAATGTAACAAGGGGTATATTGGGGGCATATGGACCCCACTGGTGACAGGCACAATGTGCTGTGAAAATGAAAATTTATTTTTTTACACTAAAACATTGGTGTAACTTTGAATTTTTCATGTTCACAAGGGGTTAAAAGAAAAAATAAACTACTAATCATGTAGAGCAATTTCCCTCAATTACAGCAGCACCCCACATATGGACATAGAGTGCAAAGCCGGCGCACGGAAAGCCTCGAATGATGATGACGATGAGGAAGGAAGAAGGAATGAGGGATCTTCCTCTTCTCCCTCACTGGTTGTCTCAGTATCGAAGCCAATCCAGGCGTATACCTCCTCAGCTGAGAACAACTTTAGGGTGCCTTCACACACACCAGATCCGCAGCGGATTTGCAGCAAAATCCGCTGCGGATCCAGTGTCAGTGCATTCCTATGATAATACAGTGGGAAAAAAAAAGTATTTAGTCAGTCACCAATAGTGCAAATTCCACCACTTAAAAAGATGAGAGAGGCGTCTGTAATTGACACCATATGTAGACCTCAACTATGGGAGACGAAATGAGAAAACAAATCCAGAAAATCACATTGTCTGATTTTGTAAGAATTTATTTGCAAATTATGGTGGAAAATAAGTACTTGGTCACCTACAAACAATGAAGATTTCTGGCTCTCACAGACCTGTAACTTCTTCTTTAAGAGTCTCCTCTTTCCTCCACTTATTACCTGTAGTAATGGCACCTGTTTAAACTTGTTATCAGTATAAAAAGACACCTGTGCACACCCTCAAACAGTCAGACTCCAAAGTCCACTATGGTGAAGACCAAAAAGCTGTCAAAG
Organism: Dendropsophus ebraccatus; assembly: GCF_027789765.1. Lineage (NCBI taxonomy): Eukaryota > Metazoa > Chordata > Amphibia > Anura > Hylidae > Dendropsophus > Dendropsophus ebraccatus. Next base: position 11,292,772 of record NC_091458.1, read on the forward strand.
GACACCAGAAACAAAATTGTAGCCCTGCACCAGGCTGGGAAGACTGAATCTGCAATAGGCAACCAGCTTGGAGTGAAGAAATCAACTGTGGGAGCAATAATTAGAAAATGGAAGACATACAAGACCACCGATAATCTCCCTCGATCTGGGGCTCCACGCAAAATCTCACCCCGTGGGGTCAAAATGATCACAAGAGCGGTGAGCAAAAATCCCAGAACCACGCGGGGGGACCTAGTGAATGAACTGCAGAGAGCTGGGACCAATGTAACAAAGCCTACCATCAGTAACACACTATGCCAGTGCCAGGGACTCAGATCCTGCAGTGCCAGACATGTCCCACTGTTTAAGCCAGTACATGTCCGGGCCCGTCTGAAGTTTGCTGGAGAGCATTTGGATGAACCAGAAGAGTATTGGGAGAACGTCCTATGGTCTGATGAAACCAAAGTGGAACTGTTTGGTAGAAACACAACTTGTCGTGTTTGGAGGAAAAAGAATACTGAGTTGCATCCATCAAACACCATACCTACTGTAAAGCATGGGGGTGAAAACATCATGCTTTGGGGCTGTTTCTCTGCAAAGGGGCCAGGACGACTGATCCGGGTACATGAAAGAATGAATGGGGCCATGTATCGTGAGATTTTGAGTGCAAACCTCCTTCCATCAGCAAGGGCATTGAAGATGAAACGTGGCTGGGTGTTTCACCATGACAATGACCCAAAGCACACCGCCAGGGCAACGAAGGAGTGGCTTCGTAAGAAGCATTTCAAGGTCCTGGAGTGGCCTAGCCAGTCTCCAGATCTCAACCCTATAGAAAACCTTTGGAGGGAGTTGAAAGTCCGTGTTGCTAAGCGACAGCCCCAAAACATCACTGCTCTAGAGGAGATCTGCATGGAGGAATGTGCCAACATACCAACAACAGTGTGTACCAACCTTGTGCAGACTTACAGAAAACGTTAGACCTCTGTCATTGCCAACAAAGGATATACTGTATAACAAAGGATTGAGAGAAAATTTTGTTACTGACCAAATACTTATTTTCCACCATAATTTGCAAATAAGCACAAGCCAAACAGACAGAGATCTCCTAGTATTCTCCCATTCTACCTGCAGAGGAATGGAGAGAGGTAAGAGCTTTTTCACACTTGTGTTGCTTGGCGTCCACTTTTTCCGCCGGTGGCGCCTGCGGGGTCTGGGGGGGCCCTTTAGGGTCTGGTCCTGTGACGATGGGGTTGCAGGGCCATTCCGTGGCCCCCCTTCTCTGTTTGCGCACGCTTTGCGGGGATTGTGGTCGGTGACCGGCACAGTGATGTTTTTTGGTTAGGGACTCATGTGTATCAGAAGACCTGCACGTGGTACATGAGGCAATATGGTTTGGCCAAATTATATACTAACTTCTGATGTTGGTTTTAAATGTAGCTGAATAAGCTTTCGTGTCAGCCATGGGTGCGATGTGCAGCCATTTCTGTCTTTTTGGCTTGTGCATATTTTATGTGTTCTGTCCCTTTTTTCATTGTGGCTAGCACTCGTGCTTTTTAAGACCCATGTGATCCAAATTAGCAGGAAGCACCTGTCTACATAAGGGAAGGATCTCCTAGTATTCTCCCATTCTACCTGCAGAGGAATGGAGAGAGGTAAGAGCTTTTTCACACTTGTGTTGCTTGGCGTCCACTTTTTCCGCCGGTGGCGCCTGCGGGGTCTGGGGGGGCCCTTTAGGGTCTGGTCCTGTGACGATGGGGTTGCAGGGCCATTCCGTGGCCCCCCTTCTCTGTTTGCGCACGCTTTGCGGGGATTGTGGTCGGTGACCGGCACAGTGATGTTTTTTGGTTAGGGACTCATGTGTATCAGAAGACCTGCACGTGGTACATGAGGCAATATGGTTTGGCCAAATTATATACTAACTTCTGATGTTGGTTTTAAATGTAGCTGAATAAGCTTTCGTGTCAGCCATGGGTGCGATGTGCAGCCATTTCTGTCTTTTTGGCTTGTGCATATTGTATGTGTTCTGTCCCTTTTTTCATTGTGGCTAGCACTCGTGCTTTTTAAGACCCATGTGATCCAAATTAGCAGGAAGCACCTGTCTACATAAGGGAAGGATCTCCTAGTATTCTCCCATTCTACCTGCAGAGGAATGGAGAGAGGTAAGAGCTTTTTCACACTTGTGTTGCTTGGCGTCCACTTTTTCCGCCGGTGGCGCCTGCGGGGTCTGGGGGGGCCCTTTAGGGTCTGGTCCTGTGACGATGGGGTTGCAGGGCCATTCCGTGGCCCCCCTTCTCTGTTTGCGCACGCTTTGCGGGGATTGTGGTCGGTGACCGGCAAAGTGATGTTTTTTGGTTAGGGACTCATGTGTATCAGAAGACCTGCATGTGGTACATGAGGCAATATGGTTTGGCCAAATTATATACTAACTTCTGATGTTGGTTTTAAATGTAGCTGAATAAGCTTTCGTGTCAGCCATGGGTGCGATGTGCAGCCATTTCTGTCTTTTTGGCTTGTGCATAATTTGCAAATAAATCTTACAAAATCAGACAATGTGATTTTCTGGATTTGTTTTCTCATTTCGTCTCCCATAGTTGAGGTCTACATATGGTGTCAATTACAGACGCCTCTCTCATCTTTTTAAGTGGTGGAACTTGCACTATTGGTGACTGACTAAATACTTTTTTTCCCCAATGTATATACTCGCAGAGGGATTTACATCCCGCTGAGTGTATGCAAGTTAACACCCCACTGTCCGGAGCATACATCACCTGCTCCCCACTCCAGTTTGCTTCGGGGCTCCCAGCGTCTGCTCACCCTGCACAGCCAATCAGTGTACTGCCCTGCCGTAGCCACTGATTGGCTGAGCGGGACGTCCTGCCGAGAACCCCCGGAGCAAGCCTACCTCTTGGCAGGAGAGGAGAGAGAGTAAGAGGAGTGAGGAGAGTGTGGCAGCAGAGAGGGTGTCAGGAGAGGGGTGGCAGGACGGAGGGGAGAGGGTAAGAGGAGAGGGTGGCAGCAGAGAGGGGAGAGGGTGGCAGGATGGAGGGGAGAGGCCCCGCGTACAGGTACGGCATGGGTCCTTAAGTGACAAGATTCCATGCCGTACCCATACGGCATGGGTCCTCAAGAGGTTAAGGTTACAGCATGTGCTCTCTGGTTTTGCCCTTTTGATGCTACTTCCTCCTATTGTTTGCCAGTACTATAGTTTGCACATGTGCAGTAGATAGTTCTACGGTTACAGCATGTGTTCCTGGGTCCAGACTACAGATGCAACCAGGTTGGTGTTAATGTCTAATCATTCACAGTTGTAGTTATTATTGATTCCTACAAAAATAGAATCCCTGTGCATCGCTTCCTACCCCTGACGAAGTTCCGGTTTGTACGTGACGCGTGGGGTATCATGGGTTGCCGTGTGTATGCTCCTCGCGTGTATAACTGTTTTTTTCTGTGCTTATGTTTTAGATTTAAAAAAAGATTGTGTCTGGACAACTTTCTTCTAGGAATGGGATACAGGGGGGCGAGTGATGGATTTTTTACACTTCTTTTTCATCTTCTGGCTTATGCCATCCTGGAGGTAATAGGGTTCATGGATGTGGGAGATCAGGACTCTGTCTAGGAAATTCCTTTGGTTCACAAAAGGGTCTTCTCAACCCATTTGCAGGGGGGTGGGGGGGGGGTGCTCAGGATCTGAAGGTTGGTTTGAGGCTTTTGAATCCCAACTAAATCCCCTTGAGGTTTTGGAACATGGTTTGGCACTGCTTCCAAGGGAATCCGTATGTGAGGGACAATTTAAAGCACAGAAGCTCCTAAGGAATGTTCATGGGAGGAGCGCTGACGCATTATTACAGTATTACATTGACATTTAAATCACATCTATGGCAGTCTGCAGTAATAGATCAGTCATGGCAGACACTAAAGCCTAATATAGGCCCCAGGCTGCAATGGCATTAAATTGGCTCTACATGAACTGGGAGCCGATCCATTCCACTATAGCACCAACAACACACATTTACAGTTTTTAAATGCTACTGTCAGCTTTGACAGCAGCATTTTAACAGTTAATAGGTCAGCATGGAGCAATTGCTACATGTGGGCTATTATTGGCGGCAAAATAGTTGGTGCAGCTCTGGAGTATAATACAGGATGTAACTCAGGATCAGTAATGTAATGTATGTACACAGTGACCTCACCAGCAGAATAGTGAGTGCAGCTCTGGGGTATAATACAGGATGTAACTCAGGATCAGTACAGGGTCAGTAATGTAATGTATGTACACAGTGACCCCACCAGCAGAATAGTGAGTGCAGCTCTGGGGTATAATACAGGATGTAACTCAGGATCAGTAATGTAATGTATGTACACAGTGACCCCACCAGCAGAATAGTGAGTGCAGCTCTGGGGTATAATACAGGATGTAACTCAGGATCTGTAATGTAATGTATGTACACAGTGACCCCACCAGCAGAATAGTGAGTGCAGCTCTGGGCTATAATACAGGATGTAACTCAGGATCAGTAATATATGTACACACTGACCCCACCAGTAGAATAGTGAGTGCAACTCTGGGCTATAATACAGGATGTAACTCAGGATCAGTAATATATGTACACACTGACCCCACCAGCAGAATAGTGAGTGCAGCTCTGGGGTATAATACAGGACTCAAGTCAGGATTAGTGATGACGAATGCTTGCCGTTGGACTCCTGGTGGCTGGAGAAGTTAGATGTAGCCCTAAGGGCCCTTTTACACAGAAAGATTATCTGACAGATTATCTGCCAAAGATTTGAAGCCAAAACCAGGAATGGATTTGAAAAGAGGAGAAATCTCAGGCTTTCCTTTATTACCTGCTCTCTTCTTATAGTCCATTCTTGGCTTTGGCTTTAAATCTTTGGCAGATAATCTGTCAGATAATCTTTCCGTGTAAAAGGGCCCTTAGGCTGCCAGGAAAACATAGACACAGCCTATGTCTGTATATAAACCAAACATTCGGCAAGTACATTTATCACTATTCAAGTTCAGTACAGGGTAAGTCATTCATTGGATAACTTTGTCTTGTATTTTTATTCCCTTTCCCAATAATAGTTGCTTCACTTTAGATTTTATTGCCCTCATCTTTAAACCATAAATGACAGGATTGAGGATGGGTGGAACCACCAGAAACTGCAGGGACATAAAGACTCTGAGCTCAGATGGTAGATTGGTTGGAGGAAAGCGATATAAAAGGATCTCGAACAGCACATCAATAAGGAAGTTCACTATGGTGATGAGATGTGGAGTACAGGTCTGCAGAGCCTTCTCCTTAGTGTCCTTGGAGGATTTCATACAGACCATGATAATCTTGAAATACGAATAAGCTATCAGTAAGGCTGTTAGTACAAGCATGGCCGCAGTGGCAAAAAGTCCATAGACATTGTTGACCGATGTGTCTACGCAGGAGAGTCTCACCACTGACCAGTTGTCACAGTACATCTTCACGATATTGGTGCCACATAGTGGAAGTCTAGCTGTTAGTATAATAAGAATGGAAATCAATGTGCTCGGATATAACCAGGCTGCTAGGAGCAGCTTAAAGACTGTGGACAATGTCATTATCATGTTATACTGCAGAGGATTGCAGATACTCACATAGCGGTCATAGGCCATGGAGGTCAAAATAGTCATCTCACATGCCCCATAGGTGTGGATACCAAATATCTGGACCAGGCAAGAAATATAGGAAATGGATGGATTCTTCTGAAGCAGATTTATTAATATGTTAAGGAAGAAGGCGCTGCTGCCATAGAGTCCATTCATACACAGTGCAGATATGAAGATGTACATGGGCTCCTGAAGACTCTTGTGATGCCACACTGTACCAATCACCACACCATTGAGAAATATAATCAGTATATAGCCCATTAAAGCAAGGACCCAGTAAAAATATTTTACTGGAGTTAATTCTCCAAAGTTGAGTGTCAACACAGAAGGTGAGAATGTGATATTTTCCAGCAGCAGCATCTAAAATAATTATTTAGTTAGAATAACTTGTTGAAAGTTTGTTCCCTGACTTTTTGATGATAGCCTACCATCATCTATCTCTCCATTTCATTTACCACTAACAGCCTGCAAATGTGTCCACCCTCACCCTGTCATTAGATAAGTTAAGGAAAAAAATGTTTTCATGACACACTTTCACCACAATATCCCGACATGTCCCTAAAGGGGAGATCACCAATATTATCACTATGTCTATGATACAGTGTTTTTCAGTTAGGGAGAGAAGGCCATGACCTTAAGTTACTGTGAAAGGCTGGTAATCTCATGAGAGCCATCAACACAGGGTATAAAAACTTTCACGTTCATCATCCTGTCTTAATCCCAATGAAGGTAGAAAAGAACCCGAGAGTAGATGTATCTATTTTTCCTAACTCCTTCCTGACTCCACATGGCAGTCATGTAATCTTCATCTCTATAAGAAGTACAATACTAGATTTTCATCTTTAATGATAGGGCCATATTTTTTGTGAACATATTAGCATATCAATAAGACCACCCTAAGATAACAAACCCTGACAGTTCGAGAGCTCACCTTTGACCCCATCTCTTCTCTATCCTCCATACCTACACAGCAGAATAAGAGACTTACTGTTATAGCAGCAGAATGTATAGTTCTCCTTTGTTCCTGGAGCGCTTCTGTCCTCCGTCCTTTTATACTGTATTCTGAGGAGCATCTGCTGCTTTCTACATCTCTGAGGATTCGTGTCTTCAGGGGGTTCAATAGTTATTGTATATAGACAGCTTATATCTCACCTCTAGAATAGGAAGTGACCTTACTCGTGTACTGGGGACCTGCCAGGCTCAGTATGGGGGAAGAGGGGTGGGGATGTTACGCTGCAGAGTTAGGTGCCACTGCGATTGGGGGGAGGGGGGAGTTCTCACTCCGAAGTTGAAAGTGGAGTACCTTGAAGGTGAAGGCAGTCCCCCTTACCGCACGGGTCCCGTAGCAGTTGAGTCGTCTACCTACATGGTATCTACTGATGTAGACTTGTTTTACTAGTCTGAGCTATGGCTAGGGCAAGATATGCATTACAGTTCCTGGACCTCCAGTAGTGCCCATTTTCTTGCCTCTCAGTAATAGTAGCCCCTTTGTTCCCCTCTTCTATTATAATGTATAATAAGCCTCCTTTGTGCCCTTACTCAGCAATAGTCACTTGTTATATAATAATGGCCGCATTTTTTTCGCCTGAATGCCCCTTTAAAGGATCATCATGCAGGGCATTGCTGTGATATGTTTACATTTCTTGGTGTTATTATAGTTTATGAAGATGCGCCCTCAGCTATTATTAATGTTCTAGAACTTAATAATAATGTGCGGCTCTAGTTCTGTCTAAATGTGGCTACTATCAGGGCATTGCTAGGCTTCAATGTCCTGGGCCCAGGCCCCAAAGGAATAAATGCTAGCCCCGAAAGTTTTTGTCACTGTTGTCCTATGTGTCTGTGTCCTTATAAGAGTGCAGCCACAGCTGACAGGAGGCACAGAGCAGGGAGCCATCAGCTGACAGGGGGCACAGAGCAGGGAGCCATTAGCTGACAGGGGGCACAGAGCAGGGAGCCATTAGCTGACAGGGGGCACAGAGCAGGGAGCCATCAGCTGACAGGAGGCACAGAGCAGGGAGCCATCAGCTGACAGGGGGCACAGAGCAGGGAGCCATTAGCTGACAGGGGGCACAGAGCAGAAAGCCATCAGCTGACAGGAGGCACAGAGCAGGGAGCCATCAGCTGACAGGAGGCACAGAGCAGGGAGCCATCAGCTGACAGGAGGCACAGAGCAGGGAGCCATCAGCTGACGGGGCACAGAGCAAGGAGCCATCAGCTAACATGGGGGCACAGAGTAGGGAGCCATCAGCCGGCAGGAGATACCGAGCAGGAAGTGACCAGCTCACAGGAACCACAAAGCAGGGAGCCATCAGCTGACAGGAGCCACATAGCAGAGAGCCATTAGCTGACAGGTGGCACAGAGCAGGAGGCCATCAGCTGACAGGGGGCACATAGCATGGAGCCATCAGCTGACAGGAGCCACAGAGCAGGAAGCATCTCTGGACAACTATCAGGGCAAAAAGAAAGATATTTACAGCGTGGGGGAACAGAAGGGGATCTTTACTGTGTGGGTATCAAATAAGGGGAACTATTCATGTTAGGGGCACTAAGGATGAGGTATTATATAGGGGTGAGGAGGGTGCAGGAAAAGTTCGAAGCTTAAAATATTTGTCCAATACATACTGCGGGGACAAGTAAGCCATGACTACCAGAAGTCTTCATGACGGCCTGGAGTGAATAGAGAAGAAAAGTAAACAACTCTGCTGAGAGAAGATGTTACCTCTGAGTCACTGGGTGTAACTGCACCCTGATTACTATACTGTCTCTATGTTGGTTTAATTCTGGACTCTGTACAGTGGTTTTTATTCAGTTGAAGTACTGTGGTGGTATTTTTCAGTCATAGTCGGGGTTTGGCGCTATTATTTTTCCCTTGTGTGTTAACCCCTTGCCTCCGCAGCCTGTTTTGGCCTTAATGACCAGGCTCATTTTTCAAAATCTGACCTGTCTCACTTTATGCGCTTATAGCTCAGTGATGCTTTAACGTATGCTAGCGATTCTGAGATTGTTTTTTCGTCACATATGGCACTTTATATTAGTGGCAAAATTTGGTCATTACTTTGTGTGTTTTTTGTGAAAAACATCAAAATATCATGAAAAATTTGAAAATTTAGCATTTTATGAACTTATGAAATTCTCTGCTTCTAAAAAAGGAAGTCATAGCACATAAATTAGTTACTAAATCACATTACCAATATGTCCTCTTTATTCTGGCATAATTTGGGAAACATATTTTACTTTTTTAGGCTGTTATGGGGCTTAGAAATCTATTAGCAAATTATCACATTTTCATAAAATTTCCAAAACTGATTTTTTTAGGGACCAGTTCTTTTTTTAAGTGGGTTTAGGAGGCTTGTATACTGGAAACCCCCATAAGTGACCCCATTTTGGAAACTAAACACCTTAAAGAATTAATCTAGGGGTATAATGAGCATTTTAACCCTACAGGGGCTGGAGGAAAGTATTCACAATTAGGCCTTAAAAAAATCGAAAATTTTAATTTTCCAATAATATATATGTTTAGATTAAAGTTTCTCCTTTCCAAAAGGAACATGAGAGAATCTGCACCCCAAAATTTGTAACGCAGGTTCTCTTGAGTACAACGGTACCCCATATGTGGGCGTAAACCACTGTATGGGCACACAGCCGGGCTCAGAGGGGAAGGAGCGCCAATTAGCTTTTTTAAAAAGTTTGAGCGCCAGGTGCGTTTGCAGTGCCCCTGTAGTGTCAGCAGAATAGAATCCCCCCAAAAGTCACTCCATTTTCGAAAGTACACCCCTCAAAGAATTCATCTTGGGGTAGGATGAGCATTTTGACCCCACATGCATTAGAGGAAAGTATTCAAAATTAGACAGTAAAAATGAAAAACACGAATTTTTCCAATAATATGTTCGTTTAGTTTGAAATTTCTCAATTTCACAAGGAAAAAGAGAAAAAAAGTACCCCAAAAATTGTAATGCAGGTTCTCCTGAATACAACGGTACCCCATATGTGGGCATAAACCACTGTATGGGCACACAGCGGGGCTCAGAAGGGAAGGAGCGCCAATTAGCATTTTCAGTGCAGATTTTGCTGAAGAAGTTTCTGAGCGCCAGGTGCGTTTGCAGCGCCCCTGTAGTGTCCGTAGAAAAGAACCCCCCCAAAAGTCACCCCATTTTGGAAAGTGCACCCCTCAAAGAATTCATCTTGGGGTGTGGTGACCATTTTGACCCCACAGGTATTAGAGCAAAGTATTTAAAATTAGACAGTAAAAATGAAAAACTCGAATTTTTCCAATAATATGTTCGTTTAGTTTAAAATTTCTCAATTTCACAAGGAACATGAGAGAATCCGCACCCCAAAATTTGTAACGCAGGTTCTCCTGAGTACAACGGTACCCGATATTGGGGCATAAACCACTGTATGGGCACACAGGAGGGCTCAGAAGGAAGGGAGCGCCAATTAGCATTTTCAGTTCAGATTTTGCTGAAGAAGTTTCTGAGCGCCAGGTGCGTTTGCAGAGACCCTGTAGTGTCCATAGAAACCCCCCCCCCCCCAAAAGTCACCCCATTTTGGAAAGTGCACCCCTCAAAGAATTCATCTTGCGGTATGGTGACCATTTTGACCCCACAGGTATTAGAGGAAAGTATTCAACATAAGACAGTAAAATTGAAAAACTTGAATTTTTCCAATAATATGTTTGTTTAGTTTGAAATTTCTCAATTTCACGAGGAACAGGGGAGAAGCTGCATGCCCAAATCTGTAACGCAGGTTCCCCTGAGTAGAACGGTACCCCATATGTGGGCATAAACCACTGTATGGGCACCCAGCCGGGCTCAGAAGGGAAGGAGCGCCAATTAGCATTTTCAGTGCAGATTTTTCCGAAGAAGTTTCTGAGCGCCAGGTGCGTTTGCAGTGCCCCTGTAGTGTCAGCAGAAGAGAACCCCCCAAAAGTCACCCCATTTAGGAAAGTACACCCCTCAAAGAATTCATCTTGGGGTGCAGTGAGCGGTTTGACCCCACAGGTATTAGAGGAAAGTATTCAAAATAAGACAGTAAAAATGAAAAACTCGAATTTTTCCAATATATGTTCGTTTAGTTTAAAATTTCTCAATTTCACGAGGAATGGGAGAAAAAAATGTACCCCAAAATCTGTAACGCAGGTTCTCCTGAGTACAACGGTACCCCATATGTGGGCATAAACCACTGTATGGGCACACAGCAGGGCTCAGAAGGAAGGGAGCGCCAATTTGCTGGAGCAAAACCGCAGCTAGTAATGGTTATTAGAATAGCGCAGTTACTAAAATACAATAAAAAAATGAGATTACAGGTAATGTGGGGTGGTCACGGATAATCTGGGGTGGTTACGGGCAACCTGCGGTGGTAACGGGCAACGTGGGGTGGTAACGGGCAACGTGGGGTGGTTACGAATAAACTGAAGTGCTTATAGGTAATCTGGGATGGGAACCTGTAACGTGCGGTGGTCGGGGGCAACGTGCGGTGGTCGGAGGCAACGTGCGGTGGTCGGAGGCAACGTGCGGTGGTCGGGGGCAACGTGCGGTGGTCGGGGGCAACGTGCGGTGGTCGGGGGCAACGTGCGGTGGTCGGGGGCAACGTGCGGTGGTCGGGGGCAACGTGCGGTGGTCAGAGGCAACGTGCGGTGGTTAGAGGCAATCTGGGGGGAATTACATGTGATTAGGGGCAACATGGGGTGGTTACAGACAATCTGTGGTGGTTACGGGCAACCTGGGGGGGTTACAGACAATCTGTGGTGGTTATGGGCAACCTGGGGGGGTTACAGACAATCTGGGGTGGTTACGGATAAACTGAAGTGCTTATAGGTAATCAGGGGTGGGTACATGTAATTTTGGGTGGTTACGGCAATCTGGTGTGGTTACGGGCAATCTGGAGGGGGTCACTGGCAACGTGTGTGAGTTAGAGGCAACGTGCAGTGGTTACGTGCAATATGGGGGGGTTACGGGCAATCGGGGCTGATTACGGACCATCTGGAGGGGCTCACTGGCAATTTGGGGTGGTTACAGGCAACGTGCGGTGGTTATGGGCAACGTGCGGTGGTTATGGGCAATGTGTGGTGGTTATAGGCAACGTGCGGTGGTTATGGGCAACGTGCGGTGGTTATGGGCAACGTGCGGTGGTTATGGGCAACGTGTGGTGGTTAGTGGCAACGTGCGGTGGTTATGGGCAACGTGCGGTGGTTATAGGCAATGTTCGGTGGTTATGGGCAACGTGCGGTGGTTATGGGCAATGTGTGGTGGTTATAGGCAACGTGCGGTGGTTATGGGCAACGTGCGGTGGTTAGTGGCAACGTGCAGTGGTTATGGGCAACGTGCGGTGGTTAGTGGCGACGTGCGGTGGTTAGTGGCAACGTGCGGTGGTTATGGGCAGCGTGCGGTGGTTATGGGCAACGTGCGGTGGTTAGTGGCAACGTGCGGTGGTTATGGGCAACGTGCGGTGGTTAGTGGCAACGTGCAGTGGTTATGGGCAACGTGCGGTGGTTAGTGGCAACGTGCGGTGGTTATGGGCAGCGTGCGGTGGTTATGGGCAACATGTGGTGGTTAGTGGCAACGTGCAGTGGTTATGGGCAACGTGCGGTGGTTAGTGGCAACGTGCGGTGGTTATGGGCAGCGTGCGGTGGTTATGGGCAACGTGTGGTGGTTAGTGGCAACGTGCGGTGGTTATGGGCAATGTGCGGTGATTACGTGCAATCTGGGGCGGATACGGGCAATCTGGGGCAGATATGGGCAACCTGCGGTGGTTACGGGTACTTTGGGGGGGCTAGGGGTAATCTGGGAGTAAAGTGCAATTATTACTATAATAAAAAGTGTGTGTTTTATTTTTTTGTATGTTTTTCACTTTTTGTACTTTATACATTAATTATCACTGTATTACTATGATTACTGTGATATTTTCTATCACAGTAATCATAGTTCAGTGACAGAGACCAAATTGGTCTCTGTCACTTTAAATTTTCTGAGATAACTGATTCTGGAGCGCATGCGCACTTCAGAATCAGCCTGGACGTCGAGGAGGACGGAGCTCCGTGGATCAGGTAACGTATGTGGGGAAGGGGGGGTGACTGGGGGACGGGGGGTGACTGGGGGGGTGGGGGGGCGACTTGGGGGGGGGGCACGGTGACACTTTTTATCCCCTGTCACCAATGATTTATGGTGACAGGGGATAAAAAGTGCTGGCAGCACTGGGAACAGGCGATCGGCGGTATATAGTATATACCGCCGATCGCCTGCTCCGGGACCACACGGGGGGGTCCCCGATCACTGCCCCATGCTCTCCGCTACCTCCGGTGGCGGAGAGCATGGGGCTTTGATCACTAATTAATTTCCATCCCTGCAAACAAACATCGTTTGTTCGCAGGGATGGGGGCGGCCATCTTGGATCTGATGGCCCCCCGGGGAGGGTGATCGGGGGGCTGATCTGGGGTCTGAGGGGACATTTTTCATCTCCCCCCACCGTGGATTCACGGTGGGGGGAGATGAAAACTATCGGCGGCGCCGGTAATGCCCGGTATCGGCGGATCGCCGCTAAAACGGTAGTAGCGGCGATCCGCCGGTATCGGAGGACGAGGGGAGGGGGCCGGGGGACACAGACTGAGTGGCGGTGGGGGGAGGCAGCGTTCTGCAGCCTCCCCCCGCCGCCCGATCGGCGGGGGACACTGAATCTCCCCATAGACGCTGCGGTCGCATTGACCGCGGCGTTTATGGGGTTAACTGCCCGGGGGGGAGCGCGGCTCCCCTCCGGGCAGTGGCAGCAGAAGGAGGCTGTGTGACACAGCCTCCTCCTGCTGCCCGATCGCATCTAGGGACAGAGGGGGGAGGCAGGGAAAGCATGACGTCCAGTGACGTTCTGCCACTGCTTTTCATGACGTCCCTGGACGTCATATTGGGGGAAGGGGTTAATATTGGGGATGATATTTAATCACTGTGGGGTGGTAATTTGCGGTCATTGTGTGGCATTATTATTTGGTGTTTTGGTTTTTATTGATCCCAGTATAGTGGCAGTAGCAGTTCAGTAGCAGTATGATGATATGTATATGTATTGTGGTATTTGTTCTTTGTATAGTGGTATGATTTGGTAACTGTATTATTATCATATAGAAGTATACTGCTATATACTGAACATTATCTTACTTACTTTCTCACTCTGATTTTTTTTTTTCAGTTTTAGTTTTCCTGCCGGTGCAGGAGATTCCTATTTCACCTGTGCCGATATGTTGGTAAACTTATTTTTAAGCCTTTCAGACTTCTGATATCCTGTATGTGGCATTAAAATGTGTTAGATAAACATACTGTTGTGTGATGAACCTATTATTGAGTGTGATGCAACTCAGAAGGCCCGTGCCGTGGATGTTTTAAGACCTTAGGAACGCCCCTGGCCACGATAATATTTGGATGCTCTGCAGATTGTAAAACACTGTATATGCTTACTGTACAGAATGGTGGCTGCAGCCTCCATATTTAACACTAGGTGGTGTTGCAGTATCCTAAATAGCAGTAAAAAAGAAAATCCAGATTTTCCTCTCACAAGGAGCGTGCACACCTTAACATAAGCCTATTTAAAGCTAAAACACGTGATACAGGGTGTTTATAATATTATTGTAACTTTCATACAATTTCACTATTCAGTTTTGTCTAGCCATCGCACACTAATCTTTATTGTCTTTGAAGCTAGCTGTATCTCCAAGGCGTCCGTTCATTCACTCATTGTGGGAATGCCCCTAGACATGTAGTTTACAAGGAACACTTGTTCTGACGCAGAGACTTCAAGCAGATTCTGCCGCATGGCCTCCACTTGCAGTTATGCCAGTCCCATAAACGTAATGATATTCGGCATGTCAATTCTTGGGTGCACTGCGCAGGGGGGAACTTCAAGCGGAATCCGCTTAAAGTCTCCGCACGTATTCTGTAGTGTGCACATACCCTTACCCTTTACAGTGCTCTCCGCTGCCACCTCTGTCCATGTCAGGAACTGTCCAGAGCAGCAGCAAATCCCCATAGAAAACCTCTCCTGCTATGGACAGAGGTGACAGCAAAGAGCACTGTGTCAGACTGGAGAGAATACACAACTTCCAGCAGGACATACAGCAGCTGATAAGTATTGGAAGACTGGAGATTTTTTTTTTAAATAGAAGTAAATTACAAATCTGTATAACTTTCTGACACCAGATGATGTGAAAGAAAAAAGGTTTTGACAGTTAATGATAACAACTAAGGGGGGCATTTATTAAGTCCAGCGTTTTTTACGCCGGACTTAAAAATGCCCCCCCATCTCCGGCGCTACGGAGATTAATGTAGAGACGGACTGCCTCTACATAAATCCCGTGCGCGGCGGTGCGCACCGCCGAAAACCTACGCCAGCTGAGGCGTATATTTGGGCGGAACGGATGGTAAATCGCGCGCACTCTGAGTCCGCCCCCTACACGCCCTCCTGGCGTACTCGGCGGAAAGTGCCGATTTGCTAATATTTTATACGCAAATCGGCCATTTGCGAATAAAAAAATACGCAAATCAGCACTTTCCGCCGAAAATCATCCCTTCGCCGGATGATACATGCCACCCTAAGAGTACATTGTATGTATCACAGCCATGGGACCCATGGCTATTGGGAAGCTAGTTAGTCTCTGGGCTAAAAAGTTGTGATTGGTGGATAGATCCCGATCTAAGAGCTAGATGGGTATTTGGTGGCATTTTATGCCCATTCAGTAGTAATACCCATATTACCATTAATACCCACTATTATTTGTTGCCCTTCAGCTACAAATTACCCCCCCCCACACACACACACACACACCCACAAAACCCACTGTGTGCTACCAGAATGCCCCTGTGAGACCCTGACGACAGCCAGAATGCCATCACTGTGCCTAAGCTAGCTATACTACCCTAATGGCATCCGCAACAATGCCAATGCCCCCTATGCCATGTATACTGCAATGGTTCTGTGATATCATCAATGCCCCAAAGACAGCCCTATACCCCAATGCCAGTCATAATGCCCCTAAAGCTTGTTATCCCAATCATATTGCCGCCCCATCAAACCTAACAATTACAGTACCCTGATGGCAGCCATAATGCCACCACTGTGCCTAAGCTAGTTACAATGCCCGATGGCAGCCATAATGCTGTCAATGCCCTCTAAGCCAGCTGCATTGCCTCCATGATGCCCCAATGCCCTCAAAAGTTGTTAATTCCAATCAAAATAGCCATATGTCACACATAAAGGACCCAAGGTAACCAGATTAGCCCCCGTGCCAGCTACAATGCCCACTTTGCCAACATACCATGAAGGGGAGATTAATGGCTGTCTCATAGTAAGATTCTCTGTTGCCCATAGAAACCAAGCACAGCTCCCATAGCAACCAATCACAGCTCAGCTTTCATTTTACCAGAGCAATGAGAAAAGAGTTGAGATCTGATTGGTTGCTATGGGAGCTATCATTGGTTGCTATGGACAGAAAGAATCTCACTATAAGGGTGCCCTCACACATACCGTGTCGCTGCGTATTTATCACACAAAACTTGCACGAAACTCGCATGAAACTCACACGAAAGTAGCTGTGTTTTTTGTGGTGTTAAACTCTCCTGTGACAATCAAAACTCGCATGTAAAAATTGCACCAAACACGCAGCGAGAATACACATACATTGGGGGACATTTATTAAAAAATGCTACGGAGATTTATGTAGAGGCGGACTGCCTCTACATAAATCCCGTGCGCGCCGGTGCGCACCGCCGAAAACCTACGCCAGCTGAGGACTGGAGTAGGTTTTCGGCGTATCTTTTGGCGGAACAGATGGTAAATCGCGCGGACTCTGAGTCTGCGCCCTCCGTTCCGCCCCCTACACACCCCCTAGGGGTCCCGCCCCACTGGCGTACCCGGCGGAAAGTGATGATTTGCGAATATTTTATTCGCAAATCGTCTATTTGCGAATAAAAAAATTCGCAAATCGGCACTTTCCGACGAAAATCATCCGTACGCCGGATGATACATGTCACCCATTGACTTTATAGCAATCAGTATCACTGTGGATTTATGTGGGAGAAACTCGCAGCGATAAATACGCAACGATAAGGTACGTGTGAAGGCACCCTAAGACAGCACCATAAATCTTTCCCAACACTTCTAAACATGCTATTCTTACCTGGTCTTTGCTCACCCAGTGTCGTCCTATGGCATCTCTGGGTCCAATGCTGAATGATGCCGCCTACACTTTTCCGAGACGGACTCTTGCTGTCCGTGGCTCTGGCTTATCTGAGTCCTTGATTGGCTGAGCGGGCTGTCGCTCCCAAGAGGAGTCTGTCTCAGAAGTGTAGGTGGGATCGTTCATTGGAGAAGCCGGAGATGGTGTAAGAGGACACCGGTGGAACGCAGAATGGTCAGAAGTTTAAAATACCCAGAATGCCCCGTTAAAGTGTTACTGTCTTTGGGCCCTTGCACATTAGGGAAATTGTGCAGATAAGCTCCAGCGGATTCCGTACGCGCTCCTGCTTGAACATCTGGCCGTCCCATAGGCTCCATTCTATGGTCCGGTGGACGCCATCTGTCCAAAGAATTCACATGTCAATTATTTTTTGGGCAGGTGGCGGAATCTACCTGAATAGAATGGAGCCTATGGGATGTTGGGATGGCCAGATGTTTAAGCGGGAGCGTGTACAAAATCCACCGGAGCTTATCCGCACGATTTCCGTAGTGTACAAGGGCCCTTTTGGACTAAGTTCCCCCCTGAGTGCTGGAGTGCTGATCATGCATGACTGTGTGGACGTCACTGATCAGCCCTGGTCACAACCCCTCCGAACATTGCATTATCCATGTTCCAACTGCGCTGGATTATACAATGCTCCACTGAGAGGCGCCATTGTCATCAGATGACTCATTGTCTTTTGGTTCATCTGGTTGTCTTGTCTAGAGATGAGTAGATTTCCTAAATTAGTTTTGGATCCAATTCTGTAAATCCGAATTACATTAGATTTTTTTTTTTATTTAATTTAGACCAAACCATCTCTGGTCGCTTATTATAATATTCTCCTGATATATTAGGGGCAGGAATCAGACACTTTCAGGAGGAAAACACTTATTTGAATATTACTATTATTATTTTAATAATATAATGATTATATTGTTGTTTTTGTTGTTCTTCTTCTTCTTAGTAGTATTGTCATTCAGATTATGATATCATTATTATAACATTTTACTATGTTTTTTATATGACTATGATGATGGTGATTATTATTATTAGTAGTAGTAATAGTTGTAGTAGTATTCATATTATGATAATGTTATTATTATTATTATTATTATTATTATTATTAGTAGTAGTAGTAGTAGTAATATTAGTAGTAGTATTCATATTATGATGATAATGATGATGATGATGATTATTATTATTATTATTATTATTAATACTAATAATATTAATAATAATAATAATAAAAACATCACATCATAATTTGAATATGATACTATTATTAAATTTTAGTATTGTATTTTATATGATGATTGTGATTATTATAGCTATTATGATGATTATGGTGATAATTATTGTTATTGTTATTATAATTAGTTGTAGTAGTATTCATATTATAATTGTGATGTGATAACTATTATTGTTATTAATATTATTATTATTATTAGTAGTAGTAGTAGTAGTAGTGTTATTGTTATTCAAATTACATTGGTGATTATTATAATATTAGCATTGTTCATATTATGTTTATTGATGTTATTAATATTATGATGGTGGTAATGATATATATATATATATATATATATATATATATATATATATATAATTATATATATTAGTTTTTAATATTTTTTTTTATTTTTTCATTTCTTTTATAAGTTTCTTTTTATTATTTTTTTCTTTATATTTTACAAGTGAGAAGACATCAGCCATGTATTGTGTATTTATCCCATTAGATATCATTTATGTTCATTATCTTTATGTTTCCGTCGGGGGATTCTCCTTAATGCTGCTCTCTGAGGGCCGGTGACCTTTTTCTGCTGCAATAGAGATGAGAACATTTAGGAGTGACAGAGGTTAATGAGTCTTTATTGTACAGACACCTCCAGAGAGTCCATTACAAGGTTTACATGTATCTTCTATCTACTGTGTAACCTTCCTCCCCGGAGAGAGCGGCAGGTGGCTGAACCTACAGAGTACAACAAGGACTCAAACAATAACTACTACTCATCATAAACTGAACTTTATACCAAACTTTACCACCTCTGTAGAATGTGAATATACAGTCCAATATACATATACCAGGATGTGTTCACATGTGACCTCTTGCCCAGGGCCATATATGAATATATACTGTTATATAGGACATATAGATACATTAACCTTTCTCAATCACTTATGCATCCTAAATTGTTAGATTAGTTATAACCCTATATGTGATATGTTATTAGCATCACAATGTTGAAGACATAGACACATAGATGTAGCAGCAGATGACATGACTGATGGCTTGGTACTATGCTTCTATACGGCACTACACTAACAGAGCAGTTCTCCATGTAGAGGAGCAGAGATTCCTTTACCACTCTCCCTGCTCCTGTACAGTACTATAAATGGCCACTCTCTAGATTTGTCGCTGCTCTTACATCCAGACCAGAGAGTGTACTATACACGATTGTCCAGATCACATCTGCCCGGTGCCTAGAGGCCGCCTGTCCAATGTTAAGCATGTAGTAATGGGCAGTGATACACAAACTGTATGCACCGCCATTTAGGCCAACAGGTGTACATTAGTGGCACTAGTGCATACATTATATGTATCTCCACTTACTTTACAAAAGCTGGGACAGCCGCAAGGTCACATGAATGTAAAGCACCAGGTCATGAGCACCATCAGGTCCCATGAATGTAAAGCACCAGGCCATGAGCACCACCAGGTCCCATGAAAGTAAAGCACTGGGTCCCATGAATGTAAAGCACCAGGTCATGAACACCACCAGGTCCCATGAATGCAAAGCACCAGGTCATGAGCACCACCAGGTCCCATTAATGTAAAGCACCAGGTCATGAGCACCACCAGGTCCCATGAAAGTAAAGCACCGGGTCCCATGAATGTAAAGCACCAGGTCATAAGCATCGAGTCCCATGAATGTAAAGCACCAGGTCATGAGCCCAAGGTCCCATGAATGTAAAGCACAAGGTCATAAGCACCAGGTCCATGAATGTAAAGCACCAGGTCATAAGCATCGAGTCCCATGAATGTAAAGCACCAGGTCATGAGCCCAAGGTCCCATGAATGTAAAGCACCAGGTCATAAGCATCGAGTCCCATGAATGTAAAGCACCAGGTCATGAGCCCAAGGTCCCATGAATGTAAAGCACCAGGTCCCATGAGCAGGACTATACATATATTACGCACAATTGTCTGGGTCACATTTGCGCTGACCGGTGTTCATGATGGGGGCCACCATATCTATAGCTTCTGCTTCTCCAACCTTTTACAGTAGGCCATTCCATAGTGTGACCCAGATAACTGTAAAGAACCTTTTTATTTCTCCTCATACATCTTACAATTGTAATGCTTTTGCAGCTGCTGCCTGACATTGAGTATTATTGATTAGCTTATGTATAACCAGAATTCCTAGGTTATTATTCTATACTCTTCTATGATCATATTATAGATTGTCCTAGTATAAAATCATGTGTAATATCTCCTTGATAAGCCATCATCTCAAGTCAGTAGGTTACGTCATTGCAGGTTTCTATTCTATTTTTGCTATGGCTGAGCAGGTCTCCCGTGTGGCCTCGCTCTGTAGGGAGCGCGGGGAATTCACTGCTCATTTATCCCTCTTATTTGTCAGCACTTTCATAGTTGTTAAGTGATCGTCATTAATGAGGTCTCCGCGTATTTACATCAGCTGAGAGGCAATTATTACATTGTACAATGACACTGTTTAAGTCGGGTCCCCGAGGGCTCCGCAGGTGTCTATTAGCCTTTTCCACAGACTAGTTAACCCTAAACATCAATTAGTGAATAATTCTAGAAGAGAATGAGATATTGTCCTGATTGGAAATTTAAGACTTTCGATTATTTTTCGTTAAGTAATTTAAATTTCTTCTTTGACAGTCTATGAACTTTTTTCCCGTTTTCTTTTTAACAATGTTTGAGAAAGATAAGAATAAAATTAAAGGGAGTTTACAACATTATGGTTATAGTTCCATTAATAAACAATCAGGTCTTCATGACATTGTATGCATTCATATACTATACGGTTAGGTTCAAACAGCATCTTTTTGTGGCTGTTTTACGACCGTCTGTTTGGATGTCCGTCATTGTGAGGCCAAATGACATCTGTGATTACGAAATAACGATTATTAGATTGATAATTATTAATAGAGATGAGTGAACTGAGCAAAAGTTTGGTTGGGCAGCTTTACCAAAGTTCAGCAAAAAGTTTGGTCCGACCTGAACTTTACCAATAGCCCTAAAGCCCCGTCTGAGAGCCCTACACTCTGTAGAACATGGTTAGGTCACAGTGGAGGGTATCCAAGTACTCTTAGGGCGGGTTCACACTGCGGAATTCCGTCAGCTGTCCGCCCGCACATCTGGGCGCCTTTCCGCCGGCCCCATAGACACCATTCTAGGGGCCGGCGTATTCCGCTATACGCTGAAAGAAGTGTCATGTCACTTCTTTTAGCGGATCGCGGAATACGCCGGCCCATAGAATGGTGTCTATGGAGCCGGCGGAAAAGCGCGTGCCCTTGCGGGCGGACAGCTGACGGAATTCCGCGGACATTGTCCGCGAGAATTCCGTAGTGTGAACCCGCCCTAAGATGTTATTACGACAAAGTTAACATTGAACTTTTAACAAGTATGGCTATGGGAAAACAGATGGCACCCAAAGCAACTTAGAGCTGGTTTAATAGTACTTTGCACTGGTGGGATTTTATGCTCTTTGAAATCAAATTCAAAAAGGACAAAAATTATCCTTTTTCCATATGAGGTTTATATGAATACGGAGGTATCAGAAAAACCAAAGACTTTTTCTATAAAATTATCCCTTTTTGGGTAGTACCAATAAGACTGACGACCTAAAAAGTACCGAAGACCCTTTGTCAGGACTGTATCTCTGCGGAGTGTAATGCGCCCCTCAGCTCGTGCTGTGCGGCCGAGAAAGCGCTGATTTCTTGTATTCTGGTTTACACTGGTTTATCTGCTCACTTTGTTTAGTGAACACACCCGACTTCACCTGCTTATTTCTGTCTAGCCATGTCATGGTTAATCTGTGTTTTGGTTCTGCTGTGACTGACAGGTCTTCCTGCCAGTGATCGGTTTTGTTCTCAGGTGTCTGTGCTTTGAGATTAGGGGGATGGTCCAATTATGTCCTGGATCAGAACCCTGGCCTCCTATATAACTAACCCCAGTCTGTGCACTCATTGCTGGTTATTGCCTGACACCCTTGATGCATTCCATTCAACGTCTGCAGTGGTGTCCTGCCTCTGAATGGCTTAGTGGGCCTACAACGTCACGTCTGAAGACCAGGAAGCGGCCGTACTCTGAAGACCAGAGTGGCGGAATGTGGGCGTTATTATTTTGACCCTCCCCAGCCATTACCAAAAAGGGGTCTTGGCTGGTATATTCCTTTAACATTTACTGACCAGACCAATATACCAGTTGGGAGAAGACTCAAGGATGTATAAATAATCATCAGGAAAATTCTAGTTGGTGATGGTTGCCTTTTTAAAGCTTCTTATCTGCAATCATTACGTACATGGACAGTACATCGGGGAACGAGTCCCCCCGCTGAATTATGGCGTACATCTATGTTACTCGGGGTCATGTTTATTAGATCACCTCTTTGGCTTTCTATTTAAATGTAATACTATAGCCACCTTAATCCCCCTTCAACTTTCTTTTATTGTTTTTACAATGTTAAACCCAAAACTTGTAGTCCCTTGTGGTCTTGTAATGGCCAATGATATTTTATTAATGGGTTTTTATCTTAATTTTTTACACCCTAAAATCTTATCTGCTTTTGTTACCACTTCTGGCCATTGAGTTCTATTACTTAGCTTAATTGTAACCAGAATTCCTCCTAATATTCTATAATATTCCATGATTATAGATATTATAGTTTGTCCTAGTATGTAATCATGTGTAATATCTCCTTAACCCCTTGCCTCTAAAGCCTGTTTTGGCCTTAATGACCAGGCTCATTTTTCAAAATCTGACCTGTCTCACTTTATGCGCTTATAGCTCAGTGATGCTGTAACGTATGCTAGCGATTCTGAGATTGTTTTTTCGTCACATATGGCACTTTATATTAGTAGCAAAATTTGGTCACTACTTTGTGTATTTTTTGTGAAAAACATCAAAATATCATGAAAAATTTGAAAATTTTGCATTTTATGAACTTCTGAAATTCTCTGCTTCTAAAAAAGCAAGTCATAGCACATAAATTAGTTGCTAAATCACATTACCAATATGTCCTCTTTATTCTGGCATAATTTTGGAAACATATTTTACTTTTTTAGGGTGTTACTGGGCTTAGAAATTTATTAGCAAATTATCACATTTTGTGAAAATTTCCAAAACTGATTTTTTTTAGGGACCAGTTCTTTTTTTAAATGGATTTAGAAGGCTTGTATACTGGAAACCCCCATAAGTGACCCCATTTTGGAAACTAGACACCTTAAAGAATTAATCTAGGGGTATAATGAGCATTTTAACCCTACAGGGGCTGGAGGAAAGTATTCACAATTAGGCCGTAAAAAAATTGAAAATTTAAATTTTCAAATAATATAAACGTTTAGATTAAAGTTTCTCATTTTCAAAAGGAACATGAGAAAAAAAGCATGCCAAAATTTGTAACGCAGGTTTTCCTGAATACAACGGTACCCCATATGTGGGCGTAAACCACTGTATGGGCACACAGCAGGGCTCAGAAGGAAGGGAGCGACAATTGGCTTTTTTAATGCAGATTTTGCTGAAGAAGTTTCTGAGCGCCAGGTGCGTTTGCAGAGCCCCTGTAGTGTCCGCAGAATAGAATCCCCCCAAAAGTCACCCCATTTTCGAAACTACACCCCTCAAAGAATTCATCTTTGGGTAGGATGAGCACTTTGACCCCACAGGTATTAGAGGAAAGTATTCAGAATTAGACAGTAAAAATGAAAAACCCGAAATTTTCCAATAATATGTTTGTTTAGTTTGAAATTTCTCAATTTCACGAGGAACAAGAGAAAAAAAGTACCCCAAAATTTGTAACGCAGGTTCTCCTGAATACAACGGTACCCCATATGTGGGCGTAAACCACTGTATGGCCACACAGCCGGGCTCAGAAGGGAAGGAGCGCCTATTAGCTTTTTCAATGCAGATTTTTCTGAAGAAGTTTCTGAGCGCCAGGTGCGTTTGCAGCTCCCCTGTAGTGTCCGCAGACGAGAAACCCCCCATAAGTCACCCCATTTTGGAAAGTACACCCCTCAAGGAATTCATCTTTGGGTGTGGTGACCATTTTGACCCCACAGGTATTAGAGGAAAGTATTCAAAATAAGACAGTAAAATTGAAAAACTAGAATTTTTCCAATAATATGTTCGTTTAGTTGGAAATTTCTCAATTTCACGAGGAACAGGGGAGAAGCTGCATGCCAAAATCTGTAACGCAGGTTCTCCTGAGTAGAATGGTACCCCATATGTGGGCATAAACCACTGTATGGGCACCCAGCTGGGCTCAGAAGGGAAGGAGCGCCAATTAGCATTTTCAGTGCAGATTTTTCCGAAGAAGTTTCTGAGCGCCAGGTGCGTTTGCAGCGCCCCTGTAGTGTCAGCAGAATAGATCCCCCCCAAAAGTCACCCCATTTAGGAAAGTACACCCCTCAAAGAATTCATCTTGGGGTGTGGTGACCATTTTGACCCCACAGGTATTAGAGGAAAGTATTTAAAAGTAGAGAGTAAAAAAGAAAAACTCAAATTTTTCCAATAATATGTTTGTTTAGTTTGAAATTTCTCAATTTCACGAGGAACAGGAGAGAAAATGTACCCAAAAATTTATAACGCAGGTTCTCGTGAGTAGAACGGTACCCCATATGTGGGTATAAACCACTCCATGGGCACACATCAGGGCTCAGAAGGAAGGGAGCGCCAATTAGCATTTTCAGTGCAGATTTTGCTGAAGAAGTTTCTGAGCGCCAGGTGCATTTTTTAGTGCACCTGTAGTGCCAGCGTATTAAAATCTCGCCATAAGTCATCCCATTTTGGAAAGTAAACCCCTCAAAGAATTCATCTTGGGGTGTGGTGACCATTTTGACCCCACAGGTATTAGAGGAAAGTATTCAAAAGTAGACAGTAAAAATGAAAAACTCGAATTTTTCCAGTAATATGTTCCTTTAGTTGGAAATTTCTAAATTTCACGAGGAACAGGAAAGAAAACGTACCCCAAAATCTGTAACGCAGGTTCTCCTGAGTAGAACAGTACCCCATATGTGGGCATAAACCACTGTATGGGCACACAGCCGGGCTCAGAAGGGAAGGAGCGCCAATTTGCTGGAGCAAAACTGCAGCTAGAAACAGTTATTAGAATAGCGCAGTTACTAAAATACAATAAAAAAATTAGATTACAGGTAATGTGGGGTGGTTACGGGTAATCTGGAGGTGGTTATGGGTAATCTGCGGTGGTTACAGACAATCTGGGGTGGTTACAGGTAACCTGCTGTGGTTACGGCCAACGTGGGGTGGTTACGGACAATCTGGGTTGGTTACGGATAAACTGAAGTGCTTATATGTAATTTGGGTTGGTTACGGCAATCTGGAGGGGGTCTTTGGCAATTTGGGGTGGTTAGAGGCAACGTGCGGCCGTCAGTGGCAACATGCGGCCGTCAGTGGCAACGTGCGGCCGTCAGTGGCAACGTGCGGTGGTTACGTGTAATCTGGCGTGATTACGGGCAACCTGGGGCGATTAGGGGCAACGTGCAGTGGTTACGGGTAATCTGGTGTGATTACAGGCAACCTGGGGCGGTTAGGGGCAATGTGCGGTGGTTACGTGCAATCTGGCGTGATTACGGGCAATGTGCGGTGGTTACGGGCAATGTGCGGTGGTTACCGGCAACGTGCAGTGGTTACGGGCAACGTGCGGTGGTTAAGTGTAATCTGGCGTGATTATGGGCAACCTGGGGTGGTTACGGGTAATCTGTTGTGATTACATGCAACCTGGGGTGGTTAGAGGCAACGTGTGGTTGTTACGGGCAATCTGGCATGATTACGGGCAACGTGCGGTGGTTACGGGCAATGTGTGGTGGTTACGTGCAATCTGGCGTGATTTCGGCCAACCTGGGGCGGTTATGGGCAACGTGCGGTGGTTACGGGCAACGTGCGGTGGTTACGGGCAATGTGCGGTTGTTACGGGCAATGTGCGGTGGTTAAGTGTAATCTGGCGTGATTACGGGCAACCTGGGGTGGTTACGGGTAATCTGTTGTGATTACATGCAACCTGGAGTGGTTAGGGGCAACGTGCGGTGGTTAGGGGCAACGTGTGGTTGTTACGGGCAATCTGGCATGATTACAGGCAACGTGCGGTGGTTACGGGCAACGTGCGGTGGTTACGGGCAACGTGCGGTGGTTACGGGCAATGTGCGGTGGTTACGGGCAATGTGTGGTGGTTCCGTGCAATCTGGCGTGATTTCGGCCAACCTGGGGCGGTTATGGGCAACGTGCGGTGGTTACGGGCAACGTGCGGTGGTTACGGGCAATGTGCGGTTGTTACGGGCAACGTGCGGTGGTTACGGGCAATGTGCGGTTGTTACAGGCAATGTGTGGTGGTTACGTGCAATCTGGCGTGATTTCGGCCAACCTGGGGCGGTTATGGGCAACGTGCGGTGGTTACGGGTAATCTGGGGGGGTTAGGGGTAATTTGGGAGTAAACTGCAATTATTACTATAATAAAAAGTGTGTGTGTTTTTTTTTTTGTGTGTTTGTCACTTTTTGTACTTTACATATTCATTTTCACTATATTACTATGATTACTGTGATATTTTCTATCACAGTAATCATAGTTTAGTGACAGAGACCAAATTGGTCTCTGTCACTTTAAATTTTCAGAGCTGGATGCTTCTGGCGCACATGCGCACATCAGAAGCAGCCAGGACACCGAAGAGGAAGGAGCTCCAGGATCAGGTAACGTATAATGGGAAGGGCGGGTGACTGGGGGACGGGGGTGACTGGGGGGGTGGGGGGCGACTTGGGGGGGGGCACGGTGACACTTTTTATCCCCTGTCACCAATGATTTATGGTGACAGGGGATAAAAAGTGCCGGCAGCACTGGGAACAGGCGATCGGCGGTATATAGTATATACCGCCGATCGCCTGTTCCGGGACCCCACAGGGGGGTCCCCGATCACTGCCCCATGCTCTCCGCTACCTCCGGTGGCGGAGAGCATGGGGCTTTGATCATTCTTTCATTTCCATCCCTGCGAATAAACATCGTTTATTCGCAGGGATGGGGGCGGCCATCTTGGATCTGATGGCCGCCCGGGGAGGGAGCGGGTTAGTGATCGGGGCACTAGGGGGGCTGATCTGGGGTCTGATTATTACATTTTCATCTCCCCCCACCGTGGATTCACGGTGGGGGGAGATGAAAGCTGTCGGCGGCGCCGGTACCGGAGATTGCCGGTATAATGTTGATATCGGCGATCTCCGGTACCGGCGGCAGTGGAAGGGGGGCCAGGGGACACTGTGACAGTGGCGGCGGGAGGAGGCAACGTCTTGCAGCCTCCTCCCGCCGCCCGATCGGCGGCAAACACCACATCTCCCCCATAGACGCTGCGGTCGCATCGACCGCGGCGTTTATGGGGTTAACTGCCCGGGGGGAGCGCGGCTCCCCTCCGGGCAGAGGCAGCAGGGGGATGTGGTGTGATCCTGCCTCCTCCCGCTGCCCGATCTCACTTACGGGCTGCGGGGGGAGGCAGGAACAACATGACGTTTGGGGAACGTCATGTTGCATTAAGTACCTACTTTACATGACGTTCCCCAAACGTCATTTTGCGGCAAGGGGTTAATAAGCAGTCATCTCATGTCAGTAGGTTACGTCAGTGCAGGTTTCTATTCTATTTTTGCTATGGCTGAGCAGGTCTCCCATGTGGCCTCGCTCTGTAGGGAGCGCGGGGAATTCACTGCTCATTTATCCCTCATATTTGTCAGCACTTTCATAGTTGTTAAGTGATCGTCATTAATGAGGTCTCCGCGTATTTACATCAGCTGAGAGGCAATTATTACATTGTACAATGACACTGTGTAAGTCGGGTCCCCGAGGGCTCCGCAGGTGTCTATGTGGGACTGAGGAGAACATCTGACTTACTCATCTAGTTCATTGCCCTAATAAGACCAATCAGTGACTAATTATAGAGGAGAATCCGACACTTTCATGTCTGGAAATAAAGAATTGTATAACTTTCATTACGTAATTTAGATATTTTACTTGAGAGTCAATAGTATTTATGTACCGTAATTAAGAATAGAATTAAAGGAGGTTTTTACGACATTGTGGCCAAAGATCTGTAATATTTGGTTAGGTCTTCTTAATATTGTCTATGCATCCATAGGGGATAAATTATATTAGTGGGCAATAATATGTAAGGGCTACGTGTATCATATATGTAGGTCCAGTCCTCCACTGCATGTATCCCAGGTAGACTGAAACTGTAATGCCATTGACATAGCTGATAGAGATACAAAAGTTGCAGTTACACCAGGGTCTCAATGGCTGACTAGTTTAAGTGGACTCTCTCCTAGATTAGAAGAACCAATATTATAAAAAAGCGAGACATTATAAGTGAGGTAATTCCCATTTTGTACTGTACTCTATAATTTGTATATATATATATTTGTCATTTGGTAACATAGTGGTAGGAAAGTTCACCTCTGGATGTCAATTGGCCAATTTTTCCTCCTACACTCCTGTCACTACTTACTTGTTTGATCTGTACTAGATAGAAGTCCCAGCTGGGAAAGGTCAATTTACTAGCTATGTGCAAGTTAGAAATCTTAGGTTCTATAGAACTCGAACCTTGTGGAACCTTCCACATTTGATTCCTGATGCCTTCCCGGTCCGTGGGGAAGAACCTAAGATTTTCCGATGTTGGATCATCACTAGACAAGCGGTTAAGGGTCGGAGAAGTCGGGTCAGTACCAGGATGTTACGACAAGATCCAAATGCAAAGGGATGGTCAGAATCAGGTCCAAGGATGAAAGACCAGGAGAGAACTTCAAGTCCAAAATCGTAAAAGCTGAAGGGGAAATCCTGGTCACGAACAATATGTCAGAAACATGGCAATAATATAATCCAGCAAGAACATGAGTGAGGCATCGAAGAAGAAGCAGCGTTGTGTGTAGAAAACCACGGGACTCTGGTGCCCAATGTCTTTACATATTGGTAGGCCAACTAGGGCTTGACGATACAGGACTCATACTGCCATAGAGACACCAGGCTAGCTGGCAAGTGTCTTACAGCTGAGGAGAGGTCATGACCTGTGATGTGGTGGTTTGGGCTGTAGAAAGAAGTGTCCACATGATTGCTGATCAGTGAAAGTGGGGACTGGGGTAGTGGATGAGGCCAAATGAGAATTCAGTTCAGACAGACAGAGATATGGCTAAGGCTACTATAGTAAAGGTCTCCATAAATGTTATACTTATATCGGCTGAATTCACTGCTGTCGGCTGGTTCAGCTGTCAGTATAAGGTGTATGGGGCTCTCCTGAAACTCCATGGAAGGATGATTTGGTGGAGATAGGGGTCAAGCATTATGGAATTTCACTGCCTGACTCCTTTGTTCTCTGAACCCTGTATAACACTATGAGCCCTACAAGCCTTATATAACACTATGAGCCCTACCAGCCCTATATAACACTTTGAGCCCTACAAGCCCTGTAGAACACTGCGGGATCACCTTCAAGAGTATCTAAGAAGCTTTAAGCAGTTTTTAAGTTAATGTAAAAAGTTATGGCAGCATGTACTGTATGGCTATCGGAGTCACCATGCTGCTTATTGTGCCTTGTATAGCAGTAAATGGTAATATTGACCTTGCCATATTGGTTTTGTGTACATTGGTGCTATATGGTACCTCTATGGCTATTATTTAGAGGTATACAGTACTATCATTTAAAGTGGTTATCCAACCTTTGAAAAAAAATTCAAATGTTACAATTTGTTCACCCCTCAGTTCCAAGGGTGATTTAGTGCAGAAGCTCCAAAGGATGCCCTAGGTTTCTGTCTATGAGCTTCCAAGCTTTAACCCCTGCAGCCAACCAATTGGCTCAGTTGTCTCATGCAGTACAATTGTCAGCATGGCTCCAATGTATGGTGATGTCAGTAGTGCTGTACATAAACATGGGCTTCAAAGGTCACCTCTAGGCCGCCATCAAACAGATGCAGATTTGACAAGGATTTTTGACCAGTATTTTGATGAGAATTTCCGAGTCAAGTCCACATAAAATTCTATTTGTCCATTTACAAACCCTCAGGTGTCTAATATGATGATCTAGGCTTAAAGTAGGGTGGGGGTCCCATCAAAAAATTGTCATGGAACCTAGCCCTCTCCAGTCATACTTCTGGCTATAATTCTGAGCAAAGCAGATGCACAACATCTCCAAAGTACAAGATGAGCACAACTCATATATGATCCTGTCTAGAACGGATGTGGACACATTGGGGGACATTTATCAAACTAATTGCGCCTGTTTTTAGTCTAATATATCTAGTTTGCGCTCAAAATAAATCTAATATGAATTTATGAAGCTTTTTTAGACAAGACTATCCAAATTAGATGCGACTTTTTGAATTAGATTTTTTGTTGTTAATTAGATCGAAAGTGCGCCAGAATTCTTTTTTAGCTAAATTTATTACCTGCTCAATTTTTTTAAAAGTCGCATATATTGGCGCATCGCTACGTCTGCTCCGAACCAGGTGAATTTATTAGACTAATTAGAAGACCATTATTTTTAAGACACATTTACTATGCTATTAGACAATTTACATAAATTTGACTAAACACATTAGATTGGAAATTATGCCAAAACATCTTTGACAAAATCATGTTTTTAGATTTGTTAGTAAACATCCCCCATTGTGCTACCAAACTGGTTTGAAGGCCAGACAGTCCAGTTAAGCAATAGGAGAGTTGAATCTCCCCCCAGTGCAACCATTTAATTATTATTTTTTTATTATTCAGCACATTTTTCCCCTAGTTATTGTGACATAACCTGGAAATCTTATGAGGTTAAATCTCTGTACACAAACATATATAAGAAGGAGCCTGATGTACAAAAGTAGTTCAGGTATCAAATACACGCTAACCTCAGCATCCTGATATTCAGCATTCCTCATCATGATGTTTCTACAAGATGAGTCAAACCCGAAGATGGAGAACATGTCCAAGGTGGGAAGTTCGTTTGTGTTCCTAGGACTTTTAGAGATGGAAAGATACCAGATCCCTTATTCTATCGTAGCCTTTGGTCTGTACATTATACCCACATTGTTGTGTTGCCTGATTGCCTACATTATATGGGTTTAGGAAAGTCTCCATCAGCCCATGTATGTCTTCATCTGGCAATAGCCACGGCCACCCCTGTCAGCATGAAGCATCTCCATGGTGACCCTGGGGACCTTCATTAGGACTCCGGGATCACCATGGAGACATCGGAGGACCGGACGGCGCTGCGGGACATCGCTATCACGTAAGTGACCCACGGCGCCATCCGGGATCCACCGGGACCCGTTAGATGCCGCTGTCATGGTTTGAGCGCGGCATTAAACGGGTTAAACTGCCCAGAGCGGAGAATCCTCCACTCCGGGCAGTTACAGGAGGGTGTCAGCGGTCACACTGACCGCTGATCACCCGCTCTGCAGCCGCCGCAGGGCGGCTATTCATTCCGATGCATATGCCGTTAAAAGGTGTACGCATCAGAATAAAGCCTATTAGTGGCCGCCGTGAAAAGGCAGCATGGCGGTCACTAAGGGGTTAAAGGTGTATATCCCATCACCTAAGAAGGGTCAAATCCTCCAGTCTTCGGTCAAGAGGGGTGCGAGGGTGTTAACCAGCAATGTGGGCACCATTTTAATATTTTTTTTATGTACATCCCTACTTCATAAAGTTACAGGGCATTTATAACTGCATTTCAAAGACGTGAATGTTTGTGGGAAAACAAACAATTTTTCACTCTTCACTCCGTACGAAATTCTCTGAAATTATATAATTCTTTCATGTTGATGTAGTTGTATGTGTGTTTTATTGTTCAATGTTGGTGACCTCCTCCCGTTTCGGAAACACTTTGGCCTTTGTGGCTTTGGAGCTGGTGGCCCATAGACCTTGGTGATGGTGCCAGACCACGTCCATATTCATCACTCAGCTGCTTTTTTTTTTGGAGGCAATTGTTATGCTGGTGGACCATATGCACCTTAAATGGTAATTTTTTTTGCAGAACAGTTCCTTTATGAGTAGTTCCCACCTGCAAGGGTGCACAGTGTCTTGACCTGCAACTCCCAACCACAAAGTGCAGGTCAGATGCTAGACCAGACTTGAGGCCTTGGCCTAGTTACAAGCTGTGAGGTTAATCTGCTACATTTTCTTTGCAGTCTGCAAACAGACTGAACAGTAACTGAGACTAACCACTGGGCAGGGGTATGGCAGGCTTATGGATTTCACTCACCAAGCACCAAGAGGAGACAATTGTCTAGTGAACAACTCACTTTACTTTCTGCTTCATGACATTGAGCACTATTGCTTACTTGTAACCAAAATGTAAGTAATTATTCCATATAGTGGTCCCTCAAGTTAAATATTAATTGGTTCCAGGACGACCATTGTATGATAAGAATATTGTATTGTTAATGCAAAACTGTGGAAAACTGATAATTGGTTCTGAAGCCTCCAGAAAATCATCCCAAAATGAGGGAAAAAAATGAAGATTAAGGCTAAGTTTACAGAACATAAATTTTCGATAAATTGAGGCCGTTGCAACACCGGCCGCTATTTATTGAACATTAAAATAACATTGTGCCGGCTACATAGAAAACTAACAGTGCAGATAATGTAAAGTGCGGCTCTGGCAGCACTTTACATTGTCTGCTATGGTCATCTGCTATGGTCATTTGGAATGTGGATACACCCGAATGCGGCCACATTCCAAATCAAAAGAAGTGCTGCCATACTGCCATACCAGTGAACATCACGGTTGATCGTTGTCTTTATTACACGGAGCGATAATGGGCCAAATCGGGCCGATTCGGACGATTATCGTTCCGTGTATTAGTACCCTTAGAGTCAATGGGCTATATAGTATTTTACTTTTTGGACTTTATTAATAAGAATACAATTAAAGGAGGTTTACAACATTGTGGTCAATGATCTGTAATAATTGGTTAGGTCTTCCTGATACAGTCTATGCTGTCATAAAAAATAAACTATATTAGTGTAGATGTAGGATGTAAAAGTAGAAGTCCCACCCAGTTCCTGGTGCATAAATTGCTCAGATGGACTCTCTTCTACATGTAGAATAGAGAAGTCAG
The DNA here is from genome assembly GCF_027789765.1 of Dendropsophus ebraccatus. Lineage (NCBI taxonomy): Eukaryota > Metazoa > Chordata > Amphibia > Anura > Hylidae > Dendropsophus > Dendropsophus ebraccatus. The sequence continues at coordinate 11,325,912 of NC_091458.1, forward strand.
GTGATACCTTTTAGAGGCTAACTAAGTATATTTGATTGTAAGCTTTCGGGAGTCTAGCCCCCTTTGTCAGACATGATGTTATACAAAACTGAAAAAAATCACACACTTATATATACACTAGACAGAGATCATCAAATGATTTAAGAAACTTTAAAAATAACAAAATGCAAGACTGATAATACTGAGAGACTGGTTAGGGAAGACCGGACCTTCCGTAGAGGAATGGATAAACCAAGTGAATGTGATCAAAAGATATGATTGGTTGTCGGCAAGGGGCGTCAGGAGTAAGGAAGAGAAATTTAAGAGAATGTGGGGGAAGTGGTGAGTTATTTATTTACTTATTGTTTGGTGTTTCGGGGGAGGGGGGGAGAGAGAATATTTTTTTTGTTTATTTATTTATTTAACCTCTCTTGTTACTCCCGGGCTGGAAGGGGTCGGTAGAGTGGGTGTGGTGGGGGGGTATGGGGGCTGTCGATACAATATTGCAATTGATTCTGGAATTATTGGGGAGAAAAAGAATTGTATATATGTGTGATATTGCTGTCCTAATGGGAAGGACGAATGTCGATTTGTTTGTAATATGAATTTTTCAAATAAAAAAATAAAATAACAAAATGCAATATACACAGGGTCTGCTATTTACAACAGATCAATAAACTAAAGCTGGTGAGGCGTGAGAAGAGGATGGTAAGCTCTTGTCGCTATCTGGTTGATGTCAGAATAATGGCCTAATAGCAATTAATGGTCTTCATATGCAAAACAGGTCACACATAGGCCGACATGAAGCTGGTATGGATATTGAGACCATGTTGCCAAGTTTTAAATTTGTCCATTGGTTTATATTCCCATTCCCTCCTTTCTCTTTGTGTCTTAAAATTAAGACCGTAACCCGCAGGTCTTCTACTGTGTGTCCCTCTCCGGAGAAACGTGCAGCCACGGGGAGATCTGTACGGCCGTTGTTAATAGTCTCTGCCCTGTTTCCCCCACATAGAGGCCTCTATGTGGGGGAAACAGTTTTTAAAATCCTTTGATGATCTCTGTCTAGTGTGTATATAAGTCTGGGATTTTTTCAGTTTTGCATAACATTATGTCTGACGAAGGGACTCTCAAAAGCTTACAATCAAATATATTGGTAGTGAAGTCTGGGGCCCCGAGATATACCCAGACTGGTCAAAATGGGACTCCTGACCCACAGAAGTCTTCCACCTAGAATTCTGTAAATACCTTCTCCAGTCCATCGGAGCACTTCAAACAGCGCCTGTCGAGCAGAGCTGGGCAGATTCCCACTACACTTTGCTGTCCACAAGAAGGCGCTATCACTCAGGGCCCACCTACACAGCAGTAGTCCCAGCTCCTACCACCACAAAGCCTTGCTGCATCAAGAAGCCCCAGGAAAACAAAGCCCCCGGGAACAAGTCTCCCAAACCAAACGTGACCAAGCCGCCAACCAGCACAGCATTACGAAAAGCCAGATCCAGAAGACAATAGACAAGGAGGAATACATCAGTGTCTGGAGGAACGACATCAGAGAATCCCAGAAACTGACCATATACCAGAGGCTACAGAGGGATTACAGACTGGCCCCATATCTGGAGAAACTACCCAACCACAGAGACCGGAAAACCCTGAGCCGCTACAGACTGAGCGCCCACAACCTGGCCATTGAAACAGGGCGGCACCGACAGACGTACAAGCCCAGGGAGAGCAGACTGTGCCAGCAGTGCGACCAGGAGGCCGTGGAGGATGAGGCCCACTTCCTGCTACACTGCTCCAAATACTCAGCAGTAAGGGACACTCACTTCAGGAGACTCTCCAATCTCCTTCCAGGCTTCTCCACCATGGAGGAGGAAGAGAAACTACCCATCCTGCTGGGGGAAGAAGAGACCACAGCAACAATACGTCACTGCCTGCCATAGACTGAGAGGAGCGTGATACATCATGGACTCCAACTACCTGACCCCCGGTATCCCCCCCCATCCCGCCACATACGATATACCACAGACTTCCGTCCCTACACCCCATCCAGGCCCGGATTGGTAATCTGGCGGAGCGGGCGAATGCCCGCTGGGCCGCCAGGATTACCAATCAGAGGGGCTGCTGGTTCCCCTGCAAACTAATATCGGCCCCTGCAGTGGTTGAGAGAACAGCGCTGCCGGCCACCGCGCTGTTCCCTCGGCCTCTGCTAATGGGGCTGAGCCGGCATATTCTCCCTCCCCCTCCCCTCCAGAACACTCAATGGCCGCTCTGCCTCTTAGTTATTTCTCTATGTGTAGCAGAGGTGCCGCACAGGCACGTCTGCTACCGTCGGCTGACGTCATTTCCTGCCGCAGGGGAGCTGATTAATGGAGGACAGGGGAGAAGGAGCTGCTGCCCCCCTGCAGCATAGAGTGGCTGCTGCCGACTGAGGAATCACACAGAGGGGGCCCTTGCTGCTATGAACAAACAGCACTGCTTGGTGAGAAGAAAGAAGGACTCTTAAAGACCTGTTCTTCTCCCCAAGCTACAGCCAAAGCCTGCCCTCCCCCCCTGTGTAAGGACGCAACCAACTTTCCCTCCCCCCACTCAGTGACATCATCATCTCCTTCCTGCTCTGCTGTCGGAGGGGCAGGGGAGCACCATGCTGGCTGTGAGGGAGGAGGACCTGTCAGCAGCTGGGATGGAAGGAGCTTGTCTATGAACAGTAAGTGATTGTTTCTTGTCTGATAGTGTGAGTGCAAAGTGAAACTGTGTATCTATATAGTAGTGTGTACAGTATGTGTATTGTGTGTGTAAAGGATTTCTATATGTATGTATAGTGTGTATTTATATATGATATATGCATTTACAGTATATATATATATATGTGTGTGTGTGTATATAGTGTATGCATTCCTCTGTAGTATGCTTATGATAAATGCATGTATGAATGTGCAGTAGGCATGCATATAGAGGCCATGTTCACATGGCGTAACATACCGGCCGTTCTGTGGACGGTGTTAGAGAAGATCATTCCAGTCGGTACTGCAGTACCAGACGGATAATCTTCACTGCAGCCGAATTCCCTGCTGCTCACAATGGAGCGTGCGTCCAGAGTCGCACGCGCCATTGTGTGAACTGACTCGGTTTTCTGTGGCCCCAGAAAACTGACATGTCAGTTTCATGCGGCGCCGCTAGGGATCCCGGCTGGAGTGTATACTATGTGTATACACTCCAGTCAAGATTCCTTAGAAAGTACCATTACATAAGTTCCATAGTAATCATGGCCGTTGTTACAACAGCCATGATTGTTACATAACCTATGCAGTGGGAACATGGCTTTATAATGTATATTTGTACAGATTGTGTTCATATGTGCATGTATTAAACAAAATACAAAGGACCACATCTACTTCATGCAAAAATTGTGTCTTTTTATTCTTACAGTATTATATATTTTTTGTTTATGCAATGTGGTAGAATATGAAAACACATGTTTTGCATGGAGGAGATGCTGTCCTAGTTTATAGTCTACTTTGTGAGAGGGATGCCAGGGGTTGGTTGTAGTGCGCCCAGCCCAAGGGAATCTGCAGTACACAGCGCGACACAAAGTGTATACTGCCTGTGGTAGACAAATTGTGCCGACATGTGACCATACACGAATTGTAGCATCAGCACAATCTGTTTAATGCCGGCTACATGTGTACATATGTATGCATGCACAGTGTGTGTTTATTATGTATGTATGTATGTATGTATGCACAATGTGTGTCTGTATGTATACATGTGTGTATGTATGTAGTTATATATATATATATATATATATGTATGCACAGTGTGTATGTATGTGTACATGTATGTATGCACAGTATGTGTGTATGTATGTATGCATGCACCGTATGTATGTGTGCACAGTGTGCGTCTATGCATATATGTATGTATGCACAGTGTGTATGTATGTATGTGTGCACAGTGTGTCTGTATGTATATTTGTGTGCATGCACAGTATGTATGTGTGCACAGTGTGTGTGTGTATGTATGTATGCATGCACAGTGTGTGTGTGTTTGTCTTTATGTATGTATGTATGCACAGTATGTATGTGTGCACAGTGTGTGTTGAGTGTTTGTGATGTATGTATAGCATATGTGGTGTGTGGATGCGGGTAAGAAATACAGAGGGGACCTGATACTATAATACTATATAGAGGTGCAGAAGGGCTGGACTACTATTTAGTAGCACAGACTGCTTATAAGGGGGCACAGAGGGAGAAAGGTTACTGTGTTGGGCTCGTTCACACTGAGCAAAAGCAGCTGAATTTCTGCGCTGAATCAGCGCTGAAATTTCAGCTGTTAAAATAGGTGCAGAGCTAATTTCCATTGTGTTGAATGGAAATTCTGCTCTGCAGTTCACACAGTGGGATTTCCGCACTGAACTAATCCGCTTTCCGCCAGAAGAAAGAACATGTTCATTCTTCCGCTAGCGGAAGCCTATACAAACCAATGGGGCTCTGATTTTCTGTTTCGGCGCGGAATACAAGCGTAATACAAGCGGAAATTACGCGCTGAATCAGCGTGGAAATGGGGAAAAAAGGGGGGGAGGATTCTAGTATATGTTCTGGTATAGTCTAGTTTACTCGCCAAATACTTGCTGAATTTCAGCGCTGAATGCATGCGGATTCAGCGCGGATTCCTCGAGTATTCCGCGCTGAATTTGTCAAGAGCTGATTACGAGCTGAACACTTTCCTAGCTGAATACGCAGGGATTCTGCTTGCATTCTGCTTATATTCTGCTCGGAATTCAGCGTCAGTTGATTTCAGGCGGAAATATTTCCTCGCGTAATCTGCCCCTTTTGCTCAGTGTGAACGTAGCCTAAAGCAATACACTTGAAGATGATGCTGGAGCAAGGATCCTAAATTGTTTGTCTGGTAGATCTTGCAGGGAGGTGTCATGGCTGGAGAAGTCTTCATGATAGCCAACTAAGAAAAAGAGAACAACTTCAGCAAAAACGTCACTTGCTATTCATGCACAGAAGACACCTCCTGTGAGTCACTGGATGTAACTGCACTATAATTACTCCTTTTTATTACCAGCTAAAGTGTAAATCAGTCAGAGCAGGCCGGGGCAGGAGGTGCAGCTGGGGCTCTGCTCTACCTCTCACACTTCAGCTGGTAATGATTATAAAAGTTTATGTAGGACTAAAGGTCCTGTCACTTATATCTCCCTCGCACCTGTATGCCGGGATCTACAACACTGTACGTGGTATGGACCACTCTTATTGTGGATTTGGTGCATCTGAAACACATAAATATGCAACATCAAATCAACAGCAGATTATGTTGTTTTTTATGTGTTGATGGTAGGGTTCATATATTTAATGAAGTAGTGAGTAATGAGCAGAATTCGCTACAGCCTGTATAGCACACTGCTGTCTATAATATATTGGGGAGCATATATTATGTGGGCTGCTGAGGTTTGAGTGCCAGGGCTGATTTTAAGTCCCAGTCCGGCCCTGACCCCATCCCTACCCATCTTCCCTACCCATCCCCCAAAAATCTCCTGTTTGCTTTGGCAATGCTAATATGTTATTTAGATCTGCCAATAAAGCTGATTTGATTTGATTTGATACTCAGTTAGCCTCCAAAATGTATCGCCTGATTTCTTCTCTATTCAACTGATGTCTATGGCTAACACAGTACAACATTTCACTTCTACATGAAAAGAATCAGTAATTTAAATGGCAGCGCATTGTAAGTGGAGGTTGTTAAAAATATTGCAGTGGAGGCCAGAGTTAATACCTCTCTATAGAACTCAATATTACCTGTAAGTTATGAACACCCGAATCACAAACTGGAATAGTCTACAAGAAGCCATTAGGATTACAAAAACATGGTTGCTTTCTTCCAGAATCAGGGCTACCCCTCATCATTGGTTGGATCTGGTATTGCAGCTTAGCTCTGTTGAAGTCAATGACTTGCAGCATCACTCACAACCTCTGTTAAGCTGTTGTGTAGATATTGCTATTGGGTTACACTTAAAGGGGTTATCTTGCCATAGCTCATTTTTAATACATTGCTGCCATATAAGAAAACATGTTTGACACTACCCCACTTCACCCACCTTACATAGTTGTGCCTTTTACAGCTTGATTGAACAGGTTATGTTATGCTTACCTCTCTGCGCTCCCCCTATGCCCTGTGCGGTGTCACCAGTGTCCCCCGCTGTCTTTAGCTGCCGTTACTTCTATGACAAGCTTTTTTCGGGAGTGACAGCCCGCTCAGCAAATCCGGGGTAGCACTGCGGCCAATGTTTGGCTGAGCAGGCTGTCACTCCCGAGAAAAGCTTGTCACGAAAGTGACGGCACTTACATACAGTAGGGGACACCATTGACACCGCACAGGACATAGGGGGAGCACAGAGAGGTAAGCATAACATAACCTCTTTAATCATGCTGTACAAGGCACAACTATGTAAGGCAATTGGCCACAGCTAGAGTGGTATTACACGGGCTGACAACAAACTGATCATTTTCGTAAACAAGCGCCAATCTGCTAGATCAGCGCTCGTTTACTGGACCTACAGTATAACACGGCCTGAAAATTGTGCAGCAAGGGCTGCATGGACATTGATAACAATGTCCATGCAGCCCTTGCGCAAACACTCGATACCTTACCTCTGCCCGTTCCTGGTCTTCTCTCCAGTGCTCCGCAGCTTCCCGATCCCAGGGGCAGCAGTGTCTGAGCAGCCCATTTATATCCCACAGTTTGTTTGTTCTGCTCTGCAAATCACATGGAGGAAGTAATATTTTTTTTATAAAAAAAAATATACATATATATATATAATATATACCTTCCCTTGTACAATCATGCAATTCTTTTTTACTACTGAGCAATTTTTTTCCCTCTAGGTATTGTCACCTAACCTGGAAATCCTCAGAGGAAAAAATAACCCTGTACATAAACATATATAAGAAGGAGCCTCATGAACAGAAGTAGTTCAGGGATCACATACACGCCAACATCAGCATCTTGATGCATTCCTCACCATGATGTTACTACAAGATGAGTCAAACCTGCGGATGGAGAACATGTCCAAGGTGGGAAGTTCATTTGTTTTACTAGGAATTTTAGAGATGGAAAAATACTGGATCCCTTATTGTATCCTAGCCTTTGATATATACATTATACCCACTTTATTGTGTTGTCTGATGATCTTTGTTGTATGGGTTGAGGAAAGTCTCCATGAGCCCATGTATTTCTTCATCTGTAATCTTCTCCTCAATGGTGTCTTTGGAAACACTGCTGTCCTCCCTCAGATCATTGTTGGTTTATTATCGGGATCCTCCACCATATCTTTCCCTTTATGCCTCACTCAGGCTTTCTGTCTACAAACTTTTTATACGGTAGAAATTGTTACTTTCGCCACCATGGCCTTTGACCGATATTTAGCGGTGGGGAACCCTCTGAGATATTTCATCATCATGACAAATATGAAGGCTTTAACATTTATCAATGTAATCTGGGCTTTGTCCTTCGTAATCATCTTGATTTATATAATAATGACTGCTAACCTCAACTTTTGTGGGGTCAATATTAATAATATCTTCTGTGAGAACATGTCTCTGGTCAGACTGGCCTGTGGAGACACCTCAGCAAATAACATCACTGGGATTAAAGGAACATTGCTTGCTCTTGTGGTCACTCTACTGATTATCGTCTATTGTTACATCAGGACACTGGTGATTTGTCTGAAGACCTCGGGGTCCTCATCCCACAAGGGCATCAATACCTTGGTCTCCCACATCATCACCTTCTCCATTTTTTTGACTGCAATACTTTTCGTATTTCTACGCTACAGGCTGAATGGTGGAAACATTTCTATTACGGTTCATGTCTTACTCTCCATCAGTGGACTTCTTACTTCCATCATTGTTAATCCCATTGTCTACGGGCTGAGGACTGAAGCTTTAAAATATAAACTTATTAAGAATTTACAAAAAATACAAATATTCAAAAACATTTCTCAGCTAAAATAGCTGCAATTCTTGTATTCGAGGACACTATAGGAGCTTTATGAATGTATAACTTATTTTGGAGATGATTATTGAATGCTGACTCCTAGAAAGATTCTGGTCAAAACACTTAGGAGGACATTTATAAAGACTGACATATGAGTTTTGCCACGGGACACACACAGCAGTACGGGACATGTAGTATCACACTATACTGTAGAGAGGAGATACTAGACACACACAGCAGTACAGGACACGTAGTATCACACTATACTGTAGAGAGGAGATACCAGACACACAGCAGTACAGGACATGTAGTATCACACTATACTGTAGAGGAGATACCAGACACACACAGCAGTACAGGACATGTAGTATCACACTGTACTGTAGAGGAGATACTAGACAAACAGCAGTACAGGACATGTAGTATCACACTATACTGTAGGGAGGAGATACTAGACACACACAGCAGGACAGGACATGTAGTATCACACTATACTGTAGAGAGGAGATACTAGACACACAGCAGTACAGGACATGTAGTATCACACTACTGTAGAGAGGAGATACTAGGCACACACAGCAGGACAGGACATGTAGTATCACACTATACTGTAGAGAGGAGATACTAGACACACAGCAGTACAGGACATGTAGTATCACACTAGAGTAGATAGTAGTTATAGAGTCCCAGAATCAGTTATTTTTGTTTTTAGAGATGATCAAAGTGAATCTGACAAATTCTGATTTGCAGTGAATCGGGTGTTAAATCCGCTTTGTAGTAATACGCGAATTTGCCAGATTATCTTCACAAATTCGCTAAACGTGACAGCCAGAATGATGGTCGCGCATGTTAGCTTACAGTACTGTCTTTTGGCAGGAGCAAAGGATTATGCATAATCCCTTGCGCCCCGTCCAATCAGCTGCAAACCCCACTCTGATGTCAGCACCCCCCCTCCCCCTCTATATAAGGTGATTGGCTTCCTGGAGGCGGCCAGTCGGCTGTGTATAGTGAAGAGCAGGTTGCAGTAGGCAGTTAGAGCAGGAAGAGGAATACAGAGATAGGGACAGAGAGGAGAGAAGGGTGGATTGTGGGTGGTTTTCTGTAGGAGCAGTGAAGCCACTGTCCAGTATACCAAGTAACTGGGTGACTGTTGTTCTTTCTAGCAAGTCGCTGGGTGTGCATTATACCAAGTCACTGAGTGCTGGGTGTGCATTATAGGAAGTCACTGGGTGCTGGGTGTGCATTATAGGAAGTCACTGGGTGCTGGGTGTACAGTATAGGAAGTCACTGGGTGCTGGGTGTGCATTATATCAAGTCACTGGGTGCTGGGTGTGCATTATACCAAGTCACTGGGTGCTGGGTGTGCATTATAGGAAGTCACTGGGTGCTGGGTGTGCATTATAGGAAGTCACTGGGTGCTGGGTGTACAGTATAGGAAGTCACTGGGTGCTGGGCGTGCATTATATCAAGTCACTGGGTGCTGGGTGTGCATTATACCAAGTCACTGGGTGCTGGGTGTGCATTATACACAGTCACTGTGTGCTGGGTGTGCATTATAGGAAGTCACTGGGTGCTGGGTGTGCATTATAGGAAGTCACTGGGTGCTGGATGTGCATTATAGGAAGTCACTGGGTGCTGGGTGTGCATTATACCAAGTCACTGGGTGCTGGGTGTGCATTAAAGGAAGTCACTGGGTGCTGGGTGTAAATTATAGGAAGTCACTGGGTGCTGGTTGTGCATTATATCAAGTCACTGGGTGCTGGGTGTACATTATAGGAAGTCACTGGGTGCTGGGTGTGCATTATAGGAAGTCATTGGGTGCTGGGTGTACATTATAGGAAGTCACTGGGTGCTGGGTGTACATTATAGGAAGTCACTGGGTGCTGGGTGTGCATTATAGGAAGTCACTGGGTGCTGGGCGTGCATTATACCAAGTCACTGGGTGCTGGGTGTGCATTATACACAGTCACTGTGTGCTGGGTGTGCATTATACCAAGTCACTGGGTGCTGGGTGTGCATTATAGGAAGTCACTGGGTGCTGGGTGTGCAATATATATAGTCACTGGGTGCGAGGTGTGCATTATACCAAGTCACTGGGTGCTGGATGTGCATTATACCAAGTCACTGGGTGCTGGGTGTGCATTATAGGAAGTCACTGGGTGCTGGGTGTGCATTATAGGAAGTCACTGGGTGCTGGGTGTGCATTATATCAAGTCACTGGGTGCGGGGTGTGCATTATACCAAGTCACTGGGTGCTGGGTGTGCATTATAGGAAGTCACTGGGTGCTGGGTGTACATTATAGGAAGTCACTGGGTGCTGGGTGTGTATTATACCAAGTCACTGGGTGCTGGGTGTACATTATAGGAAGACACAGTGAACACAGTGTCTATCTTAATACCTCACTGGGTGCTCATTTACTAATGTCCACTGCTGTCCTGGGAGAACATTGATATTATGCCACTGATCCACCAACGTCCACAGCTCATCTCTAATTATTTTGTACAAGCTTCTTTTTTTTCTGTACTTTGACAAATGCTGTAACTATAGTAGTTGTTTGTTGATCTTGTATTCTTGTATTAGTAGCAACATAAAGCTTTCTTTTTCAAAATGTCAAAAAAATAAAGGTTTGAACTTTCGTATCATTTTTGTTATAGTTTTTACTTGACTCTTTACGAACTCTACGAATTTTCCAGTTTGTTTTTAAAAAAAAACGTTGACAATGATATGAATAAAACTGAAAGAAGTTTAGCACACTGTAGTCAAGTATTTGTAGTATATAGTAATGAGCTAACATGCTTGTCCGAGCTTGGTACTCGTTCGAGTATTAGGGTACTCGATGGTACTCGTTACTTGGACGAGCATCTCGCGATACTCGAGAAAATCTCATCATCCGTTTCCTGTAAGTTTGGGCACTATTTCTCAGCCAATAAACATGCAGAAAACTCTTTGGTACATCCTGCGATCACGTGGGACCTATACATGTCGATAGCAGCGATTGGTTGGCCAGATCAGATGACCCTGCCATATAAAGATCGTGGCCGGTAGTGCTCGTTTCAGACGTATGCTGGAAAAGATTAGGGACAGAGCTGCTGCTGGTCAGGGAGAGCGTTATGAAGGGAATTAGCATTCCAGTAGGCAGGGAATACTAGCGAAACAACCAAACAGCCCTTGTAAGGGCTTCAAATCTTTTTAAATTGTATTACTACAGACTGCTGGCTGGGACTTGCAGTGCAGCTACCACGATTTTAGCAGCAGCACACTGTGGTGATCGGCTGCTGGCAGAAAGGGGACATTAGGTGTGGCATACACACCCCTAAGAAGTGCTCAGTACTATTTTATTGGGCCCTCTATATGTTTTCTGATTTCTGTATTTCTTACACAAGACATATCTAAGTTCACTACTGCTTCCACAGTGTAAAAGGGGGTGTCACAGAGTGTATATAGGTTCAGCCACCACTAGATTGTATCTCACAGCCCCCCAAAAAATCTGTCTTGATGCCCAAACTATGCAGCTCACGCAGTCAGTGGGTGATGAGAGTGGGGACTTGCAAGCGGGGTTGGAAGAGATGTCTGATGATGACGATGAGACCCGGTTGTCAGACAGTGAGGTTGTTGTCATGGATGTAACTCAAAGTGGGGAGCAGAGTGAGGAATTGGAGGAAGAGCTGGTGGATGAGGACAAGGTGACTGACCCGAGCTGCGTGGATAAGGTTCCCGCTGGGTGGATCGCTTCCCCGGCAACCAGCCAGCTGTGCTATCTTTTTTTTCCGTGTAGCCGCGGCCAGGGCCTCACCACCCCTGGTCGATCGGCATCAAGTTAGCCAGTTAGCTGTCAGCACCTAGGTTCGTATCCACTTTAAATCCTTGCCCCTGGCCTCACTCCAATTTTTTGGGAGGCTGACTTGCTTCCTCACTCACTTTTAATGGTTCTCTGTGTGCTCACTGCCATGCTGTGTCTGGCCTGATTTTTGGGAGACTCACTTGCTTCCTCACTCACTTTTAATGGTTCTCTGTGTGCTCACTGCCATGCTAATTCTAGCCATAATCCAGCTATTTTAGTTTTAGGTGCAGCAGCAGTGCCGTTGGCAAGCGCCAACAGGCGGTGCTCAAACTGCTTAACAGCAGCTTCTACCTTCCTTGGATGTTTTAGCCGTTTTGAAGGCAGGATTGACCAGGCCTTTCACCAGTAGCTTCTATCCTTCCTTGGATGTTTTAGCCGTTTTGAAGGCAGGATTGACCAGGCCTTTCACCAGTAGCTTTTATCCTTCCTTGGATGTTGTAGCCTTTTTGAAGGCAGGATTGACCAGTCCTTTTAACATTAGCGTCTATACTTCCTTGGAAGTTGTATTAGGCGTTTTAAAGGCAGGATTGATAAGGTCTTTTATCAGTAGCTTCTGTCCTTCCTTGGATTTTGTAGTAGCCTTTTTGAAGACAGGATTGACCAGGTCTTTTTAATAGACAGGCTACCCCACTTGCCCTCTCTGCACTAACTTAGCATAGCTGCTACATAGAGAGGGAAGCCATTTGCTTTTTGCTCCGTTCACAGTGCAGACTCCCCTGTGGTAGCCCTGCAGAACCTCAGTCTTCACTTGGGCTGTGGGCGAAGTTAAGTCACATTTTCCCGTCAGACCCCTCATTTATAATAGTCAGTTGTTCTGTCTTACACTATGTCTCTTTTAACCTGCGAAAACAGCTCTGAACCCCGAAACGCATTGTAACATGTAAGACAAATAAAACATACTTACCATACTTGCTCTGGAATCTGTTCCGATTGGCTACCACTCAGCACCTGATTAAAAGTTCAATCCGCCTCCTCCACTTTACCCCGGAGATCCATGATTCGTCCCCCGGACAGGGTTTCAGAATCGCGTGCTGTAGCTCATCCCCAGCTGTGCCGAAGTTGGAGCATCAGCTGTGGTAAGAGTATGAGATGGTGGCAGGAGAGGAAGATCGGTAGAAGGAGGAGGCAACAGGAGACAAGGCTTGATGTTTTGCAATCCAGGGTGGTGGTAGGAGAAGTGTTAAAACTCTTCACGCCTGAGGCCCAGTCGCTAGCACGTTAACCCAGTGGTTAATCAGGGAGATGTAACGTCCCTGCCTGAGCTACTGGTCAACGCATTGGTAATTATGTGTGTAGTGATGAGCAAATATGTTTGTATGTTCGTAGATATATATATCGAACTTATTAAAATGTGAGAATGTTTATCTCGCAATGTACACAACTGCGTAAGTTTAATCCCGCCAATTTGAAAGAGCGAATGAATGTGTGGGGAAGAAAGGGCACATCAGGTAATGTAGTAGCCATGTTCACTACTGGCATTACTGTGATTGGCGGTATGATTAGCGACAGTCTTTCACAATTTATGTACCGTCCAGTAGGGAGAGTTAACGAGGAGGGACAGCATCTGAATTTAGTTAAGCAGCAATATTTACAGTGATAGTCAGTGTAGGGAGGGAGAGCTGACCGAGTAGGGCTTAGAACGTTGTGAAAGCGTTAGTGTAGGGAGGGAGAGCTGACCAAGTAGGGCTTAGAACGTTGTGAAATTGTCAGTGTAGGGAGGGAGAGCTGACCGATGTTGTGAAATGTTGCATCCTCACCACTGTCTTCCTAGTCGCTCTCCACACTGCAGAAGGTCACCAGAGTTAATTCTAGATATTAATCACTTTTTGCAGTTTTACACTCAGAAACTGTTTAAAAAATTTCAATAAGAATTTGAGTTTCAAATTCAAATTTCATTTGAATTAGCTTGTCCTGTTTATAACCCAAATTTTGGTTGCATTGCAGCAGTCTACCCCTTTCTACACCCATTATACAGCCGTTTTTGTGGCCCAAAGTTCGGGTCCCTATTGACTTCAGTGGGATTCGGGTCAGTGTGAAAGTTCAGGTAAAAGTCTGGATCAGCCATTTTTTTTATTATTTAAGTTCGATCTAAATGAAAGAACCCGAATATCCATGGGGGCACTGATCACTAATGGTCAACATTGAGTTCATGGGTTTTTATCATCATTTTTTACACCCTGTCGCTATGTTCCCACATAGTATTTCCGTCGGTCTTTTTTCTCAAACAAAACCAGGAGTGGGTTGAACACACAGGAACTGGGCAAATCTTTCCACTATTATTTTGCCCTGTCATTTCCACTCCTGATTTTGATTTAAAAAAATGACTGATCAAAAGACTGACGAAAATACTATGTGTGAACATAGCCTAAAATCTGCCTTGGCAGCTGCTTAGGTTAATAGTAACCACAATTCCTATTAATATTCTAAATGATGATTTAATACTGATAATACTATAGATTCTTTGACTATGTAATCATGTGTAATATCTCCTAAGCCATCATCTCATTTCTGTAGGTTACGTCGGCTGAGCGGGTCTCCCGTGTGGCATCGCTGTGTAGGGCGCGCAGGGAATTCACTGCTCATTTACCGCTAATATTTGTCAGCACTTTCATAGTTGATAAGTGATCGTCATTAATGAGGTCTCTGCGTATTTACATCAGCTGAGAGGCAATTATTACATTGTACAATGACACTGTGTAAGCCGGGTCCCCGAGGGCTCCGCAGGTGTCTCTATGTGGGACTGAGGAGAACATCTGACTTACTCATCTAGTTCATTGCCCTAATGAGACCAATTAGTGACTAATTATAGAGGAGAATCCGACACTTTCATGGCTGGAAATAAAGAACTTCTGTATAAACCTTCATTAAGTAATTTAGATTAAGAATTAAAGAGAATTTATAATTGTTGTGGACAAGAGTGTGCAGTAAATAAACACTAAATACAGTATACAAAGAATAGACTATACAAAAGAATAATAATGTAAAAGTGCTCCTCTATCATGTATATATGTCCAGTCCTGGACATCCCAAACACACCAGATGAGAAGCTGTAATGTTTTAGAAGCTGTATAATCGCAGTCCCACCCAGGCCAAGGTGCCCAAAAGATTCCTCTATTATATAAGAAGGTAGCAATAGCAGTATTATATGGGTAGATTGGGGGGAATATTGTGCGTTTGGGATAAAGTATACTTCTCCTATGAACCCCTATTATCTATAGTAAAAGGGGATAGGAAACCTTTGCCCCCCCCCCCCAAATTTCCCAAAAGTACAAGTCCCATTATGCCTGGACAACCAAAGCTTATTTTTTGAACATTTTTAAATGGTACCATTTTGGAGTAATAAATTCATCATTGACTTTTAAGGGTTTTTTTAGGGAATTAAATGGAAAGAAAATGTTACAATCATTTTGGCAAATTTTTCCGCATTACCAATGTAGTATCTCAATAGTTCAACTAGAAAGGAGCAAAACTTTGGTTAGGCTTACCAAACTTCATCAACAAGTTCAGTCCCGTGTTAAGGCTATTGGTGAAGTTTCAGTCCGGACTTAAATTTATTATCAGCCTTAAAACTCAGGTATAACACTGTCCATGAGCCCTAATAGCCCTGTATTACACTATTAGGTCACTGAGGAGGGTATCAAAGTACTTTTGAGCAGTTTTGTAGGTCAAAGTTATGGCGACCTTCATGGCTATTTGTAAATAGATTGTACCCGATGGTAACTTATAGCCGATGCCTGGCCAGCTCTAGCGATCAGAGGGCGACTGACCACCCAGACACTGAGTACTCATTTTGTGGCATTTTAACCTCCATTGTCAGATATACTGTATGTGCATCAGGGAAGGGGTCCCTATCCTGCCTCCCCACCTCACTGTGATCTTGTAAGGCCTTCCATTATCTGTCCACTCCATCTTTCCTATATGAATTTTACAATATGGAGCCCAAAACTAAGTCCTTTTATCAAATGTGCTCTTAGAGGGGTTAATATTACTTTAGGATTCCAGGATTTTATTGGCATTGATTATTTATTACCACCATATAAATGTATTAGCCTTTACAGCTGCTGCTTGACATTGAGAACTATTGCTTAGTTCACTTGTAACCAGAATACCCAATAATATTTTATAATATTCCATATTGAGTATTTCTCCTAGTATGTAATCATGTGTAATATCTCCTTGATAAGCCATCATCTCATGTCAATAGGTTACGTCGGTGCAGGTTTCTATTCTATTTTTGCTATGGCTGAGCAGGTCTCCCGTGTGGCCTCGCTCTGTAGGGAGCGCGGGGAATTCACTGCTCATTTATCCCTCATATTTGTCAGCACTTTCATAGTTGTTAAGTGATCGTCATTAATGAGGTCTCTGCGTATTTACATCAGCTGAGAGGCAATTATTACATTGTACAATGACACTGTGTAAGCCGGGTCCCCGAGGGCTCCGCAGGTGTCTCTATGTGGGACTGAGGAGAAGATCTGACTTACTCATCTAGTTCATTGCCCTAATGAGACCAATTAGTGACTAATTAGAGGAGAATCTGACACTTTCATGGTTGGAAATAAAGAACTTCTGTATAAACCTTCATTATGTGATCAAGATTAAGAATTAAAGAGAATTTATAATCGTTGTGGACAAGAGTGTGCAGTAAATAAACAAGTGGAAGTGCTCCTCTATCATGTATATATGTCCAGTCCTGGAGATCAGAGGCTACAATGCTGTATAAGGGGGGTCACCCAGGCCAAGGTGCCCAATAGACCCATCTATTATATAAGAATGCAGCAGTATTATAGAATTAGTATATAGACAATAGACTATATTAGTTGATTGTGATGTGGAAGTGCTCCTCTATCATGTATATACATCCAGTCCTGAAGATAAGAGGCTGCCCAGGCTAAGGAGCCCAATACACCCCTTTATTATAGAAGAAAGCATGGGACAGGGTAGGTTGGGGGTTATTAGGGGTTTGGAGTAGACTTCAGAATTTACACACAAATGGTTGTGTTCTTGCAGAAACTTCTGTCCACTACTAGTACTGCAGTGTGATGCTGTTGTGGTTGGGGGCAGCCATGTGTTTCTAATCCAAAACGACCCCTCACGGGGGCTTGCTTTCCTTGAATTTTGGCGTAACACAAGAGTAATTGATTATTAAAGGGGAACTATCAGCAGGTTAAACAAATCTAACCTGCTGATATGTTCCTATTGCACAGGAGATGTCGAGGAGGATGGTATGCGTCTTACCTTCCTCCTAGGTGCCCTTCCCGTACACTAAGTGGTTTGCTCCTTGGTTCGGTATGAATGTTAGGAGCGCTGTCTAGCCCCCGTAGCACTGATCCGCCCCCGGCCATGATAATGATAATCAATAGAGTGGGCCGGATCAGCATTATGGTGGTGGTGCTCCAATGTTCTTCCTGGATCAAACAACTAACTGTACGGGAACGGCACAGAGAAAGAAGGTAACAGACATACCTTCCTCCTCGGCGCCTCATGCACAATAGGGGCATATCAGTGGGTAAGATTCGTTAGGTCCTCCTTTAATATTTTACAGGGAATTCATAAGAAAATGCAATTTTACCATTTTTCTGGCAAATTTTTCAGTGTTTGTTTTGTAGTATCTCTGAGGAGTTTGCTTCGGAAGGTTTCCCAAACATCAGCCAAAAGTTCTATTTTAGGGCTATTAGCGATGTTTGGGTTCGAAAAGAACTAGTTTAGCCTGAACCTGAACTTCACAAATAGCCTTAAAACCCATGTATAACACTGTCTATGTGCCTTGTATTATACTGCTAGATCATCTAGGAGGGTATAGAGAGGTCATGGATGCACAACAGAGCCTTGGGGCGATGCTAGGGTGCTAAAACCTCCGGGCACGATATAAGTAGATCATGGGAGAGATCTTTACACTGACCTTATAGTATATATAAATTTTATAACTTATTTGGTATTTAAATAAGTGACTTATATTCAGAGGCTCACAGGTGACATCTCCTCTTATCAGAGTCGCTCTTATCAGAGGAGTCGGTCAAAATTTTTCTTATATACTAATATGATACCAATAATAA
The DNA here is from genome assembly GCF_027789765.1 of Dendropsophus ebraccatus. Classification (NCBI taxonomy): domain Eukaryota; kingdom Metazoa; phylum Chordata; class Amphibia; order Anura; family Hylidae; genus Dendropsophus; species Dendropsophus ebraccatus. Next base: position 11,343,778 of record NC_091458.1, read on the forward strand.
CAGAGATAATGTGCATAAAAATGATGCCCCAACCTGCCCTGTAGGTGGAAAAATAAAAGCATCATGGCTCTTAGAAGGCGAGGAAAACAGCACTGCTTCATTGTGACCTGGACATCCGGGCTTCAAGGACCTTCAGGTTAATTTGAGTAAGAAAGTAAGAATAGCAGAGACTGTGATTAGTGGGCAGAGAATGATTTATAGAAACTTACACGTAGGACTTCTAGCAGCCCTTGTCATTCAAGTATATGTCACCAAGTGAGAACATCCAAACCTAAAGCGCCTATGTCCGATTATTGCTGAACCATATCCTCATCCCTAACGTCAGACCATAAACATGTCCAAGCTATACAGCTGAGAGGCTTAGGCCCTATTCACACGTCCGCAATTGCAGACAGAAAAGAGAGTCAGTGGGGGACATTTATTAAGACCGACGCACTTGTACGCCAGTCTTAAATTAGCCCCCCCCCCCCCTTTCCTCAACTAAATTCACTAAGAGGCGCACGCCTCTTATTGAATCTGGCCAGCCGGGTGCCCGATCTTGGCGAACTAAATCTACACCTGTTTCCAGCAAGTGTAGGTTTGGCTCATGAGAGCAGATGTAAATCATGATAAATGAGGCGCCAATCAGGCGAGCAGGGGATAAAGCTGGTGTACGCCAGGGAGAAGGCGCAAATTTGTGCCTTCTCCCTTGCGTATGGCCCGGCCATAACTTTCATAAATGTCCCCCAATGTATTTCAATGGTCCCATTCACACATCCGTAGGTGTGTACAGAGCCGTGATCCGTACTGCAAAGAAAAAATTACAGGCCCTATTGCCCCCGCCCCCTGGACACACCAATAGATCTCTATGTTATCTGTTTTTTTGAGTATGCGATCCACAAAAATATAGATCTGCAATCCGCAAATAATGACTAGATTATTAAACGCACTTTTTCCTTTTTACGGATCAGCAAAAAATACTTTAATTAGATTATCCAATTCAATTTTGAGTATCATTCCTTATCCAGATCTCCATGGGATATTCATTTTAATATACATTGATCATTTTATATTTTATGGTTCTCAACGCATTCCACTATGTCATTAATAAAGAATTGCAACTGGAATATTCCATTAATTGAGATTGAGGATGGGGTCTTTTAATGCCCCTTTGATTTTTTCAACAGTGAGCTTATATTTACATCAAAATACATGTCACACACGCACACCATTATATATATATATATATATATATATATATATATATATATATATAGAAACAGCCCCCAGAGTGCAAACATTTTATCATGTGTCATTGACATAACCTGGAAATCTTAAGGGATTAAATCCTCAGAGAAAAGACAATCCTGTACAAAAGCATATATAGGAAGGCGCCTGGTGTGTAAAAGTGGTTGAGGGATCTCACGCGAACAGTATCCTGATATTCAGCATTTACCATCATGATGTTACTACAAGAGGAGTCAAACCTGAGGATGGAGAACATGTCCAAGGTGGGAAGTTCATTTGTGTTCCTAGGACTTTTGGAGATGGAAAGATACTGGATCCCTTATTCTATCCTAGCCTTTGATGTGTACTTTATACCCACGTTGTTGTGTTCTTTAATTGTCTACGTTATATTGGTTGAGGAAAGTCTCCATGAACCTATGTATTTCTTTATTTGTAATCTTCTCCTCAATGGTGTTTTTGGGAACACTGCCATCTTCCCTCAGTTCTTTGTTCACCTACTATCGGGATCCTCCACCATATCATTTCCTTTATGTATCACCCAAACCTTCTGTGTACAAACCTTTTCTACAGTGGAAATTTTTACTTTTACCACCATGGCCTATGACCGATATTTAGCGGTGGGCAACCCTCTGAGATATTGGACCATCATGACAAATATGAAGGCTTTGAAATTTATCAATGTGATCTGGGCTTTGTCCTTCATACTCGTCTTGGTTCTTATAATAATGACCGCTAACCTCAACTTTTGTGGGGTGAATATTAATAATATTTTCTGTGAGAACATGTCCCTGGTCAGACTGGCCTGTGGTGACTCCTCAGTGAACAACATCTCTGGACTTATAGGAACGTTGCTCATCATTGTGAGCACTCTTGTTATTATCATCTATTGTTACATCAGGACACTGGTGATTTGTCTGAAGACCTCCGGATCAACATCCATGAAGGCCGTCAATACTTTGGTCTCCCACATCATCACCTTTTCTCTTTTTATGACTACATCCTTTTTTGTTTTTCTACGTTACAGGCTGAATGGTGGGAACATTTCTATTACGATTCACATTTTACTTTCTATCGCTGGACTTCTTACTTCCATCATTGTTAATCCCATTGTCTATGGGCTGAGGACAGAGGCTTTAAAATTTAAACTGATCCATAATTTACAAAAAATACAAATGTTCAAAAAGATTTCTCAGCTAAAATAACTGCAGTTCTTTAATTCGAAAACTCTAAAGGAACTCTTTGAATGAATAACTTTTTTGGAGCTGGTTATTGAATGGTGACTAGAAAGAGTCTGGTCCAAGATGTACTGTTCTAATTCACATGTTTTCCAGTTATTTACCTCATATTTCTCATTTACCTATTTTTTTCATGGCATTGGTTATAAGGTTTTATGTACATATAAGCAAAAATGGAAATAATGAGATGATACCTTCATAACAAAGTTATATATACCATAGAGAGTGACCTTAAGGCTACTAAGGAAGTTCAGGTTGGGTTAGCCTAGGGCTGGGCAGTATACCGTGAAAATACCGATACCGTCCATGGCGTCGGTTAACCGACCTCAACTCTGCCAGGACGGTATCTGCGGTATTTCACAGTTTTGTGCGCTGTATGTGCAGATGCAGGGATGTCGGCGTGTCAGAGCCAGGCAGGATGTGGCTGCAGCTGATCGAATGAGAGGAGTCTTATCCGAGGCCCGAGACAGGAGGGGGATCACTGAGCACTGACACTATAGCCCAGGGATCTGGCTTATCTCCCTCCCGGGCCCCAAGATGCGGACACTGAGCCGGTGGAGCCCCGCGGCCGAGTGCAGCCTCGGAGTGTCTAGTGTCCTGCACTCCCCGGGCAGGGAACGAGGCACAGAGCAGACGTCTGCAGGCTGAGGACCGGACTGCTGCTCGGGTGACAGCGCTGCCCCATCCCCCTCCTGTCACTGCCGGACCCGTCCTATCAAACAGGGAAATTGCTTGGGGCCCCCCTTCTATCCCCCATCCGTGTGACTGAGGAGCAGCAGCCTTTAGGAGGTAAACTTACTACTGTGCTGCCGTCCACACAGCCCTCCCCCGTCACTCCTAGCCGGCACCGGTCTTCAGGAGGCACACACTGCCGGGTTGTAGATCCTCCCATTGTGTCCAGGGAAAGGGACAGTGTCTGTGTAGCAGCATGTTAGTGCACGGAGGAGCCGCTTTCTTGTTTAGTTTCCCTGACGTGCTCTGTCTCTTATCACTGACACCAGAGGCGAAAGGAGAGAGCGGTTTCTTCATCTACACTCAGGCTCTGGCTTTCCCTGGAATAGTCGAGTTGTCTCAGTTCATGGACACATGTAACACTGGATGTCCCTGGAATAGCAGAGTTGTCTCAGTTCATCTAGCTCTAGCTATCCCTTCAGTTCCTAGTCACCACATGTAAATGGCTGGAAGGAAGGGAGACAAGTCTCTGTATATACACACACATGAGGAAGGGGGGCAGTCTCCCTTCCTCCTGTGTGTATATATAGAGACTTGTCCCTTCCTGTGTGTATGTAGCTGTATAACTCTGCTAAGACCCCTAATAATGACAAATAATAGTCACAATAGACTAAATACACAGCCTTGAGTTGCTGCTCAGTAAGTTACTGGGTTTTTTTAAATACTTTTTAGGGTACAAACACCCACACCGTATACGCAGCGTATTTACTGCTACGATATGCAGCAGATTTGATGCTGTGTTCAGTTATTTAGATCTAATCTGCTGCGTATTTGCGGTGTATCGCAGCAGTAAATACGCAGCATATATGCCGTGTGTGTTTGTATCCTTAGAAAGAAAATATCCCCAATTTGGCACATACAAGTGGGTGTGGCTTGCAAAAAGAGGGTGTGGCTTACAAAGTGGCGTGTCATAGTTATCGTTCAATTATCGTTATCGCAGCTACATGTGCGATAAACCGCGATATTGATTTAAGCCAATATCGCCCAGCCCTAGGTTAGCCTTATCCTTGTTTTTAATAAGTGGTAAAACTTGTGCAGCTATTCTACAGGGCCTATAAAAAGTGTGGAAACCAAAAAGTAAAAGCCCCTATATGCTAAATAAGCTGAACACACTGCTGGCAGTAGGATTGGCCAACAGCATAAGATGTAAGGGGGGGGGGGGGTGGGGGGGGGGCACCTCCCCACTGACAGAAGATGTCAATGTACATAAGGGTTGGTTGGGTATGGTGGATTTTCATAGGTAGACCCTTTTGTTTTCAGAGGCTGGACTGGCTAGTCATTGGCCAATATCATTAAGCAGTGAGATTCTATAGTTGACATTAGACCTGCAGAAAACCTGCAAAGTGGGTCATCCATGCAGAGGTGAATCCTAATGTGGCCAGTTAGAGCTCAAAGGTTCGAAGCCCAAAACTGCCATTTGTCTTAAAACATGTGTAGAAATGTAAATGTATTAGAGTTTAGCCTGGAGCCAGTAACTGGCTCACCCAAGGTGTGTGGCAACAAGCAGTTGCACAAATACCAATCATATGATCCCAAATCATATGATTCCTCACTGTAGTGGAGACCCACTTGTGAAGTCTCTGAGGCGTTTAAAAAATACCTTTTATTACATGCACAACTTGAGACCCAGGGCACACTTAAAGGGGTTATCCACAGCTACAAAAACATGGCCACTTTCTTCCAGAGACAGCCCAACTCTTGTCTCCAGCTTTGGGGTTTTGCTGCTCAGTTCCATTGAAGTGAATAGAGCTTAATTGCAAACCGCACCTGAACTGGAGACTGAAGAGTCTTGTTGTCTCTGAAAGAAAGTGGCCATGTTTTTGTAGCACTGGATAACCTCTTTAATCCATCTTTAAATTAGGGCCGAAGGGTCATATGCAAAGAGGTGGATTGCTGAGTGGCTTGTCATGAAGGTGGAAAGGGCTGAGAATGTTATCAGCCTATTAACTAGAAGCAAAAAAACGGAGCGCTTCCTAGTGCATTAACATAGGTGGGAAGGGTTTGGTGAGAGGTATATATTAAAACCACTCACCTGGTGGAGTTGTGCTAAAGAATAGGCTCAACTATATGGTGGGCATCAAAGGGTATACACCGCAGCCAGAGTGGGAGCACCAGTAGGTTGGTGTGTAAAAGTACGGTAGGACGATCCAGAAAGGACCAACGGACCAAGGAATCCCTCTTGAGACCAGCGTGGGTGTAGAGTCATATAGGGTGTTAGCATGCATACATACTATTTGTAAAGTATCATGCTACAACACCCTCCACTGAATGGTAGGTTTATTTTTGCAACGCGTTTCAGCCAGACTAATTAGAAAAGAGACCTTTCTCAAGACTGGGTTTTTAGAAACTAGACCAAACCTGGAAGTAGTATGTGCTGGGGCTGAATAGTTACTGGCACATTGTTGGGTATAAAAGTGGTTGTTCTAAGGCCTCAGTGTATCTATTGGGTTGGTTTGTGTAAGAATGGGTCAAAAGGAGTTGGTATAGGCCAGAAAAGTATATGGGAATAGCTGAGGTACCGAGCCTAGTCAGGATCTGCTTGGTTAGTTTTAACTTTGGTGCTATATGTGGCCAAGACAGTTGTGTTTGGATTTCTCCATAAAGCAGCATAAACTCTTCACTGCTGTTTTTGCCTCTTTCAGTTATCTGTATAAACCATTTAGCTTTGTACTTGTTGTGTAAATTTGAACCACCAATCTTAACCACCGTTTTTTTATAAAGTTTAAAACATGAGGAAACAACACGTCGGTCTGTTTAATGTGTGGAATCAAAAAGGACCTGAAGTTAACCCCTAAAAAATGACACCTTTTACAGTTTCTTGATGTTCTTCTATTCACGAGATATGTGAGTTATAGTTTCTCTAAAAATTTGGTCAAGTCAGATGGGCGTGAACTTTTGATAATGGGTGTAAATCGGGTTATGGGTGGGTTATACAGTCGGGGGAAGGGGGGGGGGGTAGGCATTATCAAAATTAAAGGGGTTGTTCAACTATCAGCAAAAAAATTTAAAAGTTGCTGTTGTTGTGTCTAAGACTTTTCTAAATATCCCTGCCAAATGTTGCTGCTATATGATCTTCTTTGTGGCTGCTGTGGCGCTGTTCCCTACCATCCATGTTATCTTCACTTCCTGTTTCATATTGTGTTTGCCTGTGAGGTCTAACACTACAGAGGCCAGCATTCCTTGGGTGCAAGCCAGCCCCCTCAGTAACACCCACTGCTGCTAAGCCAGCCCCCTCAGTAACACCCACTGCTGCTAAGCCAGCCCCCTCAGTAACACCCACTGCTGCTAAGCCAGCCCCCACAGTAATGTCCACTGCTGCTAAGCCAGCCCCCTCAGTAACGCCCACTGCTGCTAAACTAGCCCCTTCAGTAACGCCCACTGCTGCTAAGCCAGCCCCCTCAGTAATGTCCACTGCTGCTAAGCCAGCCCCCTTAGCCATGCCCACTGCTGCTAAGCCAGCAACCTCAGCCATGCCCACTGCTGCTAAGACAGCCCCTCAGTCATGCTCATTGCTGCTAAGCCAGTCCCCTTAGTAACGCTCACTGCTGCTAAGCCAGCCCCCTCAGTAATGCTCACTGCTGCTAAGCCAGCCCCCTCAGTAACGCTCACTGCTGCTAAGCCAGCCCCCTCAGTAATGCTCACTGCTGCTAAGCCAGCCCCCTCAGTAACGCTCACTGCTGCTAAGCCAGCCCCCTCAGTAACGTCCACTGCTGCTAAGCCAGCCCCCTCAGTAATGTCCACTGCTGCTAAGCCAGCCCCCTCAGTAATGTCCACTGCTGCTAAGCCAGCCCCCTTAGCCATGCCCACTGCTGCTAAGCCAGCCCCCTTAGCCACACCCACTGCTGCAAAGCCAGCAACCTCAGCCATGCCCACTGCTGCTAAGCCAGCCCCCTCAGTAATGTCCACTGCTGCTAAGCCAGCCCCATTAGCCATGCCCACTGCTGCAAAGCCAGCAACCTCAGCCATGCCCACTGCTGCTAAGACAGCCCCTCAGTAATGCTCACTGCTGCTAAGCCAGCCCCCTCAGTAACGTCCACTGCTGCTAAGCCAGCCCCCTCAGTAACGCTCACTGCTGCTAAGCCAGCCCACTCCCCATCTTAATAAGGCCAATAAGATCAGCCCAGGATATCACATCACAAAACCCAAAACACACACCCACAGCCCCTCCTGCCTCAGCCTGCAGAGAGAATTTAACCATCACACAGTGACTTATCAGCACCTGGGAAAGCTGGGTGCCGGCCTGTGTGAATCAAACAGAAGGGTATAAGTGTATATGTTCTTCCTGCACAGGCTTTCATCACAACTGGATAATTGTGATCTCATAACAACATGGAGACAGAAAGAAAGCGAGATATACAGAGATAGCAGGAAATAGAGAGACAGAGAAGGGATGGGAAATATAGAGATAGCAGGAAATGGAGAGACAGAGAAGAGGGAGGGTGAAGTGAGAGACAGAGAGTGAGGTGAAAAGGGATAGGTAGACAATAGACCGAGAGAGGGATGCAAATAGAGAGAGAGAGAAATAATAATGCACTTCTTGATAACAACCACCCAACTTTCCCAGGTGCTGAAAAACCAAGCTTAGAAAGTAGTCAGAACTACAGCCACTCACAGGAATTAGGATGAGGTAAAGATGTGTCTGCACCTAGGAAAGCAGGGTGATATACGATGTGCACTAACACCTCACTCTGTCTCTTTCCCTCTTCTCTCATACTTCACTTTTCTCTGTCTCCATTTCCTGCTATCTCTGTATATCTCCCCTTCTCTGTCTCTTCTGCTATCTCTGTATATCTCCCCCCCCCCCTTCCCTGTCTCTCCTGCTATCTCTGTATATCTCCCCCCCTTCTCTGTCTCTCCTGCTATCTCTGTATATCTCCCCCCCGTCTCTCCTGCTATCTCTGTATATCTCCCCCCCTTCTCTGTCTCTCCTGCTATCTCTGTATATCTCCCCCCCCCCCTTCCCTGTCTCTCCTGCTATCTCTGTATATCTCCCCCCCTTCTCTGTCTCTCCTGCTATCTCTGTATATCTCCCCCCCTTCTCTGTCTCTCCTGCTATCTCTGTATATCTCCCCCTTCTCTGTCTCTCCTGCTATCTCTGTATATCTCACCCCCCCTTCCCTGTCTCTCCTGCTATCTCTGTATATCTCCCCCTTCTGTCTCTCCTGCTATCTCTGTATATCTCCCCCTTCTCTGTCTCTCCTGCTATCTCTGTATATCCCCCTTCTCTGTCTCTCCTGCTATCTCTGAAGCCTGTGCAGGAATAACATATACACTTCTGCCCTTCAGTCACACATACAGGCACCCAGCTTTCCCAGGTAGCAGAGTTGTGCAGATAACAGTCAGTAATAGACAGATATATGTGAGGTAATTTCATACAGGAAAGTACCTGCCTGTGTGAGGAAACAGCAGTATATTGTAGCTGAGAAGGTGCACGGCCATTACTGACATCCATATAGGAGAGATTCCCTCAGCATGATCATGTGATCAGTCTCCCAGCCTGCCTGCTTATTGGCCAGCAAGCACCATGTGACTAAAAGGCCAATCAGAAGTGACAGGACAACTGATGCAAATTAGCCATGATGGAGAGAGATAGTTTACAAGCCAGTATAGAGAATCCTCAGCCCAGAGCAATGACTGCACACTGACAGGCTGACACAAAATGGCAGCACACTGACAGGCTGACACAAAATAGCGGCAGCTAGAGATAAGAGGAGACACAAAATGGCTGCACACTGACAGGCTGACAAAATGGCTGCATGCTGACAGGCTGACACAAAATGGCAGCACACTGACAGGCTGACACAAAATGGCAGCACACTGACAGGCTGACACAAAATAGCGGCAGCTAGAGATAAGAGGAGACACAAAATGGCTGCACACTGACAGGCTGACACAAAATGGCTGCATGCTGACAGGCTGACACAAAATGGCTGCACACTGACAGGCTGATACAAAATGGCGGCAGCTAGAGATAAGAGGGGACACAAAATGGCGTTAGCTATAGATAAGAGGAGTCAGCAATAGTGATGAGCGAGCATGCTCGTCCGAGCATGGTACTCGATCGAGTATTAGGGTACTCAATGGTACTCGTTACTCAGGAGAGCATCTCGCGATACTCGAGAAAATCTCATCATCCGTTTCCTGTAAGTTTGGGCGCAATTTCTCAGCCAATAAACATGCAGGAGACTCTTTCGTGCATCCTGCGATCACGTGGGACCCATATATGTCGATAGCAGCGATTGGTTGGCCAGATCAGATGACCCTGCCATATAAAACTCGGCGCTGGCAGTACTCGCTTTAGACGCATGCTGTGAGAGATCAGGGACAGAGTTGCTGCTGGTCAGAGAGAGCGTCAGTGTTTAGCGTTCCAGCAGGCAGGGAATACTAGCAATACAAACAAACATCCCTTTTCAGGGCTTAAAAGGGTTTTTTAATTGTATTACTACAGACTGCTGGCTGCTACCACGATTTCACCAGCACACTGTGGTGATCGGCGTCTGGCAGAAAGAGGACATTAGGTGTTGCATACAGATCCCTAAGAAGTGCTCAGTGTACTCTTTTTTGATTTTGGGCCTGGTGGTCCTGCTGTACTACACTGTATTGCTGGGATTTGTAGTACATCCTGCATAGAACTTCACTGTTCATTGTAAGGGGGTGTCAGAGAGTGTGTGTATAGTTCCTGCCAATACCAGATTGTACCGTACAGCCCCCCCCCCCCTAAACTCGTGGGGACTAGACTCTTTTGCTGGGATTTGTAGTACATTCTGCATAGAACTTCACTGCTCATTGTAGGGGGTATCACAGAGTGTGTATAATTCCGGCCAATACCTGATTGTACCGTACAGCCCCACCAAACCAGTGGGTAGTACAAGTATTTTTCCAGATTTCTGTATTTCATACGCAAGGACTATCTAAGTTCCATACTGTGCAGTGTCCATAAAACGGTGAACCCCAGGGGTAAGGGTCGAGGGCGTGAGCGTGGGTTTCCAAGTCATGTGGTTGCCGGAGGCTGGGGTTCAGGGCAGGGTGACACAGCAGCACCTGTTGAGGAGGTAGCAGTGTCACACCGCAGACGTCCACTCCCTAGCTTCTTTGCCCAACTTACGGGGTCTAAAGGTAGACCGTTATTGAAACCGCAGCAGTGTGAACAGGTGATCACGTGGATAGCGGATAATGTGTCCAGTAACTTATCCACCACCCAGTCTTCAACGCAGTCCACCCATGCTACCCAAGGGAGTGGAACCCTTGCTCCATTAGCTCAGCCTCCTTTCCCACAGCCTGGCCCCTCCAGGGAAAGAAGGGATTCAGATCCACCACCACCACCATGCTCCCAGGAACCTTTTTTATGGACCCTTTCCTGAGTCAGAGCAACCGGAGTAGTCGATCTGTCCTGATGCCCAAACTATGCAGCTCACACAGTCAGTGGGTGATGAGAGTGGGGACTTGCAAGCAGGGTTGGAAGAGGTGTCTGATGATGACGATGAGACCCAGTTGTCAGACAGTGAGGTTGTTGTCATGGATGTAACTCAAAGCGAGGAGGAGAGTGAGGAACTGGTGGATGAGGTGACTGACCCGAGCTGCGTGGATAAGCCTAGTGAAGACCGTGCTTCTGAGGGGGAGGCAAGTTCACCCGAAGGACCGGTTGGAAGAGGAAGAGGGGTGGGCAGAGAGGGAGAAGCAGGGGCAGAGCGATTAGATCAGCAACTGTTTCACGGAGTCAAACTCCCGTGGCCAGGGCTAGATGTTCCCAAGTCTGGAGGTTTTTAAAGAAACTGCTGATGACCGACGGACTGTAGTGTGCAACGTGTGCCATGCCAGGATAAGCAGGGGAGCCACCACTATCAGCCTAACCACTACCAGCATGCGCAGGCATATGAGTGCTAAACACCCCACTTAGTGGAACCAAGGCCGTTCAGTGACTGCAAGTCGCACCCCTGCTCCTTCCCCTGTGTCACGTGCTGGCTGTCAGTCCCCCTGCCCAGGCCCCAGGCACGAGGGCCTCCTGCCCTACACGCACCCCTTCACCTCCACTCTGCTCCACACCCTCCAGCAAGGTGTCCAAGCGCAGCGTTCAACTGTCCCTGCAGCAGACCTTTGAAGGAAGCGCAAATACACTGCCACTCACCCGCATGCACATGCCCTAAATGTGCACATAGGCAAACTGCTGAGCTGGGAGATGCTGCCCTATCGGCTGGTAGAGACAGAGGCTTTTAGGAACCTCATGGCACTGGCTGTCCCTCGGTACTCTATCCCCAGCCGCCACTACTTTTCACGGTGTGCCATCCCAGCTCTACACCAGCACGTGTCGGATAACAGCATCCGTCCGTCTCTTCATCTGCCCCCCCAGTCCAAAAACTTGCCTACCCTCGCAGGAACCTCAGAAACCTCAACATTCAAACACTCTCTGACTCCCTTCTGCCTCTCTCCACCATACACTCTCTGAACGACACTGACACAGCCACAACCTTCTACAATTCCACAATAACCTCAGCCCTCGACTCTGTTGCCCCTCTCACGAAAAAGAGAACACGAACCACGAACAGACAGCCTTGGCACACCGACCTAACCAAACAACTAAGGGGAGTGTCCAGAGCTGCTGAGCGGCGCTGGAAGAAGACCGACTCTGAGGAACACTTCCAAACATACAGGAGAGCACTCCTTGAGTTCAAATCTGCCCTTACCTCTGCTAAACAGGACTACTTTTCTTCCCTCATATCTTCCTTATCTCACAACCCTAGGCAATTGTTTAACACCTTCAACTCTCTTCTCCGCCCCCCACTGCCACCCCCCACATCTCTCATCTCTTCTGAGGACTTCGCCACATTCTTCAAGCAGAAAATCGATGACATCAGAGTAAGCCTCACCTCACAGTCCCCTCAGCCCCCCCCTTCGTGCCTCTCTACTGCCCGTCCCCACTAACTCACCTCTTCACCATCACAGAAGAACATCTCTCCAAACTACTCTCCACATCGTACCTCACCACCTGCGCACTTGACCCAATTCCATCCCACCTTATCCCCAACCTCTCCTCAGCACTTGTCCCAGCACTTACCCATCTCTTCAATCTATCACTAACTTCTGGCGTCTTCCCATCTCTATACAAACATGCAACCATCCCACCCATCCTCAAAAAGCCATCCCTTGACCCTACCTCCTTATCCAGCTACCGCCCCATCTCTCTTCTCCCCTTTGCCTCAAAACTCCTGGAACAACATGTCTACCATAAACTTTCCTCCCATTTTTCATCCAACTTGCTTTTTGACTCCCTGCAATCTGGCTTCCACCCCCACCACTCCACAGAAACTGCCCTCACCAAAGTGGCTAATGACCTGCTGACTGCCAAAACCTCGCGCCACTACTCTGTGCTCCTTCTCCTTGACCTATCTTCTGCCTTCGACACAGTTGACCATTTTCTCCTCTTTCAAATCCTCTCATCCCTTGGTGTCACTAGCCTAGCTCTCTCCTGGATCTCCTCTTACCTCTCCAACCGCACTTTTAGTGTCACCTACTCCCACACCACCTCCTCTCCTCGCCCCCTCACTGTTGGTGTTCCCCAAGGCTCTGTACTCGGGCCTCTTCTCTTCTCCATCTACACCTCTGGCCTGGGACATATCATAGAATCCCATGGCTTCAGCTACCACCTCTACGCCGATGACACTCAGATCTACCTCTCTGGTCCGGATGTCACCTCTTTGCTATCCAGGATTCCAGAGTGTCTATCGGCCATATCCTCCTTCTTCTCCTCCCGCTTTCTAAAACTCAACATGGACAAAACAGAACTTATCATCTTTCCCCCATCTCTCTCCACCTTGCCTTCTAATCTGTCAATCACTATCAATGGCTGCACTCTGTCCCCTGTCCCCCAAGTCCGCTGCCTCGGGGTCACCTTTGACTCTTCCCTATCCTTTAAACCACATATTCAGGCCCTGACCACCTCCTGCCGCCTTCACCTCAAAAACATTTCCAGAATCCGCTCTTTCCTCACCCCTGACTCCACCAAACTGCTGGTACATGCTCTCATTATCTCCCGCTTGGACTACGGTAACATCCTCCTCTCTGGCCTTCCAGCTAACTCCCTTGATCCCCTACAGTCTATCCTTAACACTGCTGCCCAACTAATCCACCTTTCCCCTCGCTTTGCCTCAGCCTCTCCCCTCTGCCAATCCCTCCACTGGCTCCCCATTGCCCAACGTATTCACTTTAAATTGTTGACCATGACATACAAGGCCATCCACAACCTGTCCCCTCCGTAAATCTCTGACCTGATATCCCGCTACCGTCCCTCACGCAACCTTCGATCCTCCAGTGACCTCCGTCTGCGCTCCCCCTCGTTCGTACCTCACATAACCGCCTCCAAGTCTTTGCCCGAGCCTCCCCCATACTCTGGAACTCGCTACCCCGACACATCCGGCTCTCATCCACCATCAAGTCCTTCAAAAGTAACCTGAAAACCCACCTCTTCAAACTAGGCTACAACATACAATAACTCTGCATCACACTTGAATGGCTGCACTTTACCTCCTGTTTCTCTCCCTATACCCTATAGATTGTAAGCCCTTGCGGGCAGGGTCCTCTTCCCCCATGTACCAGTCTGTCTTTTGCCTTCATGTAATGTTTTCTGATCTTGTATTGTTCCTGCATGTTGCCTATCTATTGTATAGCGCTCTGGAATTAAGGGCGCTTTATAAATAAATAATATTAATAATAATCCGTGACCAACGCGGTCAGCGACAAGGTCCACCTAACCACGGACATGTGGACAAATGCTGGTGGGCAGGGACACTATATCTCCCTGACAGCACATTGGGTCAACTTGGTGGAGGCTGGGACAGAGTCTGACCCTGGTTCCGCTCATGTGCTGCCCACCCCGAGGATTGCGGGGCCTACCTCGGTTGCGCTCTCTGAGTTGTACACCTCTTTCTCCTCCTCTTTTTCCTCCTCCTCTCTATTACCCTCCACGAGCACGTCGCCTCCATCTCGTAGCATCAGCAGTGCGGTGGGTAAGCACCAACAGGCGGTGTTGAAACTGCTGAGCATAGGCGACAAGAGGCACACGGCCCAGGAGCTGTTGCAGGGCATCACGGCGCAGTCAGATTTTTGGCTCGTGCCAGGGAGCCTCAAACCAGGCATGGTTGTGTGTGACAATGGGCGAAACCTGGTGGCGGCTCTGCAACTCGGCAGCCTCACACATGTACCATGCCTGGCCCACATGTTCAACCTAGTGGTGCAGCGGTTTCTTAAGACCTACCCCAATTTGGCTGACTTGCTTACCAAGGTGCAGCGCATCTGTGCGCATTTCTGCAAGTCAACCACGGATGCTGCCACTCTTAGGGCAGTGCAAAGTCGCTTGCAAGTGCCGGCTCACAGACTGCTGTGCGATGTGCCCACAAGGTGGAATTCCACCTTCCAGATGGTAGCCAGGGTTTACCAGCAACGCAGAGCCATTGTGGAATGCCAGATGTCAACCTCGGTGCGAAGCGGTAGTCAGGTCAGTCAGCTACCTCAAATATACAATGAGGAGTGGATGTGGATGTCTGCTATCTGTCAGGTACTGGGCCCCTTTGAGGAGTCAACACAGATGGTCAGCGGAGATGCCCACATCATCAGCATCACCATCCCGCTGCTGTGTCTGCTTCAAACCTCCCTGCTTAGCCTGAAGTCTGACACTTTGCCTTCGTCTCAGGAGACAGGTGAAGAACAGCCGCCAGACCACCCTGACATCAGTTTCTCACCACGGAGTAGAGGATGAGGAGGATGAAGAAGAGGAGGAAGAGGAGCAGACTGGTGCCGCCACTGAAGAGGGTACCCATGCTCAATCTTTAGTTGTTGAGCGTGTATGGCCTGAAGAGGATGAATTGGTGGAGGAGGAGGAGGAAAATGAGGCTAGTGAGAAGAGGGAGTTCTTGAGTGTTGGGACCCTGGCGCACATGGCTGACTTTATGTTAGGCTGTCTTTCCCGTGACCCTCGGGTTAAATTTTTTTTTGACAACACAGATTACTGGGTGTTCACCCTCCTGGACCCTCGGTATAAACAGAACTTGTCCACTCTCATTCCTGCCGAGGAACGCAGTATGAGAGTGAATCAATATCAACAGGCCCTGGTGCAGAAGCTGAAAATGTACTTCCCATCTGACACCACTAGTGCCAGAGGACGTAGTTCTGTGGGCCAAAGAGCGGGGGAGAGGAGCGATGGAGCAGGCAGCTTGTCAAGGGGCAGGGGAACACTCTCCAAGGCCTTGGACAGTTTCATGGCACCCCAGCAAGACTATGTCAACCGTCCCCAGTCTAGACAGAGTAGGGGGGAAGCCTTCAGGAAGATGGTGAGGGAGTACCTTGCTGACCATACCAGCATCCTTCCCGATCACTCGGCTACCTACAACTACTGGGTTTCAAAGCTGGATACGTGGCCCGAACATGCGCTTTACGCCTTGGAGGTGCTGGCCTGCCCTGCCACTAGCGTGTTGTCAGAGCGGGTCTTCAGTGCAGCTGGCGCCATCATCACTGATAAGCGCACCCGCCTGTCCACTGACAGCGCTGACAGGCTGATGCTTATAAAAATGAACAAAGCCTGGATTTCACCTGAATTCAACTGTCCACCCGGGGAAAGCAGCTGAACATGAAGATTCTTGGTATCTCCTCTCCTCCTCTTCCTACAATTCTCAGCCAACTGCCAAGTCTTGTTCCGCCATGCAGGGTCTGGCCTAATTATTGGGAGGCTCAATTGCTTCCTCACTCACTTGTAATGGTTCTCTGTGTCCTCACTGCCATGCTCTGACGTCACACTACGTCTGCGGAGGAGCGGGACTGGTTGTTGGGGGCCCGCTGATCGCACCCCAAGAAAGGAATCCAGCCTAATGTGTGATTGTTATTTAAGGACAATAAAACACCTACTCTGAAAATAAGCCTTATTTTCAGAGAAACACGGTATAAGCATTGTTATACTTTGATGCAGTTTTGTTACAATAAAGAACTGTTCAGCGTGACCTTATATCTTCTCTGTTAAATTTGCTCGGCTGACCAAAACTATCTCCAGTAGCGAGGAGATAAACAGAGAGATGCGCTTAGCTGCTCACAGTCCCCAGGTCTCAGAACCTTAAACTCTGACTAGGTAGGTGTAAGGAACACCATATTAAATCTCCATCCAACCCCATTATTAATATGTTGAGAGGTCATTTGTATCCATCATAAAATGGATCCTGCAGATCATTGTGGCTTCCAATTATTCACAGAGCCTACAGAGTCTAAAAGTGACTTATATTTGTCTTTACACTTTGTCTTGGACCTTGTAGAGTCAGATGAAGCAAAATACCATTTTTTGGTATTAAAGGACAAGTGCCATGAAAAACTTTTTCCCAGTAATTGAAGCACATTACAAAGTTATATAACTCTGTAATGTGCTTCAATCACCTATCTGCCTCCCTTCCCTGTCTTTTCCCCCCTCCACCCCCCACCAGGAAGTGTCCTAACTCACACAGACCTAATGAATGTCGCCACCGTCACCAAGCTCTTCTCTAAGCTCCTTCTCCTGCTACAGCAGCCCCCCCCCCCCTCCCCTGCCTTGTCAGGTGATTCAGCTTGCTCAGCTCCCATTGGCTGAACAACTGCAAGCTTTTCCAGCCTTCCCAATAGTGCACAAATAGTAGCCAGCTTCCCAAGTGTTCCATATAGTAGCCAGCCCTCCCCTGTAGTCTAACATATTAGCCAGCCTTCCCAATAGTGCACAAATAGTAGCCAGCCCCCAAGTGTTCCATATAGTAGCCAGCCCTCCTCAATAGTCTCTTATATAGTAGCTAGCCCTCCCCCATAGTCTCATATAGTAGCCAGCCCTGCCCAGTAGTCTCCTATAGTAGCTAGGCCTCCCCAATAGTCTCATATAGTAGCCAGCCCTCCCCCATAGTCTCTCATATAGTAGCCAGCCCTCCCCCATAGTCTCTTATATAGTAGCCAGCCCTCCCCCATAGTCTCTTATATAGTAGCCAGCCCTCCCCATAGTCTCATATAGTAGCCAGCCTTCCCCCATAGTCTCTTATATAGTAGCCAGCCCTCCCCATAGTCTCATATAGTAGCCAGCCTTCCCCCATAGTATCTTATATAGTAGCCAGCCCTCCCCAATAGTTTCTTATATAGTAGCTAGCCCTCCCCCATAGTCTCATATAGTAGCCAGCCCTGCCCAGTAGTCCCCTATAGTAGCTAGGCCTCCCCAATAGTCTCATATAGTAGCCAGCCCTCCCCCATACTCTCTCATATAGTAGCCAGCCCTCCCCTATAGTCTCTTATATAGTAGCCATGGCGGGCCAGATGTAATTCAAACTCTGAATTGCCTGACGGGCCAAAATTATGACACCACGGGCCCGCGGGCCAGAGTTTGACATGACTCATTCCATGTGCTCCCAGCAAGACTGGGAGAAAGAGGAGGCACTTACCATGTAGACAGCCTCCCGTAATTTTGAGATGTCATTGTACACTCTTAAGAAATAGGACCAATTTTTTAACATTTAAAACGGTCGCAAACGTTGGTGGGTCGTAACTATGAAGGTAGGGGAAATTACTGAAATTCCGTTATATATTGATTGTTTACTACTCATTGTCTTTAGCACAATTTAGAGTACCATGCATTATGTCCAACCGTTATGTGCATTGATCTCCACTTGTTATATTATGTCTATTTTGTCTCATTTCATATTTTATTAGGTCCCACCTCATACTTTTGTCAATGCTTTCCTACTTTCCATGAAGTATGTGGTGGTTCCTTTCATACATCCCCTGTCCAGTGGTTCCAACAGTCGGTCACACATTTATCCCCTATCCAGTGGAGAATAAGTGACTTTCACATGAACCTTTTCCCACTTTGTCCCATCCTGTGGTGACCATGCTGGGAATAGAAGCTATGACTGCATTATCACATACAGTACTAGAGCAGACTTTAGCCCGTGATCAATGCCAATCATGTTGTGGACAGGGGGAAAGACCTTATTTATCCTATTGCTATCTGCCCTGGCAAAGCGATTATGGGGGTTATATTGAAATATCCCTGGTCCCCAGGACTGTGTAATCCAGTTTACGACTAGACTCAGGTAACAAATGTCTACAGACCACTATCAAAATAACAGACCACACTATGGATGTGCATGCAATGGCTGCCCAATCGTGACCTTAATCATGACCCCAATACGGACCCATAACACCTACAGATGTGTGTATGGGGCCATAGAAATCCATGGGTCGCAGGCAAAATAAACAGAAATGTGAAAAGGGCCTAATTTAAATATACTTTAAAAAAAAAAAAGACAAAAAGGGACTTTTTTTCATAAATTAATTTTATTAAATTGAAGCCACAACAAATATATAAACATATATGATTTATAAATGAAAAACTAGAATGTAAGTGCGAGATCAACTGTCTATTAAGTCTAACGAGGTTAACCTGAAGGGGCTCCTATACCCTAGGAGAGATGAACAAACAGAAAAAGAATGATATAGCCAGGTCCTCCAGAAAGACAGAGAGGTAGGTATGTTTAAGATTAAAGTGTTTATTCAACAGTATTATAAACTAGATAAAAGATAGACTAAAAACAATATTAATTGATAAAACCTGCAAAAACAGTCAATAATAAACGTATAACATTGATGAGTACTCTATGCCTGCATGCAAAAAAAAAAAGTGTGATGAAAAATGAAAAAATGGAAAATATATGAATGAATAAAATAAGAAAAATAAATAAATAAATAAATAAATATAAAAAATAAATAAAAATGTAAAAATAGATAAATATATGGGAGTTGGTCTGTTTATGGATGTTGACCAAGTATTACAGCAATATTAGTAGTAAGAAAAAATATATTGCTGGAAATGGATATTAGTTCATATTCCGTATCCTTTATATTTGTAGTTGCGGGCATATACCGGTAATTTCAAAGTGCATCTGACAATGTCATTTGGTGACATGCAGTGGTAAAGATGAATCTCTTTGTCAAAGTTGATAGAGATGGAATCAAAATCATAAATTCCAAAAGTCAGTGGTGAGTTGGTGTGCAGATGGATCCTGACAGTACCGGAGTCAGCTGTAATTAGTTGTAATAGCTGTGACAACAGAGCGTGTTCAGGAATGTAGCGTCTTATGGCAGACTTGTAGCTCAATGAATCCCGCTGTAACAGATAAGGTTTACTGACGGAGCAGGAGATGGATATGCAGATAAGAAGATGTTTGGTGCTACAAGCACCGCTCACCGCTTCCGAAGCTGTTGCTGGACGTCTCTGATGCTGACCGTCTCTTCAGTGCTTCTGTGCTGTTCCGTGGATGAAGTTCTTTTGACAGCTGGCACTGGACACCACTCACTTTTATCACTGACTTGGTTGTGCACATGCGTAGTAGCGCTTGTTGCTCGCTGAACCTCGTGGGCATTAGGCGGTAAGTCAGAATGCTGGTATGCTCGCTTGTTGTAGTGGTAAATGGATATTTGAGAATATATATATGGATATTGGGAATATGAAAAAGTTCAAATAGTAGTATAAAGCTGGACGCGTTTCAAAGCTTTCTTGGCTTTTTCCTCAGCAGCTAATGGTGGTATGGAAGATCATCAATATTTAAAGGGACAGTCCTCCTGTGATTGGACAGTCAATTAAAGATGTAGTCCAAAATCTTTACTGGAATTGATAGTGGATATTTATTGTAAAAAAAAAAAAAAAAAAAAAGAGAGAATACAATACAATGCAATAAAAGTAGAATGAAATGAAATCGGAATAAAATAAAAAGGTGAGTGGATGCATATATTAGTGTGGATGCATACAGAGCAAATTGTGTATCAGCAATTAAAATACATGAATATATAAATGGATATGGATGGTAATAGATGGAATTAATATATCAATGAACATAAATAAATAAATAAATGGATGTGAATGATAATAGATGGAATTAATATATCAATGAACATATGAACAGAACCTTGGATTGATAAATGACTAGAAAATAGTAAAAAGAAAGAAAAGAAGTAGAAGATCTGACTGTGGGGGGCATCTGACTAAAATAAAAGCTTGAGTGTGGGGGGATCGGGCACAAGGGGATTATATATATATATATATATGATTTATACATTGATACACTTGTCCTGACCCATCCAATAAACAGGAAACATTGTAAAAAAAAAGTTGATATTTCTTTAATTTACAAATTCTCATTGTTTTCAGGAATCACTTCCAACCTGGCAGTGTTCTAAGAGCATCGACTTCAGATCAACCCAACAGAATAAGAGTGACTCTCCACCAAAGGTCAACCTTTCAACTACTCCCCTACTTCGTTCTCCCAAGCTTCTATGGGTCAACCTACTAGTTACACTTTGGTGCCTATAAGGGTAATAACCACAATACTCTTTTTTTATCAGGTTTAGGCCTAGTTCCCAAAACTGTGTTGTACCCATTAACCTAACAACCCACTGAGCTAAAGCTAAACAAGTTAAAGGAGTTATCCAGCACTACAAAAAACATGGCTACTTTTGCCTTGCTCTGGAGACAAGAGCGAGGCAAAAGTGGCCATGTTTTTGTAGTGCTAAATAACCCCTTTAAATATATACTGTATTTATCCTTTACCCTCATAATGACCAAACTCTGCACCAAACTCTGCAAACTCTCCACCTCCATAGCTAAAAACCTTCAGTCCTAAACCCCAGACAACACAGACAACTAGCCAATTCCTTGCCCTTCTTTATGATACCCCCCGGCCTAACTAGGCAAACCCTTCAGGTCACACTTCCCAATACTTGCCCTTCAAACATGGATGACCCAAACTGCAGCATCTTCATAAACCTAATGTGGTTTCCCTTCTTGGGCTCACAACATTCCTAGCAACCTCCTCCAGCTAGATGAGTTGTGAGACTTCTAGTCAATGCTGAGTAATATGGCCCATCGGTCCAACAAAGGATAGCGTTGAGCGGAGATAGCAAACTGTTCAGCAACATTCTCTGAACCCAAACACTCAGCATTTGACTCCCCACGGCTACAAAAGTATATGCAGCCCTAAGGAGTTCTGGAAAACACTATGGCTGGACTCCCTCTGCTGCATCCAACTTTTGTAGCCATGGAGAGTTGAAGGCTGAGCTTTTGGGTTCAAAGTACGGTGCCGAACAGTTTGCCATCTCCGCTCGACACAAGTTCTGGAACCAAAAAGTTACTTTATTGTTTATACTTTTTGTATTGTTTATATTTTTAAATTCAATTAAAATATTGAAAGAGAGAACAAACATAAAGTAGTCATCCGCACAGCAACCAAGTCTCTGTTATCTGAAATAGATTGTGGCCTTCAGGGCCGATTACAGGTTTTCTGCTGCTTGAGGCAAAACCTGAAATGGTGCAACAACCCCCCACCTACCAAGTGACCCCAATCGCAACCAAGGCTCCACTGATCCCTTTCATGCATATTATAATCTATAGCCACCTCCATAGATGCTGCAGTTTGGGCGTTCTGTAAAACTGCCGCCTGAGGCAATAAACAATAAACTTATCACTTTTCAAGTGATTTGGGGGTTCGGCATCATGAGCTCCCAACCAGAGCTTCTCTACCAGGCGCCAATACAGCTATAAGGTTGCCCTTTACAGTATGAAACCATTACTTCATCACATGTACATAAACATTGACAAGAAATAACACAAATACAAAAAGATTAGAGAAGTTAAATAAATAAAAAAGGGTGAACTTTTTTGACCCATTGACATTTTTTTTTTTTTTTTTGGGGGGGGGGGGGGGGGGGTCACCATTCAATTACTGGCACTGATTTATAAAGCTCTCTTAAATCGTATGATGTCCTCTCTGAATACATGGACTGTAGTTATTTTCATGCAGAAAAGTTCTTACATACATTCATTTTCTGTAAGTTATTAGCTAGTCTTAGTTTTAGAGCTTCTGTCCTTAGCCCATACACAATGGGGTTAACAGTGACAGAGGTAAAAACACCAGCGATGGAGAGTAAAATATGAGCCGTGACAGAAATATCCCCAATATTCAGCCTGTAACGTAGAAAAACAAAGCATGAGGTAGCCATAAAGAAGGAAAAAGTGATGATGTGGGAGACCAAGGTATGGATGGCCTTGTGGGATGCTGACCCGGAGGTCTTCAGGCAAATCACCAGTGTAGCAATGTAACAATAGATGATAATCATTACACAGATCGAAAGGACAACCAGCTTTTCTACAAGTCCAAAGGTGTTATTTAATGGGGTGTCCTCACAAGCCAGTCTTACGATAGATTTAATTTCACAGTATATATTATTGATATTGACCCCACAAAAGGTGAGTTTAGCGGCCATTATAAGAGCCATCAACACAAGGGTTAAGATAAGAGCCCAGATCCCACCAATATATTTCAAAGCTTTTATATTTGTCATGATGGAGGAGTATCTCAGAGGGTTTCCCACCGCTAAATATCGGTCATAGGCCATGGTGGTGAATGTTAATATTTCCACAGCAGCATAGCTTTCTACGCAGTAGGCCTGAGTGATACATCCAGAGAATGATATGGTGGAAGATCCTACCAGTAAATGGACAAAGATCTGAGGAAATATTACAGTGTTTCCAAAGACACCATTGAGGAGAAGATTACAAATGAAGAAGTACATTGGCTCATGGAGACTTTCCTCAACCCATATAACGTAGACTATCAGAGAACACAACAATGTGGGTATAACATACACACCAGAAACTACAATAGAAAAAAGGATCCAATATCCATCCAACTCCAAAAGTCTTAGAAACACAAATGAACTTCCGTCCTTGGACATGTTCTCCATCCTCGGCCCTGACTCGTCTTGTAGTAACGTCATGATGGGAGATACAGGAGGATGTAAGTGTCAGTGTGTATGTCATCTCTGAGCCACTACTGTACATCAGGTTCTTCTTATATGTCTTCTTGTGCTGGGAATTCTTCGTAGGATGATTTAATCCCGACAGATTTCCATGTTGTTTTACAGTAATGAAGAATAAATTTGCTGATTATTTGAAAAGTAGATTTTCTTTTGTACTCTATAGGGGCAGGGGTGTAGAAGCTTATGTAATTATATATTTTCCACTATTTTTAATTCTTCAGATGGAAATCTTTTTTGAGGGGGTTCAAATTTTAAATTCTATTAATATTCAAATGTAAAGGCAGTAGCCCACCTTCCCTGTCCCAACTCATCTTGCCTTTAGGATCAAGCACACAAATCTTGACGTCATCCAGCATCAGGACTTTGTACGTGATGCATCATACAGTTTCTTAATAGTGGCCAGTATTAGAAGCTTTCTGGCGTTGCCCAGGTTTGTAATTATAGTTACATCTGGATCTGGGCCTCCTTCTATACCTACCAGTATTTTTGTATACCCTTCCCCCACCCATATTCCATAAAAATTTACTGTAAGGCCTTTGGCCCATTCCCGCCAATACGCTGCTAATCCTGGTTCTTTTTCACTTGCATGTCACTTGTTGCTGATCTAACGATAAAATGTATAACGGTGGCTGCCCATGCTCCAGGACGCCGCTTCTCCAGCTCTATGTGCTTTATGGGAAATAGATCACTGATCTCAGGAAGACAAGCCAAAGAGGACGCTGTCGGTTAAAGCACTTAATACAGTGAAATCCTAAGTGCATTGCTCCCTGGGAAATAGAAATATCTGACAATGTTTTCTTTGGCTGGTCTCCCTGAGATCAGTGAACTGTTTCCTGTATGACTCTACTAGGCATTGCTCCCACCTAGCCAAAATCCTGCTCCACACTGATGAGGGACAACACCCTGAAACAGCTCTCTGTGGTACCTGGCCTTAGTTTTTCACTTGTCATTACAGTAACTTACATGGCCACTTAATATGATGGTTTTGGTGGTCTCCCTACAGGAGCAACCCCTTGGCGAAGCCCTTCCCAGAGGGATATCTGGCTATTTTTTGCAAAGCTCTATGTGCTTTGTGGACAACGGAGCCTGTATGCAGAGGCCCAGTGCTGCCATCTCTTCTGCCTCTACATCTACACCTGCCTCTACAGGCGCCGCATCTGGTCCCATTCTTGTCCTCTGCCTGGCATGTGTGTCCCGCCTCTGAGGGAAAACACTGATTGCTCTAAATTTAAAGGGCCAGCATGCCCTAAATTGACTGCAGGCTCCAGCCTTTTCCTATTTAAGGGCGCATGCTCCAGGCTTCCTTGTATGCTTGCCATAGTGTGTGATTCCAGCTGCCCATGATTTTTGCCCTCAGTTCCTGTCCATGATTCCTGCCCAGTGTCTGCTGCCTGTGGTTCCTGCTGCCTATGGTTCCAGCCCATGACTGCTGTCCCAGTTCTTGCTGTGAGTCCTGCTGTGTTCCTGCCAGCCTTCCTGTCTACATGCACCTCATCTGCCACCAAACCATGGGTAGCGACCTGGGGGTCGCCTGCCACAGAAAATCCAACCCACCTTGCGGTAGGCACTGGTGAAGACCAGCGGCCCCTTAGACTCTGCTACCTTGCGTGGCTTATGCCATCACTAATGGCAGTTGAGCGAATCCACTACTCCTGTTGTGACAGAATGTATGGACATTTTAAAGCCAATCACAGAAAACGCCAGACTTAATAAATGTTCCCCCTAGTCTTATGCACAAAATAGGTCTCAGAGGGTAAGCCATACAATGTGGGAATGTTCGGAACTAGAAGTCCACTGAGGGGTGTGTTGGAATGAGTAAAAATAAATGAATAAATAAATAAATTGGTAACTCTTCTGCCCAGTACTTGGGTGTGCCTATGTGGATTATTGCCAGATAGAGACCTATTATTGACAGAGGCCCACAAAACTAGCAGCTCCTTGGATACAAGTCATCCCTCTCACCCTTACTAGAATTCCCAGTGGGGCAGCAATAGTCTGTAAGTCTCCACAACTCTTTACTAGAGATGAGCGAGTAGTGAAATATTCGAAAGCTTGAAATTCACTTTAAACGGACCGAGATGATTGACTATTCAATCAAATATTAAAGTCTTTGGGAGAAAAATGCTTGTTTCTTGAAAACCTAAAGTCCTTAATGACACATCAGAAATTGATGCAAACACCTCTGGAATGCAACTGGGATAGCGGGGGAAGCATGCCTGGCTGCATCTATCATGCCCAAGTCGCAGCATTACGCCATTATCACAGCCTCTCAACAATACACTCCAAACACAAAATTGACTATATAATGTGGAAAAAACACCAGGATACCTTCTTTGCTCTACATTATCAAAGAAAGCAAAAGAAACATTTTCATGCACCCCTTTAACCCTTAGACGACCCTGGACGTACATGTACGTCCAGGGCCGTCCGCAGGTGTTCAGAGCAGGGCCGCACTCTGAACCGCCATGGTCCCGGGTGCCGCACGTAGCCCGGGGCCGCGGCTATTAGCGGGCACGGTCCGATCGCCGTGCCCGCTAATAAGGTAATCGGATGCAGCTGTCAAAGATGACAGCTGCATCCGATTACCTGATGCAGCCGTTCCCTGGTGTCTAGTGGCAGAGATCGCCCCCCCCAGGACGTTGTTCCGGAGGAGCGATCCCCGTAGTAGCGCTGATCCCGGCTCGGCACTCGATTGCTTCTGGCTGCAGCAGCCGGAAGCAATCGAGTGCCTATCTCATGGATCTATGCTGTATAACTATACAGCATAAAGTTCTATGAGAGATCAGTGCACTTATACTAGAAGTCCCCCAGGGGGAATACCCCTAACCCCAGGGGGGACTAACCCTAACCCCAGGGGGGCTTCTAGTATAAGTGTAAAAGTAAAAAAAAGTGTTATTAAGCCCTTCAAGACAGAGCCCTTTGATGCACAAAAGTCCGGGTCAAATTAATGCAATGTTCCTCCCCGCCTTCTAAGAGCCATAGCGCTTTTATTTTTCCTCCTACAGGACTGGTTGGGGTGTAATTTTTTGCGCCATGATCTCTAGTTCACTGTGCAGGAACAATAATGTTATATTTTAATGGATCGGACAATTCCGCACGCTACGATATGTAATATGTTTATTTATTTATTTATATTTTTATAATGGGCAAGGGGTTAATTTAAACTTTTATTGGGAGGGGGTTTATTAGGTTTTTTTTTTATACTTTTAAAAACTTTTATTGCACTTAAAAAAAAAAAACACTTATTTACTGTAATATATGCAATCATTAGATTGCATATACTGGTCTATGCTATGCCATAGCATAGCATAGATCAGTGTTATCGGCGATCTATGTATAGAGCCTGCCTGAGAGCAGACTCTACACACAGATCGACGATCTGACAGGACGGAGGTAAGGAGCTTACCCACACCTGTCAGCACATGCGATCAGGCTGAGGGAGTCAGCACGGCTGCGGGGGTCCCGATCACTAAGTGACAGATGCTTAATCTGTCACTGAGCACCTTAAACGCTGTGGTCACTGTAGATCACGGCGTTTAAGGGGTTAATGAGATTCGGCTACGGGATCGCAGCTGACTCTCATTACCTGCGGCCCCGGACACAGATGAGAGCGGGATTGCTCTCTCTGCAGCACTCCCGCTCTCATCAGTAACCCCGTCAGTACAGGGAAGGTATATACACGTTCCTACTGCACGGGGTATGTACAGTAGGAACGTATATATACATGTTTCTGACGCGAAGGGGTTAATAATAAAAAGCCCCCTCCCCTAATAAAAGTTTGAATCACCCCCCTTTTCCCATGTTATAAATAAAAATAAATAAATAAACATGTTTGGTATCGCCGTATGCGTAATTCTAGCTCTGTTAAGTCTCCTCTTATCCTGGCCTCCTCTGTGTGCAAGATGTTCTCCCTTATGGCAATAAGGAATTCTTTCACATAGAAGTTGGATGGTTATGCTGACTATGGCATCGTTGCAGCTGACCCTCTTGGTGGATTCTTTAAATATGCGTAAGACTTTACATATGTCTGCCATCCATGGCCACTCATGGTTAGCAAACTGAGGGAGCTGTGTTGGAGGCACAAATGGGTTTTGTTGTGCTGTGCTTCTTATCACCCAAGCTGATGAGCTTCAGCACGGCCTGCTGACATCTCCCTACGCCAGTGCTGCAGTGTTTCCAACTAGTGGCTCAGGACAATGTTACGATGGATGACAGGGTTTTTTTTTTTCTAAACCTGTGCTAGCAATCTTGAGCGGGGAAGGAGGAAGGCCGTCCCTGGTTGCGACCCACTCCCTGCCTCCACAACATTCACCCAGTGTGCTATCAGGGAGATGCTTGTCCACGTGTCCCTGGTCAAGAGGATCTTGCGCTAACTGCGTAACTCAGGGCCTGCTCGATTTTATGAGACACATGCTGGTGCAAGGCGGGGACGGCAAACCGGGAAAAGTAGTGAGGTGTGGCAGCCACCATCAGGTCGCAGAAGGCCTGTGTCTCCACTAGTGTTGATTGAACTGTTCGAGAAAAGTTAGGTTTGAGTCGAACATCTCGATTTTCTCAAACTCTAACCGAACATTTTACTGTTCGTTTGAGTTCAAGTTCGAGCGCCTTTTTTGCCAGCCAATCAGTGCAGAGCAGAAACGTCATCGCTGAGGTGTAGGGGTCTCATTGGCTGCTAAAATCAGATGACCATGTCATATAAAAGTCACTGTGCTGCGTTCTGGGCACCTTTTTCTCTTTATTCAGCGTCCTGTATGGACGGCAATCTCAGTGTACCATTGTCTTCCTGCACGCTGCCATTTCTAGTAATCACTGTGCTGCATTGTGGGCGCCATTGTCTCCTCCCTCACGCACTAACTGTGCTGTACAGACGGCTATCGCAGTGTATCATCTACCCACATGCAACCATTTCCATTAATCACTGTGCTGCATTCTGGACACCATTGTCTCCTCACTCACTTTTCTGTACAGACAGCTAGCTGACAGATAGATAGTGAAATTAGTGATATTACAGAGATATGCATTGAGATTAGAGAGATTAGTGAGCTGTTTATCAAGGTTACACTAGCATATTTGCAACAAGCATTTACCTGTCCATAGACACCATTGCAGCCACAGCAATACTTAGCTTTGGGATTGCAGGCTGCATATTGGATTTGCCAATTTATACATAGTGCCCAAAAGTGTATTTTGGTCTGCTCACATCTGTTATGCATTAATTAAACGTACATCTCATTTGTGTACATGCATTTCTGTAGTTATTGCAGCTGTATTTCTATTAGCTGAAAAAGGTCCTTTGTCCGTCATGAAATATACAAAATAGTAGAGATCTATTATACAGTAATTAAACGTACATCTTTTTTGTGTACGTGCATTTTTTTAGTTATTACAGCTGTATTCCTATCACCTGAAAAAGGTCCTCAGTCCGTCAGGAAATATATGAAACAGTAGAGATGTGTTATACCGTTATTAAACGTACATCTCGTTTATGTACGTGCATTTCTTTATTTATTACAGCTGTATTCCTATAAGCTGAAAAAGGTCCTCTGTCCGTCAGGAAAAATACGAAATAGTAGACATCTGTTATACAGTAATTAAACTTACATCTCCTTTGTGTACGTGCATTTGTTCACTAATTACAGCGGTATTCCTATAAGCTGACATACGTTCTTTGTTAGTCTTAAAAAAAATATGGAATGCGTCACATCTGTTATACCCTGTAATTAATCGTACATCTGATTTGTGTACGTGGATTTATCGAGAGTGGGTAGATCTGTTGATTTTTTGGGGGTTGTTGTATCTTTTATTTATGATTTTATATCTATATTAAGAACATGGTGAGAACCAGAGGTGGTAGGCAAGCAATATCAGGTGTAGGAAGGGGAGATAGAGGTAGTGCACAAGGCACTGCTTCCGGTGCTCCGGCCAACATACAAGCAAGAACATCGTCAATAGCAGGACCGTCAGGCCTGTCCTCTTTTGCTAGGTTTCCTGTGCGCCTTATTAATGAACAGCGTTGTCAATCTGTTCTTCAGTGGTTATCGGACAATGAATCAAGCCCTTTCACCTCATCTTCCTCTCAGTCACGGCCACAAATGCCATCATCATCATCGTCAATCCAACTGGAAGCAAACATGGGTAGAATGTCCCTACCCAATATACAGGCCACTGAAAATATTCCACATTTTGAAGAGCTCTTTGACCACACTATGCAGTTGGGGTCAGAAAGCGGTTCAAAAGATCAAGAGGCCAAAGAGGATGATTTAGTCTGCTCTGATGCCCAATTGCTGATGCCCTCAGAGGAGGATCAGGAAGCTGGTCTGTCGTCAGAAATACAGAGCAGTCAGCATTGCATGAAAGTGCCTGTGGCTTCTAGCCCGCAGTTTGAGGATGTAGACTGTCAGATAGAGGAAGTCACCTGTCATGATGATGATGATGATGATGACATTGTGGATCTAACGTGGTCTTTGGAGCGACAGCTGCCGAGAGCATCATCAGTGGAGGATGAGGTAGTTACAGTGTGGGTCCAACCTAAGAAAGGAAGAGGGCGATCGCAAAAGTCCACTGATATTACTGTGCCAGCTGTGGTCAGTGGTGGTAGTGGGGAGACCGGTACTAGGTTTTTGCCGTCTAAGAGGTCCCAAACCTGTGAAGCCTGGGCCTTTTTTGATCAAGCCTTTAAATCTCCGACTGAGGTGATATGTCTTATTTTCCGGCAACGCGTCAGTAGAGGAAAAAATGAAAAGTTTTTAGGTACCACGAGCATGAACAGGCACATGCAGGAAAAGCATGAACTGCTGTGGAATAGTGGCTCGGAGAAAAAAGGCCACACAGGTCCTAGGCTTCCAATTACCGCCACATCTACCGCCTCCTCCTCCACTGCCAAGCCAAAGCGGCCTTCTTCTGCCCATGTGCCGGGGCAGCATGACCAAGCACCATCTCCACTCAAAGATCCTGTCGGACGCTCCCCACCGCCACCAACATGGCTGACACCTTCGCCTACCACCAGTGTGACCTGCATGCCGTACAGCTACCAGTCCGGCAGCCAGCCTTCTGTGTACCAGGTATAGGAGCATAAGAAATGCTTTCACCCCAACCATCCCAAAGACAAAAAATAATGTCGGCATTGCCAGGCTGTTGCCTTTGGAAATGTTGCCTTTCCGCCTGGTGGACACAGATGGCTTCCGCCACATTCTGGCCCTGGCATGTCTCCAGTATCAGATGCCTAGCAGACATTTCTTTGCAAGAAAAGCTTTCCCTGCCCTGGCCCAGCAGGCTGCAGAAAATATCTCAAGTGCGTTGGCTGCATCTGTGTCTACCAAGGTCCATCTGACTACAGACACATGGACCAGTAAGCACGGTCAAGGTTGTTATATATGCCTGACTGCTCACTGGATGACTTTGGTGGCTGACACTGCCTCTGGTGCCTTTGGGTCTCCGTCGAAAGTCTCCAAAACTGCTGGGATGGTGCACAGCCAGGATCCCCAACCTCGACAGGTAGCATCACATGCTAAGAGAAACCAGGCCGTTCTTAAATTAATTTGTCTTGGAGACCGTCAACACACAGGTCAAGAGCTGTGGAGGGCTCTGCGCACTCAGACCGACCACTGGCTGGGTGCTAAGAACCTGGCACCAGGTAAGGTGGTGTGAGACAATGGGAGCAATCTCCTTGCTGCCCTTAAGATCGGCAGACTTACACATGTGCCTTGTCTGGCAAACGTCATGAACCTGGTTCATGCTACCCTGGTGTTGACGGTCTCCTGAAGAAGGCTCAAGGTCTTAGCTCCCACTTCCGACGTTCGAACCCTGCTTCGGCACGACTGGCATTGTTGCAACGGGATCTGGGCCTCCCCGTCAATGTGGCAACACGCTGGAATTCCACGTTGCACATGCTCCAGCGGTTGTGGCAGCGTAATGTAATTATGCAGTATGAAATGTCGCACCTCGGGGTGTTCACTCATAGAGAGTGGAGACAGGTGAAAGATCTGTGCGCCATCCTTGCCAGTTTTGAAGAGGCCACCAAAATGGTCAGTCGAGACGATGCCCTTATCAGAATCACCGTTCTGGTGATATTTTTACTTCAAAAAGCGTTAGGCACTCTGCGGCAGCAGGTCTCAGCAGTGATGGGGGAGGAGGAGGAGGAGGAGGAGGAGGCAGACACGGAACCTTACTCACCGGAGGATGTAGAGGACCCAACAATTACACAGTTGTAGTTGCCAGGCCTCTGGTGACGGTCAGGAGGAAGTAGTGGAGGAGGATGAAGAGGCCGGGGTGGACACCACCGGTACTGATTCCCCTTCACTGGTAAGAGGTTGACACAGATTACAGGGGGAGGAGGAGAAGGAAGAGGATGAAGATCCTGTTAGCGCCTTTTGACCCCGAGGCTTGGGAGATCCTAGTAGCATCTCACACATGAGTGCTTGGATGCTACATTACTGAAAAACGTATCCGTCTATCCACTGACAATGTGGATCGTTTGACATTTATAAAAATGAATCAAGCATGGATCTCTGACCATTTTGTTGCCCTGGTTGCCGATGTCACTGACTAATAAACTGTAGCATGTCTTCTTGGAAATGTGAAATACACATTTCCACTACACTACATCTCACGTCTGTAGTTCCTATGCGTGATGCTTCTAAAAATTGGATTTTACTGCTGCCCACATCTAGTGTTCCAAGTATTACAGCTTTATGTATTTTTGAAAAATACACCTGTATGAGCTTGATATGCACTGCATAACCCTCTTTCTCCTCATCCTCTTTGTAGGCCTCCAAATGCCTCCATCTCTCCTGACATGTCCTGCTACCTAATTTAGTTGAAACGCAACCTCCGTGTTCCCTGCAGGGCTCTTCTCGCTGCCACCAATGGTACCAATTTTTCAGGAGAGGGTAAAAAGCCCATTTCTGTCAGTCTGCATTGCAGAATAATTTCTTTTTAAATTAATCTGAACATCTGTTAGATTAATCAATCTTTGGTACAGAGGAGTTGGTGTTTAATTTTTTTGCTGAGTGGGCAAAAAGCCCGTTTTTCTCAGTCTGCATTGCAAAATATATATTTTTTTTAATTAATTAAAATATCTGTTAAATGAATCAATCTTTGATACAGAGGAGTTGGTGGTCAATTTTTTTCTGAGTGGCTTAAAAGCCCATTTTGGTCAGTTTATATTGCTGAATAATTTTTTGAAAAATCAATCTCAACATTTGTTAGATGAATCAATCTTTGATACAGAGGAGTTGGTGGTCACATTTTTCCTGAGTGGCTAAAAGGGCCATTTTGGTCAGTTTATATTGCTGAATAATTTTTTGGAAAATCAATCTCAACATCTGTTAGATGTATTGGTGTTTCATACAGAGGAGTTGGTGGTTAAATTTATCCTGAGTGGGTACAGAGCCCATTTTTGACAGTCTGCATTGCAGAACATTTTTTTTTTAAATAACCTCTTCATCTGTTAGAAGTATCGATGTTTCGTACAGAGGAGTTCCCAAGTATTTGTTTCCCATAGACTATAATGGGATTTGATATTCGTAGGAAGATCGGGAGCTATTCTATTAGAATTATCGAATATTTCACTATTCACCCATCTCTTTCATTCTTAAAGCCAAATTTCAGGCTATAAGTTGTTCCATGTTTCCAGTTTACTCTTCTGGATGATAATTACAGTTTCTCCTACTACATATAGGCGTCAAAATTAACCCGAACATCTCCCATTGACTTTAATGGGATTTGAGTTCGAGTTCAAGTCGAACTTCGAACCGAACTTCACTACTGTTCGAAGTTCGACTCAAACTGGAACATTTTACTGTTCGATCATTACTAGTTATAATGCCTATTAACAAATATGTGCCTCGTTCCCTACACCCCAGTTATGATCACCTTCAACCTCATGTAGCTGGGTCACATTCCACACCATATCCTACAAGCTATCCACCTTTACAGCTATGACCATTGAACCCAAAAAAAGCCCACACAACTGGTTAGCTGACAGTCATCCTCCACTCCACAAGGTAGGCGAACCCTCAAGTTATGGCTTACGACTTGGCCTCCAAAGGTAACATAAATGATCCAAACTACAACTCCCTGCTCACTAATATTCACCAGTGGTCAGCCCTCTTACCCTCTCTCACCTTTCTGAACACAGGCTAGGGCCTACTTGTGATGGTTACATAGTTAATACGGTTGAAAAAAGACATATGTCCATGAATTTTAACCAAGGAGGGGATGGATGGAGGGAAGGGGGATATACAAGGAGGAGATGAATGGAGGGAAGGGGGACAGATGATGATAGGTTCTATACATATGCAATAATGTTATTTTGGTCTAAGAACTCTTCTCTCCTGTATTGAAGCCTCCACTGTTTTTGCTGTGACCACATCCTGGGGTGACTGTTCCACACATCATTGTTCTCATGGTGGAGATGTCTTGTCGCCTCCGGAGATTGAACCTTTTTTTCTCCAGGCGGAGGCAGTGCCCCCTTGTCTTTGAGGGGGTTTTACCTGGAACATCTTTTCCCCATATTTCTTGTAGGGGCCATTTATATATAAATAAATAAAATTAAATAAATGAATAAATAAAGAAATAAATTAACCATATCCCCCCTTAAACGTCTCTTCTCGAATCTAGACAAATGTAATTCTATGAATCTCTCCTCTTAACTAAGATGCTCCATTCCCCTTATTAGTTTAGTTGCTGTCTTTGCACCCTTTCCAGCTCTAGGACGTCCTTTTTATGAATCAGGTTATTACCCCCCCCCAGGACATATGATGCATGCGGGTTATTAGTACCCAGGTGCATAACTTTACATTCATCCACATTGAACCTCATTTGCCAAGTGGACGCCCAAACACTCAGTGAGTCTAAGTCATCCTGTAACATCTGCACATCCTCCATAGACTGTACTGTACTACAAAGCTTGGTGTCATCTGCAAAGATAGAAACATTGCTGTTAATTCCATTCTCAATATCATTAATAAACAAGTTAAACAGAAGAGGGCCCAGTACTGACCCTTGGGGTACACCACTTATTACCGGGGACCATTCGGAGTAGGAATCATTGACCACCACTCTCTGGGTACGATTATTAAGCTAGTTTTCAATCCAGTTACAAACTAAGGTTTCCAAACCCATAGACCTTAACTTACCCATCAGACGCCCATGAGGAACTGTGTCAAACGCTTTTGCAAAATCCAGGTACACGATATCCACAGCCGCGCCGCCATCCAAGCTTCTACTCACCTCTTCATAGAAACATATTAGGTTGGTTTGACAGCTTCTATCCTTAGTAAAACCATGCTGGTTATCACTTATAATACTATTAGCCACTACATATTCCTGGATGTAGTCCCTTATAAGCCCCTCAAATAGTTTCCCCACAATGGACGTTAAGCTTACGGGTCTATAGTTACCTGGGGAAGTTCGAGAGCCCTTTTTGAAGATCGGCATTTCATTTGCCTTACGCCAGTCCCTCGGCACAATACCAGTTACCAAAGAATCACTAAATATTTCATACAAGGGTAAAGAAATTACAGAACTGAGTTCCTTAAGAACTCTGAGGTGTAATCCATCAGGCCCTGGAGCTTTGGTTACATTTAGTTTATTTAATTGATCTTTGACCATATCTATAATAAACCAGTTCAGTACATTACACGAGTTAGCAGCATTGGCCCCGTCCACCTCAGCACTGGCCCCACCCACCTCAGCTCCATTCTCTTTTGTATATACAGCAGGGCCGGGACAAAGAGTAGGCAGGGGTAGGCGATGGCCTAGGGCGCCAAACGTCAGGGGGCGCCATCTGGATGGGTAAGTAATTTATTTACCCATCCATCCTGCCCCCCGCTCGCCCCCCTGCCTGTCTGCCGGCCCGCCCTGCACTGTAACTGTTACATACAGCAGCAGGAATAGAGTGTCCAGGAGGTGTAAAGGACCTTTGATGACATCATGCCCATGTGACCAGTGTGGGAGGAGCTATCTTCCTTTGCTAGGCTCTATGAGGCAGCTAGTTTCCTAGGCTGTTTATGAGGCAGTGAGGGCAGTGTATAAGATCAGCAGGAGGTAAGCCACACTGAGGGCACTGGTCAGCAGGGGGAGGGGTAGGGGTGTGCATAGATATGAGATGTTCTGCAGGGGTGGGTGTGTGTGTGTGTGTGTGTGTGTGTGTGCATAGATATGAGATGTTCTGCAGGGGGGGGTGCATAGATATGAGATGTTCTGCAGGGGTGTGTGTGTGTGTGCATAGATATGAGATGTTCTGCAGGGGGGGGGGTGCATAGATATGAGATGTTCTGCAGGGGTGTGTGGGTGCATAAATATGAGATGTTCTGCAGGGGGGGTGCATAGATATGAGATGTTCTGCAGGGTCAGGGGTGTGTGGGTGCATAGATGTGAGATGTTCTGCAGGTCAGTGGTGTGTGGGTGCATAGATGTGAGATGTTCTGCAGGTCAGGGGTGTGTGGTGCATAGATATGAGATGTTCTGCAGGTCAGGGGTGTGTGGGTGCATAGATGTGAGATGTTCTGCAGGTCAGGGGTGTGTAGGTGCATAGATATGAGATGTTCTGTAGGTCAGGGGTGTGTGGGTGCATAGATATGAGATGTTCTGCAGGGTCAGGGGTGTGTGGGTGCACTGTTATGTGATGCTCTGCAGGGTCAGGGGTGTGTTGGTGCACTGTTATGCGATGGGAAGAGAGGCCTCTTGTGACCGCAGGTAACTCTGCCACAAGAGTGCAGTGAAGAGAAGACGCATGGCCCAGGTGAGTATAAGTGGTTTTTTTTTGTCTGTTTTGGAGAATTACTGTTATATGGGAAGGGTTAGGGAGCACACAGGGGTCTATATATAACTGGAAGAGCACACAGGGGTCTATATATAACTGGAGGAGCACACAGGGGTCTATATATAACTGGAGGAGCACACAGGGGGTCTATGTATAACTGGGGGCAGCACACAGGGGGTCTATGTATAACTGGGGAAGCACACGGGGTCTATATACTTCTGGGAGAGCACACAGGGGTTCTATATACTTCTGGGGAGCACACAGGGGGTCTATATACTTCTGGGGGAGCACACAGGAGATCTATATATTTATGGGGGAGCACTCAGGGGGTCTATATATTTCTGGGGGCAGCACACAGGGGGTCTATATATTTCTGGGGGCAGCACACAGCAGTCTATACTATATTGGGGCTGCACAGAGGGGCTTTACTACAATACTGGGGCACAGGGACACCTTAAAACTATGGGGGCACAGAGGAGTGTAACTACTATATAGGGGTACAGAGGGGGGCTAACTACTGTATGTGTTGGAGCCTAAAATGTTTCTCTGACAGATTCTGGAGAGAAGATTCACAGCCAGAAGACGACTTCTAGGTGGCCCAGGCTGGATGGAGGGAAAAAGAAAAGGTGACAGATCGGAGAAGACGCCCCCGGTGAGTCACTGGATGTAACTGCTCAGTTATAGGGTTGTAGTGATAGGGGTCATGGTGTGGCGGTATTATGGAATGGTATCATTGCGGATATCTTTCTGTTTTGTTTAGTGCAGTTTTTATGTAATATGTAATCACTGTATGGTGGAAATAGTGTTATAAGGTAACTACTGTATGTATTGGGGCTCTTAATACAGTGTGGGGGTACATTCAGGGCATTATACTGTGCGGGGAGCACCAATTCTAATGTGGGGGGGGGGGTGGCGCCATTTGCCTTCTCTGCCTAGGGCACCAAAACTCCTTGTCCCGGCCCTGATATACAGAGCTGAAAAACCCATTAAGTAACTCAGCTCTCTCCTGATCCACAGTTATTAACTCCCCATTACCATTATTTAGGGGTCCTACATGCTCTGACCTTGTTTTTTTTGCATTAATATATTGGAAGAATTTTGGGGGGTTTCTTTTGCTATCTATAGCTACCTGCCTTTTATTGTGAAAGTTTTGCTGCTTCTTACACACCACACATGAGTAAACCATGCACTTCCTATTGACAGTTGTATATCCACAGATCATCCCTCAAGTATTGAGATATGGTGTTCCAGAGTCAGAACCAGTATTAGGCACCTCCTGGGCCCAGTCTGTCCCCTATAATCTTCTCTAGATACTATCGGCCGACGGATGAACTGTCCCCTTTGTCACCCACTGTGGTAGGGTCCAGGGCTGCACTGCTGAGTAATGTTGCTTGTCATCTCCACAAGGTTCCCTAAAAAGTCACCCACACAGGGATAGGAACACATACAACATATATCAATATAAAAGAGGCAAAAAAATGTCAGTTACCAGCAGGGGAGAAGAGCGAAAGAAGCATTACAGAATAATACGGCTTATTGTAGTAAAATGTTTTTGGCTTTTAGACTAAGACTTCCGGCGAATGTCTCATAACTTTATAAAACTTTCTTATTAAATAAAAAAATATATATAAAAATAGTATGTGGTATATGTATTTAAGTTTGCAGATTTTTGTTTTTTTTTGTGATTTTTTAAATGCTGTACACAATATTTATCAATCGGCATTGCTATGGTTTCTCTTGTCTTCAACCAGTTTGTCTCTTTTGTTTTTTATCTGTAGGAGGGGCAATGGCTTTGATTAGTTAAAATTCATATGAGAGTGATCATGTATGATTTTTATACAAAAAAACTGAAGAAGTACTGCACTGATACCCTATGATACTTTATTGGCCCAAGGGTATAAGGCAAACAAATTGCACAAAAATAATCAATGCATGTGCTCCTACAAGAAAAGCAAGAATATGCACAGTGTATTAACATGGAAATGGAAAAGGTGATGATGTGGGAGACCAAGGTATTGATGGCCTTTAGGGATGTTGACCCGGAGTTCTTCAGACAAATCACCATTGTCCTGACGTAACAATAGAAGACAATCAGTAGAGCGCAGACAAGAACAAGCAACACTTGTACAAAGCCAAAGATGTTGTTCACCGTGGTGTCACCACAGGCCAGTCTGAGTAGAGACATACAGATGTAGCCAGGGTTAACATGATCCCTAACTCAACAATTGTGTCAGGGAGCTATGCTAAGTCAATTAGAGTGTCACAGCGCTTTGCCTGTCAGCGCGCTCGGCGGATGATTGACAGGCAGAGAGGCCAGTAACGGACCTCTCTGCCTGTCAATCATCCCCTCTGAGCGCGCTGACAGACAGAGCGCAGTGACTAGATACGAGCGGGGAGCCGCCCACCATGACTACTTCCCCGCTCGTATCTAGTCACGAGCCGGGGAATAAAAGTAATTTTCTCCGTTATAAAGCACCTGCTGCGGTCGTGGCCGGTACGTGCCGCGGCCGCTACAGGTGCTTTATACAATGATCCAGGGAACCATATCAGCCCAATTGATTCCCTTTAAGAAGACACATGGCACTTCATGTTTTGCTGCTTTCCACCAGTGGAGATGCAAAGTCTGGGTCAATCCAGAGGCTGTTCATTTTCATAAGCGACAGCCTGTCAGCACTGTCAGTTGACAGACAGCTGTGCTTATCCATGATAAAACCCTGGCTGTGCTGAATACACTCTCAGAGAGAATGCTGGCGGCAGGGCAGGCCAGCACCTCCAAGGTGTAGAGAGAAAGTTACAGCCATGTGTCCATCTTGAACATCCAATAACTGTGGGGTGCAGAGGGATCAAGGAGGACAGGGTTAAGTTTGGCCCGGTACTCCCTCATCATCTGCCAATACTTGTCCCTCCTGCTCACAATAGTTCCCACACTGGTGGTATTTCCCAAGGGGGTGCCATGAAATTGTCCCACAGCTCGGAGAGTGTTACCCTGATGGATGTGGACCTGCTGGATGCTCCCAAACTCTGTGCGGAACTCTCCTCTCTGCCACCAGCAATGTTAGTTGAGAAGATTTTCATCATGTTTTGAAGCAGTTTCTTGTCGTATTCTGCAACCTATTGCTCTTCTCCTGTACCCAAAATCAAAGTTATACGTTATATAGAAGATATGTTATCCTTACAACGGGGGTGGGGGGTGGGGTATGTTGAGGCGAGGAGCCGACAGCCTCCTCCTGAAATTGTAGCTGAGAAGCCAATACGAGTGTGCTCTGAGCATCAAGCTCCATTACGACTTCTCCAATCCCGGCCTTCTCTGTACACAATGAGCTCTCCCTGAGATGAGATATTCTTTGAGCACACAGAAGTGGTATTGTTAAATGTAACTGGAAATCTGTACTTTGGCTAAGCTATGCACGGATTCTTAGACAGCAAGCTTATTACAGGCAGTCAGATGCTAGGCCAGGCAACCCCCAACACTATGGGGGAGATTTATCAAAGGGTGTAAAATTTAGACTGGTGCAAACTACCCACAGCAACCAATCACAGCTCAGCTTTAGGCAGTGCTGAAAGGAAAGCTGAGCTGTGATTGGTTGCTGTGGGCAGTTTGCACCAGTCTAAATTTTACACCCTTTGATAAATCTCCCCCTATATGTAAACTCCTGATTGCACAATTTCACAATTATCAACACTCCCTCACCAGCGGGATACAGAAAGAGGAGGAAACTACTGAATATAGGCATCTTTGTTATCACTGGCATAGTACCTGCATACTGAACACAGATATAGTGCCTGTACCAGTGCAGTCCTCCTTGTTGTGCCCACACTGTGTAATGTACCAGATCTGCAGATCATCGCAGGAGGGCCTGCTGCTGCGTGCCATGTTTGCCCTGAGAAGAGGACAGTGAACGGTGTGCCGTGTGCCCAGCAGAGCATCCCCACTGTGTCCCGTAACCTACCCCTGCTGCAAGTGTAGCCAAGCTTTGCTTAGGATATTAGTTATGACTAATTCTTTATACCCACCAATACATGCCAACACAGAGCTGGTGCCAGTACCGGTGTGGTCCTCCTTGCACTTAGGACAGCAACTGCATTGTGGACAAAGTGAGAGGGCTACCTTATTCCTATCCCTGGGAGTAGAGATGAGTGAACTTTTAGTAAGTTAAATTTCTCGAACTCCTGATGGTTTGCCATTTTGATCTTTAAATAAATCTGGAAGAATCATGGCTAGGCTCTTAGCTTCCCCATTAAGTGTTCAATCGTTGTGGGAGAAGGACTGTCTACTGCAAAAAGCAATAAGTTAGGGAGTGAACACCTAGACCTTGACTGATG
Organism: Dendropsophus ebraccatus; assembly: GCF_027789765.1. Classification (NCBI taxonomy): domain Eukaryota; kingdom Metazoa; phylum Chordata; class Amphibia; order Anura; family Hylidae; genus Dendropsophus; species Dendropsophus ebraccatus. The sequence goes on from NC_091458.1 coordinate 11,383,915, forward strand.
AAAAACAGAATTGTTGTTGTTGTTGTATTTTAAATGACAGTAAAGCTTTAAAAAAGCTCATAAAGATAAAACAATGCTAAAAATAATGTGTAAAAAAAAAAGTAATGTAGTAATACAAATATAACCCTGAGACAGAAATAATACAATAAACCATTTTCTTTATATATCAATTTTATTAATTTAAAGTCACAGAAACAGAACTTGTCCCCTGTTGGTCCGTTGATCCCCTGCAGATCCCGTTTGGCAGCACCCAGTCCCCTGTTTGTTTTTTGTTTTTTTGTTGATCTACGTACTTTCAAGATGAGCGATTAGAGACAGGATCTGCCGATTCAGCCAGTCACTGGGAGAGGCGATGACCACTGCGGCCTTTGATCGACCAAACAGGCAGGTCCTGCTTACAATTACTTCTCTCATAAAAAGTAAGGTAAAAAGAGAATGATGAAGTGGACACTGATGAATGGGACCACTGTCTATTTACACCCTAAGGGTCCTATTCCACCCGACGATCAACGATGTAAACATTTACTGGGCCTATTCCACGGCCCCGATGATCATGAAACAAGGGCTGCAGGGACATCGTTACCAATGTCCTTGCAGCCCTGCTTCCGGCCAGTGATTGGCTTAGCGGTCTGTCAGTTCAGACAGCCCCGCTCCGAAGCAGATGCTGCCGCGGGGGACCGAGAGAAGAAGACCTGCGCCCGGACAGGTAATGTATGGTTCTGCTGAAATTGTCAGTCGCCGCTACGTACCGCTATTCAACACGATCATCGGCTGATCGTTCTCTCTATTCCACAGAGAGATAATCGGCCGAATCGTCCCGATTCGGCCGATTATCGTTCCATGGAATAGGGCCCTAACTTAGCAGCATACTTTGTTTTTCACATAATGGCTAGAAAGCCCCATAAACATTGGTTAGACTACGAAAGCAAAAATTGTTTTGAAGAGGAGGTAGCTGAGGAGCCAGAAGGTCAGATTGGCCCATATGGGAAGCTTGAGGGGTGACCAATGTTGCGTTACACATACACATAAGCATGACCCAATTTTCCTTCCATGTCGTTGGTTGGTTAAAAATTTCTGAAATATCTTCCTTGGAGACATATTAGAATGAATGCTGCTGGAACTGATTAGTCTGGGTCTGAACTTTTAGATTCTAACAAATACACTTTAAGGCTGGGTTCACACTATGTATATTTGAGGCTGTATTTGTGAGGCTGTATAGCAACCAAAACCAGGAGTGGATTGAAAACACAGAAAGGCTATGTTCACATAATGTTGTAATTGAGTGGATGGCCATCATTTAATGGCAAATATTTGCTGTTATTTTAAAACAACGGCTGTGGTATTGAAATAATGGCCGTTATTTACTGTTATATGGCGGCCATCCACTCAATTTCAACATTGTGTGAACAGATCCTTTCTGTGTTTTCAATCCACTCCTGGTTTTGGTTGCTATGAGGACCTGACATGAGGACCAAATACAGCCTCAAATATACATAGTGTGAACCCAGCCTAAGGCTGGGTTCACACTATGTATATTTCAGTCAGTATTGTGGTCCTCATATTGCAACCAAAACCAGGAGTGGATTAAAAACACAGAAAGGCTCTGTTCACACAATGTTGAAATTGAGTGGATGGCCGCCATATAACAGTAAATAACTGCCATTATTTCAATATAACAGCCGTTGTTTTAAAATAATAGCAAATATTTGCCATTAAATGGCGGCCATCCACTCAATTTCAACATTGTGTGAACAGAGCCTTTCTGTGTTTTTAATCCACTCCTGGTTTTGGTTGCAATATGAGGACCACAATACTGACTGAAATATACGTAGTGTGAACCCAGCTTGAAGGTTGCAAAGCTTGAAAAATACTTCCCAAATTTGGTACAATAACTTGCATGAGAAAAATGAAAGAAAAATCAAGAAAACACCTTATTTTTAGGTCTTAGGGGGACATTTATCAAGACTAGCATACTCGTTTGTCAGTCTGAAATAAATTCCCAACACCATATCCTACAAGCTTTCCACCTCTACAGCTAAGACCATTCAACCCTAACCCAAAAGCAGCCCACACAACTGGTCAGCTAACTGACATTCTTCATTTCACAGGCTAGGTAATTTCTTAAGGTATGGCTTATGACACTTGTCCTCCAAAGGTAACATGAATGATCCAGACCATAATTCCATATGACAATCTTTAGTCCTACCTGCTTACTTAACCTCTTCAGATACTATAGGTGATGGCTGAATTGTTTCCTTTGTCAGCCAACATGGTGACATCCCAAGTCACCCATACAGGGAAAAGAACGTACAACATATATCAACATACACTCACCGGCCACTTTATTAGGTACACCTGTCCAACTGCACGTTACCACTTAATTTCTAATCAGCCAATCACATGGCGGCAACTCAGTGCATTTAGGCATGTAGACATGGTCAAGACAATCTCCTGCAGTTCAAACCGAGCATCAGTATGGGGAAGAAAGGTGATTTGAGTGCCTTTGAACGTGGCATGGTTGTTGGTGCCAGAAGGGCTGGTCTGAGTATTTCAGAAACTGCTGATCTACTGGGATTTTCACGCACAACCATCTCTAGGGTTTACAGAGAATGGTCCGAAAAAGAAAAAACATCCAGTGAGCGGCAGTTCTGTGGGCGGAAATGCCTTGTTGATGCCAGAGGTCAGAGGAGAATGGGCAGACTGGTTCAAGCTGATAGAAAGGCAACAGTGACTCAAATAGCCAACCGTTACAACCAAGGTAGGCCGAAGAGCATCTCTCAATGCACAGTATGTCGAACTTTGAGGCAGATGGGCTACAGCAGCAGAAGACCACACCGGGTGCCACTCCTTCCAGCTAAGAACAGGAAACTGAGGCTACAATTTGCACAAGCTCATCGAAATTAGACAGTAGAAGATTGGAAAAATGTTGCCTGGTCTGATGAGTCTCGATTTCTGCTTGAACATGACAATGAGTTCACTGTACTCAAATGGCCTCCACAGTCACCAGATCTCAATCCAATAGAGCATCTTTGGGATGTGGTGGAACGGGAGATTCGCATCATGGATGTGCAGCCGACAAATCTGCGGCAACTGTGTGATGCCATCATGTCAATATGGACCAAAATCTCTGAGGAAGCTTCCAGAACCTTGTTGTATCTATGCCACCAAGAATTGAGGCAGTTCTATAGGCAAAAGGGGGTCCAACCCGTTACTAGCATGGTGTACCTAATAAAGTGGCCGGTGAGTGTAATATAGGCAACAAAAAAAGATCTCAGTTACCTGCAGGGCAAATAAACACATATCATCATATATCAATATAACAAAGGCAAAAAATAAACACATTTTTGCAGGATAAATAAACCGATGTAAGAAATATCAACATAACAAAGGCAAAAAAAAAGATGCATTACAGAATAATATGTTTTTTCTATCAGAATATTCACAGTGTGTAATAATTGACACCTGCGAGAAGACCTGCGTAGATGATAAATCCCCCCCAATAAGTACTAAACTTTATTTTGATTGTGAAAACTTTTTGAATATATATATATATTTTGTAAATTATGGATTAGTTTTAATTTTAAAGCTTCTGTTCTCAGCCCATAGACAATGGGATTAACAATGATGGAAGTAAAGACTCCAGTGATGGAGAGTATGGTGTGAGCGGTGACAGAGAGTTCCCCACTACTCAGCCTGTAACGTAGAGTAACAAAAAATGAGGTAGTCATAAAAGTAGAAAAGGCGATAATATGGGAGACCAAGGTATGGACGGCCTTAGGAAACGATGTCCCGGAGGTCTTCAGACAAATCACTAGTGTCCTGATGTAACAATAGAAGACAATCAGTAGAGTGCAGACATAGACAAGCAACACTTGTACTAGTCCAATAATGTTGTTCACAAAGGTGTTACCACAGGCCAGTCTGAGTAGAGACGTATGCTCACAGAAGACATTGTTAATATTCACCCCACAATAGGTAAGGTTTGCTGCCATTATCATAGTAGGCAAGATGTATACGAAGCTAAAGGCCCATATGATACTGATATATTTTAAAGCCTTCGCAGTTGTCATAAGTGAAGAATATCTCAGAGGGTTCCCCACCGCTAAATATCGGTCACAGGCCATGGTGGTAAAAGTTAACATTTCCACCCCAGAAAAGGTGTGCAGAAAGACGGCCTGAGTGATACATCCATGGAGTGATATGGTTGGGGATCCTGATAGTAAACCGACAACAAAATTAGAGAACAAAGCAGTGTTTTCAAAAATTCCATTGAGTAGAAGATTTGAAATCAGGACGTACATGGGTTCATGGAGACTTTCCTCTACCCATGTAACATAGAGAATCAGACAACACAACAATGTGGGTATAATGTACAGACCTAAAACTAAGATAGAATAAGGGATCCGGTATCTTTCCATCTCCAAGATTCCTAGGAACACAAATGAATTTCCAGCCCGGGACACATTCTCCATATTGTGGGAATGTCAGGATGAGAAATATATCAGCATGTTGAAGTTTGTATTTGGTCTTTGAATCACCAGCGTACGTGAGGCTTCTTCTTATATACCTTGATGTACAGAATAGGGAATTCTTTCTCAGAGGCTTTAATCCCTTAAGGTTTCCATGTTATTTTGAAGAAACTAAAGAACAAATGTTCTGAAAACATGAAAACTTCATAGTATATGGAGAGACAGTATATATATTTTTTTTTTATTTCTTAGTCTTTACATTTCTGTCAAAAAATATTTGTTAGAAATTTTAATTAAAATTTAAGAAATGCCATAAGTATGATTTCTGGAAATATTGCACTTTTATTTTAGGTAGTGTTGTATATTTGCTTGGGTCAGAGTTTTTGCCATGGGCCCCCAACTTTTAAATGGGCCCCTACCCAGCTTCTACTATATGTAAATCATCACTATATTTTTACTGAAACTAATATTCTCCCTACACAGAGGTATAGGTATATAAAGTGTAAGGCTACCGGATGTCTCTGACATGGTTTCTCCATTCAACAATTGTAGCCTGGTCTTGCCCACTGCCCTGGTGCAGCTTACCTTTTGTGACCACGATCCTGCCTGGTTTTCTGCCATTCTCCCAATTCAGTCCATGGTGGCTGGTAGAGAGGAGCAAACTCGCCCCACAAAAATGCATGAAAATGGGCACAAGAAAAGCCTGCTAAACACCAATAGAAATCTGCTTCTCAGGCCCTGTGTTTCCACCTCTGGGGAGTCTTTGTGTTTCCTCCCCACGTGAAGGGGGAACTAGAAAAAGAAAAAGTATGGTGTCTGGTTGGCTGCATGGAACAGGTGCTTGTCCACAAGCTGTTTACTTCACGTCTAGGCATGCAGCAGTCCTTATGGGGTTGACTGAGGAGGATGAGCAGGCCCAGCATCTATGAGTTCTTTTGGGGTTGCGTAAAGAGACTGAAGGGTCGTGGCAAGCTGTGCCCGCCTCACCAATGTTCTTGTCACCACCACCCTTAAAATCAGCATACTAGGAGGCTATCTAGTCTGGCTGGGATGAGGAGGCAAAATGAATTGGTAAGGGATGTTGAAGTAACTGAGTAGGGTCTAGCAGTCCCAGAGAGGGCTTACAGCATGCCTGAGCATTCAGCAGTCACAAGGAGGCCAGCTATCATGGCTGAGCATGCAGCAGTCCCTGAAAGGTCGTCCAGCTTGCCTTCGTGTGCAGCAGTTACAGTGACTCTGTTTAGCCAGTCTCAGAGAGGCTATTAATAATAATAATAATAATTTTATTTGTATAGCGCCAACAGATTCCGCAGCGCTATCAAGCTGTGAGCGTACGGCTGTCACCCCCCACTGATGCTGCCACCCTTTACTGCACCATCGCCTTCTGCTGCACCGCTGACCCTTTGTATAGGGTTTGGACAGTTGTTGAGCAGGAGTAGGCCATCAAAAGACAGCTGAAGCACCCAGAGTCAGTTGAAGTGTGTCCTGAATGAAGGAAGGATACTGTCCAGCAGTTAAAGGAAATGGCTTTTTGAAAGACCTAGTACATGGCTGTACCCTGTTAGTTGGCTATGTTGAAAGGGACTAACTCCAGAATAATATTCATAACCTGAAACCTGGTGAGAAGGTGGAGCATAGTCTGACCATCTTCTGACCCTCGTTGCGTAGAACCCATTCTAGGTGGGTAGCACGAGCCCCAGTTGTCATTTATCTCGGTGTAGCAGACTTCTGAGATTACCCAGTTGTATACATAGACCTATTCTTGGTAGCTTTGTCCTACTGGGGTCAGCTCTTCTTGTTTCAGGAGATTGCCTTGCTCATTTTAGAAAGGTTCCTGGCGTGGGCTAGGGTTATCCTAGGTGGCTTCTGTCCCCTAAGGTGAGCTTAGCACTGCATAACTGTGTTAGTTGCTTGCATAAGGAAAACCTGTCTGCAGAGGAACCAGTGCGGGTAGAGAAACCAGTCAGTCTAAAGACCTACTCAGCTGGAAAAATAAAGTCTCCCAGTAAATCAGTTTAACCTCCGCATTGCCAGATAGCTGAGAAGCAAGCGGGTGTGGCACATAGCAGTAAAAACAGGCCCAGTTCACATCAGGTTACTGCACAATCCTAACAGTACCCCCCACACACACTTACGAGGGGCCTCAGGACCCTTATACAATGGACCAGGATTGGAAGGATTACGTGCATGAAATTGCCGAACTAGACGTGGGGCATGCATGTCCTTTCCAGAAAGCCCTTCCAGTGGACCAGATACTGTATGGAACCCTGTACCCAACGAGAATTGAGAATTTTCTCCACCTCATATTCCAGCTCCCCCTGGATAACCAGTGGAGCAGGAGGAGTAGATGGAGACGCCGGAGGAACGTACCTTTTCAGGAGTGCTTTATAAAACACATTATGAATGCGAAATGAAGCAGGCAATTTCAATTTAAATGTAACAGGATTTATGATCTCAACAATAGTGTACGGACCAATATACTTGGGTGCAAGTTTGCCAGACTGTGCCCGTAACCTTAGGTTCTTTGTAGAGAGCTAAACCTTTTCCCCTACTACGTATTGATGGCCAGGTATGCGTCTATTTGCATGTTTTTGAAAAATCTCTTGGGCTTTAACCAGGCTCTGATGAGCCTGGGCCCGAACTGTGCACAGTTTCGAAAAAATAGCTTCTGCTGAGGGGTTAACTGACTCGGTGACATGAATAGACAAGTACCTCGGGTTAAAACCATAGTTGCAGAAGAACGGTGACATCTTTAATAAGCTGTGTTCATGATTGTTTAAGGCAAACTCTGCTAAGGATATAAAGTCTCGCCATTTATCTTGGGAATCAGCCACAAAACACCTCAGAAATTGTTCCAGAGATTGGTTAACCCTTTCAGTCTGTCTATTCGTCTGTGGATGGAAGGCAGACAAGAGGGACAAGGAGACACCCAATCGACCACAGAATTCTCTCCAGAACTTAGCAACAAACTGAACACCTTGATCAGACACAATGATCTCAGGAATACCATGCAGGCGCAGAATGTGATTAATGAACAGTGTGGCCAGGGTGCGAGCATTAGGTAATTTGCACAAAGGGATAAGATAACACATATACACTATGGGGGACATTTATTAAAGGTGACACCGCACGAAAATACAAAAACTGCAGGCAGGCTGATGGTGGCAGGAAGATAACAGAACTCACCCGTCCTTGTGTCTCTGATGTGCTGTTCCGGGGTCCTGTTAACATCAGCCGGTGACTTGCAGCTCTGCTTGCTACAACGTCCCGTTCCCGGCTTAGTCACCCGGCTAGCGGACACTGTCCCACTCACTGACTGGCTGAGTAAGCGATCGCTAAACCGGGCTGTCATGTACGTAATGTACCCAGTTTCCAGCTGAAGATGACAGCTGGCTGATGGACGGGACCAGAGAGCTGCACATTTTTTTCCTCCCCCACCTGCAGTTTTTGATCTTCCGTTGGACTTCTCTTTTAAGTCTGGCATTTTTTGTACCAAGCTTAAAAATGACCCCGCAGTGACGGGGGTCACAGGATTTATGTAGGCGCAAATTTCTCTCTTTGATTTAATTTTGACTATAAAAACTTTTTAAGGGTATCTTCACACGTACCGGATCCGCAGTGGATTTTACTCTGCGAGTTTGCAGCGTGAAGCTGAATGGGTCACATACACGCAGTGGAACCACCCGGCCCCTTTAACCCCCGCATCCCGCCGCCCTCAGCCCCGGCCCAGAGCATACATTACCTGCTTGGTGCCTCGACTGTGTGAAGCTCCTGGCTCTCCTTGCTTCCCATCAGCCAATCAGGACACGGCCACACTGATTAGCTGATGGTGAGCGAGGGGAGCCGGGAGCTTCACTGCAGCCGCGGCACTGAGCAGGTAATGTATGCTTCGGGCCGGGGCTGCGGGTGGCTAAAGGGGCCGGATTACATATCCGCAGTGGAATGAAATTTCCGCTGCGGATATGTAACCCCCATAGACCTAGACATAGCGTGAAATCCACTGCAGAGACGGTACATGTGAAGGCTCCCTAACTATATGTATTATTTGTACATTATAAATCAGTTTGAATTTTAAAGCTTCTGTTCTCAACCAATAGACAATGGGAATAACAATGATGGAAGTAAGGGCTCCACTGATGGAGAGTAGAACATGGACCATGATAGAAACATTCCCACCATTCAGCCGGTAACGTAGAAAAACACAAAGCGATGTAGTCATAAAAATAGAGAAGGTGATGATGTGAGAGACCAAGGTATGGATGGCTTTCAGGGATGATGACCTGAAGGTTTTCAGACAAATCACCAGTGTCCTGTTTTTTTTTACGAAAGATACCGGAGCACACTGCACCGCTAAAGTATTATTTATTATTATTATTATTATTATTTATTTATAAAGCGCCCTTAGTTCCAGAGCGCTATACAATAGATAGGCAACAGGCAGGAACAATACAAGATCAGAAAACATTACATGAAGGCAAAAGACAGACTGGTACATGGGGGAAGAGGACCCTTGCCGCGAGGGCTCACAATCTATGGGGTATAGGGAGAGAAACAGGAGGTAAAGTGCAGCCATTCAAGTGTGGTGCAGAGTTATTGTATGTTGTAGCCTTGTTTGAAGAGGTGGGTTTTCAGGTTACTTTTGAAGGACTTGATGGTGGATGAGAGCCGGATGTGTCGGGGTAGCGAGTTCCAGAGTATGGGGGAGGCTCGGGCAAAGTCTTGGAGGCGGTTGTGTGAGGTACGAACAAGGGGGGAGCGGAGACGGAGGTCACTGGAGGATCGAAGGTTGCGTGAGGGACGGTAGCGGGATATCAGGTCAGAGATGTACGGAGGGGACAGGTTGTGGATTGCCTTGTATGTGATGTGATGTGATGTGATGCTTGTGTGATCGGTATCTGGAAACTGTCAGTACGGATATATCGATGCAGTCAGTTTTCATTTAATGGTAACATTCCTGGTGTCATGAGGTTAAATCTTATTCCAGGTTTGATGGGGTTAAAAGGGTACCTATCATTCCAATCGTGCAGCAGGACATCCTTTTAAAACTCTGACAGGTTGATATTCCGCTCCTGAAGCAAGTGGTGTAGGGAACAGCCTGGAGCACCATAGACTTGCATTGTAATAAAACTTACAAGACAAAGCTAAAGTGGCAAGAATGGATCATAAACCTTGCAGTGTTTTGAAAGGGTATCCTGCCATGCAATTGATTGGACAGGTACAATTTAATTGGCCTCAACTGGTCTAAGGCAAGAAAGGAGTTAGAAAGGAGATAAAGAGGAACTATCAGCAGGTTAAACAAATCTAACCTGCTGACAGCCACCTATTGCGCCGGAGGCACTGAAGATGAAGGTATGTCTCTTACCTCCATCCTCAGCACCATTGTTAAGCAGTTAGTCATTTACGGTGACTGCTTGGAGGAGTAAGGTAAGAGACAACCCTCGGTGCCTCCTGCACAGTAGGGGGCTATCAGCTGGTTAGATTTGTCTACCCTGCTAATAATTCTTTTTTAATGTTTTCAATTGTGATCTACGGTAGTACAGAGTTAAAGAGACTTAGGGGCCTATTCTACAGAGGAATCGTGCATTGGCTGATCGTTCATTTAGGTTCAAACCTAAAATCATTGCGGCTGGGCGGGCGACCATCGATTTCACAAACATCATACTTTACCTGTCCAGGCTGCAGGTCTTCTCTTTCCTATTCTATAAGGGGGGATGCATGGGGGCTATTCTATCTGGGGGGATGCATGGGGGGCTAATCTATATGGGGGTTGCACATTGGGGGCTATTCTATAACGGGGGATGCACAGGGGGGGGGGGCTATACTATATGGGTCTAGGCTCGGGGGGCTATTCTATATGGGGAGGATGCATGGGGGGGCTATTCTATAAGGGGGGGTGCACAGGGGGACTGTTCTATATAGGGATATGCACAGGAGGGGCTATTCTATATGGGAGGATTCACGGGGGAGCTATTATATATGGAGGATGCACAGGGGGCTATTCTATAAGGGGGGTTGCACAGGGGGGCGATTCTTTATGTGAGGATGCACAGGGTGGGGCTATTCTATGAGGGGGATGCACAGGGGGGCGATTCTTTATGTGAGGATGCACAGGGTGGGGCTATTCTATGAGGGGGATGCACAGGGGGGCTATTCTATATAGGGGGATGCACAGAGGGGGGGCTATTTTATATGGGAGGATGAACGGGGGGTATTCTATAAGGGGGATATTCTATATGGGGGGATGCACAGGGTGGGGCTATTCTATAAGGGGGGATGCACAGGGGGGCTGTTCTATATGGGAGGATGCACGGGGGGCTATTCTATATGGGAGGATGCACAGGGAGCTATTCTATATGGGAGGATGCACGGGGGGCTATTCTATATGGGAGGATGCACGGGGGGCTATTCTATATGGGAGGATGCACGGGGGGCTATTCTATATGGGGGGATGCACAGGGGGGCTATTCTTTATGGGAGGATGCACAGGGGGGGCTATTGTATAAGGGGTGGATGCACAGGGGGGCTATTCTATATGGGGGTATGCACAGAGGGGGGCTATTCTATATGGGAGGATGAACAGGGGGGCTATTCTATAAGGGGGGATGCACGGGGGGGGGCTATTCTATAAGGGGGATGTACGGGGGGGGCTATTACTTAAAGTGACACTTTCACCCCCATTATTCATTTTTCAATCTTTAAAGATGTGTGTAACCCGCAAATAGCTCTCTGCATACCTTTTTGTATTTTTTTTTTTTCATGAGGCGGGTTGCTGAGAAATTATAACTTTGCTGAGGGTCTTCTAGCGCCACTGGGCGGGGCTTAGTCCCTAAAGCGCCACATAGCCCCGCCCAGTACATCGCCGTTGACCCCGCCCCCTTTGGCACGTCATATCTCCCGGCCGACGCTCACAGTCTTGAGTACTCCAGGACGTCGGTGACGTGCGTGTCCACATCCCCCTGCGTCCGTCAAGTGATGCGCACGGGTCACCCACATCCTGCGGATTATTCCAGCCGCACAGTCCCTCGCCGTTCGGAACGCTCCTGAGCCCTCGAATCTCCTCACAGCCAGCAGCGAGGCGCGGAGATGCGGAGGTTCTTTTCGGCGCATGCGCAGTGCAAGGTGGACGCCGCAGTGCGTCTGCAAACTATCTCTGCACCTCGCTGCTGGCTGTGAGGAGATTCACAGCCACAGCGAGGGCTCAGGAGCGTTCCGAACGGCGAGGGACTGTGCGGCTGGAATAATCCGCAGGATGTGGGTGACCCGTGCGCATCACTTGACGGACGCAGGGGGATGTGGACGCACACGTCACCGACGTCCTGGAGTACTCAAGACTGTGAGCGTGGGCCGGGAGATATGACGTGCCAAAGGGGGCGGGGTCAACGGCGATGTACTGGGCGGGGCTATGTGGCGCTTTAGGGACTAAGCCCCGCCCAGTGGCGCTAGAAGACCCTCAGCAAAGTTATAATTTCTCAGCAACCCGCCTCATGAAAAAAAAAAATACAAAAAGGTATGCAGAGAGCTATTTGCGGGTTACACACATCTTTAAAGATTGAAAAATGAATAATGGGGGTGACAGTGTCACTTTAAGGGGGATGCATGGGGGCTATTCTATATGGGAGGATGCACAGGAGGGCTATTCTATATGGGGAGATGCACAGGAGGGCTATTCTATATGGGGGATGCACAGGGGGGCTATTCTATATGGGGATGCACAGGGGGGCTATTCTATATGGGGGATGCAGGGGGGCTATTCTATATGGGGGGATGCATGGGTGGTATTCTATATGAGGGGATGTAGGGGGGGCTATTCTATATGTGAGGATGCAGGGGGCTATTCTATATGTGGGGATGCAGGGGGGTATTCTATATGAGGGTACGCAGGGGGGCTATTCTATATGGTGGATGCAGGGGGGTATTCTATATGAGGGTACGCAGGGGGGGCTATTCTATATGGGGGATGCAGGGGGGTATTCTATATGAGGGTATGCAGGGGGGGTATTCTATATGGAGAGACATACAGCAGGGGGCTATTCTATATTGTGGGATGCACAGCAGGGGGGTTATTCTGTATGGGGGGATGTTCATGTAGAGGAGGGGGGCTATTCTATTTGGAGGGAGGTACAGCGGGGGGGGGCTATTCTATATGGAGGGATGTACAATGGGAAACTATTCTTTTTGGAGGGATGTACAGCAGGGGGCTATTCTATATGGTGGGATGTATAGATGAGGATGTTGCTGGAGCATGAAGCCTAAAATGTCTGTCTGACAGATTCTGTGGAGAGGAGTCATGGCCAGAGAAGCCTTCATGATGGCCGGAGATAGATGTAGAAGAAAAGGAAAAGTGGACGTCTCTTCATGCGGAGAAGACGCCTACTGTGAGTGACAGGATGTAACTGCACTATAATCACTTATAAGGTCTGCAGAACCTTTATACAGCTGGGATCTACCTCAGTATCAGGGGTGTCACACTCAGGCCATCCAGGTGTTGCAAAACTACAATTCCCGTCATGCTTTAGCTGTCCAGGCATGATGGGATTTGTAGTTTTGTAACAGCTGGAGGGCCGGAGTGTGACACCTGTGTTCTATGGTCACTGCTTTGGGAGAATATTGGTCTTTATATAGTGGCTGTTATTTGGTGACAGTATAGTGGTATTATCCAGTCACCGTATGGTGAGAGTAGTGGGCATGGTGTGATGGTATTACTCGTCCTGTGCATTCTGGTATTATTGGTAATTATTATATAATTATATATTATTATTATTATTATTATTATTATTATTATTATTATTATTATTTTATTCAGTCACAGTGTTGCGGTATTAGTCATTATGTGGTGGTAATGGCTGTGTTCATGGTGTGGTGATATTATTTGTTACTTATATACTGGTAGTATTGGAATATTGGTGGGTTTGCTTAGTAACAGTATGGCAGTAACGTGTACAGTATGGTAATACTATTTGCTTACTGGTGTTATTAACTATGACTGTATTATCATGCACAGAAAATATACAATTTGTTGTCAGGAATCTGCAGTAGCCTTGTCTGAACTGGGCCTGGTGTTTGGCTTTTGTGTACCACACCCGATTGCTTCTCAGCTTCCGGCAATGCAGGAGTTAAGCTGAGAAGCTTCTGTGCTTGATTTTACACCTGTCTGGTCTCTGTGATTGACTGGTTTCTCTGCCTGTCTGCAGCCTGGAGAATCAGAGCGCCGATCCAATGAGGATTCGGACCGGGCTCTTGCTCAGTATAAAGCAAAGCAAAGGCAGAGTTCCAGTGCTGGTTAATTAGGTTCACTCCTGGTCCCAGCTCCCCTTGTCCTACTCCTGCGAACCCCGTCCTATTCCTTTTCTGCCTGACGTACCCGTGTTCTGACCTCCGCCTGACTTTTGACTATCCCGTTGTGTTGCTGATTTTATACTTCGTTGTCCGTGTGGTTTGACCTGGCTTGTTCCATTACTCTTTATTGTGTTTGTCTGTCTGTACTGTTCTGTGTGTTCACTTACGTAGTGTAGGGAATGTCTTCGTGGTTGTCCGCGACCGCCTAGGGTCGACTGAGGCAAGTAGGCAGGTGACAGTGGGTGGGTTCAGATCTAGGGCCCACTGTCTCTTGTCTTGTTTACACCTGCCAGTCCTGACAGATTAACCAGCCAAAACTGTTGTTTTTGCCTCATGGAGAACCGGACCGCCATGTCTAATATTGTGGACCAATTGCAGCGGCTCAATACTATGGTGCAGGAGCTAGCTGTAAGGGTCCAGGAGCAGGAGACAGCCCCACAACAACTTACGGTGACCTCCCCAGTACCTCCTGAACCGCCCGTCCAGCTTCCCGATAAATTCTCAGGGGACAGGAGAAAGTTCCTGGCCTTTCGGGAGGGATGTAAGCTGTTTTTTAGGTTACGCCCCTGCTCCTCCGGAGATGAGGCCCAGAAGGTGGGCATAGTCATGTCCCTACTCCAAGGGCCACCACAAGAATGGGCTTTTTCCTTACCACCTGCCGCACCTGAGCTGCTTACCGTAGACCAGTTTTTTGCGGCTTTGGGGTTATTATATGATGACCCAAACAGTGCTGCCAATGCTGAGCGTCTGTTGACGGGGTTGAGGCAGGGCAGACGACCTGTAGAGGAGTACTGTTCTGAGTTTAGACAGTGGAGCGGTCTCTCCACTTGGAATGACTCAGCCCTCAGATTCCAGTTTCGTGCGGGGTTGAGTGACCGACTTAAGGACATGCTGGTGGCTTACCCCACCCCTGACTCACTCGAGGAGAGTATGACCTTGGCCATCAGAGTTGACCGACGTTTGAGGGACAGACAGACAATAAACGGGCGCTCGAATTCTGGCTGAGCCAGTACTTGAGCCTCTGAGAAACAGTGCTGAAGTGTGTCGAATGCCTTGATAGCCTCAGTGGACCAGTGGACCAGATCCGCCCCCTTTCTGGTCAAATCTGTGAGAGGTTTGGCGATGATTGAGAACCCTTTAATGAATTTTCTATAATAATTCGCAAAACCCAAAAACCTTTGTAAGGCCTTTAGGTTGTTAGGTCGTTCCCACTTTTTAATAGCTGCTACTTTAAGTGGATCCATACCAAATGAATTGGGAATAATGTTATAGCCCAGAAATGAGACCTCCTGGATACCGAATTGGCATTTTGACAACTTGGCACATAGGTTATTTTGTCTCAGAAGCTCCATCACAGTACGAACATGCCTCACGTGAGACGACCAATCTGAGAAGAAAATCAAAATATCATCAAGATAGACCACAAGAAAGCGTTCAAGATGCTCACGGAAGATGTAATTGACAAAGTGTTGGAAGACTGCTGGGGCATTGCATAACCCAAAGGGCATCACCAGATACTCGAAGTGGCCCTCTGGGGTATTAAAGGCAGTCTTCCACTCGTCACCTTCTCTGATTCTAATTAAATTATAAGCCCCCCGCAAATCAACCTTGGAAAACCACTTAGCACCCACGATTTGGTTAAAGAGATCAGGAATTAACGGCAATGGATGTTGATTTTTAACAGTAATCTTGTTAAGTTCCCGGTAGTCAATACAGGGCCGGAGACCCCCGTCTTTTTTGCCCACAAAAAAGAACCCTGCCCCCAGAGGAGAAGAGGACGGACGTATGTGGCCCTTGCGTAGGCTGTCCTTTATGTACTCTCGCATAGCTTCTCTCTCAGGGCAAGACAAATTAAAAATTCGACCTCGAGGGTATTTGGCACCGGGAACTAAATCAATAGCACAATCATACGGTCTATGGGGTGGCAACCCGTCCACCGCTTTTTCGTCGAACACATCAAAATAATCAGACAAGAATTCCGGAATCTCCCCCTCCCCCGGGGAGCATTCCGCAAGAGACACAGCAATACAGTGAGAAGCGCACCCAGGTCCCCACCGAACAAGTTCCCTGCTGGACCAATCAAAGACCGGGTTATGTGTTTCCAGCCAGGGAAATCCCAAAATAACATCAGAGGACAAGTTATGCATAAGAAGGAACTCGAGGTTCTCAATATGGACAGACCCCACCTTGACCTTTAGACATGGGGTTATATACCGTACGTCACCTTGAGAAAAGGGGGCAGAATCTGCTCCAGTGACGTTAATTGGATGCTGAAGTAGTAGAGGACATACCTTTAAGCCTGAAAAAAACATGGGGTTAATAAAATTCGCAGAAGCGCCAGAGTCGATCTGGGCATACCCATTAATATTTTTATTTCCCAATACCAGAGAAATAGGTAACAGCAATTTATCTTTGAAGGTTACCTGTGCGCCTGAGAGACCCCCTCGATAGTCTCTCAGGCACTGGAGTTTTTCCGCTGGTGGTCCTGGCCTGGACGAACACTGACGAACCCGATGACCTGTCTTCCCACAGTACAGACAGAGATTGTTCTGTAGCCGATGCGTGCGTCTGACCTTGGAGTCAGTGGAATCCACCTGCATTGGTTCTTCTGGCGTGGGTGTAACAGGAGGGGATGGTTTAGGGTAGGTGACTAGAGGCAATGAGGTTCTTGGGAGGTCAGGAGTACCCCTTTCTCGCTGTCTGTCCTTCAGCCGGATCTGGTGACTCTGGTGTCGGAGTCTCAGGATTTGGCCCCCCATAACACTCCTGAGTCCCTCCTGTTTGTGCCGCCGAACCTTCGCTTCCGGGTTTTGGAGGAAATCCATAGTTCCGTCTTGGCGGGACATCCAGGCATAGCAGGTACCAAATATCTGCTTTCGCGTCATTTCTGGTGGCCAACCTGGGCCCGAGATGTTAAAGCGTTTGTTGATGCATGTGAGGTCTGTGCTAGGTCCAAGGTTCCCCGTAGACCACGGGAGGGACTGTTACATCCTCTGCCGGTTCCTACGAGGCCCTGGACGCACCTATCTATGGACTTCATTACTGACTTGCCTGTGTCTAGGGGTAAAACTGTCATTTGGGTAGTGGTAGATCGGTTTTCGAAAATGTGTCACCTCATCCCACTGCGTAAACTTCCTAGTGCTCGTCTTCTGGCCACGCTGTTTATCAATCATATTTTGCGCTTACATGGTGTCCCGGAAAACATTGTTTCCGATCGAGGTGTCCAGTTTGTGGCTAAATTCTGGAGGGAGTTTTGTGGTAAATTGGGGACCTCTTTGTCCTTCTCATCTGCCTTCCACCCCCAGACGAATGGGCAGACTGAGAGGGTCAGCAATTGGAGCAATTCCTGAGGTGTTTCGTGGCTGATACCCAGGACAAATGGCGAGATTTCATTCCTCTAGCTGAGTTTGCTATTAATAACCATGAGCAACGTTCTCTTAAGATGTCGCCTTTTTTTGTAACTATGGTTTTAATCCCAGGTACTCGTCCGTTCACTCCGCTGAATCTATTAATCCTTCTGCTGAGGCTATTTTTTCAAAACTGTGCACAGTTTGGGCCCAAGCTCATCAGAGCTTGGTTAAAGCCCAAGAGTCTTACCAAAAACAAGCTAACAAAAGACGCATATCTGGCCATCAATATGTAGTAGGTGATAAGGTCTGGCTCTCTACTAGAAATCTGAAATTGAGAGTACAATCAGGGAAGCTAGCACCCAAATACATTGGGCCATATACTATTGTAGAGGTTATTAACCCTGTGTCTTTCAGACTTAAACTACCGACGTCTCTAAGGATTCATCCCGTATTTCATAAGGCTCTACTGAAAAAATATGTGCAGCCGGTGTCCCCGTTGCTTCCATCTGCCCCATTGGTCGTTCAGGGGGAGTTAGAGTATGAGGTGGAGAGAATCCTGAACTCTCGTTGGGTACAGGGCTCGTTGCAATACCTAGTCCACTGGAAGGGCTTTGGACCAGAGGAGCGTACATGGGTGGCAGTTAGGGACATGCATGCTCCTCACTTGGTCCGACGATACCATGCCCAGAATCCGTCTAAGCCAGGTCCGTTCAATAAGGGTCCTGAGGCCCCTCATAAGAGGGGGGGTACTGTCAGGAATCTGCAGTAGCCTTGTCTGAACTGGGCCTGGTGTTTTGCTTTTGTGTTCCCCACCCGATTGCTTCTCAGCTTCCGGACATGCAGGAGTTAAGCTGAGAAGCTTCTGGACTTGATTTTACACCTGTCTGGTCTCTGTGATTGACTGGTTTCTCTGCCTGTCTGCAGCCTGGAGAATCAGAGCGCCGGTCCAATGAGGATTCGGACCGGGCTCTTGCTCAGTATAAAGCAAAGCTAAGACAGAGTTCCAGTGCTGGTTAATTAGGTTCACTCCTGGTCCCAGCTCCCCTTGTCCTACTCCTGCGAACCCCGTCCTATTCCTTTTCTGCCTGACGTACCCGTGTTCTGACCTCCGCCTGACTTTTGACTATCCCGTTGTGTTGCTGATTTTGTACTTCGTTGTCCGTGTGGTTTGACCTGGCTTGTTCCATTACTCTTTATTGTGTTTGTCTGTCTGTACTGTTCTGTGTGTTCACTTACGTAGTGTAGGGAATGTCTTCGTGGTTGTCCGCGACCGCCTAGGGTCGACTGAGGCAAGTAGGCAGGTGACAGTGGGTGGGTTTAGATCTAGGGCCCACTGTCTCTTGTCTTGTTTACACCTGCCAGTCCTGACATTTGTCCTGGGGCCCTACTTATACCTAAGATAGATAGATAGATAGATAGATAGATAAGAGATAGATAGATAGATAGAAGATAGATAGATAGGAGATAGATAGATTAGATAGGAGATAGATAGATAGATAGATAGATAGATAGATAGATAGATAGATAGATAGGAGATAGATAGATAAATGATAGATAGGAGATAGATAGATAGATAGATAGATAGATAGATAGATAGATAGATAGATAGATAGGAGATAGATAGATAGATAAATGATAGATAGGAGATAGATAGATAGATAGGAGATAGATAGATAGATAGATAGATAAATAGATAGATAGATAGATAGATAGATAGATAGATAGATGGATGTCCCGAGAGTCCAGGCCTGTTATATGCATGACAATATCCTGCTGGCCTTAGAAGCAGCTGACTGACATTGTGTGCTGTTCTGTAGTCTATTATCTACAAGTACACCCAGATCCTTCTCCATCAGTGACTCTCCCAGAGTAACTCCCCCCAGGACATATGATGCATGTGGGTTATTAGTACCCAGGTGCATAACTTTACATTTATCCACATTGAACCTCATTTGCCAAGTGGACGCCCAAACACTCAAGTCATCCTGTAACATCTGCACATCCTCCATAGACTGTACTGTACTACAAAGCTTGGTGTCATCTGCAAAGATAGAAACATTGCTGTTAATTCCACTCTCAATATAATTAATAAACAAGTTAAACAGAAGGGGGCCCAGTACTGACCCTTGGGGTACACCACTTATTACCGGGGACCATTCGGAGTAGGAATCATTGACCACCACTCTCTGGGTACGATTATTAAGCCAGTTTTCAATCCAGTTACACATTAAATTTTCCAAACCGATAGACTTTAACTTACCCATCAGACGTCCATGAGGAACTGTGTCAAACACTTTTGCAAAATCCGGTACACGATATCCACAGCCGCGCCGCCATCAAGGCTTCTACTTACCTCTTCATAGAAACATATCAGGTTGGTTTTACAGCTTCTGTCCTTAGTAAAACCATGCTGGTTATCACTTATAATACTATTAGCCACTACATATTCCTGGATGTAGTCCCTTATAAGCCCCTCAAATAGTTTCCCCACAATGGACGTTAAGCTTACAGGTCTGTAGTTACCTGGGGAAGTTCGAGAGCCCTTTTTGAAGATCGGCATTACATTTGCCTTACGCCAGTCCCTCGGCACAATACCAGTAAGCAAGGAATCAATGAATACTTAATACAAGGGTAGAGAAATTACAGAACTGAGTTCCCTAAGAACTCTGGGGTGTAATCCTTCAGGCCCTGGAGCTTTGGTTACATAGAGTAGATAGATAGATAGATAGATAGATAGATAGATAGATAGATAGATAGATAGATAGATCCAGTAGGAAATAGCTATCTAGCAGTTCATTATGTATCTTTGATTACACATGAGATCACAACCAGCAGACACATTTTAATAATGAGAACCTTCTATGGGGATGATCCTGGTATTTGTTCAGTGGATGTTAGTTAGTAATGGTGGTGGTGAATGGGTTGTGATATTTGTTTCTTTTATACTGGTATTATTGGTCTTGTTATACTGGATCTCAGTTATGGTGTGGTGGTATTAGTTAGTATGGGGTGGTAATGGTTGTGGTGATAATATATGTTTCTTATATACTGGTGTATTGGATTTGATCAGTAACTGTATATTATTTCTATCCCCTATTAGTTCTGTTCTGGGGGCACATCCACACCCTGATCCCCCACAGAACTATGTATTCTGATCTCCCACAAAGCCTCCAGTATACAATACACCAAAAATCCTCCAAGTACAACAGCTGCAAACACTACAACTCCTAGCATTTACTTACAGTCTGCAGCCCTCAGGATATGCTGGGAGTTGTAGTACCTCCTCTGATAACAGCTGGTGCTGTAGAGATTTGGGGCTGATGGTTGTAACATGATAAGAGAACCAGAGGGGCAATTTAAACGATTACACTGATAACACTGATAACAGGGTCACCGGGTACACAGCATGGTACCTTAAGGGGTGCATTCACACAGACAGATTTATCTGACAGATTTTTGAAGCCAAAGCCAGGAATGGAGTTGAAAAGAGGAGAAATCTCAGTTTTTCCTTTATTACCTATTCTGTGTTTATAGTCTGTTCCTGGCTTTGGCTTTAAACATCTGTCAGATAAATCTCTCTGTGTAAAGGCGCCCTAAGGTACTATGCTGTGCACCTGAGCTAGGTTCCCTTTAATCCAATAGATATATATCTTGGGATAGCTCTCATTACATACTATATAGCATGTGGGAGAGGAATTACTCAGGGGCTTGAGAAATTTCATCCGGAGGTGAGACTTTTCGTGGCTGGGAACACTGGCCCCAATACTATAATTCTGTGGCGCATTTGGTATCTTCCATTACCTGCACTTATTTGGGGAGGGTAATAGCAGGTAAGAATGGGCCGCTAGCCTGCTAGTCAAGGGCCAGTGCTGTGTGCTTGCCCCCCAGGCTAAAATCTGCCAGCCAGACCCTGTTTATATGGCACCGCCAATATGTCAACTGCAGGGAAGAGGAGTTGGTCACTCTGTTGCTGATTTTTCAGACGGATCAGTGGCAAAGTGACCAACTCCTGTATCCTCCCTCTGAACATCCTGCTGCATAAGTAGCCCTGCAGAGGTAGTTGGTATAGGTGCCTCTGCTAGAAGGGCCTTATTTCACAGGGCCCATAGGGTGCACTTTGCGGCTGGAAGAGGGGTCAGGAAGTTGAATATAGAGGTAGACATTTTGCCTCCTGCATTGTTGGGGTGGGGTGTTGCCACTGGGGATACCACTACAGGAGGGGAACTGGCTATTGGGATGCTACCTACAGGGGGGACCTGGCTACTAGGGAGATGGTCGTGGGACATGGTCTAGATCTATAGGAGCTGTAGTTTTACATAGTGTGGAAACCTGATTTTTACAATTGGTAGATTTTATCCCTAGATCTACATTGATCTAACTACAGTATGTAACATTATTATTGTTGTCAGCATTTTTGAAAAGCGGGGGTAGTCAGGTCGATTTTTTTGAGATTTGCCCTTTGGCCAAACTACTTAGAACCGTCCGTGATGCAGACAGCAAGCCCAAGACTAAAGTGGTAAAAGTGCAAAACAAGTTTTTTTCTTCTCGGTGCTCACTTTCGTCAATTTCACATCTCAAAAGTAAGCAGGCGGGTGCATATGCCGATTATCGCATATAGACAATCTTTGCGGCAACACTGCAAAGCTATTGGACATTTCATGTGAGTGGGTTCTCTCTAAGGGAGGCCTGACTACTATGTTGTGTCGCTAATGGCAGCCTTACTATATTCTGAGGGAACAAAGGAGCCTGAACTTTCCTGTTTCGAACAAGAAGGGAAGACTAGAAACTTTCTTGGAAAACAAACTAACTGCTATTTGTGCATACAAATGCATTCCCAATTAATGTGTATGTGGTCCACAAGATATATTTTATTAATATATAGTGATACAAAGGTGGGTGCTAGTTGTATAGGGGAAAAAAGTGTTGGCACACAGTAGGCCAGGTTACTGTGCTTGAAGAACAAAGGATGATAAGGAGGTACAAAAAGGTCTCACTGCTGTGTGGGAGCACAAAAAAGGTCTTACTGTTACATTTGGAGCAGAAAAGGTGAGTAATTACTATGCAAGGAACAAGGAAAGGGTCTAGCTACTATGTATGGGGCACAAAGGGGGAGATTACTACTGTGTAAGGGCATGGTGTGGACGTACTATGGGTTCCTAACTACTATGTGTGGCACAAAGGGTAGGCCTAACTATTGTGTGGGCCTAACATCTTTGTGAGTGTACAAAGGGGAGCTGACCTGCTGTGTGGTGTACAAAAAGGACATTACCTACTGTGTGGCACAAAAGCTGGATAAGCTAACTGCTGTGTTGTGAATAAAGGTGGCCTAACTACATTGTGTGTAGCAACAGAGCTACTTTGTTTGGGCATAATGGGGGTCCTACGTACTGTGTTTAGGCCACAATGGGGGGGGGGGGGTGTCCTGGGGGTCACAATGGAAAGCATTATTAATGTATGGGAACCCAGAAGGGTCCCTATTACTTTGTGGAAAACTTAAAGCGGCTCTGTAAACACAATCTGCCCCCCTTCCCCCAAACCGCTTGTACCTTCAGATAGCTGCTTTTAATCCAAAATCTGTCCTGGGATCCATTTGACAGGTGATGCAGATATTGTCCTAAAAAACAACTTTTGAACTTGCAGCCCTGTGCCAAACGGTCAAGACCTAGAATGTGTGTGCATTATGCTGGCACAACCTCTCTGTCCCTCCTGCCCGCCCTCTCCACCATTAGGAATGCTCTAGGCAGATTGCCTCCTATTCATCAGCTGTGTCAGCCCGGCACATGGGCTGGATCGTTAAGGCAGAGGAATAAGAAAAATAGTGCCAGTGGCATTCCAAATGGTGAAGAGGGTGGGGAGGAGGGATGGAGTGGTGGTGCAAAGTTAGGGCACAGATACTATAGGCCATGGCCGTTTGGCACAGGGCTGCAAGTTTAAAAGTTGTTTTTTAGGACAATAACTTCTTCAGCTGCTGAACGGACCCCAGGACAGATATTGGATTAAAAGCAGCTATCTGAAGGTACAAGTGGTTTTGGGGGAGGGGGACAGATTGTGGGTACATAGTCTCTTTAAAGGACTAATATTGTGTGAGTCTTTTAGAGTTTATCATTAATATTTAGTAGTGGTGGTGGCGGCGGTGGGGGGGAAGTATAACTACGTGAAGCACAGAGCGTCATTATTACTAGTTGTACCACTCTGGATGAGGAGTGGTGGAGGAGGTGAGGAAAAAATGGAGGATGCTGGAAAAGCAAGAAACCTAAGGTGTTAATTCTATGGTGGTATGATCTGAAAGAAATCATTCCAACATAACGTTGTGATATTTAGTATGGTGACATTTATTTCCCATACAGTGGTGTTATTTGGTAACCATATGACTTTATATAGAATACAATATGTTACATAATATAGGTTTTCATAGGGCCCAACACCTTTTACTAATGCCCTACGCTGAACGTCTGACCCAAGCAGATATAGTAATAAAAAAAAAATAGGACAAGATGTACAAAAATTATGCTTACAATATTTTTAAGAAAAATCTAATTTAAATCTTACAAAAAAATTGACACAAAATTTTAAGAACCAGCAAATAAAAAATATTCATATTTTTGTTATGTTTCATTACTCAGCAAATTTGTTGTTCTTAGTTACTTAGAAACAACCCAGAAATCTTAGGAGACCAAATCCTCTGAGAAAGAACTCACTGTGCTAAAAGGTATATAAGAAGGGACCTGATGATCAGTGGTGATTTAGAGGCCAAATGCAAACTAATGTCAACATCCTGAAACAATGTCCATCGCAACTTTACTACAACATGAACCAAGCGTAAGGATGGAGAACATGTCCAGAGTGGGAGGTTCATTTGTGTTCCTAGGAATCTTGGAGATGGAAAGATACTGGATCCCTTATTCTATCGTTTTCTTTGGTCTGTACTTTATACCCACATTGTTGTGTTGTGTGATTGTCTATGTTATATGGGTTGAGGAAAGTCTCCATGAGCCCATGTACCTCTTCATCTGTAATCTTCTCCTCAATGGTGTCTTTGCAAACACTGTCATCTTCCCTCAGATCATTGTTCTTTTATTGTTTGGATTTTCAACCATATCTTACCCTGGATGTATCACTCAGACCCTCTGTGTGCAAACCTTTTCAACTGTGGAAAATTTTACTTTTACCACCATGGCCTATGATCAATATTTAGCGGTGGGGAACCCTCTGAGATACTCCTCCATCATGACAAATGTGAAGGCTTTGAAATTTATCTGTGTGATCTGGGCTCTGGCCTTTATTCTTGTCTTGATTCCTGTAATGTTGACCACTAACCTCCACTTTTGTGGGGTCAGTATTATTAATGTCTTTTGTGAGAATATGTCTCTGGTCAGACTCGCCTGTGGTGACTCCTCGGTGAACAACATCTTTGGACTTGTAGAAACATTGCTTGTCCTTGTGGTCACTCTACTGATTATCCTCTACTGTTACATTAGCACACTGTTAATTTGTCTGAAGACCTCTGGGTCTTCATCCCTCAAGGCCATCCATACTTTGGCCACCCATAACATCACTTTTGGTACTTTTATGGCTGCATCGCTCTTTCTTTTTGTAAGATACAGGCTGAGTGGTGGGAATATATCTATCACAGTTCACATCCTACTTTCCGTTACTGGAGTTATCACTTCCATCATTGTCAATCCCATTGTCTATGGGCTGAGGACAGAAACTTTAAAACTAAAATTGATTCATAATTTTCAAAAATGTCAAATATTTAAAACATTTTCAAAATAATTGAAGTAATTGTATGTGGACACAATCTTTGCTGGTTAAGAGAACTTTATGGGGAGCATTTACGAAACTTGAGGCAGGGGCGTACACCTGAAGGTGGGGAGGAGGCGTGGCCCCCCCTGTCCACTCGTTGGGCGAGCAGGGTACGTCAGGTGTACGCCCCTGCCGCAAGTTTCCGATTTGGTACACCATGCGCAGGTTCAAGTTCACAGTCGACCGGATATACTAAGAGGCCATCTTAAAAAATCCCTCCTATGTTTCTATAACTTAAAGTGTCACTGTCCTTAGGAAATAATTTTGACAAGTCATAGAAACATGATGGGTCCTGGTCTGAGTGTTTAAACCCCTGTTGATTGTGAGTACAAGTCGGGAGAAAAAAGCGCTAAGCACGGCCCTCTCCTACCTTAGCGTCACATGATGAGTTGGGCTCCTAATGTAAGACTATGGAGCCCGACTCTTTCACTGACAGAGCAGGGAGCGGACTGCACTGCAGTGTGGTCCTCTCCTGGCTTGTTCTCATGACCAGAACGGGTCTGAACACTCAAAGCTGATAATTGAATGCTGACCCCCTAGAATAATATTAGGCCAAAAAGCTATCAATTTACATATTTGTTTACTTATTTATTTATCTCATCTTTCCATTTTTGTGTCATTTTTTAGTAATGGTTATGTACATGAATTAAACAAAAAATAATTTTTAAAACAAAAGGGTAAAAAATTCAACAAACATCTCAATCTGTAATAGGGAACACATCACATTTTCTCATCTTAAATGGCTGTCTATACCACAGGACTCTACTACAGATATGAGCTGGTAGTGGGGACTATTGGTCATCCAATCGGCTCTAAGATGGTTGATAACAATGGAATGGGTCAAAGGAGAAGTCCGGCGATTTCTTAAAGCCGGCAGTTGGCAGGCAGAGGGGAAATTGATTACATGTAGGAACTTACCAAAAACTGTGCTGACACACATATACATGCTGACACACAAGAGGCACAAATATACCCATACACCACTGACACAAATCTACACTGCAATGTCATTACACTAGTGCAGACGTATACACCATGAATGGACCGTACACAGGGAAATCATCTCTCAAGGATTATAAGAACTATTGAACCAGAAACATTATGATCTGCTGCAGAACCTCTTTATAGGCAGATCTGTCAATCAACAGAGTGTTATAATGAGCGACAGTATATGCTGGAAAGCATTTTCTTTTAGTGGTAGGTCCTCTTATAAGAGCCCAGCATTAATAGAAGCTGCTGCAGAACATTTTTTAAAGCAAACCTGTCAATCACTTCACTTGAGACACCAGTGACATACAGTACACATACACACACACACACACACACACACACACCACTGTCACTGACAATGACACATACATACTTATAAACATACACACACACAGGCGGACACACATAGATACAGTAGATGCACACATACATACCCACACCCACTGACATGCATATATACAGGTACAGTACATACATACACTTACTAACATACATACACACAGCACTTACAGCTCTTAGTCCCCCCCCTTCTCCTCTCTGTAGTTGGGCTGATCGCTCCACATGGTGACATTAAGGACTTCTGGGTTGTGTGATTCAGGTCCATCACTCCCCCTCTCTGTGTGCACGATGCTGGCTGATATACTGTTTTCTTTGATGTTCAGCCCTCTCACTCTGCACTACAGTGAGCGGGCGAAATATTACAGTGACAGGCCCCTCTCCGGTTCACTGTGCAGCCGACGGGTGATAAAGTGGTGTAGAAAAAGATAGTTTTCCTCTCCACATTCCTCCGGTGTCCTTCTGCCTTGTCTCTGCGTTCTCTGCTGACTGCAGACGCTGCTGATACTTTGGAACCCATTTTTGCAGTGACAGCCTGCTCAGTCGAGATGGGACAGCCCCACGGCCACCGATTGGCTGAGCAGCCTGTCACTGCAGAGACGGGTTCAGTAGGATCGGTGCTGTAGGGTGGAAGTGGTCATGTATTTTACTAATGTTATCTTTATGCTGACAGCTCCCTGCAGTCACGTACCTCATTTTTCCAGCGTCGGTCTCCTTTACTTAGTGATTCCCAAATTGGGCCAAACAGTCCTCTGGGGATCAGATGAACACCCCTAGTGTTCCCAACATGCTAATTTATATTTCTGTTTGGTTAAACTTATCAAAAATGGTGGGACTGACAAAGCAAAAAAGACCGGCACCAGAAAAAAAATCCGGCACGTGGCTGCAGGGAGCGGTCAGCAGGTTTGTTTGCACAGTGGTTCCTTTGGTGTATCCGAGCACACCATGTCTAATCATGGATTATACCTTCTCAAATGAACATATGTTGATAAATAAAGTTATCTGATTTCCTTGGGTCTTTTCACGTTTCTATCTTCTTCTAATGTAAACTGTATGCTCTTTTCCCTCCATTATCTCCCCTCCAGGAAGGGCACAGGCTCTGTAACTGAGCTTAGACCTAATAGGCACTGAAACTCTACAACTCTAAGGACCTTTATTAGGCCCTTAGACCATCATAATTAGTCAGGTCTGGTGATTGCTGGGGCTGACAGGAACAGAACAG
Organism: Dendropsophus ebraccatus; assembly: GCF_027789765.1. NCBI lineage: Eukaryota > Metazoa > Chordata > Amphibia > Anura > Hylidae > Dendropsophus > Dendropsophus ebraccatus. Next base: position 11,411,424 of record NC_091458.1, read on the forward strand.
AAGGAGCCCACTTCCTCTTCAATGTTCACAGGATAGGAGATAACAGGCTGATCAGTTGTGGTCCAATCTCTGAGACCCCCACCAATCCCATGAACTGGGACAAAATTATCCCATTGAGCACATAGCTCGTGAATCACCAGCATCATCCATTTTCTATGGGGCCTGAACCTAATTTTCTGAAAACATATAAAATGGTGATGTCACTTCCTGGATAACATGGTGATGTCACTTCCTGGATAACATGGTGATGTCATGATCCGACTCCCAGAGCTGTGCGGGCTGTGGCTGCTGGAGAGGATGATGGCAGAGGGATGCTCAGTGTCCCTCCAGTGCCCTGTGTCCCTCAGTGTCCCCCTGCCATCATCCTCTCAGTCGGAGGCGGGTCGTGACATCACCATTTTATCCAGGAAGTGACATCACCATGTTATCCAGGAAGTGACATCACCATGTTATCCAGGAAGTGTAATCACCATGTTATCCAGGAAGTGACATCACCATGTTATCCAGGAAGTGACATCACCATGTTATCCAGGAAGTGACATCACCATGTTATCCAGGAAGTGACATCACCATGTTATCCAGGAAGTGAAGCTTTGATGCAGTAGTAAGTGAATGGAAAAAAGACCTTTATAAGCATTTCCCGTAATAAGTGTATATTGGTGATTTGTATAACTTTGGGGGGGCAATACAATACTTTAGTGATGAGAGAATACTGTTCAATCGAATAGATATTCGATCGAATAGTAAGGTATTCGATCGTATCGAATATTATCGAATAGTTCGCTGAATATTCGATAAATATTCAATGAAAGTTCAAATCCCCCCTCTTCCCTGTTTTTGACTTGGTGACCTCCAAGTGGTCGAATAGATATTTTTCAATAAACGAATACTTGTTCTCATAGACTTTAATGGGATTGAATATTCATTCGAATGGTCGAATATAGGGTAGATATACGTACGAATATCGAATATTTCACTATTCGCTCATCACTAACTTTAATAAATATTTTTGCCGGACTTCTCCTTTAATGGCACTGCCATTCCTACACTGTAATTACATTGCCATGGCCCCATTTGACAGCTGAGCAGTGCTCTCTATCCATCTCAGCTTTATTAGAGTGGCACTGCTGCCACAGATGGGGAAAGATGTCCTGCCCCATCATGATGTCTCCAGTGATGATGGCCCCTTCTGATGACTAGGCTGTCATGTGAATAGAATGTCATCGGTGTTTAGTAGTGGAAAAGGGGGGGTGGGGATAAAAAAGTGGGTGCACTCTGTTAGGCAATAACTGGCACATGCTGTATGATGTGCAAATATCACCCTGCTGGCGGTGCCCACATGGACGTTCAGCTGAAGAAACCATTGCAGTAGGTTGAGATTGTGTTCTGCAGTAAAGTCAGTAGAGCCAGCTTCAAGATACATGGGGAAGGGATTCTGTCTCTATCATGTCCCTTGGGAAAGACAGACATCTTTGGCTGGAGATGAGGAGCAGTGTCTGAATCCATTGTGAAGAAAGAAAAAAGTGGGGAGGAGAGTCTCCCTTTCTGTCAGAGAAGTTTGTGACCAGGTGGGAGAGCAAAAGAGAGGAGGCCACAGAGAGTCTGAGGTGCCACCAGTGAGGACCTGTATTGTGCCAGTGACAGCTGTTGGCTGTGGAAAGAAGTTACTGAGTGAAGTAGCTACCTTAAAGGGAACCTGTCACCCGGTACACGGCACAGAGCCCACCGGACTTCTTGATGCAGCCCCGGATACTTACCCTTTCCTGCAAGTCCCGCTCCTGGAATCGGTCCCGGGACAGAGATATCGGTGCCCGAAGCTGAGCGCGCGCTGTACGCTAATCAGCAGAGATGAAACCGATACCCATAGAAAATGACTGAAGCCATCATTCTCTATGGGCATCGGATCCATCTCTGCAGCGCACGCGCACTGCTTCCGACGGTATACAGTATCTTCATCCTGGGACAGGGTTGAGGAGCAGGACTTGCAGAAAAGGGTAAGTATCCGGAGCTCCACCGGGGGGCGGACAGGCTCTGCGCCCGCGTCCTGGGTGACAGGTTCCCTTTAAAGGCCTAAAGATTGTGACCTGGCATAAATCATAGCGGGAATCTATGGCAGCTCCGAGTCAATTTACCTGGGTAGCAAACAGCCAGCCAGCACTGCACGGGCAGATTTATGAGGGGCCAAATCAGTGGTGGAGAGTTTATTTAAACCGATGCGAGATTAAAGGGGTACTCCACTAAAAAAAACATTTACTCACATTTCTATTCCTTTCCCCAGCATATACATTACTCACATAGGGAGGCTTTATCTGTTCTGCTGTTTTCAGAAACTTTTCTGCTCTCAGCTGCTGCCCAGGAAGTTCTGTAGTTGCTATTTGTTCTATTACTGGTGACCCCGTCCTATCTCTAGCTGCTGCCATTTTGTGTCAGCCTGTCAGTGTGCAGCCACACGGACTTGCGCCCCCCCCCCCCTTTTTCTATTCACTTTTACTATGGGACACACTTGGTCTGTCCCGTTATGTGCTTTCTCCCCCCCCCCTATTCTTCCTCACAGGTGGTAGCTACCTACCAGAAAGTTCGGTCCAGGCCATCAGCTGATTGGACCGTTGAAAAGTGCGGGAACTAGGAATACAGTCACTGATTGGTCACTGATTGGTCGCTGTCGGCTGAGCGGGAATCCGGTTTTGAATTTAAGGAGCTGGTTTCGGCTTCCAGCTCAGTCGCCGCGGATCATCCCGGAGGAAGAAGCTGCCAGGAGAAGACACCTGAAGAGGCCTGAAGGAGCGGCGTGAAGCGGCCAAGAAGCAGCGGTTTCCTGTGACCTGCAAGCCGGCGCGGCGAGGAGTGGAAGACGGCGAAGAGGGTGCCGGCGGTGAGCGCTCCGAGGTCAAGCGGTTCCAGGGGTCCGGTGAGCGGCGGCATCGCTGACGGCGGAGTGACTGGCCCGGAGTGACGCAGCAGCAGGAAGAAGAGAGAGCAGCATCCGGTTCCGGTGATGTCGTCCCTCACTGGTGAGCTATTGGCGGAGCTGCTGAGGAAGGCGGAGACCTCCGGCGGGGAGGCCTGGCTCCGGCGCTGCCTGCAAGAAGAGGTGCCGAGCAGTGAGGAGGCAGGGCCTGCCAGAATGGTATGTCGGATCCTGCCCCCTAGAGAAGGTACAGCGGTGAGCGGCGCGGAAGACCCGGTGGACGGGGGGCTGCGGCACGGTGTGAGGCCGGCTAAGAGGAGGCGGCGGGGTAAAAGAGCTAACCAATCCCCGCCTCCTCCGGCCCGCCGTGTCAGCAGTTCCCCGAGAAGAGGCAGCAGGTCTGGGGCCACAGGCACCGTGGCTGGAGAACAGGAGCAGCGGCGGTCCCCTCACCGAAGCAGTCATCGCAGTGACCGCAGCAGGCATTCCAGCAGGCACAGCAGACGCTCCAGCAGGCATTCCAGCGGCCACTCTGCCGGTGATCTCCCTCCTCCAGCACCAGTGAATACACCACAGCAGTCGGCTGGGACCGCATCAGCAGCTGTGGGTGAGTTTGCAGCATCTGCTGCCATTCCTGATGTTAATGTTTTGTTAGCCAACCCGGCTGTGGTAAAATTTTGTGGGTTATTGGCAAAGGGGGTGTCAGTTAATACCCCTTTGGCCAATGTATGGGACAGTGCTGCCATGCCTAATTTAACTCCTGAGCGCTCTGTTCCTCCAGTGTTGGAGAAAGGTGCAGGCACCACTGAAGTGTGCGTCAAAGAGGCTCTAACATGTGATGTGTCTCCCCTCGGGTATCATTTGAGTACTACTGTCAAGGAAAAAATTTGGAGGGGAGAGTTTGTGGATTTAATGTCATTACTGCCTTCGATCAAGGAGCCTGTTTTCAAAGTGGATAAAAAAGATGAGAAGGAAGAGGATAGAAAACGGGCTCCTAGATCCATTTTCAACTGGATTCAAGGATTTTGTGTATATAGTGCTGTGTTAGGTGAAAAGCGTCCAGAACTCTGTTCGGCTTTGTTTCAGCACTTGGACAGTATTCTGGAGGCGTATAGGAATTTTGGCGGCATGGCATGGTTTTCTTATGATGAAATGTACCGCCAAAAATTAGCTGTGCACCCAAACATGCGCCTAGGTTGTAAGGATGTGGGGTTATGGTTAAATCTGATGTTACCCCAGAGGAACACTAATGTAAAACCAACCGCTAATACACAAGCTAGTTTTCGCAAAGGTTATTGCTTTGCCTACAACGAGAGCCAGTGTAAATGGGCCGCTAATTGTCGATACCGCCACGAGTGCTCACATTGCGGGGGACAGCACTCAATGTCAAGGTGCTTTAAGAAAGCAGCACAGGCTGCTCAACAGCCCTCTACTAGAGAGGCAGTGTCAAAAAGTGTCGACGCCAGTGAACTTATTAAAAATGTCCCCGTGGCTAGAGGGGTATCCCGACAAACAGAAGGCTAAGCTCATTTACTATGGTTTTCGTGATGGTTTTCATGTACCTCCTTTTACAGGTTCCGGTTGTAAGTTGGTCGATAATTTAAAGTCTGTTAAGAGTTTTGAGTCAGTGGTCCGTGATAAAATTTTGAAGGAAGTCAAGGAGGGGAGGGTGGCTGGGCCTTTTCCGGACCCCCCTTTCCCTGATTTTAGAATTTCCCCCTTGGGCCTTGTACCCAAGCGGGAACCTAATTCTTTTCGTTTGATCCATCACCTCTCATACCCACAAGATGAGTCTCTCAATGCATTGACAGATAAGAGCAGCGCCTCAGTGGAATACGCATCCTTTGAGGATGCTGTATGTTTATTGAGGAAGTTTGGTAAAGGAGCGCTTATGGCAAAAAGTGACATTAAGTCAGCTTTTCGACTCTTACCTGTCAATCCTATGGGGTATAATTCATTGGGTTTTTATTTTGATGGTCAATACTTCTATGACAAATGCTTACCAATGGGATTTACACTGTCCTGTTACTATTTTGAAAGTTTCTCGTCTTTTATTGAATGGGTAGTGAATGCGGGAGTGCCTGATGGTGGTGTGATTCACTATCTCGATGATTTCTTATTCATTGGAAAAGCGGATTCTGAGACGTGTTTGAAGCTGTTGGAAAGGTTTAGAGATATGTGTGGGGAATTTGGTATTCCCATTGCGGAGGAAAAAACTGTAGCTCCGTGTACATGTCTTGAATTTTTAGGAGTTTCCATAGACTCTGTATCCATGGAGTTCGGCCTGCCACAGGATAAAATATGTAACCTGCAGTCAATGCTTTTAAAATTTTTAGGCAGGCGAAAAGTGTTTTTGAAGGAAATGCAATCCTTGCTTGGCATGTTAAATTTTGCCCTGAGGGTGATCCCCATGGGCCGTATTTTCTCCAGAAGATTATATATGGCCACTAGTGGCTTAAAATCTCCTTATTCCCATATTCGGCTAAATAAGGCTCTAAAGGAAGATTTTAACATGTGGTCTGAGTTTCTAGGTAAATTCAATGGTCGTTCTATGTGGCAGGAGGACTTTGTAGAGGCTGACTCTCTGTTGCTGTACACAGATGCCGCTGGTTCACTAGGTTATGGGGCATATTGGGCGGGCAGGTGGTCTGCAGAGGCTTGGCCGGAATCTTGGGTTTCAGCAGGTTTAGTTCGTAATATTGTTTTACTAGAGTTATTTCCAGTCTTAGTAGCTATTGTAGTTTGGGGTCAGTTTTTTAGAAATAAACGTATTCTTTTAAGGTCAGATAACAAAGGTGTGATATTTGCTGTTAATTGTTTGTCTTCCAAATCTCCTGAAGTTGTTAAGTTGTTGCGACATTTAGTATTATGTTGTTTGTCATTTAATATCTGGTTAAAAGCAGTTCATTTAGATGGGGTGAAGAATGTAATTGCAGATTCTCTCTCTCGTCGACAGTTTGCCGTATTCAGGAAGTTAGCTCCGGACGCAGAACAAGAGGGGGTGTCGTGCCCGAATCATCTATGGGACTTGGTCTGGGACTAATATCTAAGTTGATTAGTAATTCGGTTACCAGTAGAACATGGGCCTCATACTCGGCCGCATGGTTGGAATGGAAGCGCTTCTGTGAGATGAGAGAGACTGAGTACATGGATGTGGACGTGTGGCTGGCCTTAGCCTATGTAGAGCACTTGTCTGTGAGAAACATGTCGTTTTCTGCCTTGTCTAAACATTTAGCTGGTGTTTCTTTTTTCCTCAAAATATTTGGTGGTAGAAGCTTAATTAGTTATTTCCCTGTGGCACAAGCATTAAAAGGGTATAGGAAGCAAGCCCCTGTCAGGGAGCTGCGCAGACCTATTACTGTAGATCTGCTAGTGAAGATTTGTGATGTACTTAGGGTGGTGTGTGTGTCGCAGTTTGAAGTTTGTTTGTTCAAAGTGGCTTTTTGCTTAGCATTCTTTGCTGCGTTGCGCATTAGTGAGTTAGTGCCTAAGAATAAAACAACTTTGTGAGGCCTGTTGTTATCTGATGTTAAGGTTCATGATAACCACTTGAGCATATTGATCCGTTTTTCTAAAACAGATGTGTTAGGGAGAGGTTCATTGATTCGGATTAACGAATATTTGGGTTCTTTAGTGTGTCCTGTGCAGGCAGCGAAAGACTATTTGTTGATCCGTCCGCCTGTGGACGGCGTCTTGTTATTACATGAGGATTGGTCATTTTTAACTATGTTCCAGTTTAACGCTATTTTAAAAAAATGTTTGTTTAAATTGGGCCTAGAGAACTTGAAGTTGACTAGTCATTCATTTAGAATAGGCGCTGCTACAGAGGCGGCGGCTATTGGCTTAGATGAACAGATCATTAAACGTATTGGTAGATGGAGCTCTAACAGGTTTAAGTTATATGTTCGTCCTGGCCTGGTAGTATCATAATTCTTTTCTTATTACAGGTTTTAAAAAAATTTCAGTATGGATAATAGGACACTCGTTTGTTTTCTGGGCAGAACAGAGAGCAGTGAACCGTTCGTATTCAGCTATGTTAGACCTGGACAATAATAAATATTCAGTGCGATGGTTTGGCTTTAAAGGTCTTAGATGGAAAGATTTATACCCAAAGTTGCTCGGTTTGTCTACATCGTTGCCGCCACCCGATATACTTATCCTGCATGTAGGCGGCAATGATGTCGGCAAGGTTAGAACCGAGGTCCTAATTGCTGAAATTAAAAATGACCTGCTACTAATTCAAGCTCTTTTCCCACAGGTTTTCCTAATATTCTCGGAAATTGTACCCAGGCTGTCCTGGGTGGCAAAACACACTATGTTTTGTGAACGTATCCGTAAGCGGATCAATCACAATCTGGCCAAGTTCCTTCCTTCTATCGGAGGTGCTTCATTTAGGCACCACGAATTGGAAGGTTTTTTGCCGGGCTTATATATCTGGGATCTTGTACATCTCTCAGAAATAGGTTTGGACATCTTCAACATGGATTTTCAATCCATGGTGGAGATGGGGGCTGCGGTGCTTCTGGGGGGGGCCTGTGACTACGTCTCAGGCTAGTGGGGGTTTAATCTCCCAGTTCACCCTGGGAGGATAGGATTTTATCTTGGACAATTTTTAATGAAAGTTTTAAGCTTGGTTTATTTAACTGCTTTTTATTTATTGTAACCCTTACAAAGTACCGCGGCCATAAATATTTGCAAAGTAAAAGGTCTCTGTGTTTTATTGTTAGGTTAAGTTTTGGGGGTGGGGGCTTGCAATTCCGTGGCAGGGGCCCCCCCATAAATGGGGACACACACGGACTTGCGCCCCCCCCCCCCCTTTTTCTATTCACTTTTACTATGGGACACACTTGGTTTGTCCCGTTATGTGCTTTCTCCCCCCCCCCTATTCTTCCTCACAGGTGGTAGCTACCTACCAGAAAGTTCGGTCCAGGCCATCAGCTGATTGGACCGTTGAAAAGTGCGGGAACTAGGAATACAGGAGAAGTCGTCACTGATTGGTCGCTGTCGGCTGAGCGGGAATCCGGTTTTGAATTTAAGGAGCTGGTTTCGGCTTCCAGCTCAGTCGCCGCGGATCATCCCGGAGGAAGAAGCTCCCGCCCTCCCTCCCTCCCTATTTTTTAAGATCTAGGAAACGTCGCGGACTTTGTAGTGGGGGTTTAATCTCCCAGTTCACCCTGGGAGGATAGGATTTTATCTTGGACAATTTTTAATGAAAGTTTTAAGCTTGGTTTATTTAACTGCTTTTTATTTATTGTAACCCTTACAAAGTACCGCGGCCATAAATATTTGCAAAGTAAAAGGTCTCTGTGTTTTATTGTTAGGTTAAGTTTTGGGGGTGGGGGCTTGCAATTCCGAGTGTGCTGCCATTTTGTGTCAGCCTGTCAGTGTGCCGCCATTTTGTGTCAGCCTGTCAGTGTGCCGCCATTTTGTGTCAGCCTGTCAGTGTGCTACCATTTTGTGTCAGCCTGTCAGCATGCAGCCATTTTGTGTCAGCCTGTCAGTGTGCAGCCATTTTGTGTCAGCCTGTCAGTGTGCAGCCATTTTGTGTCAGCCTGTCAGTGTGCAGTCACTGCTCTGGGCTGGGGATTCTCTGTCCTGGCTTGTAAACCATCCCCCTTCCTCATTTGCATCAGTTGTCCTGTCACTTCTGATTGGCCTGTTAGTCACATGGTGCTTGCTGGCCAATAAGCAGGCAGGCTGGGATACTGATCACATGATCGTGCTGAGGGAATGTCTCCTATATGGATGTCAGTAATGGCCGTGCACCTTCCCAGCTACAATATACTGCTGTTTCCTCACACAGGCAGCTCCTCTACTTTCCTATATGGAATTACGTCACATATATCTGTCCATTACTGACTTTTATATACAGAACTCTGCTACCTGGGAAAGCTGGGTGCTTGTATGTGTGACTGAGGGGCAGAAGTGTATATGTTATTCCTGCACAAGCTTCATGTCATCTCATAACAACCTGTGTGTGAGGGGAGGTATACAGAGATATCAGGAGAGACAGAGAAGGGGGAGATATACAGAGATAGCAGGAGAGACAGAGAAGGGGGAGATATACAGAGATAGCAGGAGAGAGAGAAGGGTGGAGATATACAGAGATAGCAGGAGAGACAGAGAAGGGGAGATATACAGAGATAGCAGGAGAGACAGAGAAGGGGGAGATATACAGAGATAGCAGGAGAGAGAGAAGGGTGGAGATATACAGAGATAGCAGGAGAGACAGAGAAGGGGAGATATACAGAGATAGCAGGAGAGACAGAGAAGGGGGAGATATACAGAGATAGCAGGAGAGACAGAGAGGGGGGATATACAGAGATAGCAGGAGAGACAGAGAAGGGGGGGTATACAGAGATAGCAGGAGAGACAGAGAAGGGGGAGATATACAGAGATAGCAGGAGAGACAGAGAAGGGGGAGCTATACAGAGATAGCAGGAGAGACAGAGAAGGGGGAGATATACAGAGATAGCAGGAGAGAGAGAAGGGTGGAGATATACAGAGATAGCAGGAGAGACAGAGAAGGGGAGATATACAGAGATAGCAGGAGAGACAGAGAAGGGGGAGATATACAGAGATAGCAGGAGAGACAGAGAGGGGGGATATACAGAGATAGCAGGAGAGACAGAGAAGGGGGGGATATACAGAGATAGCAGGAGAGACTGAGAAGGGGGAGATATACAGAGATAGCAGGAGAGACTGAGAAGGGGGAGGTATACAGAGATAGCAGGAGAGACAGAGAAGGGGGAGGTATACAGAGATAGCAGGAGAGACAGTCTCCATCTACTGCTATCTCTGTATATCTCCCCCCCTTCTCTGTCTCTCCTGCTATCTCTGTATACCTCCCCCTTCTCAGTCTCTCCTGCTATCTCTGTATATCTCCCCCCCTTCTCTGTCTCTCCTGCTATCTCTGTATATCTCCACCTTCTCTGTCTCCATTTCCTGCTATCTCTGTATATCCCCCCCTTCTCTGTCTCTCCTGCTATCTCTGTATATACAGTATCCCCCCTTCTTAGTCTCTCCATTTCCTGCTATCTCTGTATATCTCCCCTCTTCTCTGTCTCTCCATTTCCTGCTATCTCTGTATATCTCCCCTCTTCTCTGTCTCTCCATTTCCTGCTATCTCTGTATATCTCGCTCTCCATGTTGTAATAAGGTCACAATTATCCAGCTGTGATGAAATCCTGGTCAGAAATAACATATACACTTATACCCTTCTGTTTGATTCACACAGACAGGCACCCAGCTTTCTCAGGTGCTGATAAGTCACTGTGTGATGGTTACATTCCCTCTGCAGGCAGGAGGGGCTGTGGGGTGTCTGTTCTATTTTTATTGCCCTCATTGAGGTGGGGAGTGGGCTGGCTTAGCAGCAGTGGGTGTTACTGAGGGGGCAGGCTTAGCAGCAGTGGACATTACTGAGGGGGCTGGCTTAGCAGCAGGTGGGCGGTACTTAGGAGGGCTGGCTTAGCAGCAGTGGGTGTTACTGAGGGGGCTGACTAAGCAGTGGGTGTGGCTGAGGGGGCTGGCTTAGCAGCAGTGGGCGTGGCTGAGGGGGCTGGCTTAGCAGCGGTGGGCGTGGCTGAGGGGCTGGCTTAGCAGCGGTGGGCGTGGCTGAGGGGGCTGACAAGGAATGCTGGCCTCAGTAGTTTTAGACCTCCCAGGCAAACACAATATGAAACAGGAAGTGAAGAGAATATGGATGGTAGGGAACAGCTCCACAGCAGCCACAAAGAAGATCAAATAGCAGCGAAACTTGGCAGGGATATTTAGATAAGCCTTAGACACAACACCAGAATTTTTTTTTTTTTTTTTTTGCTGATAGTTGAACAACCCCTTTAAAAGAGCAGTCAGATGTGGAAAGGAGTACAGAGTATTTTTGTCTAATTAGAGGTCTGAATACATTTTGGTATCTATTGTCTGTATTTATTGGTCTGGTTGAGGTCTGTAATAAAGTTGCACACTGATTTCAGAGTGTGTGTGTGTGTGGGGGGGGGGGGGCATTATTTTATACTCAACCCTGTGATGACTCCCCTCCCTAAAAAATTCTGGTGTTGCTGCATACGGGAATGTCTGAACTATCGTATATTCTGGCGTATAAGGCGACTGGGGGTAAAAGACGACCCCTGACTTTTAAGAAGATTGTCAGGGGTTCGCCTTGTAGGCCGGAAAATGTTAACCCCTGCAGCAGCTTAATAAATTTAACTCACCTAGGGCCCGTTCCCGGCCTCCGGGCACCTCCCGTACTGTTCCCGGCACAGGCAGTGTGGCGTATACTACCTGCGCCAGGAATGGAGATCGCCAAACCTCTCCCAGGCAGCCGAGCGTCTCATTGGAGAGGCTCGGAGATGCTCAGCTGCCGGGAGAGCTTCGGGAGACTGAGAGAGGCATTGAGAATTCCTGAAGCCTCTCTTATTCTCCCGAAGCTCTCCCGGAAGCTGAGCGTCTCCGAGCTTCTCCAATGAGACACCCAGCTGCCCGGGAGAGGTTTGGCGATCTCCGGGAACGGGCCCTAGGTGAGTTAAATGTTTTTTTTTTTTAATGGTCGGCCCATACTGTGGGGATAGGGCCATTTTTGGGCCCTCCCACCATATGGGGCGACCATACCCGGTGTATAAGACAACCCCCGACTTCTAAGAAGGTTTTTTGGGGTTAAAAAGTTGTGTTGTACGCCAGAAAATATGGTATTTATAATAAACCTGTAGTCTTATGAGCTATCAGGTTGCTATTGTGCACAAGTAATTTTTCGAAATTATTCTATTTTGAATTTTGGATCTAAACACATTATTGGAGGCAACATTGTCTCTCCTCCCCACTAGTCATATCTGTGCATTAGAAGATGGTACTCTCTGCCCTGTCTTCAGCCTTGCGCCATGGAACCCCATTACACTGGGTCTCACACTGGAGATTGGTGCTAAGGAGATGAAAGAAGAATTGCCATCCCTAATCCACAGATATGAACAGTGGGTACCAGGACCTCAGCTAAGGTATTTCGGTTATGAATTCAAAATGGAAGTGCCCCTGATCACTTTTTCATAAAACTTTACAGGTACACGTTAAATATAACACTTCCCATACTATGAACACCACTTTATTGCTGCCATAGTTTTATTGGGGTGGGGGGCCCAAGTTAGTTGAACAACCTGGCACCCAGAGACAAAGACTAAAGGTCCTATTCCATGGAACGATTATCGTCCGTATTCGGCCAATATCGACCGCTATGGACGATAATTGTCCCGTGGAATAGAGTGCAACGATCAGCCGACATCGTTCATGTCGGCTGATCATTACAGTCGCTTGTTTTTCAACATGTTGAAAAACAAGCGACTGATACAGCAACGATCTGCTGCCATCGCTCCGTTGAATAGGAGCGTCGGCAGCAGACGCTGCTATATCCTATGGGCTGCCCCGCAGCTCTCCGCCGCCCCTCCCGCGCTCACCCGCTCGCTGCTGCCGCGTTGTATATGCGATGCCCTGGCCCCTGGGGGCCACTTCCGCAGTGCTGATGTTATGAGCGGGCAATGACCGGGGCAGCTACAGGGGTTATACTTGTCACGGTATAGGCCTGAGGGCGGCACAGCTGTAGGGCCGGTCTGAGGAATCTGCGGGTGATGATGGGCATGCGATTCTTCGCTGCACCTAGTCAGGGCACCAGTTAGTAGACACCAATGCCAGGGTTCAGTAACAGCGGTTTTATTAAAGTTGAAGTAACTTGTAGTAACGAGTTCATCTGGTTGCAACCGGGTATATAGCAGGCTTAGACAGTTAATGCAGGAGTGATGCTGCATAGGCTGCGGAGATACGTGCCGGATGTTGGGGGTAGTAGTATGAGAAGAAACTAGCGTTGCTGGGTGGATGAATTTGAGAGTAATACTTGCTGTGGGTACTTGTAGAGATGAGAGAGATATCCGCACGACACCCAGATGAGAGAGAAGATGACTCCGGACACTTGTATAGGCAGGCAGCCGTTTACTGGAACACAGCAGCAGAATCAGTCACTCTTCTTATGGTGAAAAGGCTGCAGAGACGCTTCTGTCCCCTTCTGAGGGAGAGGACAGAGCAACACAACCTCCTTGCTTGAAAGCAGGGGCTGAACTAAACTTGTCAGCAGGAAGTAGGAAGTCACATGGTTGCTCTTGGCCAGAGCTAGTCGGCCATTGGAGGAACCATGGTTACAGGGCACTGGCACGTGATCCACAGCCTTGCATACCACTGTACAATGTAATAATAATACACAGGAGTATATATATATATATATATATATATATATATGTATACCAAGATATACATGAGAATACACATAACCAGGGAATATCAGGGGGAAAACTAGCAGCAGTTGCAGTGTGCACAGTTACCAAAACCAGCATGGACTAAATGATAGTAATGAGCACAATAGGAGTAGTAGTCCTTGCGTTCTGGGACACTGCATATAGCTCAGAGCTGGAGTAGGTTTCCTCCTCCCTGTCCCCCTGGCGTACCGGGCGTAAAGGTGCCACATGCGAATAATTTATTCACAAAACGGCCATTTGCGAATATATTTATTCGCATCTGGACCCTTTCTGCAAAAAAAATACGCTTTTTTACTTTGATACATGTCCCCCTAAGAGTTTAGTGCCAGTCTGTGCATCAAAGAGTGAAGTGCACTTTCCCTGCCTTCCCCACTTCGCACAGTGTACTCTGTTCTACTATGAGTGGACCAGCGCTAAACCATTAGTGCTCCATCTTATTCGCATTGGGCAGGGGAGGCTGCAAGAAATTCAGGGACTTGGAGGGCACTGCAGTGAGGATGAGGCCCTGCGGTCCAGTGGCAGTAAGGGCAAGTACATGATGGGTCTGCTGCTGGGCCATATCTCTGCCCTTCATAACCTTACCCCCTTACAGAGTTACAACAAGTCATTGAATAATGGTCTTGTCTGGAGCCAGTCCCTGGTGGAAAAAAAGGTTGGGGACCATTGGGTTAGAACATCTCATTTGGAGAACCAACAGAATCAATGGTGCTTAATCATGAGTGTTTGGTATAAGAATCCTAGGATTGGCCATCTCCAAACTGTGGATTTCTCAGTGATTCTGAGCGATCACTTTTAAATGAATACACAAACTCCGTTATATATAGCAGCAGGTTGTTTAATGTTTTACAAGATTCGGTATAGTAAGATTGGCAGTGTTCTTTTAAACCAAGGATACAAAGCTTGATGGTTACTACTCACTAGGTGACATTATAACTTGAATGAGTAGGAACTTTGTAGAATATAAACTGTTACAGGCAGCACTCAAGGGAAACTACCAGGGGTGAAGCGAAATATAGTTCTTCTCTCCTCTGCTCCTGTCAGTGCAGCCTCTTGTCTCAAGCCTGTGTGACACCTCTGCCCCTGCCAGTGACTACTGCATTTACTGCTGAGCATTGGAGCCGAATTTTAGCAGATCAGGCAAAGGTAGTCAACCTAAAAGAGGGGAGTGGAGTCTCTGGACTCCTGTGATTCATGGGCCTGGTCATCGCTGTACCCCCTTCGAACTCTATAGCCATGCCACTGATCACTACTACTCCAAGTGCAACCAACAGTATGAATGGCTTCCAAGTTCAGGTTCCCTAACAGGAGGGTCACTATCTGACATGGGCCTACCATTCAACTCCTTAAAAATTGCTTCCCCTACACTGACTTCACGAGACCCAAGCTTACCTGGTAAATAACACTTTAAAAGACTTCTAATATGCTCAGTTTCATCCACCAACTCAATGACTAAGACCCTTCAGCACTAACTCAAAGGTGCCCCACACAACTGGCCATTTCGATGTTCTCTTCCAAAACCTCCACCGATCTTGCTAGGAAACCACCTGAGTTACATTTCATGACATTGGACCCCTAATAGTCACAAGGAAGACCCGCACAATGGCACTTGCCTAATATCACTCTCAGTGTTCAGCCAATCCAGCATCACTTATCTTACCTGGAAAACCAGACACTCCATAATTGCACCATGATCATAAGGTCCTATTACACCAAACGATTAACGACCATACTTCACCAATTACCAGCCATCTTTTGGTATAATAGCACATGTTAAAAGGCAACAATCATTGTCTTTCTACGTGTTGTAATGACATGATCACAACAGCGACGATCTGCTGCCCAGCGCTCCGTCCAATAAGTGTGGCAGCAGCAGAGCACCGCTCTCTCCAATTGGCCACCCGGACGATCTAAGGATCATCCAGGCAGCCCCTCCTGCAGCTCCCCACAGTGGATTAGCACACACTCTATGCATTGTATATAGGATTGTTGGAAAAAACACAAGTTTTCTTGGATATTCTGTATACTATGCCAGGAGCACATGCCAATCCATCGGTCCATGTTACAGGGAGAGTCAGAGTGCCATTTTTTGTTTTAATTTTTATTTTTCCTACCAATGTCACATAACCCCATGAAATAAGGATGTACATAAAATTAAAAAGATATACAGTATATTTTATCAAAAGTTATAGGCCTTGTAGATTGAGAATTGCTACACAAGTTGTTATTAGCTGCTAAGGTAAAGAATGAGGCCAACAATGGCTGGACCCTCTCTCTCCCAGTATAGCCCCATCAATGATATACAGTGCTACCTTGGTTTAAGAGTTACTTGGATTGAGAACAGTTTGCAAGAAGAGCTCACAGTTTTTCAAAATTATGACTTGGTTTAAGAGCATTGCTTTGGTGTAAGAGCTCCCTGTACTGGGTGGGAGGGCGAGTGGGGGAGGGGCATGGGCTGCATAGCGGGGTCTACAGCCCTGTACTCTGACCCAGGAAGTCTCCCTCACCTTCCAAATCATAGCAGATCCACTTCAGGCTGGGGCTTACATCAGAGGACAGGACTGTGGAGGTAATCTCTCCATAGCTGTAACCCCTCTCTCCCCAGACAGAGAGTGCTGCATGTATGTGCCCACATCTGTCCTGCTCATTCCTTCATGCTCCCTGCAGTCTCTGTCCGCCCTTGTGTTTCTCATTCTCTCCATTACTGTACAGTAACTTATAATATCACATATTCTGCTGTTTCTATATGTTTGTTTTATTTGTTTTACATGTTGTTCTGAATAAAATCATTGTTTGGGGTGTGGAACCAATTATCTGCATTTCAATTATTTCTTATGGGAAAATTTGCTTTGGTTTAGGAGTGGATTTGGATTACAACCATTGTCCTGGAACGAATTTATTTTATTTTTAGACGTGCATAAACATTGACTAGATATGGCACTGTATGTATTAAGAGAAAAAAATAGGACGTTTTGGCCCAGAATTACTTTAAAGGGGTCACCATTCAAATAACTAAAAAATTTCATAAAACTCTCCAAGCACTTATTGTCCTCTCTGAATACAGGGACTGTAGTTATTTGGAAGATGAAAAGTTTTTGAATATATGTATTTTTTGTAAAGTATGGATCAGTTTCACTTTTAAAACTTCTGTCCTCAGTCCATAGACAATGGGGTTAACAACAATGGAAGTAAGAACTCCAGTGATGGAGAGTATGGTGTGAGCCATGATAGAAATATTCTCACCGTTAAGCCTATATCTTAGAACGACAAACATTGATCCCGTGACAAATATGGAGAAGGTAATAATGTGAGTTACCAAGGTATGGATGGCCTTCAAGGATGTTGACCCGGAAGTCCTCAGACAAATCAACAACGTTCGTGTGTAACAATAGAAGATAATCAGTAGATCAGACCCAAGGATAAGAAATGTTTCTACAAGACCATAAATGTTGTTGACGGAGGAGCCACCACAGGCCAGTCTGATCAGAGACATGTTTTCACAGAAGATATTATTAATATTGACCCCACAAAAAGTGAGATTTGCGGTCAATACCACAGTAACCAAGACCAGTATGAATGCAAGAGCCCATATTAAACTTATGTAATTTAAAACCTTTACATTTGTCATGATGGTAGAATATCTCAGAGGGTTCCCCACCGCTAAATATCGGTCATAGGCCATGATGGTAAAAGTTAAAACTTCCACTGTAGAAAAGCTGTGGACACAGAAGGTCTGAATGATACACGCAGGGAATGTTATGGTGGAGGATCCCGATAATAAGCCAACGATGATCTGAGGGAGGACAGCAGTGTTTCCAAAAACACCATTGAGGAGAAGATTACAGATGAAAAAATACATAGGTTCATGGAGACTTTCTTCAACCCATATAATGTAGGCAATCACACAACACAACAATAAGGGTGCAATGTACAGACCAAAGGCTATGATAGAATAAAGGATTCGGTAGCTCTCCAACTCCAAGAGTCCTAGCAACACAAATGAGCTTCCGACCCTAGACGTGTTCTCCATCCTTGACTCATATTGCAGTAAAGTCATGTTGAGAAATACATAAGAACATCCCTGGTTATTTGCACTTAGTCTCTGAACCACTACTTTATGTCTGGCTCCTTATATATCCTTTAGTACCGTATAGGGAATTCTTTCTTGGAGGATTTAATCTCATAAGAATTCAAAGTTGTTTTTTAAAAAAAACTAATGAAGAACAATTTTGCTGAATGAACAAAAACAAGAAATGTGGTGTAGAATACTGGAGGGAGAGGTTGTTAATGTTTTTTATTTCTTGCTATCTCTTGTTATATATACAGTATACTGTATATCCAAAGATTTATAGCTATAGCCTATCTGTCAGCCTTTAGCTGCATCACTAGGTCTCCATTAACCCATTATTGCAGCACTAGCTCTAGGAGCTTTGTTAGTTCCTATAGGTTATGGGAACAATCACTCAAAATAATGGACATTGGAGACATTGGGGGAGATTTATGAAAGGGTGTAAATATACACCTGGTGTAAACCATCCACAGCAACCAAACACAGCTCCTCTTATATTTTACCAGAGCTGAAAGCTGAGCTGTGATTGGTTGCTATGGGCAGTTTACACTAGGTGTATATTTACACCCTTTCATAAATCTCCCCCATTATATATGCAAGTTAGGCATGAAGCACCATTTATCAACAGGTTCACAACAAAGGGGGTCCTTTTCCTCTCAGAGAGATGTAGCCAGAGTGGCTGCATTGACAGAGATAGCCTTTCTCCATAAGTCTTATGGACAGTAAATGGAGTCCCATTACTGTACTTGATTATTGCCCTGTCCCCTGTTACTGTACCTGATCATCATCCCTGTCCTCTGTTACTGTACCTTATCACCTATCCCCTGTTACTTCCCCATTATGGTCGCTTCTGTCCTTTGTTACTGTACCTGATCGTTGTACATGTCCCCTGTGACTGTATATGATCAACTCCCCTGTTACTGTATCTGATCATCGCCCCGTCCCCTGTTACTGTCACCAACACTTTACCTAGATTGTCGCCCTGTACCCTGATACAGTGTCCTCTAGTGTGTTCCTGAGTCCATGTTTCCTGTCAAGGGTCTCCAGTTTAAGCCTAGGAAAATATGCACAGCCTAAAATATCAACTAACTCTGGGTGCTCAGTACCTATATATAATAGCAGTACTTACAACCTTACAAAAAGACTGTTGAGACATTCAGTCAGATAGTGGAGATGAGGTTCAGTTTGAATTCTCATCCTTCTTTGCAGCTGTAGTCATGGGACTCCTAAAAGAATTACCCAAGAGGAGCAAGGCAACACATAGAAGGCAATCTTCTCTACATGTGTTGTGCCGCGCTAAGTACTCAAACTCCAACTGATTTTACTCATAAAACATAAATAGCGTTTGAAACATAAAGCTCACCAGTTTCCGTGCATGGGCTGGCTTGGATGTGTAGTTCTATAAGTCCGTACTCCTGCACGTCCGTGGATTGGCTGGATTATATATCATATAGGTCCGTGATCTTGCACATCCGTAATGTAGCTATATTGGCATATCATCGAGATCCAAAGCACTTGAATGAAAATAGAAGAATCCTGTCTTCTTGCAAGGCGCGCGCCCCGGCCGGTGGCGTGTAGGCACTTGCTGGGAGAAAACCTGAGCGAGAGTCCTTCTGTGACGTCACAGATTCTACGGGTCGCTTGCTAAGGCAAAAACTATCTCAACGCGTTTCCAAGGATACTTCCTTCTTTCTCAAGAGGATCCTCTTGAGAAAGAAGGACATATCCTTTGAAACGCGTTGAGGTAGTATATTCTTACGCTGCCTAGGAGTGAGAGTTTCCTGGTCGCTGTGGATTCTGAGGGCAGTTCAAGCAAAAGTGAACAGGACTGGAACAGTACAAGCAAAAATTCTGCTCCTCCATGGTTAGGCAAACTCTCTCCACTTGCATAGGCTCCTCGGTAGATGGCTGGGGTAAATATGGTGGTGGCTTTTGGAATGCTTGTGCCAACCAGAATGTACGATGAGGGAAGGCCAGCTCACGTTCCTGATGAACCTCCTCCTCTAGTTGATCAAGTCGTTCAAAGAGGATGGGAGGTCTCGGCTGAAAAGCATGTCCTTCACTCGACTGCAAAGACCCTTCTTGAAGGTGACTACTAGGGCAGCGTTATTTCAGTGAAGTTCTGCAGCCAGTGTGCGGAACTTTGCTGCAAATTCCCAGACAGCAGAGATCCCTAGCAGCAGGTTGAGGAGGGCGGTCTCTGCAGAAGAGGCTTGTGCAAGCTCCTCAAACACACACCTGAACTCCGACAGGAAGGCTTGGAGGTTGGTGGTATCCAGGTCATCCCGGTCCAACTGAGGTGTAGCCCAGGCAAAAGCCTTCCCTGGAAGGAGGCTGATGACGAAAGCCACCTTGGAAGGTTCCGTGGTAAACTGACTGGCCATGAGCTCAATGTGCATGGTGCACTGTAACACAAAGCTCCTGCACATTTTGGTGTCTCCATCATACTTGGACAGCATCATGCGTAGATTCAGTCCAAGGGGACATGCAGCAGGCAAGGTAGGTGAGGGGGGGCATGGTGGGACCTGCTGAGCCGAGAGAAGTTGATGCAACATTGCGGACAACTGCTACATCTGCTATAACTGCTTGGCAATCTGCTGACTCTTCTATGGTTGTCATGGTTGGAGACTACTGTTACGTTGTGGCTAGTGATGGCATAAGCTGCACCAGGGAGTGGAGTCTAAGGGGCCGTGATCTTCATCAGAGGCAAGATAGATTTGCTATGGTAGGAGACCCCCACAGGTTGCTACCCTTGGCTTGGATTGCTAGCGGTGATTGGCGAGGTGCAGCTGGAGACAACGTAGGCTGGTCAGCAGACAGGAAGACAGCAGGTAGGACGGAAAGGACTATGGCTAAGAACCCTGGCAGGAGTCATGAACAACACTGGGACCACAATGCTTGAAGTAGCAAAACACAGAGGCTCCAACAGGGAGGCCAGGGCAGGTGCAGACATTTATAGTGGAAGTGTTTGGAAGTGAGGTGTTTTAAATCTCTGAGAGCCGGCGCGCATGCCCTAGGAGGAGGGGACACGCACAACGGCCAGGGAGAGACAACGCTGGAGCGGTGAGGTGCCCCGAGGGCCCAAAGACGAGATGGTGCTGGTCCCCATGTCCGCAGAGCGGAGGGAGCTAGTGCAAGAAGTTCTTGTGCTAACAAGTATCCATCTGGACAGATCCAGCCCTGTCCTAGTCCTTGGATCAACAGAACTGGCCAACAAGCCTGTGGCTATCCAGGACTACAAGTTCATAGTTCATGCATGGGATGGATCTGTCTGATCAAGTGCTTGGTATATTGGTATAAAAAACTGGTGCTGCATCTGATCTAGATTGACATATATCACCTTAGGGACCCATGGCGTACCAGTATGTCAGTAAGAGGTTCTATATAAAGCGAGCTCAGGAGCTGCGCTCTCTTCATAGAGAGTGAGGACCAACTGCTATTAGTGATCATTTTAACTGACTGCTGGAGATCTCTTATCTTCCTTTGTGCAGTTAGCTCTGCAATTTTCATATAGAGTCTGCCACAGGCAGGCTTTATGTAAAGATCTCAGGTAAATAGTTGATTTGTGAGAAAACAATTTTCATCGGATAACCCTTTTAAGGCCAAAATTCACAGTGTCCTTAAAGCGCAGGTCACTGACCTGGAAGTCATCAGCCATTGTCTTACCTTGTAATTCACCATCACCTTTATAAGGACATCAGTGTGACCATTTCTTTATTCTCGAAAAAGGCCCAATATACAGGCCGAAATGCGTTGCCATCGCACCCATGGCTGACACGAAAGCTTATTCAGCTACATTTAAAACCAACATCAGAAGTTAGTATATAATTTGGCCAAACCATATTGCCTCATGTACCACGTGCAGGTCTTCTGATACACATGAGTCCCTAACCAAAAAACATCACTGTGCCGGTCAGCGACCACAATCCCCGCAAAGCGTGCGCAAGCAGAGAAGGGGGGCCACGGAATGGCCCTGCAACCCCATTGTCACAGGACCAGACCCTAAAGGGCCCCCCCAGGCCCCGCAGGCGCCACCAGCGGAAAAAGTGGACGCCAAGCAACACAAGTGTGAAAAAGCTCTTACCTCTCTCCATTCCTCTGCAGGTAGAATGGGAGAATACTAGGAGATCCTCCCCTTATGTACACAGGTGCTTCCTGCTAATTTTTATCACATGGGTCTTACAAAGCACGAGTGCTAGCCACAATGAAAAAAGGGACAGAATACATAAAATATGCACAAGCCAAAAAGACAGAAATGGCTGCACATCGCACCCATGGCTGACACGAAAGCTTATTCAGCTACATTTAAAACCAACATCAGAAGTTAGTATATAATTTGGCCAAACCATATTGCCTCATGTACCACGTGCAGGTCTTCTGATACACATGAGTCCCTAACCTAATCGTGCAGCACAGATATGATGCATTTCGAAGACGTGTCCTCTTCAGATAAAAAAAGTGCATGACGTAATTTGGTGGGGGCAGAGGGGGCGGCTGCTCCTGGACTCACACAGGCAGGGGGCCAACTGAAAATTTCTCTAGATAATGCTGTCTACAAAAGCTATTGTTTTTCAGACAGCCTTAACAAATGTCTATTGGCTTTAATGGGCCCCTGGCCAGCACCCAGTAAGTGCAGGCCCCCTGTCCCTGGGGGGCCCACTCTGCTGATGTGTGCTGTGCCCCACTATTTAACTGTATGCTCTCCTAAGGAGCACATACAATTAAGGGCGGCAGGTTAATTGACAAAGCAATGGGAGCATTGACTCTCCCCGCTGCCAATCACTGGGAGGGCCACTCCCTCCCTTAGGGATGCTGCACACAAGTGACATCACTCGTGCGCTCGCAGAGCAGGGAGAGAGGTGACTCCAGAAGAGTACAGTGTTGCAGCCGCGCAGGGAAAATGCTGCCCTGCAGGACATTACTGCTAGGGAAGGGGGGGGTCTGCCAGGGGGGATGCCTGCATGTGGAATACATATTGGGGGATTATCTACATGGGAGATGGTGCTGGAGGGGGATGCCTTAATGGAGATTACTACCTTCTGGGGGTGGCGGAATTGCTTGCAAATAAAGGTCTAAATACTATATAGATGCACAGTGGCCACTAACTTCTATATGGAGGAATAGAGTGCCCTAACTACTACTACATGGAAAAAGAGAGACATAATTACTATTGGGGCACAGAAGGCCTAACTACTATATGGATGCACAGAAAAGGCTGAACTACTATGAAGGCAAAGAGGGGCCTAACTACTATATGGAGGCCACAGGGGGGTCTACCTTCTGTATGGAGGTGCAGGGGGCTCATCTACTATATGAGGGTAGATGGTGGCCTGTTTACTACATGAGGGCATAGGGGGAGCTTGCGTAATATTTGAGGGCTAAGACTAGGTCTAAATACTGCATGGGGGCATAAAGTGGGCAACAGTAAGGAACAATACACAGAGATGGTGCTTTGGCTAGGAGCCTAAAATATTTGTCGAGGCATCTTCAGGAGAAGTCTTCATAATGGTCGAGCCAGGCAGAGGAAAAAAGAAAAGTAAACAACTTGGCAAAAAATGTCAACGTCATGCAGAGGAGACGCCCCCTTAGAGTCACTGGATGTAACTGCACTATAATCACTTATAGAATATGCAGAATCTGTATACAGCTGGCTCTACCTCTATATGGTCACTGATTAGGAAGAATATTGGTCTTTATATAATATTGGTTTTTATTCAGAAACAGTATAGTGGTATTATCCAGTCACTGTATGGTGAGGATAGTGAGGATAAAATTGCAGTATTATTTGTCTTATATTTGTGGTATTATTAGTAATATTTTGCTTGTATAGTGGACTTTATTCAATAACTGTATAGAGCAGATGTGTTAAACTGCAGCCCTCTATCCCAGCTGTTGCAAAACTACAGTTACCATCATGCTTGGACAGTTAAAGCTTTGTCTGTCCAGGCTTGATGGGAATTGTAGTATTGAAACAGCTGGAACTGAGAGTTTGACCTCCCTAGTGAAGTGGTATTAGTCATTATGTTGTGATGATGGAAGTAGTCAAGTATTTTTTTGTATAATTGTCTTATGTTAACATTTTATATATATGAGTATTATTATAATCCTAAAATTTGCTGTAGCATTTAGCTAGTGTATGTGCCCCGTGCTAGGCCCATCCGATATTGAGTAGTCCTCATGCCGAGATAGCTAGATAGGAGACAGATAATAGATAGATAGATAGATAGATAGATAGGAGATAGATAGATAGGAGATAGATAGATAGATAGATAATAGATAGATAGATAGATAGATAGATAGATAGATAGATAGATAGATAGATAGATAGATAGGAGATAGATAGGGGATAGATAGATAGATAGGAGATAGATAGATAGGTAGATAGATAGGAGATAGATAGATAGATAGATAGATAGATAGGAGATAGATAGATAGGAGATAGATAGATAGATAGATAGATAGATAGATAGATAGAAGACAGATAATAGATAGATAGATAGATAGATAGGAGACAGATAATAGATAGATAGATAGATAGATAGATAGATAGATAGATAGATAGATAGATAGGAGACAGATAATAGATAGATAGATAGATAGATAGATAGGAGATAGATAGATAGATAGATAGATAGATAGGAGATAGATAGATAGATAGGAGATAGATAGATAGATAGATAGATAGATAGATAGGAGATAGATAGATAGGAGATAGATAGATAGATAGATAGATAGATAGATAGGAGATAGATAGATAGGAGATAGATAGATAGATAGATAGATAGATAGATAGATAGATAGATAGATAGATAGAAGACAGATAATAGATAGATAGATAGATAGATAGATAGATAGATAGATAGGAGACAGATAATAGATAGATAGATAGATAGATAGATAGATAGATAGATAGATAGATAGATAGGAGACAGATAATAGATAGATAGATAGATAGATAGGAGATAGATAGATAGATAGATAGATAGATAGATAGGAGATAGATAGATAGATAGATAGATAGATAGATAGATAGGAGATAGATAGATAGATAGGAGACAGATAATAGATAGATAGATAGATAGATAGAAATAGATAGATAGAAAGAAAGATAGATAGATACAGGCCCGCTTCTGCCATGAGGCGGAATGAGCCTTCCGCCTCAGGCGGCAGAATTTGCGGTCCGGCAGGGGGCGGCATTATGTCCCCCCTGCTGTAATTTTTGTTAAGTATCACTTAACAGAAGTGACAGCGGCCGCTCACCTGTCCCGTCGCCCGCGCTCTCCACATCCCGTCAGGTCCCGCGATGTCACCCTGCAGCTGTCACGGACCTCCAGGCTGTGATGAGTGCCCGGGGTCGGTGGGGGACGCGCTGGGGTGATCGGGTCGCGCGGGGCGGTCCCGCGCGACCCGATCACCCCACTCACTCACCACAGCCTGGAGGTCCGTGACAGCTGCAGGGTGACATCGCGGGACCTGACGGGATGTGGAGACAGCAGAGAGCGTGGGCCGGCTGCTGTGTGGGACAGGTGAGTGGATGGCTGCGGCGGCGGGGGGGGGGGGGGGGTGTATGCCGGCCATCACTCGGGGCGGCCGCCTGAGGTTTGCCTCAGGCGGGCGAAACCCCAAAATCGGCCCTGGATAGATAGATAGATAGATAGGAGATAGATAGGAGATAGATAGATAGATAGATAGGAGATAGATCGACAGATAGGAGATATGGTGCGTTGACACAGAGAGATTTATCTGACAGATTTTGGAAGCCAAAGCCAGGAACAGACTATAAACAGGGATCAGGTCATAAAGGAAAGACTGAGATTTCTCCTCTTTTAAAATCCAGTGCTGGCTTTGGCTTCCAAAATGTGTCAGATAAATCTCTCTGTATAAACGCACCAATAGATAGATCTATTTTTTTTTTTTTAAATATATTTTTATTGTTTTTCCAACATAAAATTTTATATAACAACATATAGTTATAAAGTGCAGCTACAGGCTGTCATGAAACAATGTGATATCACATGAGAATTGAAATACATTGTTAGTTCCTAACAATACTGATATCAATAAGTGTCTGCATAGTTATACCCATTGGAACATCATGCCATATGACTTTCCTTCTGCTGTCATATCTCGCTCCATATTCTCATGTGTTCTTAACGTCAACAACATATACCCCGCGCTCTATCTTCTGAATGGCCGGTCAGCTGACAGGCCACACTCAGCCAATCACAGGCCGCGGCGGTCCCGGCCTGTGGTTGGCTGAGCGGCCAATTATCGTTACTGTGGAATAGGGCCCTTAGGCTCTAACTGCATTAGCTAAATTAGATGTACGCTGTGAATTACACCACAGTTCCCACACTTTCTTAGGGCATTTTGTGTGAATAAAAACCACCCTCCCGTACTCCACTACTTCACTTGGATAAGGGGACATCGGTCTATTTATCGTAATGCAATGGACTTGTGAGCCATGAAGAGAGACTTTCTCATAAAAATATAGAAGTGGTGCGGCCATAATTCCTTTCATGGTTCCCAACAAACACACAGCTGGATATTGTGTAACTGGTTTGTGGATAACTTCTGTAAGTAGCCCCACCACCTCCTTCCAAAACGCTGAAATACACGGACAGGCCCATATTAAATGCCAGAAGTCAGCAGGTTGATGTGAACATTTAGGGCATGATGGCTCAGGGATAAATGTACAGAATTATTAACAAGAAATTATACAAATAATAAAAAAATAAGATAAATAACTAAAGAATTAGGTGAACTGGTAACTTTTTTGCCCAATATAATTTTAGGGGGCCACTGTTTAATTACCAGCCTTGAAATAAGTTACAAACACATATAGTTTTCTTAACCTGCACAGACTGTGTCCACATACCGTAACTGTAGTTATTTTGATAGAGAAGTTTTTGAATATATGAATTTTTTGCAAATTATGAATCAGTTTTAGTTTTAAAGTTTCTGTCCTCAGCCCATAGACAATGGGATTAACAATGATGGAAGTCAGAACTCCAATGATGGAAAAGCGGACATGAACCATGATAGAAATAGCTCTGGCCCTCAGCCTGTATCTTACGAAAATAAAAAGTGATGTAGTTACAAAGATAGAAAAAGCTGTGGCGGTCTTTGGTACCAAGCACACCAAGCGATCGCTTGGGGCCCCCAACATCCAAGGGGGCCCCCATGCCCCGCTCTTGTGCTCAAGACCGCTGGACAGGGCCGCTGCCCCGCTCGCTGCTGCCATCTGAACTGTAACTATGAGCACTCGTAATGAGCGCTCATAGTTACATGCAGCAGCACTGACAGGGCGGGAGACATTGGCCCCCTTCCTGTCAGTCACTCTTGTGGCCGCAGGAAGGGTTTTCCCTGCGGTCACAAGTGGCAGCTTTGTCCTTGTGGTGCCAGCGCTCCAGTGACATCACTGGAGCATCGGCGCCAGGATAAGGGGAGTGCGGCCTCTTGTGACCGCAGGGAAAACCCTTCCTGCGGCCACAAGAGTGAAGAGAAGAGGAGACGCCCGGACCCAGGTGAGTATAAGTGTTTGTTTTATTGTGTTATATACTATATGGGAGGGGGAGCACACAGGGGTCTGTTTAACTGGGGGAGCGCACATCGGGGGTCTATATAAATGGGGGGAGCACACAGGGGGGCTATATAACAGGGGGAACAAACAGGGGGGCTATAGACTACTGGGGCGTTACAGAGGGGTCTATATACTACTGGGGGCAGCACACAGGGGGCCTATATACTGCTTGGGGCAGCAGAATGGGGTCTATATACAACTTGGAAAGCACACAGGAGGTCTATATCCAAGTGGGGGAGCACACAGGGGGGCTATATACTACTGGGGGAGCACACAGGGGTCTATATACTACTGGTGGGGCACACAGGGGGTCTATTTACTACTGGGGGAACATACAGGGGGTCTATATACTACTTGTGAGGCACACAGGTGGTCTATATATAACTGGGGGAGCACACAGGGGTCTGTATACTACTGGGGCAGCACACAAGGGGTCTATATAATACTGGTGGGGCACACAGCGGGTCTATATACTACTGGGGGAACCACACAGGGGGTTTATGTACTACTGGAGGAGCACACAGGGGTCTTTATCCAAGTGGGGGAGCACACAGGGGGGCTAAATACCCCTGAGGGAGCACACAGGGGGCCTATATACTAGTGGGGGAGCACACAGGGGCTATATACAACTGGGGGCAGCACACATGGGGTCTATATACAACTGGGGCAGCACACAGGAGGTCTATATACTTTTATGGGAGCACACGGGGGGCTATATATAACTGGGGGAAAACACACAGGGGTCTATATACTACTGGGGGAAGCAAACAAGGGGTATATACTACTGGGGGCAGGACACAAGGGGTATATACTATTGGGGAAGCACACAAGGAGTATATATTACTGGCGGTAGCGCACAAGGGGTATAAACTACTGGGGGGAACACACAGCGGTCTATTGTTTTGAAACGCTGGTCGAGGGGGGGGGGGCCCAGACATAACTTCGCTTGGGGCCCCAGAACTGCCAAGACCGCCCCTGAGAAAAAGTGATGATGTGGGTGAGCAATGTATGGACGGCCTTGAGGGATGCTGACCTGGAGGTCTTCAGACCAATCACCAGTGTCCTGATGTAACAGTACATGTTACTCACTAGAGCAAATGCAATGACCATCAACATTTCTACAAGCCCAGAGATGGTATTCATGGAGGTGTCACCACAGGCTAGTCTGAGCAGAGACATATTCTCACAGTTGATGTTATTAATATTGACCCCGGGAAAGTTAAGGGTAAGTGTCATCATTGCAGGAATCAAGTCAAGTATAAAGACAAGAACCCAGATCCCACAGATAACTTTCAAAACCTTCATGTTTGTCATGATGGAGGAGTATCTCAAAGGGTTCCCCACCATTAAATATTGGTCATAGGACATAGTGATGAAAGTTATGGTTTGCACTGCAGAAAAGGTCTGCACTCAAAGGGTCTGGGGGAAACATTTAGGGAAGGATATGGTGTGGCATCCCGACAATAGAAGAACGATGATCTGAGGGAAGACAGCAGTGTTTACAAAGACACCATTGAGGAGAAAATTACAAATGAAGAAGTACTCATGGAGACTTTTCTCAACCCATATAACATAAACCATCACACAACACAACAATGTGGGTATAAGGTACAGAACAAAGGCTAAGAGAGAATATAGGATCCAATATCTTTCCATCTCCAAGATTCCTAGGAAAACATATGAACTTCCAAACCTGGACGTGTTCTCCATCTTCTGGTTTGACTCATGTAGTAAAGTTGTGATGAGAATTTGACTGTTGACTTGTATTTGGCCTCTGAACCACTGCTGTACACTCGGCTCCTTCCTATATACCTTTTAGTACAGTGAATCCTTACTAAGAGGATTTAGTCTCATAAGATTTCCAGGTTGTTTTCAAGTAGTTGTGTTCAAATTTGTTGAATAATAGAAATAATCTATTGTACTATATGGGTGGAAAGCTTATGTAATTTTAGGTTTTTCTTGTTTTCTACTATCATGACATTTTTGTTGAAAAAATTTTTCACATCTTGCACATTTTTTTTTAATTACTTGATTGGGTCAGACCTTTAGCCAGGGGCATAACTGTAAATGTATACCAAATGTATACCACTAAATAAGGGCCAAATAATCGCCAGACCATGACCACACATTACTACCACATAGTGATGGTATAACACCACCATACTGTAAGTAATGATACAAAAAAACACTATGCACGGACCAATATTACCCCAAATTACCAAAGTAGTGGTAGATGATATTATTTATTTATAAAGCGCCCTCAATTCCAGATCGCTATACTAGAGATAGGGTTAACAAATAGGATCATTACAAGATCAAAACACATTGAAGGCAAATGGTACATGGGAAAAAGGACCCTGCCCGCGAGAGCTTACAATCTATAATCTGGTAGATACCAGAGCTACAAAGGTTCTGTAGACCATATAAGAGATTACCGTCCTAGAGTGATTTCCTTTCTTTCGTGACCCACAGGGCAGTTATCTCTCGGTGTGTCCCAAATGCTGTAGCTTGCACCCCCATTGTGTTACAAACACAGTAGCTAGGACCAGGGTCGGCTCAACGTTTTTGTGGGCCTTTTGTGGAGCAAATACAGGCTCAGAGAGAAACAGGCACAGTGCGATCATAAAGTTTTGACATGTCAAAATTTTTCTTAGTGGCAGGTACCCTTTTTTTATTTTGGAGATCCTCAACTAATCTTCTAAATAAGATATATAAGCTGTAACCTAAGGTTGCTAGGTGTTGTTAGCAGTGGGCTAAGTGTAGGGTTACCGACTAGGCACTTATCATGTTGGCCAGGAGTGGTGGGACTGGGCTTCCTAGTCAGACAGGAGCCAGGTAGGGCCCTTTTGTGCGACAAACACTGCAGTCAGGCACTCTTTTTGTTCCACACAGCAGTTAGCAGTTTCCACTTGTGCCTCAAACAGATGTTAGGCCCCCATTATCCCACACAACAATTAAGCCACCCATTGTGCTCCACACTGTAGAACCCCCCCCCCCCTCAAACCTTGTTTGCTACAACACAACAGTTGCACATTTTTTATGTCCCCACACAGCAGTTAGGCCCCTATTGTGCCCTCATACAGTAATTATTATGGTTCTTTAAGCAAAATAATTAGACCTGTTTTGTGTGCACACAGCGTTAAGGCTATATTGACATTGAGTGTTTGCTCTCACGGCAGCTGACTGCTGTCTCTATTACACAGGGATATTTGTCTAATTTTACAGAAAATGTCTCCATGTAAAAGGGCCTTTAGACTATTTGTGCCCATCATCTGTGCCTCAAATGCAGTAATTAGTACCCCTTCTATCCTCCTGCCCAGTACCTAAACAGGTAGTCCACCATTGTGACCCCACACTTAGGCTCCCCTTTGATCTCCAAACACAATAACCAAGCCACGTTTGTGCCCCCCACTTTAGTTAGGCCTCCACAGTGTCCCCACACAATATTTAGTGCACATGGTAGTTAGCGCCCCTTTGTGCCCATATACAGTAGCTAAGATTCCCTTTGTGCCCTCACAAAGTAGTTAGGCCACCTTTGTCCCCACACACAACCTAGTCTTTAATTTGTGTTTTAAATACAAACTGTCTGCCCCATTTGTTCTCTGTCATTATAGTTAAACCAACGTTAGTGACCCCACACAGTAGTCAGACCTCCCTTAGTGCCTCTTGCACAGTAACAAGGACCTTTTTGGTGCCCCAAACACAATTGTGAGGACTCATGTCAGGGCCCCAGGGAATAAAGACACAGGACACGTGAGCCCTATGGCTAACAGCCCCCCACACTGTCCCTACCTACTTGCAGAGCAGGCCCTAAACGACCGTCCGCAACTGGGCGGCGTTCCCTACGCTGCAGTAAGTGCGAAACACAAAACAAGGCGAGACAAACTAACACAATAAAGAATAGTCGGCGGGCAAGGTTGGCAACTAACGGGCAGCAGAAGTACAAAGGCAGAATCCACAAACAAGGTCGAGGTCACAAAATCCAGGTCAGAAATACTAATAAACACGGAACGGAGATACAAGGAAAAGGTACAAGGAACTATATGCAATAACAGACAGTAAACAAGGTACACGGTGAAACAGAAACCAGAGACAATAACCAGGTTACTAGAGGACTAAAGGAGAACACTGAACCAAAAGACAAAGGCAAGAAACAAGCAAAGGGATCAGGAAAACAGACAATAAGGCAAAAGGCTGGATCTAGCAGAACAGACAAGCTGAACAACACTATCAAGAGCGCTGAGTGAAGGGAGAGGCACAGGTATAAGGGATAAGAAGTCCCGGACTCCAAGATGATAGGTGGAGCAGGAGAAACACACAAGAAATCACAGAAAGCCAGAGGTGAGCAGACCTGTCCATCACAACACAGCAGATAACAATCAGTGAACAGACCACAGCAAGAAAAGTGCAGGGAGAACTAAGAAAACATGGACCGGAACACAGATGACATAAGCAGAGAACACAGTAAAACCAGGAACGGATTAATGCCAAAATCGCAGTCTTTGGCGCAGAGGTCGGATCTTCACCGCAGAGGGTGGCACTGATGCCTTTTCAGGCGCGATCATGACAACTCCTTTATGTCCCCGTACAGTAGTTAGGCCCTCCCTTGAGCTCCAAACACAAAAGTTAGGCCCCCTTTAAGACCCCACACACTAGTAAGGCCTTCTTTAATGCCCCATATGAACTAACTAGTTTCTTCATACAGTAAATATATCCCTTTATGCCCTGTTATATTAGTAACCTGCTCTGAGCACTATCGCTCTTTGCAATAGATAGTCTAGAGTAGAAAGAGGGAGAGAGGAGAAAAGTAGTTTTTTTCCCAGACAACCTCTTTAACGTCTCCCACACAAACAAAGCAAAAGGTTTTATCACCGTTTATCACCAGAAAACCCTTTAAACGGGTTTTCTAGGGAGGAGAAGACAGCTAAAGCCTTCTGCTGAAATTTCCCTTCCGAAATGTGGGGGGAGAAGGTGACAAAATATGTCCGTACATAACGTCCAAAAGCAGCACAGTGTCTACGTAAATTTGACATTGCGTCCAGGCATAGTTACACCCACACATGACCCCTCCACATCTCATAAGGAAGAGAGCACTGGGGAGCAGAAGGCTTCCGCCATCTTCTGATCCCCAGACAATCCCTTTACGTATAGACCCTTTATATGAGTTCTACTCGATTTCATTCCATTCCTATGGATCCAAGTGAAGGCTTTATAGTTCTTTATTGAAACAAAAACTTCTCCAGAAATTAACAACATTTTCGACCTTAGAGTATGTACTGTATGTGTTCAGATAAGGAGCCACCAGTGGGACTTTGCTAATCTGAAGTATTGGATATTTTCCATGTATGTTCATTGTACTTACTACAAATGTTCGTATTCTTTTAAAAACTAAAAACAATCTACCAGTTTATGCATTTATTACTGTTTGTATTGATGCAAAAAATTTTAATTTCCAGTTTCTATAAATATTACATTTTAAATGAACTTGTTAGGTTGGCTCAAAGGGTGTCTGATATTGATCAAGGTGACATGACCCCCTCTAACCTCCCACCCTACATCCACACTACAAATGAGTTACAAATAAGAAAAATGTTGGATTCAATAGAACGCTGAGTATTTAACCCCCTTAATGAAGTTGAGGGGTGTTGCGACATACTAGGTGGTGCTACAACTTCACCAAGGTAAAAAGATGAAGCGTTCTACAACAAAAACTTACAAACAGCACTCAATAGCCACTACTACTTCACATGATCCTTCATAATGAGACCAACTGACCTAAATTGAAGCCAAGTTTAGACTGACCCAAAAGAATAAGAATCACTGCTTGACACAGGTCTACCCTTCCTTTGCTCCCATGCTCTGTCCTTCCATAAACCAACATAATCTGACCCTTGTCCTGAGGTACTCTCAGACCTCAGTACACCACTTCATGCCAGATTGAACTGACCCCTTAACCAGCTGATAACACACTCAGCCTAATTTGACAATACAATTGAGCCTCTATTAAAAGGTTAGAAAGGTTCTATTAAATGGGGTCAATATTAGGCTTGATCGAACGGCGGAAAAAGCTAGGTTTAATCAAACTCGAACCTAGCCGGACCTTCCGCATTTGATTCCTGATGCCTTCACGGTCCTAGCGGAAGGAGGAGACATCCCGGGGACCGTCTGGAATTCCGGGATACAGTGTATTACCTAGGCGGTCCCTGGGATGTCTCCTCCTTCCGCACGGACCGTGAAGGCATCAGGAATAAAATGCGGAAGGTTTGGCTAGGTTCAAGTTCGATCAAACCTAGCTTTTTCCACTGTTTGATCAAGCCTAGTCCTTATCTCCCAATCAGGCAGAATTGAGCAGATATTGCCCCATGTAATAAAGACAGAGGAGACGATCATCAGCTGATCAATGTTTTTCAGCATGTTTAAAATTCATCAGCTGCTGACGCATTGCTACATGTAATAGGAGGTGGGTGGTCCGCAGCTAATTAAAGTATATGGAAAATAATAAAGCTGTCCACACTCCCTGCTTTTATCCTGCCTGTTACCCGCTGACCGCAGCCACCGCTGAAGCTTCTGCAGCAGTCTCAGCCAATCACTGGCCACAGCACTGTCTCATCTTGGTCACTGATTGGCTGAGCTGCCTGTCACTTCAGAGATGGGTTTAAAAGCTTCAGAGGTGGCTGTGGTGAGCGGGAAACAGGCTGGCGATTGCCGGGGAGCATGGAGAGGTAAGTATATAAAAAGCAAGGGCTGCACCGACCTCATTGGCAATGTCCTTACAGCATTTCCCACATGATAATCAAGCTGCATGATAGGCTCCATAAGCAAGTGTCAATCTAGAAGATCCGCACTCGTTTACCCGAAGCATTGTGATCTTGCCAATGCTGCTTTAAAGAACTTCATATACAGCCAAGCACTGGATCTAATTTTATCAGGTCAGGCATAAGCTGGGAACCTAAATGTGATGAGAGGCTTCTGGGTCGACCTGATTTATGGGCCCTGTCACAGCTGCAAGCCTAACAACACCACTGGCAATAATGTATGTGGAATGACTACCCACACATTTTAATAGGTAACAGTTTATCAGCCATAAAGACGAAGAATAAGGCCTGGCCTAGTCCCTATATTTCCTGGTCCCCATACCAGCCGTTTGGTCCACTTTGTAAGAATTAATGATAGTATTACTTCACCTATTTCATGTTTTAAATGTACAAAATTATTAAAGAAGAAGTATGGTAAAAATATAGAATTCAGGTGTAGGAGTAGGGGGGAACATATTAAATAAAGTATACTTATCTGTCTCCGTGCCCCCGCAGCACTGTATTACCACTGCTGGACGCTGGGCTGATGGATACCCACTTAGCTAGTCAGCGATTGGGGTGGGACTGACTGGCCAAGCCGGCATTCCATCAGCCAGTTCTAGTACTTTCACCCTTGTCGTGAGGTACTAGGAAGTCAGGGAAATGAGTTCTGGCGGCAGATCTGTGTGTGGTGAAGCAGTGCTGCGGGGGCACAGGGATGGGTAAGTATACTTTCTTTATTATCTCCTTCTGCCATATTTTTTATTTTCGACGGATTTTTCCTTGAACAAGATATGACACAAATAAATAGCACAATGAGATACATAAAGAATTATGTGAATTGGTAACTTTTTGGTCCAAAATCCGTCTACAGAGGGTGGAATATTTGTATTTTTCGTACATTTTGAATCAGTTTAAGTTTTAAAGCTTCTGTCCTCAGACCGTAGATAATGGGATTAACAATGACGGAAGTCAGAACTAAAGTGATGGAAAAAAAGATGTGAACTGTGATAGAAATCGCTCCACCATTCAACCTGTACCTCACAAAAAGAAAAAGTGAAGCAGTCACAAAAATATCGTAAGTGATCATGTGGGTGACCAAAGTGTGGATGGCCTTAAAGAATGTTGACCCGGACGTCTTCAGACAAATCATCAGTGTCCTGATGTAACAGTAGAGGATAATCAGTAGAGTGCATGCAATGACAATCAACGTTTCTACAAGCCCCAGGATGTTATTTGCCGTGGTGTCCCCACAGGCCAGTCTAACCATAGACATATTCTCACAGTAGACATTATTAATATTGACCCCACAAAAGCGCAAGTTAGCTGTCAATATCACAGGAATCAATATGAGTATAAAGGCAAGAGCCCACATCACATTTATATATTTCAAAACCTTCATATTTGTCATGATGGAGGAGTATCTCAGAGGGTTCCCCACCGCTAGATATCGGTCATAGGCCATGGCGGTAAATGTAAAGCTTTCCACTGTAGAAAAGGTTTGCACACAGAGGGCCTGAGAGATACATCCAGGCAATGAGATGGTGGAGGATCCCGACAATAAAAGAGCAATGATCTGGGGGAAGATCACAGTATTTACAAAGACACCATTGAGGAGAAGATTACAAATGAAGATGTACATGGGCTCATGAAGACTTTCCTCAACATATATAACATAGACCATCAGACAACACAACAATGTGGGTATAATGTACAGAACAAAGGCTAAGAGAGAAAAAGGGAGCCAATATCTCTCCATCTCCAAGATTCCCAGGAAAAGAAATGAACTTCCGACCCTGGACATGTTCTCCATCCTCGTGCCTGACTGTAGTAAAGTTGTGATGGGAAATACATCAGACAGTTTGTTTGTCTTTCTCTGAACCATCGCTGTACGTCAGGCTCTTTCTTATATGCGGTTTAGTACAGTGAATTCTTTCTCAGAGGATTTAGCCTCCTAAGATTTCTGGGTTGTTTTCAAGTAACTAAAAAACAACAAAGTTGCTGACTAATAGGAAAGAAGTCATCTTCTAGACTGTATGGATGGATCGATGGATTTAAGTTAGAATTTTAAATTTAATTAAAAATGTTCTTAACATGATTTTTGCACATCTTGTATTTTTTTTTACTTCTTGACTATCTGTTGGGGTCAGACTTTTAGTAGGGAGCCCCCTACTATACTGTAGTACTGTACACCTTCAAGTTTTGTTCAGTATTTGAACATTGTTTGGTATCCAAAGTCAGGGGAGATAAGGTGTTCAGGAACCCCAAGGTTACAGGAGCATAAATACGTGAATGACTTTTCTCTGGGCCGCCGACCACCTCCCCACAGCTGCAGCTGCCTGCTGGCCAGTGCTTTCCCCAGGCCACTGCTGCTTCTTCCCTCCACGGGGAACAGCTCCTCCAGCCTGCATTAGCTGCCAGCACCCATATTCAGGCTGCAGGCGCCGGTGTTTCAGTGCTGAAGATGGGTGCCGGCAGCTGGGGCAGGCTGGAGGAGATAGTCCTTGTGGAACGGAGAAGCAACAGCAGCCCGGGAAACCACCAGCTAGCGGCTGCAGGATCAGCTGTGGGAAGGGCACCAGAGAAAGGGCGCTGGCGACCCAGAGAGGAGTCCACGGATATGGGAAAGGCTGGAGGAGCTGTTCCCCACATTGGGAAGAAGCAAAGGCAGCGCAGCAAGTTTAAACTGCCACCCGCTCCTGTCTCTCTCTCTGCCTCCACTGCTGGAAACACCAGTTTAGAGCATTATGTCATTATGATGGGAATCCCTGCTCCTTTACAATAAGTAGTGGTGCAAGATGCACTGCTATTTACTGCTGCTCTTTACACTCTGTGGGTTCTTTAAACTCTCTACACCCGACCCATGGAGTGTAAAAAATAATTAAAGACATTTTTTATGGTTCCTATGGGAACACACAGCTCAATTCTGAAACAGGCATCCAGAACCGATTTAGTTTGAGAACAGAGGTATTACTGTATTAGGCCAAATAATTGCCAGACCATGACCACACATTACTACCACATAGTGACTGGATAACACCACCATACTGTTAAATAGTAGTGATGAGCGAGTACTAAAATGCTCTGGTGCTCGTTGCCGGAGACGAACCCCATTGAAGTCAATGGAAAATTCGAGCATTTTTGCAGGGGACCCAAGTTCGGTAGAGGGAAGGTCGTGTGAAAACCTGTCAACCTCAGAAAATGATGGAAACACAACGGAAATGGACAGGAAACAGCAGGGGCAGCATGCATGGATGCCCCTGAGGCTGCCTAATCACACCATTATGCCAAATTCTGTGCAACAGCCTGGTTAAAACAGAGGTAGGCATATGAACCACCCAAAAACTCAGCCTGACACAGCATGGCAGTGAGAACACAGGGAACCACTAAAACAGAGGTAGCATATGATGAACCACCCAAAAACTTGGCCTGACACAGCGTGGCGGTGAAGACACAGAGAACCATTAAAAACAGCGGTAGCATATGAACCACCCCAAAATTTAGCCTGACACAGCATGGCGGTGAGGACACAGAGAACCATTAAAAACAGAGGTAGCATATGAACCACCCCAAAATTTAGCCTGACACAAAATGACGGTGAGGACACAGGGAAACATTAAAACACAGGTAGCATATGAACCTCCCAAAAACTTAGCCTGACACCACAGACCCAGACCAAGATTGACAATACAATCATCCAATAAAAATTGCCGGATTATGGCTAGATTTAGCCTCACACCCTCATGCAGTTGTGCGTGGGAGGCATATTTTTGAAGGTAGGGACGAAGAATAACAATACAGTCTTCTTAAGAGGCCCCGGAATTTGATTTGATCAAATGAATACACTTTCAATCCTTTAAAGAGTCTCGAAGAGAGGGCAAGTGCGGTAGCCTGTCTATTAAAAAGACCTGGTCAATCCTGCCTTCAAAAAGGCTACAAAATGCAAGGAAGGTAGACAGTACTGGTGAAAGGCCTGGTCAATCCTGCCTTCAAAAAGGCTATTACAACATCCAAGGAAGGATAGAAGCTGCTGGTGAAATGCCTGGTCAATCCTGCCTTCAAAAAGGCTAAAACAACATCCAAGGAAGGATAGAAGCTACTGGTGAAAGGCCTGGTCAATCCTGCCTTCAAAAAGGCTAAAACATCCAAGGAAGGATAGAAGCTACTGGTGAGAGGCCTGGTCAATCCTGCCTTCAAAAGGCTAATACTACATCCAAGGAATGATAGAAGCTACTGGTGAAAGACCTGGTCAATCCTGCCTTCAAAACGGCTAAAACATCCAAGGAAGGATAGTAGCTACTGGTGAAAGGCCTGGTCAAGTGCGGTAGCCTGTCTATTAAAAAGACCTGGTCAATCCTGCCTTCAAAAAAAGGCTACAAAATCCAAGGAAGGTAGATGGTACTGGTGAAAGGCCTGGTCAATCCTGCCTTCAAAAAGGCTACTACAACATCCAAGGAAGGATAGAAGCTGCTGGTGAAATGCCTGGTCAATCCTGCCTTCAAAAAGGCTAATACAACATTTAAGGAAGGATAGAAGCTACTGTTGAAAGGCCTGATCAGTCCTGCCTTCAAAACGGCTAAAACATCCAAGGAAGGATAGTAGCTACTGGTGAAAGGCCTGGCCAATCCTGCCTTCCAAAAGGCTAAAACATCCAAGGAAGGATAGAAGCTACTGGTGAGAGGCCTGGCCAATCCTGCCTTCAAAAAGGCTAATACAACATCCAAGGAAGGATAGAAGCTACTGGTAAAAGGCCTGCTCAATCCTGCCTTTGAAAAGGATACAACATCATCCAAGGAAGGATAGAAGCTACTGTTGAAAGGCCTGGTCAATCCTGCCTTCAAAACGGCTACAACATCGAAAAAAGGTAGAAGGTACTGGTGAAAGGACACCCGTAAGATTACATCCACAGATAATATGGTTCGAAATGGACAAGACAAAGATGCTAAATTTAATTTTACTGTAGCAGTTGGGGTAACATTCCCTGCATCATGTGACTCCCCACTTCTCCCCCCACCGCTGTTTTGTGTTTTAATTTGACTTTGACTTTAGCAGTTGGGGTAACATTCCCTGGTTGACTTGTGGAAATGCGCACAGATGCGGTGCACCTTTGTGAGTCAAGTGAGCCAAATTGGTGTAGGAACGGCAGCAATACTAGGTTGAAGACGTGGACCAGGTATGGTACAGGTGTGAGGCTGCCGAGTTGCAGAGCCGCTACCAGGTTCCGCCCCTTGTCACATGCAACCAAGCTCACTGCTAATTGCACAGGGTAATTAGCAGTGAGCTTGGATATGGCTTCAATAAGACATAAATAAATTAATAAACGTCAGCCTGTCAGCGCTGTCAGTTGACAGGCGGGTGTGCTTATTAGTGACTGATGATGCCACCACTGAAGACCCGCTCTGACAACACGCTAGGGACAGGGCAGCCCAGCACCTCAAAGTCAAACTCAAACTCAGATCCAAGCTCACTGCTAATTGCCCTGTGAAAGATGGGTGGCATATACTATATAGCTGCAGCTACCCACAGATTGTATACGACAACCTCCAGAAACTAGTGTGATCTGTACTGTCATGGCCAAAAGTTTTGAGAATGACACAAATATTATATTTTGACATGATCTGCTGCCCTCTTGTTTTTATGTGTGTTTGTCAGATGTTTTTATCACATACAGACATATAATTGCAATCATATTATGAGTAACAAAAGCTTATACTGACAGTTAGAATGAGTTATTGCAGCAAGTCAATATTTGCAGTGTGGACCCTTCTTCTTCAGGACCCCTGCAATTCTCCCTGGCATGCTCTTAATCAACTTCTGGACCAAATCCTGACTGATAGCAGTCCATTCTTGCACAATCAATGCTTGCATTTTGTCAGAATTTGTTGGTTTTTGTTTGTCCACCCGTCTCTTGATGATTGAACAAGAGTTCTCAATGGGATTAAGATAAGGGGAGTTTCCAGGCCATGGGCCCCAAATCTCTATGTTTTTTTCCCTGAGCCATTTAGTTATCACCTTTGCTTTATGACAAGGTGCTCCATCATGCTGGAAAAGGCATTGTTGATCACCAAACTGCTCTTTGCCGGTTGGTAGAAGTTGCTCTTGGAGGACATTCTGGTACCATTCTTGAATATCAGTCTGTCCCTGATGTTTTTTCTGGAGAGATGTGGCTTCTTTGCTTCCCTCCTTGAGACCAGGCCTTGCTTCAAGAGTCTCGCATCACAGTGCGTGCAGATGCACTCACACCTGCCTGCTGCCATTTCTGAGCAAGCTCTGCACTGCTGGTAGCCCGATCCCGCAGCTGAAACACTTTTAAGAGACGGTCCTGGTGCTTGCTGCTCTTTCTTGGGCGCCCTGGAGCCTTTTTGGCAACAATGGAACCTCGCTCCTTGAAGTTCTTGATGATGCGATAGATTGTTGACTGAGGTGTAATCTTTCTAGCTGCAATACTCTTCCCTGTTAGGCCATTTTTGTGCAGTGCAATGATGACTGCACGTTTCTTTAGAGATAACCATGGTTAACAGAAGAGAAACAATGATGCCAAACACCAGCCTCCTTTTAAAGTGTCCAGTGGTGTCATTGTTACTTAATCATGACAGATTGATCTCCAGCCCTGTCCTCATTGACACCCACAGCTGTGTTAATGGAGCAATCACTGAAACGATGTTAGCTGGTCCTTTTAAGGCAGGGCTGCTATGATGTTGAAATGTGTTTTGGGGGATGAAGTTCATTTTCTAGGCAAATATTGACTTTGCAGGTAATTACTAATAAGCTGATCACTCTTTATAACATTCTGGAGTATATGCAAATTGCCATTTTAAAAACTGAAGCCGTAGACTTTGTAAAAATTAATATTTGTATCATTCTCAAAACTTTTGGCCATGACTGTATATTTTCTTATTTCTTCATTTATGACTGCAGTCACATCAAATCTCACTGCCAATCGCCCTGTGAAAGATAGTGGTATATACCATATAATAGTAATAATAATATAATAGTACTGAGGACTTCTTAGGGGTCTGTATGCAACACCTGCTGTCCCCTTTCTGCCAGCACCACAGTGTGCTGCTAAAATCTTGGTAGCTGCACTGCATGCCCCAGCCAGCAGTCTGGTGTCTGACTTTGAGCATAGTTGAGGTGAAGGGGTGGGTGTAGGGTGGGAGGCGCTCGTGCACGGCCTTTGTTCCACTGAGTGGGGTGTTTAGCACTCATATGTCTACGCATGCTGGTAGTGGTGGCTCCCCTGCTGATCCTGGCATGGCACACGTTGCACACTACAGTCCGTCGGTCATTCGCAGTTTCTTTAAAAAACCTCCAGACTTACGAACATCTTGGCCTGGCCACAGGAGTTTGACTCCGTGAAACAGTTGCTGATCTACTTGCTCTGGCCCTGCTTCTCCCTCTTCCTCTTCCAACCTGTCCTGTGGCTGAACTTGACTCCCCCTCGGAAGCACTGTCACTAGGCTTATCCACCCAGCTCGGGTCAGTCACCTCGTCCTCATCCACCACCAGCCCTTCCTTCCAATTCTGAATCCCTTCTTTCCCTGGAGGGGCCAGGCTGTGGGGAAGGAGTCTGAGCTTCTAGAGCAAGGTTTCCACTCCCTTGGCTAGCGTGGGTGGACTGCATGGAAGACTGGGTGGTGGATAAGTTACTGGACACATTATCCGCTATCCACATCAGCACCTGTTCACACTGCTGCAGTTTCAATAGTGGTGTACCCTGAGAACACGTAAGTTGCGAGAAGAAGCTAGGGACTGAATGTCTGCGGTGTGCCACTGCTCCCTCCTCAACGGGTGCTGCTGTGTCACCCTGCCCTGAACCACGGCCTCTGCCCACTGCATCGCTTGGAACCCCACCTGGGCTTCACCATTTTATGGACACTGCACAGTCAAGACTGAGATAGCTGCACAGCAAGCCAATAAAATATATTACTCAGACTACTTTTGGAGGTAGTCGTATAGAGTCTGTGTGTAAGTTGTGCTGTATATGGTGTATAGCAGCACTTACACAGGGCAATTAGCAGTGAGCTTGGATATGCCCTCAGTAAGAAATACAGAAATAAGAAAATATACTGGTGGTCCCACTAGTTTTTGGGAGGCTGTGGTATACAATCTGTTGGTGGCTGAACCACTCTCTCTGACACCCCCTTTACACTGTGCAAGCAGTTGTGAACTTAGATATGGCTTGAGTAAGAAAGACAAAAATAAGAAAATATAGTAGAGGGCCCACTAGTTTTTGGGGGGGCTATGAGATACAATCCAGTAGTGGCTGCACCAATACACTCTGTGGCACAGAAAAAAAGAAAAAAAAAGAAAAAATTGGTCAGCTCTCCTGGAACACTGTTCACACTAGGCAGGAGCATGTTGCCATGGCTGAAATTGCAAACACACAAAAACACTGAAAAATGCAACAGCTCACCGCAACAGCAAGATACAGACCCACCACAGACATGAAAATAATGAAAAGCAGCCCCCCCCCCAACTGCCAAAAAAAACTTCCACAAAAATAATGAGTCTCTTGGTTACTATTTGCAAACAGTGTAAACTGCCTCACCACGATAAGGTGGACTCATATCGAGGCAGACCCTACACTGTAATGGCCTCTGTGACACCCCCTTACAATGAGCAGTGAAGTTCTATGCAGGATGAACTACAAATCCCAGCAATACAATATACTACAGCAGTACCACCAGCCACAAAATAATAAAATAGTACTGAGCACTTCTTAGGGGTCTGTATGCAACACCTAATGTCCCCTTTCTGCCAGCAGCCGGTCACCACAGTGTGCTGGTGAAATCGTGGTAGCAGCACTGCAACTCCCAGCCAGCAGTCTGTAGTAATACAATTTAAAAACGATTTGAAGCCCTTACAAGGGCTGTTTGGTTGTTTTGCTAGTATATACCCTGCCTACTGGAACGCTTATTCCCTCCCTAACGCTCTCCCTGATCAGCAACATCTCTGTACCTGATCTATTCCAGCATACATGTGAGCCGAACACTGCCAGCCGCGCTTTTTATATGGCAGGGTCATCTGATCTGGCCAACCAATCGCTGCTATCGACATGTATGGGTCCCACATCATCACAGGATGTACCAAAGAGTCTCCTGCATGTTTATTGGCTGAGAAATTGCGCCCAAACTTAG
Organism: Dendropsophus ebraccatus; assembly: GCF_027789765.1. Classification (NCBI taxonomy): domain Eukaryota; kingdom Metazoa; phylum Chordata; class Amphibia; order Anura; family Hylidae; genus Dendropsophus; species Dendropsophus ebraccatus. Next base: position 11,454,204 of record NC_091458.1, read on the forward strand.
AGGAAACGGATGATGAGATTTTCTCGAGTATCGTGAGATGCCCGTCCGAGTAACGAGTACCATCGAGTACCCTAATACTCGATCGAGTACCAAGCTCGGACCAGCATGCTCGCTCATCAGTAAATAGTAAAAAAAAAGACAACAAAAAAAAAAACACTATGCCCCTATACCATTATTACCCCATATAGTGACAATATAGTGGTAGATACCAGTCCTACACAAGTTCTGCAAATCATAGAAGTGATTACACTGCAGTTATATTCACTGATTCCTAGATAATGTTCCTCTTGGAGTTATCGGAACACAACAACACAATTTAACTCTGTAAAATTTGCTGGACAAAAATCTTGGGTTTTCTTATTTTTGCTACCTTCACCCACAAGCTCCCTATGCAGAGTGGTCCAAGTGGTAATAATGCCCCTTTGCAGAGTAATACTATATTAATTCTCCTAATGATTCTTAAATGACAGGGACCCGTTTGAGTTCCCATACTAATAATGCCCCCTTTTGGTATTCAGGACAGTTTGCCCCCAAACACAGTAATTAGGCTCCACTTTGTGCCCTTAAACAGAAGTCAGGCCAAGTATTATCCCACACACCAATTAGGCCACCCTATTGTGCCTTGCACAGTTGTTGCCACCCCCTTGCTTGTCCCAAGACAACAATTAGGCCCTTTATATGCTGTGTGCCTGTATGGTGCCATAATATCACCTATTATGTGCCCGTATACTGCCATAATATCACCCACTGTGTACCCATATACTGCCATAATATCACCTGCTGTGTGCCCATATACTGCCATAATATCACCTGTTGTATGCCCATATACTGCCATAATATCACCTGCTGTGTACTGATATTATGGCAGTGGTAGGCTGCTTGTGCCCCCACAGAACAGATAGTCCACCACTGTGACCCCACACTGCACTCAGGCTCCTCTTTAAGCTTCAAACACAATAACTGAGCCATGTTTGTGCCCCATACATTAGTTAGACCTCCAGACAATATTTAGACCACTTGGTAGTTAGCCTCTATAGCCAATATACAGTAGCTAGGACCCCTTTGTGCCCCCACAAAGTAATAAGGCCCTCTTTGTCTCCATACACAAGCTGGGTGTCTCTCTAAGCCCAAACCTAGTCTTCAATTTATGTTTTAAATACAAAATGTCTGCCCCTTTGTCTGTCATTAGAGTTAGGCCACCGTTAGGGATCCCACACAGTAGTCAGGTCTCCCTTAGTGCCTCTTGCACAGTATCAGGGACCTCTTTTGTGCTCCAAACACAATTGTAAGGACTCCTTTATGTCCCCATACAGTAGTTAGGCCTCCTTGGAGCTGCAAACACAATAGTTAGGCCCCCTTTGTGCCTCCATACACTAGAAAGGCCTCCTTTAATGCCCCATATAAACTAACTAGTTTCTCCATGCAGTAATTGTACCCTTTTATGCCCTCTTATATTAGTAAGACTCAGAGTACGTTACAGGATGTACACCAAACAAGAAGTGAGGCAATGCAGTCAACAGAGTAGACAGTTTGTATCAGATGCAAAGCATGAAAGACCACAGAGAGGTAGTATAATAGTTTTATTTAGCAACATATGTTCAGTTTTATCACTGTAATCATTAGAAACCCCTTTAAGCCCTTTAAGAGAGTGAGGACTTGCTGCTACCAGCAGCCGGGTCCTCACTGTTAATGACGGGCACCCACAGCCACCTGCCATTAACCCTTTCAATGATCGTGGCATTTAAATGCAGTGTAATGTGGGTGTCCTGATCGTTTAAACTGACTGATGGAGGTCTCTTACTTACTCTTAGTCAGATCATTGTATAGAGTTTGCCACAGGCAGGCTCTATGCAATGATGGCAGATAACACTGATCAATGCTATGCTATGGCATATATGTCAATATGTCTGATAGATACAAATATGGTACTAATAAAAAGTAGAGATCATTGCAAAAAAAATCATCCCCATACAGCCCCGTAGGTGAAAAAATATAAAGGTCTTATAGAAGTCACAACACGGCCATTGTAATCACACCTCTTTGCAAAGAAAAAAGTTTTACTGGTAAAAAAAGAAAAAGTAAAACATTAGAAAACCTATGCATATCGCTGTGTTCAGACTGGCCTATAGAATAAAAATCAAACTATATTTTTACCGTAAGGTGCACCATATATAAACACGACACCCCCCCCCACCCCCAAATTTGCTAAATTAAATTTTTCCCAATTTCACACCATAAATAATGTTTTGAGGGTTTTCTCATTCATTTTATGGTAGATTGGAAGACATTACAAAGTACACCTGTTCCTCAAAAAAACAAGGCCTCACCTAGCTCTGTAGATGAAAAAGTAAAAGTGTTATGGCTCCTAGAAGGCGAGAAGGAAAAAACTAAATGCAAAATTAAAAATTGTTGCGGTCATTAAGGTCATTTTAGGCTCTGTCCTTAAGAGGTTAAGGGTTTTTTCAGAGAGGAGAAGACAGCTTAAGCCGAAACTCCCCTTCTTACGAGATGTGGGGGAGGGGGGCGATGTTACATTGCAATGCATCACCTGCGGAAAAAATATGCCTTGACACAATATCCAATAGCTGCATCGGGGAGCATGGAGAGGTAAGTATATGAAAAGCAAGGGCTACACGGACCTCATTAGCAATGTCTGTACAGCATTTGCCACATATTAATCAAGCTGTATAATAGCCTCCGTAACCAAGCGGCAACCTGAAGCATCGAGACTAGAGATGAGCGAGTAGTGAAATATTCGAAATTCGATTAGAGTAGACCGCAATACTTGACTATTTGATCGAATATCAAACCCCATTAAGTCTATGGAAGAAAATGCTTGTTTCTTGGAAACCAAAATTTGACCACTAGGAGGTCACCAAGTCCATGATGACACCTCAGGAAATGATGCTTACACCTCTGGAATGCATATGGGACAGCAGGGGAAGCATGCCTGGGTTTATCTAACACGCCAAGTCGCAGTAATACGCCACTTTTACAGCCTCTCAACAATACACTTCAAACACAATGTGACCTCTATGTAAAGTGGAAAAAATACATTGGAACGTTCTTTCCTCTACAATAGCATGGACAGAAAGCCAAATTTTAGGCAAAAGAAACATTTTCAGGCACCCCTTTAAATCACCGTGCCTATGACAACCACAGATGGCAGAGACAAGGGGGAAATCAAACAGCACCCACCGCTAACTGTCATTGTGTGTGTGTGATGTGGTCATCGGTCACTTCTATACATCCTTAATTACACATAAGGGAGTGTGGGTCTCATGGAAACCTTTTAAAAATGGATTTATTGCCCTTGAGGTGAGCCTTTTAAAAGCAGTAGTACCAAACTTTTTTTTGGGCACACTCTCAGTATATAGCCGTACACCCAATATATGAATTTTTTATAATGCCTACTGGCAACAGGTATTCAGCTGCTTTATGTTATGCACAGAATGCAAAACAGTAGTACCACACTTTTTTTACACTCTCAATATACAGCTGTATATCCTATATCTGAAGTTTTGAGCAAGTAGATACCCTGCAGCCTATTCCTCCCAGTGCACTCCAGCTGCCTGCCTATATGAACACACTGATGTGCTGCTAGCCGGTTTAATGGCTGTATATATGTGTGATGAAGCTCTGCTACATACAGTTGTACACTGTTGAGCATTTAGTTCTGCTGTTTGCCTCATCTTAGCCCCACTTGGACTGTTGTTTCTGAGGCACTGTTTGGAATAATTAATCCACTGGAATTATATTGTTAGATATGCTGTATGTATCCTCATGACTTGATCTGATTTTTATTGTGCAGTTATGTTTTATATTGGAAAATAATTAAATAAACAATAATTAAAAAAAAGCTCAAGGAAAGATGGGAGGGGAATCGAATGTTTACTGCGTTTTTGGTTGAATATTTGATACAAAATGAGTGTACTATTCGATCAAATATGTTGCTCAGTACTTGCTCATCTCTAATTGAGACATCTAATTCTGCCCTTAGACACCACATATGCTTAAACCGTGCCATCCTTATCAACCCCCTCTAACTAGCTGACAACGGACAGTGGCAAGGACAAGCACTATGGTCCATCAGCTCCTCAGTGCATCCAAAATAGAAAGGGGTCACCCACACAGAGCAGGCAGCATTATAAAGCAGTATTGTACAGAAAGATAAAATATATAAAAGTGATGCCCCCACCTGCTGCAGACTGACACCAATACATTCCTTAAAGGAGGACTTGACACTTTTTTGCCCCATCTCCTTATGTGATGTTGCTTAAGGTAATGAGTCGGGGTGCATAAGCTTGGTTTGGCCCCTGACACCCCACAGATATTCTCTTATTGAGCTAAAAAATAAACTAATAAATAAATTCTATTATAAAATACTAAGTCCAATCCACCCCAAAGCGTCAGAAGAGCATGGCCTGGTGTGGGATGTTCAGGAGCTGTGTTGCTAATCTGGCCATGGCCAAGACTTCATATACTGCCAAGCATTGGATCTAAGCAGGTCAGGCATAAGCAGGGAACCTTAATGTGATGAGAGGCTTCTGGGTCCCCCTGATTTATGGGCCCGGTAGCAGCTGCAACCCTAGCGACACCACTGGCAGTAATGTATATGGAATCATTACCCTCACATTTTATTGGGTAACAGGTTACCAGCCATAAAGGCGAAGAATAAGGCCTGCCTAGACCCTGTATCTCCTGGGCTCCATACCAGCTATTTGGTCCACTTTTTAAGTATTTACGATAGTATTACGTCACCTCTTTCATGTTTTAATTGTACAAATTTATTTAAGAAGAAGTCTGGTGAAAATTAAAAAAAAATTCAGGTGTAGGGGAACATAATAAAGAAAGTATACTTACTTGTCTCTGTGCCCCCGCAGCACTGTATTACCGCTCCTGGACGCCGACCAACTCCAGTTCTCCCTCCTGCAATGTCACAACCTGGCTGATGGATGTGCACTCAGCTATTCAGTGATTGGGGTGGGACAACCGTTGCAGCCTTTGACTGGCTAAGCGTCCAATCTATCAGCCAGCTCGAGTATGTGTCACCTTGTCGTGACGTACCAGGAAGCCAGAGGGAAAAGTGTTCCAGCGGCAGATCTGGGGGTGGTGATGCAGTGCTGAGGGGGCACAGGGATGGGTAAGTATACTTTATTTATTATGTCTCCGCCTGCCCCCACCTGCATCAGATTTTTTTTATTTTTGCCAGACTTTTTCTTCAACAAGAAATGACACACAAAAAATAGCACAAGGAGATAAATAAGTAAAGAACTATGCGAATTGGTAACTTTTTGGTCAAAAATCTTTCTACGGAGTGTGGAATATTAGTATTTTTTGTACATTTTGAATCAGTTTAAGTTTTAAAGCTTCTGTCCTCAGGCCGTAGATAATGGGATTAACAATGACAGAAGTGAAAACTGAAGTGATGGAAAGAAAGATGTGAACTGCGATAGAAATCGCTGCGCCATTCAACCTGTATCTTACAAAAATAAAAAGCGACGCTGTCACAAAAATATAGTAAGTGATCATGTGGGTGATCAAAGTGTGGATGGCTTTAAAGAATGATGACCCGGACGTCCTCAGACAAATCATCAATGTCCGGATGTAACAGTAGAGAATAGTCAGTTGAGTGAATGCAACGATAATCAACGATTCTACAAGCCCCAGGATGTTATTTGCCGTGGTGTCCCCACAAGCCAGTCTGACCATTGACATATTATCACAGTAGATATTATTAATATTGACCCCACAAAAGCTCAGGTAAGCTGTCAATGTCATAGGAATCAATATGAGTATAAAGACAAGAGCCCAGATCGCATATATATATTTCAAAACCTTAATATTAGTCATGATGGAGGAGTATCTCAGAGGGTTCCCCACCGCTAGATATCGGTCATAGGCCATGGCGGTAAAAGTGAAGCTTTCCACTGTAGAGTAGACTTGCACACAGAAGGCCTGAGTGATACCTCCAGGTAATGATATGGTGGAGGATCCCGACAATAAAAGAACAATGATCTAAGGGAAGATCACAGTATTTACGAAGACACCATTAAGGAGAAGATTACAAATGAAGATGTACATGGGCTCATGGAGACTTTCCTCAACATATATAACATAGACCATCAGACAACACAACAATGTGGGTATAATGTACAGAACAAAGGCTAAGAGAGAAAAAGGGATCCAATATCTCTCCATCTCCAAGATTCCCAGGAAAACAAATGAACTTCCGACCCTGGACATGTTCTCCATCCTCGTGCCTGACTGTAGTAAAGTTGTGATGGGAGATACATCAGACACTTTGTATTCCTCTGAACCATCGCTAGGTTTATCAGGCTCTTTCTTATATGCGGTTTAGTACAGTGAATTCTCTCTCAGAGGATTTAGCCTCCTAAGATTTCTGGGTTGTTTTCAAGTAACTAAAAACAACAAAGTTGCTGACTAATAGGAAACAAGTCATCTTCTGTACTATATGGATGGATTTAATGTAGAATGTTTAAGGTCATTAAATACATTATTAATATTATATTTGCAGATCTTGTATAGTACGAGCCCCCTACTATAGTACTGTACACCTTCAAATAAAGTCATCTCTGTGCGAGAAACACAAATCATGTTCTGATACTGAACAAAACCCAATACAGTCATACCTCGGTTCCCGAACACCTCTGTGCTCAAACAGAATTTTCCCCTGAAGTTTCGTTCGGTACTTGAATATTGTTTGGTATCCAAACAAAGTCAGGGGAGACAATAGTTCAGCTGACAGTTATTGAGGTGTTCGGGAACCCCAAGGTTACAGGAGCGGGGATTCCCATCATATTGACTTGAATCCCCGCTCTAAAGGGGTGTTTCCTGCAGCAGAGGCAGAGAGAGAGGCAGGAGGGGTGGCTGTTAAACTTGCTGCACTGCCCTTGCTTCTCCCCGCCTTAGGGAGCAGCTTCTTAAGCCTTCCCCAGCTCTGTGGACCCTTCTCCAGGCCGCCGACCACCCTTCCCATAGCTGATCCTGCAGCAGCCGGCCAGTGCTTTCCTCAGGTTGTCGCTGCTTCTCTCCGTTGTGGGGCACAGCTCCTCCAGCTTGTATCAGCTGCCAGGACCCATCTCCAGGCCGCAGGCGCCTGTGATTTAGAGCTGGACATGGGTACCAGCAGCTGGGGCAGGCGGAAGGAGCTGTTCCCTGTGGAGGGGCGAAGCAGCAACAGCCCGGGGAAAACACCAGCCGGCGGCTGCAGGATCAGCTGTGGTGAGGGTGCTGAAGCAAGGGTGCCAGCAGCCCAGAGAAGAGTTCACGGAGCTGAGGAAGGTTGGAGGAGCTGTTTCCTGCCTTGGGGAGAAGCAAGGGTGGTGCAGCAAGTTCAAACAGCCTTCTAATGCTTCATAAATGACAGGGACCCCTTTGAGTTCCCATACTAATAATGCTCATTTTTGGGATTCAGGACAGTTAGCCCCCAGTGTACCCCCAAACACAGCAGTTAGGTTCCCCTTTGCAGTAATGGACTATAACAGGGGCGTTCCGGGCGGCAGCCCGGGGCCCTGAGCTCCTGGGGGGCCCATGACCACCCAAAAAGACTTATACTTTCAGTGGTGTACTGTCTCCTGGCTACACTTCCACCATGATTTGCAAAAAAAAAATCACAGCTTTTTTATGGCAATTTTGCACAAATCAGGACATCATGACATTATCTATACTGTACTATGAACGCCAGGCTAGTGCCGCCATAGTGGGTTGGGGGGCCCAGGCTTGGTAAACAGCCCGGGGCCTATGGTAAAGTTAATCCGCCCCTGCCCCTTTGTGCCCTTAAACATAAGTCATGCCAACTATTATCCCACACACCAATAAGGCCACCCTTTGTGTCTTGCAAAGTTGTTGCCAAGACAACAATTAGACCTTTTATGCCCCCACACAGCATTTAGGCCCCTTTTTGTGTCTTTACAAAGTAATTATCATCCTTGGTTCTCGAACCACAATAGCTATGAACGCTTTGTGTGCATAGACAGTAGTTAAACTGTTTGTGCCCATCATGTGTGCCCCTGCACAGTAATTATGCCATAAGCGTGACCACAAGCATCAGTTAGGCCTCCACCATTGTGGCCCCACACTGCACTTACACTCTGCTTTGAGCTACAATATGCAGCCCACTTTTGTGCTCCACATGGTAGTTAGGCCTCCATAGTATCCCCACACCGTATTTAGACACCAATAATGCTGCAGCATGGTAGGCAGGCCCCCCTTTGTGCCCCATACGCAGTAACTACGACTTCTTTTCACCCTACAAAGTATAAAGCCCCCTTTTTCCCCACACACAAGCTAGGTGCCCCTTTGTCCACCCAGACAGTACCTAGTCTTTATTTTAGGGAAGATTTATGAAGTTTTTGTCCCAAGTATATGCCAGAGAGTAGGTACAGATTCTTGCCTTCTCCCTGGCCAGGCCTCCTCCTGCATCCTGTATCTGGTTTCCTCCAGACATAAACCAGCAAATTGCTCTGAGCAAATGTAGTTTTGGGCCGGGTGTAGGGCTGCCTGTATGTACTAAGATGCGTGTGCCTCTTATTAAATCTGCCCAGGGGAAAGGGGTTATGAGAACAACCGTCTTGATAAATGTCCCCCTTTGTGTTTCAATTACAATAGTTCAGCCCCTTTTGTCCTCTGTCATTATACTTAGACCACCATTACCGCACAGTAGTCAGGTCTTCCTCAGTGTCTCTTGCACAGTACTTGGTTTCTCTTTTGTGCTCCGAACACAATAGATAGGTCCCCTTTGTGCCTACACAACAGTAGTAAGGTCTCCTCTTATGCGCCATACAAATTAACTAGTTTCATCATGCAGTAAGTATACCCGTTTGTATACCCTCTTAGGGTATGTGAACACTAGGGAACTCTCAATTCTTTGGGAAGACAGTGGAATCTGCCTGAGCATAGAGTGGAGTCTATGGCAGGAGCGCGCAGGGGCGAGTGGTGGAATCTTGCTTGATGTTATCCGCATGGATTCCATAGTGTGTACATACCCTTTTAGTAGTACATTTGCACCTTCTGAGCACTATCTCTCTCCGCTTGAAGTTGCGCCTGTTCCATTGACTCAATGATATTCTAAAGCTCAATTTGTTGTCCACCCAAAGAATTGATGTGTCCTCAGGCAATATTTAGGTCCCACTTAGAGGCCCCACACTGCAGTTAGGCTGCATTCACACGTTCAGTGATTTTCCTTGATCCATGAAAAACTATCCGTTTTGTATCTGTTTTGAATCTGTGTCAGTCTTTTTCAAGGAACTGTTTAAAGCTTTTCAAATTACACTGATTACATCACATCCGTGTTTTTTACAGAACACATGGATGTTCACGGGTGTCCGATCCATGCAATCCGTAAAAGAAATCGGACCTCATAGACATGTATGGGGGAATCTGTGCCGTGATCTCATCCGAGTTCTGACATGTCCTATTTTTTCACGGAATGGATTGCGGATCTGCAATAAAACTGAACGTTTGAATAGATTAATAGAAAGCAATGAGCCATTAAATTGTCAAAGATCATGAATCCGTGATCACAGACAACTTCACAGAATGTGTAAATAAGGCCTTGGACTCATGCTCCTGCCCAGAAGGTAGCCCCATCCTTTCTTGTGCTCCTGTACAGTGGTTAACCCTCCCAGTAGCTATGTCACCGTTATTAATAATGCTACATACACCAAGATGCCTGGTATTGTTATAATATAACCAGTAATACTAGCATACCACAGTACCACCTTATAGTGAACGGTGAGTGTTACACTATGCTGATCTTATTGCAATTAAATTGATCTTTGCTCTATGTGAATTTTATAATATATCCCATACATATTTGCCCTGCACTGCTTTATGCCCAAGGCAGATGGGAACTTAAAGGGCATATTAAGGCTGTACCCAGCTTTCCTCATTCACACTGATTTCCCTTTGCTCCAGAGCCATATGTCCTACCCCAACCCTTGGTATCCTTTTCCTCTACTAGTGAGCGTGACTCTTCTTATTAAACTGATAGAGACGCTCATTGGTTTATCAGCTCCACCTCCCTTTCCTGTGTTTGGGAGGTAGCCGCCTATTCTGCCTACCACTGCTCTTGGCTTTTTCAATGACTGGAGTTGTACAATTTCTTTCTCTACTAGATCCAGAGGGCCATGAAGATGTCCTCCTGAATCCTCTCTGTACTCAAATACCCAAAGATACTACCAATACCCTCTTAGTGCCACGCACACAGTAACAGTGATCTCCCTATGCCCCCAATGTAGTGCTAGTGCCCCCGTACAGTAAAAATGCACCCAGTGTGCCCTGTGAATGTAAATGTGTGATGGACCACCCCCGATGCGGTAGTCTGGAGGTGGTATGGCCGGTCACTTGCTAGGTGGTGAAGTGGGACACCAGCTCTATGGTGGTTGGCTGAGATGTAGCTGGAATCTAAGATGTTATGCCGTGACGCCAGTGGCGGTTGGGCACACAGGTATGGTGACACACCTGTTTTTATTTTAAAGGGTCGGTTACACCTTGTTTCTGTGTGGTCAGTGACCTGCTGGGTTGCTACGGGGTCCCTTGGGCTGTTATCATGGTGGTCCGGAGTGGAGTAGTGACCCACCCAGACTAATGGTACTGCCACCCACAGAAGGGGGAAATGTCCCAAGGATTTGGTGTATACTGTGTTGGTGCGGGACGAAGAATCACAGAGTCTCTTTACCATAAATAAAATCTTATTTACTCTGAGAATACTTGTATACAGCAGAACATACAGCTTTGCATTGACAGAGTACATTAGACTTGATAAGACACTTGATAGTACAGGATTCAAATCTGTGATAAGAGTATAACAAGTGGTATAGTCGTGCTGAGTGGGTTGCATGTTGAGAGATATAAAGAATCAGAGGAGCAGAGAGGAGGATGTCGTGAGAGTCCCAACCCAAGTAGTACTGTGCTCTGTTGAGATGTTGGACGATGAGGTAGAATTTGAAGAATGCTTCTTCAAGCATTCTAGAGGGTGCCACAAGCCCCAGACTTTGTTACCTGGGATGAGCGGAATGCTGAGGGTTCCTTGCGGACAACCACGCTGCGAGATAGAGTTCATAGGCTTCTAGCAACTTTGCTCTATCCGGATCAGTTCCTAGATTTCTGCTGTTGTGGATACTGTCCTGCACTGTGACTCTCCTAGTCCAAGGCGTGGGTTGAGATAATCTTTGAGTTGTCCTCTCCTGTGAAGAACTTAACACTGCATAGTGTTGTGTTAAGTTACTTGTAGAGAAACTGTAAGCTGCATCTTGTCTTGCTTCCTCACTGTACAGGAACCTAAGACTGACCTCTAAGGCTGGGGACCTGGCAGAGGGCCAGGGCCCAGTTGAACCACTGTAGGGAGCACTCTATCCTGCGTCCTTCCTCTACAAAGTCCAAAATCAAAACACATACACTGTGGGGAATGGTTCCGGGTCCACAGTGGGCCATACGCCCGTACGCCACCGGTGGTTGCCGGAGTGCCCCGCCGCTCCCGACATGCAGGGAACCATTTACAGGACTCTCCAGCCCTTCCTGATCAGTCTGCAGCTCCTTGATCTGGCAGGGAGGCTTGGAGGAATCCTGCAGTGCACCAGTACTCGTGACGGCTGGCCCCTCCCACCAGCACCAGCAGGGGACAGCCTATCAAGGAAAAAACAGAGGGTACGGCTCGGGGAAGAAGACCAGGCAGTCAGCCTGGTAAGTCCCTTTCTGTGTCTGTCTTGCCCTCTGTTTTGTCTCCCATTCTCTCCAGTGTGTGTGGGGGTGTGAAAGAGCTGGGGCCATCTTGTAGCGGTATGTTTGCTTTTGTGGGTAAGGCTGTGGTTCAGTTTTTGGCGAGCTAAGAGAACTGGTAGTACAAGGCGCTAGCTCGGGGGCGGGTCTGTCGGCGCCTGGGGCAAGTGTGCCAGAGTTCTCTAGCTCGCTAGCGGGTACAACAACACCGATTTTCACGTGGGTTGGTGCCAGCTCCGGTTGCACCAGCGGTGTTTGCGGCGGTGGTGGGGGATGCATCAGTCCGCCTGGATGATTCGGCACGTGGGGATGTGTATGTGTTCTTTGATGGCCTGTTGGGGGCACATCTAAAGCAGGAAGTGCGCAATAAGATTTGACAGTATGTATACATGGAGATATTCTCCCTTCTCCCACTGGAGAAATTTAACATTGAGAATGGTGAAGAAGACTAAGAAGGAGGAGGAAGAGAAGCACAGGCATCAGTTGATACCTCAAACTTTTACGAATTGGTTGCAATCCCTTGCAATCCTGGCTAGTGTAGTGGGGGAGCAAGCTCCCCACTACTGCTCGGCTTTGTTTTGCTACATGAACTGTATAGGCGAAGCCCAGTGGCAGAACTACCGCCGTAGCGGCTGCTACGAGGACCCACCGTATCAGGGGGCCCGTGGTCCGGGCCCCCGGGGGGTGGCATAGCGTGCAACTTAGTGTCCGCCAGGGCTAGTATTTCCAGCATAGGGAGCGTCTCTAACACGCACTCCCTGTCCCGGAAGTACAGGCCGCAGGTGCACACTGAGCTCACAGGTACTTGTGCTGATCGGGGATAGGACGTCCCCTTTTCACTGCACTGCTGTCCCGTCCTATCAACGGGCAGCACAGGTACCAGTGAGCTCAGTGTGCGCCCGCTACTTCCGGCACAGGGAGCACGTGTTAGAGACGCTCCCTGTGTCAGAAGTACTAGCCCCGGCGCACACAGAGCTCCGGAGCTGCAGAGCTGCCGGGGAAAAAGAGGAGAAGACAGCCGACGGAGCGTGTTGTTAGGTGAGTTGTGTTTTTTTTTTTTCCTGCTTTGCAAAGGAGGCTATCTATGGGGAGCAGCATAAGGAGGCATTTATAGGGGATCATCTATGAGGGGCAGCATAAGGGGGCATTTATTGGGGGACAACATAAGGGGGCCAACTATGGGGGGGAGAACATAAGGGGGCATTTATAGGGGGCCATCTATGGGGGACAACATAAGAGGGCCATCTATGGGGGGAAGCATAAGGGGGCATTTATAGGGGACCATCTATGAGGGGCAGCATAAGGGGGCATTTATTGGGGGACAACATAAAGAGGCATTTATTGGGGGACAACATAAGGGGGCCAACTATGGGGGGGAAGAACATAAGGGGGCATTTATAGGGGGCCATCTATGGGGACAACATAAGAGGGCCATCCATGAGGGGCAGCATAAGGGGGCATTTATAGGGGGACAACATGTAGTGGGAAAACATGAGAGGGCATTTATAGGGGGACAACATGAGAGGGCATTTATAGTGGGACAACTTGAGAGGGCATTTATAGGGGGACCAAATGAGAGGGCATCTATAGGGGGACAACATGAGGGCACATCTATAGGGGGACAACATGAGAGGGCATCTATAAGGGGGGTGGAGAACACAGGGGGTAATTTATAAGGGGGACTACATGGGGGACCATCTATAAGGTGGATGGAAAACCGGGGGTAATTTAAAAGAGGGACAACACAGATGATCATTTATAAGGGGGACAACATAGGGGGTAATTTATAAGGGGGACAACACAGGGGGGCAGAAGAGGACAACACAGGTGGCATCTCTAAGGGGAATACACAGAGGGGGGCCATCTATAAGAGGGGATACACAGAGGGGGGCCATCTATTAGAGGGGGGGCCACCTATAAGAGAGACTACACATAGGGGGCCATATATAAGGGGGAATACACAGAGGATAGGGGTTACACAGAGTTCCGATTGCAAATTTAAACATGAGTGTAGTACCTGCAGCGGGAATCACCCTCAATCTAAGTGTTTCAAGCAGTCGAAGGGACGCTCCACTGAGCCTTCTTACAAGGGGTCGGACGCCAGTAAGGCTTGAGGCGATGCCACCGCATCTAAGTAGGTACCTGGATCAAGCGGCCAACCAACTCTTGCGTGAAGGTTTTAAGATTGGCTTCTGTATCCTCTTTTCCCCTGAGGCTCCAATTTTTTGCCCCATGGACCTGGGGCGCATGGCGGGCCCATTTGTGCAACCGCTGTGGCCTTACTTGCGGGTCTCTCCTTTGGGACTGTCCCCCAAGAAGGAGCCCAACAAATTTTGTTTGATACATCATTTGTTCTACCCGTCAAGCGGGTCGGTTGTGATTAATCGGTGGCTTGTTTGGTTTCCTATGTGACCTTTGATCGGTCCGGTGGTGTGGACCAGGGGCACTTATGGCTAAGACGGACATAGAGGCAGCCTTTCGGTTGTTGCTGGTGCACCCCGAGTTTTTTCATTTGTTGGGCTGTATGTGGGAGGGGCAGTACTATGTGGATTGTTGCTTGCCGATGGGGTGCTTAATTTCGTGTGTGTTGTTTGAGACATGTAGCATGTTTGTCAAGTTGTTCATGCATGAGGAATCCACGTTGCAGTCTATACTGCAATAACTTCATGACTATTTATGTGTCGGTCAGGCGGGATCCGCAATGTGTTCTGCCCTCTTACATTCAGTTCAACGGGTGACTTGCAGCTTTGGCATTCCAATGGCACCAGATAAGACGGAGGGCCTGGCAACGGTAATCCGTTTTCTGGGTATTGAGCTCGATTTGGTGGCAAAGGAATGTCGTCTTCCAGCTGACAAGTTGCAGGATTTGCGGGAGTTGGTTGTTTTTTGGGCTTGCAAAAGCTGCGGTTGTGCCAGCTTCAGTTCCTCTTGGGCAAATTTTGCCTGTGGCATCATGCCCATGAGGCGCATTTTTGCATTGGCGATGGCGGGTATCCGTTCCCCACTCCATTTTGTTTGGTTGACAGTGGAACATAGGGCCAACCTGCAATTGTGGGCAACGTTTTGGAGCAGTATAATGGCCGGTAGGTGAGGATGGAAGATTGGGTGGAGAATGTGGATATTAAGTTATTTACGGATGCATCAGGTTCAGTTGTTTTCGGTGCGTACTTTCAGGGTGAGTGGTTTGGTTTGCCGGGGGGGGGGGGAGCTGATGGCTGACTGGTGAACAGCCTTGTGCTTAATCTTACAGTGTTAGAGCTGTTTCCCATTAAAGCAGGGGTTTGGAGCCCAAGGTTTTGCAGCAAAAAGGTCAGTTTTTGCTGCGATAACCTATCGATGGGGCAGGCAAACAACAGTTTGTCCGCCTCCTCACCTCTGGTAGTCGGTTTGTTGTGGCATCTGGTTTTAGGTAGGCTTGCATTTCTGTGGACGTGTCGGATCAAAGGGTTTAAGTGGGGATCTTGTTCCACTTCTGTTCATGTTTAAGGGGGGTGCCTTTGGGGATGGGGTCTCAGTGTCAGGATTAGTTAAGAAGCTTTCGGGTATTTCTTATTGGTTCAGGTTGTTAGGGGTGCCAGATGCTACGAGGGAGTTTTTAGTAAAGCAGTCGGTTGCGGAGTACAGGATTTCTAGGCTAACCAGGGACAGGAGAAGGCTTGTGTCCTTTGAGATTTGCTAGGGTTGTTGGACGGCCTGTGTTTGGATGGGTATGAGTGTTCCGGGCAGCGTTTTTGCTCGCTTTCATTGGGGCCTTTAGAATCTGTGAACTCGTGATGCTTGTCAAGTGACGGGAAGCAGGTGGGGGAGGTGGTGTGGCTCACGGAACAGTTTTCATGCTGGCTTTGCCACTCTAAGTTGGACCAGGTGAGTAGGGACCGGCATGTGGTTTTTTACCTGGTGGCGGATTTGGCTGCATGCCTGATTCGGTGTGTGGGTGACTATTTGTCTTTCTGGCCTGGGCACCCCTTTCTTGATCCATCAGGATGGAAGGGCGTTGTCGCGTTTTCAGTTTGTGGCAGTGTTTTGCAAGGGCTTGGAGCATTTAGGTCTGCTGCTACAGGATTGGGGTGGCGACAGAGGCTGTTCGTTGTGGTTTGACTGATAGTGTGGTGTGGCAGATTGGAAGATGGGAATCGTTTGTTGTAATTGTTTGTCATTATTGTTTGTTATTTCATTGCTCTCCAGTAATTGTGTTGTATGTGTTTTGTTTTCTAGACAGGGCCTGCCTGGTGTGGATTGTAATGCACTAATATGTACATCGGGGTGCTCAGCGAGCGGAAGTTAGACCGGAGGGCAAGAAATTTTCCACAAAGTAACGTGGATTGGGGTTTGGGGCATGCTGTGGAGCCAGATTGGATAAGGCTGGTATGGACCTCGGGCCCTTTAATTTACAGGATGGCATTGAGACTGCCCTGAAGGTGTGGTGGTCTTGGTGGCGGAGGGGTGGTCACGGGTGGCTCTCTTTGAGGTAGTTCAGGGTGCCCACTTAAAGTGATGGGTAACCCCTGTTTGGGATCGGAAATGTGGTTTGGAGACGATTGTGGTGGCGCGCGTGAATCAGTCGCGTGGTGCTGCCATTACAGCGTGGCGCATATCTGTACAGTTCCCCTGCTCTCAGCATCCAATTACAGATGCTGCCTGTACAGGGGAGATACCATTACAGGCATTCTACACGAAACACGGAACGTGGGAATACAGCCTTACTGTGCTGGGCATAGGGTTTCTGAAGCCCCGCAGTTCTAAACACAGCTGGGGGTGTATCAATAACTCCTTTACTGAAAGCTTAAAGGCTCTCGTACAGTCCAGTTCTAAACAGTTTTTAGTACTGGCAGCATTGAATGGGTTACTGTACTTTGTATTTCTATGGCTAACATGGTACAACAATACTCTACTTGTACTTTGTATGGAAAGTGTAGAGAGATGGTCTGCCTCAGACCCCAGTATGTCACTACATGTGGGATGCTGGTGGGCACTGTGATCCTTGCTTTCCCAATGGTGCTTGAGTCTTCCCCCTCTCCCCCATCAGCTGGAGAGCTTTCTGGTTAATACCTAGGCCAGGCCATAAGTCACTACTTCAGGTTCCTAGAGTTATCCAAGATTTATTGTTCAACTTCCTTTTGAATCCCAGAAACGGTACAGAGGTTTAAGTTCGCTCTGCTACCAAATATACTCAAGTTCACTTGCTTAGGGTCCCTGAACTGAAGATTCTTTCCTGGCTGTGGAAAGTGCACCTGACAAACTCTCTCCCAAAGCCTCTCTTAATCCCACCTTTAGCTGACCTTCTCCTTGCTGCTCAGCTTGTAATCCAACTGTTCTCCTTGTTCCCCTCTTTCTGCAGCTTTTCTTTTCTGGTGTCCTGACAGCTTCTCCTGCTTCTTCTTAACTTGTTTCAGCTATACCCTGTCTCAGCTATACCCTGTCTCAGCAGGCCTTTTATGTGGAGACGATAAGCATGCACCCCCTACCTTATAGCAAGTTCTAGAAAGAGCTGGAAACTTCTACACAGGGCTGTTTCTTCCACCTTGCTGACCGGGCCATTCTTTGCATGTTAGTTACACCGGTACAGAGAATACATAGCATAGTTCATATATATATATATATATATATATATATATATATATATACCAAACAGTTGGTGAACAGATGCCATCCTAGGCCCAGCGGCAGGAATTGCGCTCTGGTACACTACAGAGATGTGGGGCTGAGCATTTTATAAGCAGGGCATAGCCAAAAGATGAGCTTCTTACTTCCACCAATCATCTTCTCTTAGGGAGGCCGCACTTGGAAACACTTGCACAGCACTCACTCAGTTACTCAGTATACCAAACTGACCCCATCTATCAGTTTTGCAGGCTATCTCTGAGGGCCACCATACTCGCAGGCCCCCTAGCTTTCTGGGTGGGGCCACAAAGCACCTCCTACTACAAACTGGCAGCTACAAAGTCATGTTTCCTTGTGCACAGACAAATTGACAGGGCCTAGTGGTGTCACCATATGTAGCAGCCAGACATTTTTTATTTTTTTTTTTAAACAAGAAAGGAGAACTGGTGCACATCCAGCACAAGTGTGATGCACAATAATACTGTAGCAGTATGGGTGGGGTCAATATTACTAGCTGAGCATTGAATGCATTTTTGGGCATAGGTTGATGTTTTTACATAACAAATAAATAATCATTCAATTCTAAAATTATTTATTTTTAAATTGAGCCCATAAATAAAACAACCTCGAAATACATCAATTTTGACTCTCTTTTATGGGTTTTATAAACACTTGATAAATAAATTCTGGCACATTAATGAGCTTGTCCGGGTAAAATCAACTTTAAAAGTAAGAGATTGTGGGGGGTCCAACGCTTATACCGACCACCGATCTCCTTATTGCTTCCCCTGCCCCCCAGCTTTTGTATTATTAATAGAGCCATAGGTACGGCACGTGACCGGCAGCTCTATTTATTCCTATGGAGGGGACGGAGAGAGTGGAATAAAGTGTTCTTCTCACTTACTCGGCTCTTTCCGTTGGCTCCATCGGAATAAATAGAGCCCCGGGTCACGTACCGTACCCACAGTTCTATTCATAACACAGAAGCCCGGACAGCCTGTTTAATCTTCATCTTCTTTCTTAGTGTTCATATTGCTGTTCCTACACCAGGCCGATGTGAGGTTAGCTGGAACAATGACACCTATAAAGTATTGTTGCTTTCATACAACAAATCCACTTCTTGTTATACCAAAGTATTTCTTATAACAAACAGATAGTATATTGACCACCAGATAAAGAAAATTCTAGTAGATCTAGACTCTAGAAGTCCATTTGGAGGCGACCTTGGAGCATTCACTTTCCAGCTTAGTCTTCTGCGAGAATTAACTTGGAATATATTACACCACTGTCTTCCAACCTTTGAGTCCCATCATGCATTGTGAGAGTTGTAGCTTTGCAGTTGCTGGAGAGCCAAGGGGGACACTATATAACACAATATAATACCCTTTTGTTGATACAACACATGTTCTGTACAGATGAAGGGAAAAGGTGACATCTTCTGTGTAGCCCAATTGGTATGCATCTAGATAATTTTTTTAATGCCTTTGAATGAGTTGGCCAAAAGCTTGACACTTCATTTTCTGTAAGATCTTAACTTTCAAAGTCTCGGTTCTCACCCCGTAAATGATAGGATTCAACATAATTGGAGTCATCAGCCCAATGATTGTGATCAAGACATGGGCAGTGAGAGAGATTGATCCACTGTTTATTCGGTACCTTAGTAATATAAAGAAGCTTGCGATCATAAAAGTGGAGAACGCCACAAGGTGGGTGACCAGGGTCCGGATGGCTTTTTGACAAGCTTCTTTAGAACTTCTCAGACAGATTATGAATGTTCTTATGTAGCAGTAAGTGATTATCAGTAGGCAGCTGATGTCTATCAGAAAAGCCTCCACAGCCCCAAAGATATTGTTGACTATGGCGTCGCCACAAGCCAGTTTAATGAGAGACATGTTTTCACAAAACACATTATTGATGTTCACCCCGCAGAGGGGTAAATATGCTGTCATTATGACAGGTATGAAGACCACCATGAAAGCTGTAGTCCAGCTCATAGTTATAAATGTTAGTGCCTTACCATTTGTCATCAGAGATGAGTACCTTAATGGTAGACCAATAGCCAGATATCGGTCAAAGGCCATGATGGTAAAGGTAAATACTTCAACAGCAGCAAAGCTATGGAGGAAGAAAGACTGGATAAGGCAACCAGAAAATGTTATAGTTCTACATCCGGAAAGTAAGTCAATGATCAGCTTGGGTATGAAAGTGGAGCTTCCAAACATCCCGTTGAAGACCAGATTACATATAAAGTAATACATTGGTTTATGGAGTGTAACTTCAGTGTAGATGACAAATACAATTAAACAGCATATGAACATGGTGGTGATGTATGTAAAGACGGACATTGTGAAGTACAGGTATCTGAACCTTTCCATCTCAATTACTCCAAGAAGAACAAAGCTAGTGGTGACTTGTGACATATTTTCCATTTTTTCTTTGTAGCTTCTTATCCTCTACCAACCTTCTCTATAAAAACTTCATCTACAGTAACACAAGGAAACTATAGGACACCATGCACAGTCGGGATAATATACAGTATGTAAACTGACTATAATAACTTGGAACCACCTGGATATATTTATACTCCGTATCAGATCCTCAGAGACAGAAGCTTGAAGTTTAATCCTCATTAGAAAAGCACAACGCTTTACTAATTGCCTCAGGAGAACTTTTACCTCTAATGAACCTAAAGGCAACCCATACATTTATATATTATAGTTTGTTATAAAACAAGTCTGCCTATATACTGTATGATCAGAAGTAGGTGGACAACTGGCGATCACGCTCAGGCATAATTAGAATCCAATGGACATCTGGCCAAATTTTAGACTTGGACTAACTCCATCAACCTCTTATTTTGTCCAAGAAAACCATCACACGATTATCAGCACAAATTAAAAACACATATTGATTTGGGATGAGCGAACTTAAACTGCTATATTCAAGTTGGTGCCCGATTCCACATGTTCGTAGTTATGAATGGATACACAAAGAGGGACATGGGGAGGGGGCGAAAGTGTCCAGAGATTCAGACTTGTAGACTCCCAGGTACCTGAATTTTGCCCCTTTTTTTATATTGACAGCATTACGCGCCCATCCCAAGATAAAATCCAATTTGAATTGTGAAAAAAAAAGTCAGGAAATGCTGTTTCCTGTAAATTTTCTTCTATAGAAACCGGCAAAAAGACAAAAAAAATCCTCCTTCACCCCTTAAAAGCTGGCCCATCTCTCACTTTGGTTCTAGTAATATCTGACAACCATATATGCTGTAAGACATGGGGGGAACTCAAACTACACCCACCAGTAATAATTATTGTGAATGTGACATGGTCAGACCCATCCTATTCAAACTTCGAAGGATAGGTTTGTAGACTCATCAAACCAATGCACCAAGTGCAAGGGCTGCCACGCTGTAAAGATTTTTGTGCAAGAGCCTGATGGTGACCCTCCTTATAATTGGGGGAGAGAGCATGGTGGTCACCCCGGTAAAAACTGTGGGCTACAACCTGTTGTAACCACCTTATAATTGTGGGTAAGAGCCTGTTGTGACCCTTGTTATAATTGTTGGTAAAGGCTTGTTCTGACCCTCATTATAATTGTGGGTAAGAGCCTGTTGTAATTGTGGGATAAAGCCCTTTGTGCCCCCCATTATAATTGTGGGTAAAAGCCTGTTAATACCCACCTTAAAATTGTGGTTAAGAGCCTGTTGTAAACCACATTATAATCGTGGGTAAGAGCCTGTTGTGCCCCTGTTAAAAATTATCGGTAAGGGCCTGTTGTGACCTTAAAAAAAAAAATTGTGAATGAGAGCCTGTTGTGACCCTCTAAAAAACTGTAGGATAGGGGTTAGCTGAAAGGCGGAAGGCAGTGGTGGGACTCACAGGTGCTTCTTGAGGAGCATGGACTTCATCCCAGTTATTTGTGTCACTTCCACACCCACCCCCTCCTCCCCTGAGACAGTGTAAGCTCAACACTAGGGGAATCGGGGAACAGAATCTCCTCCAGTGCCTCCTGAAACATAAATACAGAGTGTGCGGTCACAAACTGACTATCCGCGTTATCCGCCATCCACATCAACACCTGCTTGGCTGCTCTGCATTCAGTAGTGGTGTATGGCGTGCCCCTGCTAACTGGGAGCGGTGGCCAGGGATCCTGCATAGGCCGTGGTGTTGCGCCTTACCAGCAGGCTCTGTGTCAACACACCCAGACCCACGGCTCGTGCCCGCACTCTCATCAGTACGCTCCCATCCTCCTCCCACATCCTTTTCCCTTTACACTTGTTTTTACCATACTTTTTTGTTATCAGATTATACGAAGTATACAACGGCGTATACTCAGTTAGCACTAGGGATGAGCGAACCAGATTCGTAACGAACTTTGAAAAAAGTTCAGTTCGTCACCGAACTGAATTTTGAGAAAGTTTGTAACGAATCTGGTTAAAATAACAATAACAAATAAAATCTCAGAATAGACCAGGATACAAGGGATTATGACTCCTATAATCCCTTGTATCCTTGTTTTCTGTGAATATCAAGATGTGTGACGTCACGCATTTTAGGGTGAGACCTTAAAGAGGTTGTCCAACATTTTTTTCTTATTGGAAATGTGAATAATTTTTTATCTGTCCCTTTCCCTTAGTGGTTTTCTGTAACCTTTTTCGCCTCTGTGTCCCCGGGCCTCCATCCTTCTCTGTAGCTGCTTTTTGGATTTGTGTTTGTTTATATAAAGAACTCCATATTACACACAGCAGCAGCACCAACCTATGCTGCAGTGCTGTACAGAGATGTCATGCTGTCCTTACTGCTGCAGTTTCTTCTGGGCTCAGATGTTAGTTAGATGTTAGGGGTGTGGCTAAAAAAATATATACATAACCCCACCCACCTGATGAATCACTGTTTCCTTACTGGCAGGAACAGGAAACAGAAAGGGAACGTGACATCACAGGAAGTAAAGAAAACACAGGCAGAGTGGTCATGTGACTGAGCCTGAGAACACAGTAAGCGCTCTAAATAAAAAATAGAAGTGTATGTAGAATATGCAACACCCACAGAGGTCAATGCAATGCTAGTTTTGTTAAAATATCCCGGACAACCCCTTTAAATTAGTCTCCTCAGATATACCTGAGTGCTGCCTAATCAAAAATGTAACGTGACAGCTGTCTGTGAGTATCAACCAAGACACATGAAAGCCACTTTAGTGTTCAAGCTGATCTACTTTAATAAGTGAAAATCTCAGTTTATATCTTTACAATAAAGCTTCAAAAAATAATTGGAGAACCCTGTTTATCCGCAACCAAAATAGTTAAATAAACAGTCCCATTGGCTGTCCCATCACTGCACAGTTGTGTAGAAAAATGTTGGCTACTCATTGGGATTCTTGGTGTCCAAGTCGTGCACCCCAGTGCTGATGTCTGGTCCTTTAATTATGGGCAAGGGCAGTACATGTCTGTTACTGCCCATTGGGTCAACATTCCCCCAGAAAACCACCAGAAAGTTAGCCCATTCTTGCCACTGTCACCTCCCCGATATTTTAGGGGGCCAGTTCTGCCTCCACCACCTTGCAGCCGCTTTGACTGCAGTCCAACCTGCCCCGGTGTCTTACCAACAATGTCAGGCCTGGCGCTCTCAGACTGTCCTCCATTTTGCGAGCCTGAGTGAACGGAGGCACAGTGGGCAGGAGCTTCTCCGGACCATCAGGGAGGAGATATATAAATGGCTGACCCAAGGTCAACTAATGGTGGAAAGTGTTGTAGCCCACAATAGGAGGAACATTGTCTCTGCAGTGCAGCAGGGAGTCATACACCTTGTATGGCACATGTGATAAACCTCATAGTGCACAGGTTTCTTCGAACAGTTCCTGCCAATTGTTGATCCTTTTTGAGGACGCGACTCTGTTTGTGAGCAGGCATGACTATGGGATCAACGACATCATCCCACTCGTCCGTGTTCTGGAAAGTGCGCTGACCAACATCATCAGCGAGGATTCCCAGGCCACCACTCCAAGGCTGAACATCCTCCTTCTCCTCAAATAGTCTGTTCTCAACCATACTGGCCTGGGTGCAATCAAGTGATGCCGCCTCCTCCAATAGTCTCTTCTCAACCATACTGGGTACAATAAAGTACTATTACTACTGCTGGTTCCACTGTCAAATGTCTGTTTTCCACCCTACTGGGTCCAAGGAACTTTGTGTCCTATATCCCGTGTAATCACTTACACCTTGGCTAATTTTTTTTCACTATTTTTGCACTTTGATTTTTCCCACTTTTTTCATTGTAATAGCAACTGCAACTAAACGGAACTATACCCTATCAGACTCCCACTATTGTAGCTGCAATTATTCAGCCATTATAGCAAGGTTCGTTTTAGGTTCGGTTCGTACGAATCCGAACTTCACGAAAGTTAGCTGGATCGAACCGAACTTTTCAAAAGCTTGCTCATCCCTAGTTAGCACCACTAGACTGTCGCGCTATGACACTGGTTACACTGTAAAATACAGTTTGCCAGATGATTTTTTTTTTTTTTTTCATTTTTTGTATCCCTAAAAAGGACTTTACTATGTGGATTTTGGACATAACTGACAATTACTACCTACTGTATATACCACTATGCTATTTCTTACACTACTGCTAAATTGTATGGAATTTGCTTTTTTATTTTTAATTAGATATTGAGACAACTAGTCCCAAAAAGGACTCTGGGATAGTTATGGATATAACTGAGCGACTATTAATAGCTATATAACAGTATACTATTCTGTACAATACTGTTCTATTGTATGGAAGTAGCTTTTCTTTGTCAGTCACACTTACTAATTACTAATACTAGTCCTTAAAAAGACTGTTGGGTATGTTTGTAAGCTAATCGCCTACCTAACTAGCCAGTCTAAACCCTACACCTAAGGCAGGGCCGTTTCTAGGTCATTTTTACTACAGGGCGAATTTTGCTAAAAGCGAGTAGTTAGTTTCCTGCTGCTAGTTGATTCCCCTAGTTGTCCTTTCTTAGGGCCTCATTACATGGGCGACTATTTGCCTAATCAGTCACATATCACCCCATGTACAGCTGAACATCGGCTGATCGCTGTCTTTCTGTCTGGGTTGATAGAAAGAGACAGTTTTAATAGACTGGCATTGTGCACACTGGTCTTTAGCTAACATGTGGGAAGGTAAAGTTTGCCTGAAACTGAAAAATATATATTTACAAAAATATATATTTACACCACGACCGATAGCAAAAGTCAGCAGAGAAAAGGGCACAGCTGAGCGCTTCTCTTCCCTTACATTGGATATCCTTCCCAATCACATGGCGCAGAGCTGGGAGGAAGCACACAGCCAGGGCCGTATTTACCACTAGGCACCCGTGGTCCGGTGCCTAGGGCAGCACCTTGCAGGGGGGCAGCACCAGGGAGCAGGGGGACAAAAAAAATATTTTTTTTTGTTTTTATTTTTTTAGTTTCCCTCCTCCTGTTCAGACTTGCCAGTAAATCTGGTGTCTTTTCCAGGGGGGTGGGGGTATGGTGGTATTGGTCAGGTCTGGTATCGCCAATAGGTGCGTGTAGATGGGGCGTCTTCAGGTTTAGTGCCTAGGGCAGCAGCAGCTGTTAATACAGCCCTGCACACAGCACAAACATCTTTTGGCTTCCTGGCTTCAAGTGATTGGTGAGGAGGTGAACACTCAGACTCCGACCCCTGTCCACATAAGAGTCCCTTCAATAAATTGAACTAAAAAACTTTTTAAAACCTGACAATGTTTGTTACTAAATTCCTCCATAATATTTTTGGCCAAAATCAGGAATGGAACCAAAAGAACTGGAAACATTTTTAGGTGCTTTTGGACTCACATTTGTTTTTAAGTAAAACACCACATGTTGTAGATGCTTTAAAGTGAACCTGTATACTGCTGAAATGCAACGAGAGATATACAGTATAGGGATGGTCCGAACCTGCCGAGGTTCGGGTTTGTACGAACCCGAACTCTCGACATTGATTCCCGCTGTCTTCCACCTCCGTGGAGAGGGTGGATACAGTGGGAGGACACGCTGCATGGAGCGGCCAGACAGCGGGAATCTGATGCCGAGCGTTCGGGTTCATACGAACCCGAACCTCGGCAGGTTCGGACCATCCTTAGAGATATACTTCCCTTGCAAGGTGTTCTTAACTAGTGATTGGTGAATCTTTACCACTCCTTACCTGTTACCACAGAGCCTTGTTTTATGCACAAAATGAGACTGAAATACTGTCACCCATCATTATTGTGTTTACATATCCACAGTTTTGTTGTATTAGAGCTTAATTGACACCGATAATGATAAAAAAATTGAATTTCTGAAATACTTAAAAAAGATTCAAGCGGTTCAGTACGATCCGGCAAACTTTCGCGAAGTTCGGATTCGAACCTAAAACGAACCTTGTTATAACAGCTGAAAATTTGGAGCTACAATAGTGGGAGTCTGATAGGGTATAGTTTTGTTTAGTTGCAGTTGCTATTACAATGAAAAAAGGGGAAAAAAAATCAAAGTGCAAAAATAGTGAAAAACAATTTGCCAAGGTGTAAGTGATTACATGGGACATAGGACACAAAGTTCCTTGGACCCAGTAGGGTGGAAAACAGACATTTGTCAGTGGAACCAGCAGCAGTAATAGTACTTTATTGGACCCAGTGTGATGGACAACAGACAATTGACGGAGGAGAATGAGGCAGTAGCACTTGATTTCACCCAGCTCAGTATGGTTGAAAAGAGACTATTGGAGGAGGCAGTACCACTTGATTGCACCCAGCCCAGTATGATTGAGAACAGACTATTTGAGGAGGAGGAGGCAGTACCTCATTGCACCCAGGCCAGTATGATTGAGAACGGACTATTCATGGGGAGGAGGAGGATGTTCAGCCTTGGAGTGGTGGCCTGGGAATCCTCGCTGATGATGTTGTTCACCGCACTTTCAAGAACACGGAGTGGGATGATGTCGTTGATGCCTGCTCACAGAATCGCGTCCTCAAAAGGGATCAACAATTGGCACGCCATGTTCGAAGAAACCTGTGCACTATGAGGTTTATCACATGTGCCATACAAGGTGTATGAAGCAGCCCTCCCTTCTGCACTGCAGAGAAAAGGTTCCTCCCTTTGTGGGCTACAACACTTCCCACCGTTAGTTGACCTTGAGTCAGCCATTCATAAATCTCCTTCTCCTCCCTTATGGTCCGGAGGAGCTTCTGCGCTGGGCCTGACATCGTTGGTAAGACACCGGGGCAGGTTGGACTGCAGTCAAAGCGGTGGATGGTTGCAAGCTGGTGGAGGTAGAACTTTTGCAGAACTGGCCCCCTAAAGCATCGGTGAGGTGACAGTGGCAAGAAAGGGCTATCTTTCTGGTGGTCTTCTTGGGGAATGTTGACCCAATGGGCAGTAACAGACATGTACTGCCCTTGCCCATAATTAAAGGACCAGACATCAGCACTGGGGTGCACGACTTGGACACCAAGAATCCCAATGAGTCGCCAATAGGGATGGTCCGAACCAAGTTCGGTTCAGGGTTCGTACGAACCCGAACTCTCGGTAATGATTCCCGCTGTCTGCCCGCTCCGTGCAGCGGGCGGATCCAGCGGGAGGACTGCCTGGAAAACTGGGATACAGCCATAGCCATGGGCTGTATCCCAGTTTTCCAGGTGGTCCTCCCGCTGTATCCACCCGCTCCACGGAGCGGGCAGAAAGCGGGAATCTGATGCCGAGCGTTCGGGTTCATACGAACCCGAACCTCGGAGGGTTCGGACCATCCCTATTTGCCAACATTTTTCTACACAACTCTGCAGTAAGGGGACTTTTTTTTAGACTTTTTTTGTTTCTCGGACAGTGATGGGAATTTCTTTTTTTCTCGGACAGTGATGGGACTTTCTTTTGTTCTTGGACAGTGATGGGACTTTTTTGGACTTTTTTTGTTTCTCGGACAGCGATGGGACTTTTTTTGGGACTTTTTTTGTTTATTGGACAGTGATGGGACTTTTTCTTGGACTTTTTTTGTTTCTCGAACAGTGATGGGACTTTTTTTGGACTTTTATTTTTTTTTAAACTTTTTGTTGTTGCGGCTAAACGGGGGTTCTCCTTTTTTTTGAACCTGATTATAAAGATATGAACTGATTTTCCCTTAATAAATTCGATAAGCTTGAACACTGTAGTTGCTTTCATGTGTCTTGGTTAATACTCACAGACAGCTGTCATATTACATTTTTGATTCGGCAGCACCCAGGTATATCTGAGGAGACTAATTTAGGTCTCACCCTAACAGGGGGGTTGTCACACATCTTGATATTCACAGAAAACCAGGATACAATGGATTATAGGAGTAATAATCCCTTGTATCCTGGTCTATTCTGTGAAAAAAGTACAATTTTGCATCGCCGTTGTTATTTTTACCAGATTCGGAACAAACTTTCTCCAAGTTCGTTTCAGTGCCGAACCAAATTTTTTCCAAAGTTCGTAATGAATCTGGTTCGTAATGGTTCGGTTCACTCATCCCTAATACAAACAAATAGATGGATATTAGAAAATACGGTTCAGGGAAGTAAAAGAGCGCTGCACCTTACACCTATGGCTGACACTAGTGCCTCTCGGCTGCATAAAAAACATCAGAATTTTGTGTATGAATTGATCAAGCCACACTGCCCCATGTAACGCGTGCAGGTATCTGATACACATGGGTCCCTACACTAAGTCCACACTGTGCCGGTCAGTGACCACCACCCCCGCAGGCGTGCATGGGCAGAAAAGGGGGGCCATGGAATGGCCCTGCAACCCCCATGCCACAGGACCAGACCCAAAATGCCCCCAAAAAAAACTCCCAGCCAGCACCGCCGGCGGAGGAAGCTGCCCCCAAACTGCACAAGTCTGGATAAGGTATTGCGCTCACCATTGCTACTGCAGATAGAATGGGACAAACAGGAGGGATAAAAGCACATGCACTCAGGTGTCTCCTGCTAATTGCGGTTATGTGGGTCTTCCAGGAGGAGTGCAAAAACACTGAGAAAAGAGAGAAACAAAATACGGTTCAGGGAAGAAAAAAAGTGCGCACCTCACACCTATGGCTGACACTAGTGCCTCTCAGCTGCATAAAAAACATCAGAATTTTGTGTATGAATTGATCAAGCCACACTGCCCCATGTACCGTGTGCAGCTATCTGATACACATGGGTCCCTATACTAAGTCCACACTGTGCCGGTCAGTGACCACCACCCCCGCAGGTGTGCATGGGCAGGGAAGGGGGGCCATGGAATGGCCCTGCAACCCCCATGCCACAGGACCAGACCCAAAATGCCCCCCCCAAAAAAACTCCCAGCCAGCACCGCCGGCGGAGGAAGCTGCCCCAAGTCTGGATACCTGCACGCGGTTCATGGGGCAATTCATACACAAAATTCTGATGTTTTTTATGCAGCCAAGAGGCACTAGTGTCAACCATACGTGTGAGGTGCAGCGCTCTTTTCTCTCCTGTATTGCATTTTGCTTTCTTTCTTTCTCAGTGTTTTTGCACTCCTCCTGGTGAGACCCACATGACCGCAATCAGCAGGAGACACCTGAGTGCACATGCTTTTAATCCCTCCTGTTTGTCCCATTCTATCTGCATTAGCTATGGTGACGCAATACCTTATCCAGACTCGTGCTGTTTGGGGGTGACCTTCTCCGCCGGCACTAGTGTCAGCCATAGGTGTGAGGTGCAGCACTCTTTTCTCTCCTGTATTGCAAATAGATGGATATTAGAGACTGTAGCCATTATCATAGAAGTTAATAGAGAAAAAAGAACCTTTGATAGGTGATTGGGTTAAGGCTAGAGACAAGTTACGCCACAGAGCAATAAATAAGCACATTGGAAAGTTAGAAAAGTTTTTAAAATCCCGCCTTTATTTTTTGAAATTTTTGAAAAATTTTAATTTTGAGGACTTCAGTTCTGATTCCATAAATAATGGGGTTCACAGTGACTGGAGTGACTGCTCCTACAATAGCGAGTAGTGTGTGCACAGTAAGGGAGATAGAACCACTAGCAATCCGATACCGGAGCAGGACAAAGAGGCTGGAAGCCATAAAGGTGGAGAACGCGGCCAAATGAGTGACCAGAGTCCGGACGGCTTTTTGAAAGACCTCCTTGGAGATCTTCATACAGACCAAGAAAGTCCTAATGTAATAATAAACGATAATAAGAATACAGACAATGTTGATCAAGAATGACTCGACTGCCCCAAAGATATTGTTGACAGAGGTGTCACCACAAGCCAGTTTCATGAGTGACATGTTGTCACAAAATACATTGTTGATGTCTACACCACACAAGGGAAGACAGGCGGTCATTATGATTGGTACTAACACCGAGATGATGGAAGTGGTCCAATTGGCAATGATAAATTTCCAAGCTTTCCTGTTGGTCATGATGGTCGAATATCTTAAGGGTTGGCCAATGGCCAGGTATCTGTCATGGGCCATTAGAGTGAATGTAAATAATTCAACAGCTGCAAAGCAGTGAATGCAAAAGGACTGAAGAAGGCAACCACCAATAGATATAGTTCGAGACCCAAAGAATAAGTCAGTAATGAGCTTAGGAAGGAAAGCTGAGCTTCCAAATATTCCATTGAAGACCAGGTTGCCTATAAGGAGGTACATCGGTTCATGGAGACTTTCTTCTGTCCAGATAACATATAAGATGAGAGAGCACAGGAAGATGGAGGTGGCATAAATGACCAGACCAAGAGCTGAATAAAGAAACCTGAAGTTCTCCATTTCAACCACTCCTAGGAGTATGAAGTTCGAGCTGGTTTCAGACAAGTTCTTCATTCTGGTAACCATTAAAATGAGTAGTCGTTATGCTACTTAGTATACTTTTCTGAATTAAAATTTTGTAAAAAAAAAAAAAAACCTGAAAAATATTTGAGATAAATTCAACTAAATAGCATAAAAACACAAATGTATAGAATATACATTAAGAACACACAAATGCATATGTTATGCTTTTATAACCGCTCATATTTTTCCTAAGTTTTCCTGAGGGGAGGGGGAGTCACATGGGATACCATTAAGGATGACTCGTTAGTGGAGTTTCCAATTAATGAAGTTTTCAGTCAATCCTTTCTACTTAAAGTGTTGAATTAGCAGAATTTTACTAAAATTACAGACCACATTATTTTTTTTTATATCAACCCCAATTTTTTTTTTTTGCAACATACAGAACAAAAAATTTAACTGGTTAACTCAAATGTCTCACCTCTGAAGTTGTTAAACTTATGAAGAGGTAAATTTCTGTGATTTTTTTTTTTTTTTTTTTGTAATTTTTTAGCATTTACAGATTTGCAATTTCAAAACTAGATTTTTACAATTTCTGGAAATAATTTGTGTCTAATTATATTTTATATAGCATTATTAGCACTAATGTACTTTGCTTTCCATTGTAAGGTAAGTATGCAAAACGGAAGAACACAACTGAGATTTTTTTTTATGTCAGAAATTTATCAAATCAATAAAGTTTAATATTGTAGTATGAAAATTGTCATTCATTAACCCCTTTCCGTCAGCATTCTGTATATAGACGTTCCTACTGCACATACCCTGTGCAGTAGGAATGTATATATACATTCCTACATTCCTAACACTGACGGGGGCTTTTTGATGTGAGCGGGACCGCTGCAGTGAGAGCGATCTTGCTGACATCAGTGTCCGAGACCGGAGGTAACAAGAGTCAGCTATGATCCCGCAGCTGACTCTCATTAACCCCTTAAACGCTGTGATCTACAGCGATCACAGCGTTTAAGGTTCTCAGTGACAGATCAAGCATCCTGATCGCATGTGCCGACAGGCGGGGGTAAGCTCCTTACCTCCGTCCTGTCAGATTGGCGATCTATGTGTAGAGCCTGCTCTTAGGCAGGCTCTATACATAGATCGCCGATAACACTGATCTATGCTATGGCATAGCATAGATCAGTACATGCAATCTAATGATTGCATATTTTACAGTGAATAAAAGTGTAAAA
Organism: Dendropsophus ebraccatus; assembly: GCF_027789765.1. Lineage (NCBI taxonomy): Eukaryota > Metazoa > Chordata > Amphibia > Anura > Hylidae > Dendropsophus > Dendropsophus ebraccatus. The sequence continues at coordinate 11,485,543 of NC_091458.1, forward strand.
AAAAAAAGTGTAATAAAAAACGTTTTTAAAAGTATTAAGAAAAACCTTATAACCCCCTCCCCCAATAACAGTGTAAAAGACCCCCTTGCCTATTATAAAAATATAAATAAACATATTACATATCTTAGCGTAAGCAATAAAAATTTTCTGTTACACCAATATGATACTAATAAAAACTAGAGATCATGGCGCAAAAAATGACACCCCAACCAGCCCTGTACGTGGAAAAATAAAAGCGCTATGGCTCTTAGGAGGCGGGGAGCAACATTGCATTAATCTGACCCTGCCTTTTGTGCATGAAAGAGCTCTGTCTTGAAGGGGTTAACCCTGGTCGGGTGAGTTCATCGTCGTGCGGGTTGACTTTTTGCGATCAGGGAATTTCTGTCTATATTCACTGACATTGTTACACAAGATTACACAGCTCATCACACCTAGTTGTCAATAGTCATGGACAGTCCTGTTAAGTTGATGTTCCGGGCATGTTCTGGCAAGCCCCTCCCCCCATGACAAGCCTCGCCCCCATATGATGGAGGTCATCCAGCTTTCCAGCATCTTGTATTTAGTATGATGGAGTTAATCCAGCTTTCCAGCATCTTGTAGTCAGTATGATGGAGGTCACCCCACTTTCGCAGTATATTGTTGTCAGTATAATGGAGGTCACCCAGCTTTCCTGGCATCTTGTATAGTAGTCAGTATAATGGAGGTCACCCAGCTTTCCTAACATTTTCTGCAGTAGTCCTTATGATGGAGGTCATCCAGCTTTCCAGCATCTTGTAGTCAGTATGACGGAGGTCACCCAGCTTTTCCAGCATATTGTAGTCAGTATGATGGAGGTCACCCAGCTTTTCCAGCATATTGTAGTCAGTATGATGGAGGTCACCCAGCTTTTCTAGCATATTGTAGTCAGTATGATGGAGGTCACCCAGCTTTTCCAGCATATTGTAGTCAGTATGATGGTGGTCACACAGCTTTCCAGCATCTTGTAGTCAGTATAATGTTGGTCACCCAGCTTTCCTGGCATCTTATAGTCAGTATGATGGTGGTCATCAAGCTTTCCAGCATCTTGTACTTAGTATGATGGTGGTCTCGTGACAAAATTTGGTCCACTGAATCCTCAAAATAAAAACAGTTCTTATTTAAATTGAACCACAAGTGCCACCTTTTTTAAAAGTGGAAGGCTGGGGCATACTTTTGTCTACTGTATATCCTTCAAGAAAGGAATCTTCTTGTTGGAGGGAGCAGACAGGGGAGATCTGTTTATTTCTCTTGTGAAAGCAGGCGGCAGAGATTACAGCGTAACTTCCTAAGCCCCACAATTGGCCAGCGAATGGTCAAGAATGATCAAGAACAAGTGGAGGCTTTAGTTGATAACATGGCACAGAGTGCCTCCAGTTCGACAGGATTGTCTTCTACCCGCTCCCCTTCTCCCATGAATTTAGTGGTCCGTCCCCTGACCCAGTTGAACACCTGTAATGCACTGATGCCCAACCACTGATCATGGAGGACGAGGACATGATAGAGAGGTACAAATGGGCAGGGTACCCACATTGTGTCAGTCGAAAACGAAACACAACTGCCAATCAATGAAACTTTCAGCTGTGTCTAAACAGCCATGGAATGCAGTGTCGAGGAGTGGGTGAAAGACGACCTGAGGGGTAATATTGAACAGATTGAGCCCACATGGACTGAAGTCCATGACAGTCCTTAGGAAAAGGTGGTTGTGAGCCAGCACCAGAAACAGAGCAGAGGGCTTGTGGTCAGTACCTCGGCTAGTGATGGCCTGGCATTTTTTTCTGTGATATGGATGAGCACAAGAGGCAGGTGGTTAGCACACTGTACCACCAGGCCCTCAGCCGAGGTGCTAGTGTCAATAAACTCAGCACCAAATGCATGATAAGGCAACTAAATGCCAAGCATGAGCTGGAGTGGATCAGACACGAGGAAAGCCAGCAAAAGTGTGACTCTTCCTCTTCTGCTTCTGTCAGGGGCGTAGCTAGGATTCACGGGGCCCCATAGCATAACTTTTTACGGGTCCCCCTTCCCCTAAGCACAACACAAAGCACTGTGTGAACTGATAACCCCTGACCTCTTCAAGGAGCTCTGCACATTTACCTTTCCTACTTGATTGGAAGCTGGAGAAAGTGTGTTGCAGCATGTAAGTAAACAATGGGTCACTTACACACTGCAGTACATAAGGGGTTAAGCAGAAGGACACACGCTCTTACTTTCTCCCCTAAGCCCCCCTCCTGCATGGGCCCCATAGCAACTGCCTACCCTGCCTCTATGGTAGCTACGCCACTGGCTTCTGTATTCTTGGCCTCTACATGCGCCTTGTGACAGGCCAACCTGACTCCCCTTGTAGCAGCATCACCACCACCAGCATCCATGGCCATGTTCACACCTTTACAAGAAAGTGTGCAGCTTTCCATTATCCAAACCCTGGAAAGAAAGGGAAAATACCCCCCCCCCCCCCACCCAAGCACCAACAATCCCTGCTTCTAAATGGGAGCATTTCAAAACTCATTTCCTTTGAAATTCAAGCACAGGAGTGTTGCAGCCAGGAACAACGATAGTTTTGACATGGCTTTCTGACTCTGCTCTGTTGTTTTTGTTACCTTTGTCTACATTAAGTGTACCACCTTATTTAAGTTAGGGACTGTCACTGTGGCTGTCCGCAGCTATCTAGAGCTAATTGTGGCAAGTAGGCAGGGACAGTGGGTGGGGACAAATGCAGGGTCCACAGTCTGTGTCTCACTCGTCCATTCCTTGATCAAGTGTACCAACCAGTCATAACAGAAAATGCAGTGTTGTGCAAGTGTTGAATATCGGAGTAAGAATGTGTGATAGAGTTGCAGGGACTAACAACTGACCTCCTGCACTGACTCCAGTCCAAGCCACTTACTTCTTCAGTACTACAGCCATAGTGTCAATGAGAAGGGGCTACCTTGCTGGTCATACATAGGTCTTCTGAGATGTACAGTACCTAGATACAGTAGATATGAATGGCTACTTACCAAACTCTACAATAACAAAATCAAATACCAAATAGTAACAAAGTTACATAGTAAATAAGGTTGAAAGAAGACAAGAGTCTATCAAGTTCAACCTCGAGAAACCCTACTGTGTTAATCCAGGGAAAGGTGAAACCCCCCATGAGACAGATGACAATTGCCCCATCAAAGGGAGAAAATTCCTTCCACTCGATTTGACTCCAATGGCGATCAGAACAATGCCTGGATCAACGTATCACTGGAAATATTATGCCCATAACTTGAAATATTATATTCATAGAAAAGCATCCAGGCCTCCTTTGTACTTATATAATATTAATGAATCGGCCATGACACCATGATGTGGCAGAGAGTTCCACAGTCTTACCGCTCATACAGTAAAGAACCCACGTCAATGCTGATGGTGAAATCTTCTTTCCTTATTTCCTTACAAAGATCTCTGTACTGTCCATTCATATAATTGTACATTGTGATCAGATCGCCCCTAAGACGTCTTTTTTCTAGCATAAATAACCCCAAGCTTGATAACCTGTCCTGGTCCTGTAACCCACTGATTCCCTTAATGACCTTTGTTGCTTTAACGACTGGATTCGTGGATCCACTGGACCGTCACCAGCGATGGCGTAAACCGCACCAGGGAGCGAAGTCCAAGGGGCCACTGGTTTTCACCAGAGCCCGCCGCAAGGCGGGATGGACTTGCTGTGGCAGGCGACCCCAGGTCGCTACCCCTGGCTTGGTGTGCTAGTGACGGTGGACAAGGTGAAGCAGAAGATGTAGGCAGGCAGGCAGGCAGGCAGAAAGCAGGTGAACGTGCAGATAGTGGTCTCGGGTGGAACCGCGGGTGGCAGAGGCAATAGACTGTAACAACGGACAGCAGCAGCAGACAGGAACAACGGACAGGGGCAGCGGACAGGAACAACGGACAGGGGCAGCGGACAGGAACAACGGGGAGCTGGGCCAAACGCTATGGGAAGCACGTAGAGGCTCCAACATGAGGGACAAGGCATGCTCAGATTTATAGGAAGTGATTGGGTGCACACAGTAATTAGGGGCGGACTGGCCCTTTAAAGGAATTTCAATAGGAATTTATACAGTAGATCAGAATTGAAACCTATATGCATAAGGTATAGAGTATATATATAAATATACACATATATATATATATATATATATATATATATATATATATATATATATATATTTATATATACACACACAATTTTGGAGAAAATGTTTCATGATTTTATGGATAATAGGTTTCATCACATTTCATTTCAGATAAAAAGAAACTTGAAATAAATATAATACATGATAAAAAAGCAACATTGTTACCGGAAAAGTTTGTCATCTTCGCTAATGAGTTCATCGGCCCCTGCTGTTCAAGGCCATGTATATCCCTGTGGACTGCTCCCTTGGTATTTACTCATTAGGTTTCTTAGGAAGTTATTCCGCCAGTAAACCTATAAAAGCCATCGTAAGCAGAATGTATCGGAGACGCTTGTCTGCAACCGGCAGACAAGCTTATTGATTTACTCAATTCCCAGTCACTTCTTGCACATATTTAAGGAAAAGAAGATAGAAAAATTCATTCCATGAAAGATGGAAAATATATCGGGAACTGGATCCAACTTTGTCTTAACTGGACTTGTAGAGATGGAAAATCTGAAGTACCTCTTTTCCATGCTGGCCCTGGTCCTGTACCTGACCAACATGATGATGTGTTCTGCCATCATCTTTGTCATCTGCATGGAGGCCAAACTCCATGAACCAATGTACATTTTCATAGGCAACTTGGTCTTCAATGCCATCATTGAGAGCTCAACCATCTTGCCCAAACTGGTAACCGATTTACTTCTTGGCTGTCAAACTATTAATCTCTCCAGTTGTCTCGTTCAATCATTCTACATCGAATGTGTCGCATATGCTGAAATTTTTACTTTCACCATCATGGCCTATGATAGATATTTAGCGATTGGCAACCCGTTAAGGTATGCAACTCTGATGACCAACAAGAAAGCCTTGACGTGTCTTGCTGTAGGATGGCTCATCATCTTGATAAACCGAATCATAGGAGTGATGTTAGCAGCAAGACTAACTCTTTGTGGTGTGGTCATCAACAATGTCTACTGCGAGACCATGTCTCTCACTCGTCTGGCGTGTGGTGATACGACCATCAACAATGTCTTCGGCACAACCGGCACCCTCCTTGTGGTAATTGTTTCACTATTGATAGTAATATATTGCTACATAAGAACATTTATTTTTTGCCTCCTGATCTCCAAGTCGGCCTATCAGAAAGCCGTCCACACGCTGCTGACGCACATTGCTGCCTTCTCCACCTTCATGGTGACTACTTTGTTTGTTGGTTTTCGGTACAGATTAAACAGCGGGCCTCTGCCTACTACGACACATATAATTATCTCCATGATCGGAATAGCTAGCTCCATCATATTAAACCCTCTGATATACGGGTTAAGGACAGAAGCCCTCAGAATCAAACTTTTACAGAAACTCCAGAGGGTACATTTTTGCAAAATGTCAAAATTCATATGACGTGTTTGCAGTCTAGTGCAGTCTGCTGGGAAGTGAACCTTTACCTGCTGTAACTTTGACATCATTGACATCATGCATTATGATTTATTGTTTAACAGGAAGGTCCTATAGAAGTAAGACCTTTGATCTTGCATTAACAGAGCATTACACTATTGTTCTGTATATTTATGCACAATCTAAAAAGGTGAGCATTGCACCTATATTCATCATAGCATTATATATTACTGTATATGCAGTATTGCACTGTGGCTGCTGCTTGTGTCTTTTTTACTTTTGGGGACTATAAATGGGATGGGGAACTATGTTGGAAAAAGAATAATGAGAGAAGGAGGCATGTTGGGAACCAGGAATTATTGAAGGGCCCAGCTGGAACCAGGAATGAGATGAGAATCGATGGACCAGGTGGTCATTCTCTGCCAACAATCTTCTATGTCTCTATGAGAGCTGTGCTGGGGACTATGAATGAAAGGAGGGCCATGCTGGGGTCCATGATTGACAGAAGGTTCATGCTTAGCGGATTTCCTTGTAATCTGCGTGAATTCGTTTCACAAAACAAAGCAAATTGACGGCATGATTTGCTTTGCTCGTCTCTAATGATAACTCTCTTAAAATATTTTGGCCACTAGATGTTGCATTGCTTTGTACTATTACTGTAAAATACATGCTAAAGGGAGTCTAAAAAAGTGTTAATGGTGTATGTGAGCAAGCAAGTGTCTGCCAACAGCTGGGAGTTGGCTTGTCTACAAGTCCCGACATAAGTGGCCTCACTTTTCTGATCCCTTAGCTCACCAGCTAATCCTGTCTTGTGGTCCTTCAGATCTTCTCCAATGATGGCAAACACTCCTTGATGTATAAAAGGTGGGGAGGAGATGATCTAGTGGTGATTAGGTTCTGATTTCTCTGTGCCAGTGCCTGCCCTGTATGCTGATCCTGCAGGTTTCCTGTGTTCCTGACTACTAGCCATGTCAGGATAGTACACCCTGGATGCAGCTACTGCAACAAAGGGTAAAGACCAAAGGGTAAAGGCTATCCTGATTCATTCGGTGCCCTCAACCAGCATAAAAGGGAACTTGAGTTCAGGTTGTTCTTTAATGTACAGTATGTGGACTCCAAAGTGTTTAGATCCTCTATAGCAGAGTACTTCACTAACTGGATAGGTCCCTTTAAGGTAGTTTGCCTAAGTCTCCTAAGTGTAAACCTAAATAGTCCCCTCCAAAGAGACTTTGCCAAACTCTTAAAGGGGAAACTCCCGATATGGAAAACTTTTTTTTCTATTAAAAGTTATATAGATGTATAATGTACCACCGTATCTGTGCGGTTCTGCCACACTGATAGCTGATAGACATCCAGTAAGTGAAGAAAAATGGCTTCTGTGCCAATCCACTTTGTGTCCTGCTCCCTCCGCTCTTTGCCCTTAAGAGACAGAGATAACAGAGGCCTCTGTCTCACATCAAGTTTGTTTGCTGAGCGCAGGCTGATGATGCAGAAAGGGGGCAGAGCGTGATGTCACAGGAGGCGGGGCTCGATCTTGTCTTCCATTCTCTCCCCGAGTGATTCACCATCTCTGACCAGCCCCTCTAGCCTACACCTGAGCAGGCAAGTAGAGACAGAAGCAGCTGCTGCAACTTCACCGATTGTGCAAAAGTCTGCAATGAAATTGGGGCTATGTTCACACATGTTGGAGTTTCATTGCAGTACTGCAGTGTCTTCACAGAAGATCAGAGTCGCCACTGCCAATCCCACCTGGACAAAAAACGAGGCAGAAACAGTATATCTCATGTAAGGTAATAACGGATAAAGTCCTTATTGTGGGGCTCAACTGCAATGAGAAAAGATGCTTTATCATAATACTGTACGTGCGTGGAGATGAGAAGAAAAAAATAAATTCAAAACGTTCTTTACTTTATTCCAATATTGGCGTTACAGGTAGTAACAGTGTACTGTGTGGTGTTACAGGTAGAGAATACAGTGTGCTGTGTGGTGTTACAGGTAGAGAATACAGCGTGCTGTGTGGTGTTACAGGTAGAGAATACAGTGCTGTGTGGTGTTACAGGTAGAGGATACAGCGCTGTGTGGTGTTACAGGTAGAGAATACAGTGTGCTGTGTGGTGTTACAGGTAGAGAATACAGCGTGCTATGTGGTGTTACAGGTAGAGGATACAGCGCTGTGTGGTGTTACAGGTAGAGAATACAGTGTGCTGTGTGGTGTTACAGGTAGAGAATACAGTGTGCTGTGTGGTGTTACAGGTAGAGGATACAGTGTGCTGTGTGGTGTTACAGGTAGAGGATACAGTGCGCTGTGTGGTGTTACAGGTAGAGAATACAGTGCTGTGTGGTGTTACAGGTAGAGAATACAGTGCTGTGTGGTGTTACAGGTAGAGAATACAGCGCTGTGTGGTGTTACAGGTAGAGAATACAGCGTGCTGTGTGGTGTTACAGGTAGAGAATACAGCATGCTGTGTGGTGTTACAGGTAGAGAATACAGTGTGCTGTGTGGTGTTACAGGTAGAGAATACAGTGTGCTGTGTGGTGTTACAAGTAGAGAATACAGTGTGCTGGGGGGGGGGCACAATGATACCATGTACTGCAATTAATTCAGTAACACAATGAAACTGCAATGTGTGAACACAACCTAGATGTTCTGCAACAGCTTTGGGTGGGGAATGGGCAGGGTGGAGGACTGTGATGAAGTCTGCTGAGGGAAAGCATTGCATTCTGGAACCTATAGTACTGTGTACAACTGCTCAACAGGAAGTACAGCCACAAAATGCTATATGCTTCTGCAGCTTTTTTGTTTTTTTTACCTCTACCTGGAGTTTCCCTTTAAGATTACCTTCATCCAATTCAGTATACCTGTTAAAAGCAGCGATCTCAAGTATTTACGGGGACACTTTGAAAAGCTAACTTCTCAGACTAACAAACTGCATCCTGCATAAAAGGATCTTGTATTATCTGTACTTCACCATTAAAAAAACGTCTAGTAAACTATTTACCTTTTTTAAGTTAACTGGGTCTCTGTGGCCTTCTATCCTGCACCACATTACAGAGGGGGGACACCAGGGACAACCTTTTAATGGCCGTCAGCACCCCTGGGTCAACCCAGTATATAGCTAGTGATATCTGATGCTAAAAGGTCAGTATGCCAAACAATAGACAGCATCAGTTATGTCTCAAAGTGAAGCGCTCACTGTCATTAGTAATTCATAGGTTCTCCAAGTGTTTTAGGCGTTTATTCAACGTGTTATTAAACTGCTCATTGTCATCAGGATACAAACAACATATAGGTTTGATAGTAAAAGCTCCAGTCCCAGTGCTGCCGTAGTGATGCTTCTTCCCAGTCTTGTCGCATTGTACGCAGGTGATGTGAGAGTGGCTCCTTCTTACCATGCATGCATGGGTAGTTATGACAACTTCCCATCAGGTGTGTTTCGGAGGGCAAGATCCTGTGAATAGGCAACCATGGCAGAAATATAAGGATGGAGAGTGGCAATAACCACACCTGGGTTCAAATTTTTTTAAGAGCTTTTTCTTGGAGGCATAGCTGGCACAAAAATGGTGAAAGAGCCCTTCCAGCTTTACATTTTTAGTGCCGGGGCGATATGTTACCACAAAATCAAAACAAGTAAAAAAACAAAAACAAAACACTTAATGACTAGGAGTTCTTGGTTACCCACATCATAGTTATGCTGAGATGGGGAGAACTTCCTTGAAAATAAGGCAACAGGCTTTAAATTAGTAAGAGTCTTAGGACCTTGGGAGAGAACGGATCCCACCCCTACTTCTACAGAATCCACCTCGATAGTGAAAGGACTCTCAAGGTCCGGTTGGATTAACACTGGTACTTCAGAAAACATATTTTTAGCCATCCAAATTTTCAGCTTCTGGGGACCATTTGACCAGATTGGTAAGATCAGTTAATGGTTTGGCAATAACTGAAAAATTATTTATGAACTTACGACAGTAATTAGCAAAACATAGGATTTGTTGGAGGAACGTCCGTTTTCAATGGCCGTGACTTTCATTAGGACGATACAAAGGGAATTAGGCATTATCACATAACCCAGGAAAGTGATCTTTTGGGCTCTGAACAGGCATTTGGACAGCTTAGCAAATGGGTTTTTCTGGTGCATACATGGGAAATGTGTGTAGTCCAATCAGGAGAAAAAATCAAGATGTCATCAAAGTACACAACAACAAAGTGACCCAATAACTCTCTGAAAACATTAACCACTTAGTGACCGCTGACGGGGGTCGCTAAGGGGCCTTATTCTGCTGCCATCAGCTCTTTACGGCGATGGCGTATAAGAGAATAAGGCAAGGGTGCCGGTAAGGCCCCCACCCCGTCCCCCCAGCTACCGGAGGTAGCTGAGGGGTCGAGGCAGTGTGTGGTCAGTATCCTCCTCCACTCCAAGGCGGGTAAAACAGGCGCAGGTCCAAGAAGTAATAGTGATATAAAATATCATAAAATTTATTAAAAGAATTATGCCAGCGACACAACGCGTTTCGAGACCGGTCCGGTCTCTTTATCAAGTGTCTGAGGCAGTGTGTGGGCTCCGTCCTGGCCGCCCCCTGCACCAGCAATTGCTGCTATTAACGTTATATCGGCGGCCACCGATACTGGGCATTACCGGTGCTGCTGCTGACTTTCATCTCCTCTCACCGTGAATCCATGGCGAGGGGAGATGAAAAATGTGTCCCCCCACCCCCCAGATTAACCCCCTTGATAAATAAATCAAAGCCCCATTCTCTCCGCCCCCTCCCCAGTCACCCCCACACACACCTCCTTTACTCACCTGATCCACAAAAGTCCGAAAATTTTAAGTGACAGTACCAATTTGGTCCCTGTCACTAAACTATGACCACTGTGATAGAAATATCACAGTGATCATAGTAATGTAGTAAAAAAAAAACTAAGTGTACAAAAAGTGAAAAACATACAAATAAAATAAAACACACACTTTTTATTAAAGTAATAATTGCGGTTTACTCCCAGATTATCCGTAAACCCCCCAGATTACCCGTAACCACCGCAGGTTGCTCGTAATCACGCCAGATTGCACATAACCACCACACGTTGCCTGTAACTACCGCACGTTGCCTGTAACCACCGCACATTGCCAATAACCACCGCACGTTACCTGTAACCACCGCACGTTGCCCGTAACCAACCCAAATTGCCCGTAACCATGCCAGATTGCCGTAGCCACCCCAAATTACATGTACCCACTCCAGATTACCTATAAGCACTTCAGTTTATCCGTAACAACCCCAGATTATCTGTAACCACCCCAGTTCATCCATAACCCCCCCAGATTACCCGTAACCACCTGTTACTGCCCAAGGTTGACCGTAATCATGCCAGAATACACGTAACCACCGCATGTTGCCCGTAACCACCGCACGTTGCCCATAACCACTGCACATTGCCCGTAACCACCGCAGATTGTCCGTAGCCCCAACCAGATTACCTGTAACCACCCCAGATTGTCTTGAAGCACCGCACATTGCCCGTGACCACCCCAGGTTGTTTGTAACCACCGCAGGTTGTCTGTAACCACCCCAGATTGTCCGTAACCACTGCAGGTTGGCCGTAACCACCGCAGATTGTCCATAACCACCGCAGGTTGCCCCAAACCACCCCCAGATTACCTGTTATCTCATTTTTTTTACTTTAGTTTAGTAACTGTGCTATTCTAATAACTGTTACTAGCTGCAGTTTTGCTCCAGCAAATTGGCGCTCCTTCCCTTCTGAGCCCTGCTGTGTGCCCATGCAGTGGTTTATGCCCACATATGGGGTACTGTTCTACTCAGAAGAACCTGCATTACAGATTTTGTGGTGTATTTTCTCTCCTGTTCCTCGTGAAATTGAGAAATTTCAAACTAAACCAACATATTATTGGAAAAATTCGAGTTTTTCATTTTTACTGTCTAATTTTGAATACTTTCCTCTAATACCTGTGGGGTCAAAATGCTCACCACACCCCAAGATGAATTCTTTGAGGGTGTAATTTCCAAAATGGGGTGAATTATGGGGGGGATTTAACTCCGCTGGCACTATAGGGGCGCTGCAAACGCACCTGGCGCTCAGAAACTTCTTCAGCAAATCTGCATTGAAAAAGCTAATTGGCGCTCCTTCCCTTCTGAGCCATCTTGTGTGCCCATACAGTGGTTTATACCCACATATAGGGTACCTTTTTACTCAGGAGAACCTGCATTACAGATTTTGTGGTGTATTTTCTCTCCTGTTCCTCGTGAAATTGAGAAATTTCAAACTAAACCAACATATTATTGGAAAAATTCGAGTTTTTCATTTTTACTGTCTAATTTTGAATACTTTCCTCTAATACCTGTGGGGTCAAAATGCTCACCACACCCCAAGATGAATTCTTTGAGGGTGTAATTTCCAAAATGGGGTGAATTATGGGGGGGATTTAACTCCGCTGGCACTATAGGGGCGCTGCAAACGCACCTGGCGCTCAGAAACTTCTTCAGCAAATCTGCATTGAAAAAGCTAATTGGCGCTCCTTCCCTTCTGAGCCATCTTGTGTGCCCATGCAGTGGTTTATGCCCACATATAGGGTACCTTTTTACTCAGGAGAACCTGCATTACAAATTGTGGGGTGCTTTTTCTCTCATGTTCCTTTTGAAAAAATTTTTTACGGCCTAATGGTAAATAGCCCCTGAAGGGTCAAAATGCTCATTATACCCCTAGATTAATTTTTAAGGTGTTTAGTTTCCAAAATGGGGTCACTTATGGGGGTTTCCAGTATATAAGCCTCCTAAATCCATTTAAAAAAAGAACTGGTCCCTAAAAAAATCAGTTTTGAAAACTTTCACAAAAATGTGATAATTTGCTGATAAATTTCTAAGCCCCGTAACACCCTAAAAAAGTTAAATATGTTTACCAAATTATGCCATAATAAAGAAGACATATTGATTATGTGACTGAGTAACTAATTTATGTGCTATGACTTCCTTTTTTTTTAGAAGCAGAGAATTTCAAAGTTAATAAAATGCACATTTTTCATGATATTTTGATGTTTTTCACAAAAAACACCAAAAATAGTGACCCAATTTTGCCACTAACATAAAATACCATATGTGAAGAAAAAAACAATCTCAGAATCGCTAGCATATGTTAAAACATCACTGAGCTATAAGAGCATAAAGTGAGACGGATATTGAAAAATAAGCCTGGTCATTAAGGACCAAACTAGCTGCAGCACTAAGGGGTTAATAAAGTGTTAGAAAACAACTGGTGCATTGCTCAATTCGCAGGGCATAACAAGATATTACAATGGCCCTTCGAAGTTTTATATTTTGTTTTTCACTCATCTTCCTTTTTAATTCAACTAAGATTGTAAGCCCCCATGGAGGTAAATTTTGGAGAACCAACAGGCACCCACAATCTGGTTGAAGAGATCTGAAATAAGCAGAAAGGGATACTGATTCTTGACCGTTAACTTGTTGAGTTCTCTATAACTGGCGAAAATGACCTTTTTGGATACTATATCACTGCAACATGTTAATTAAAACTAAAATACTTTATTGGATATACATTTAAAGTGATCTCCAAATAATCTTAAGGCTATGTTCACACTACGTATGAGACCGGCCGTTCCGTGACCCCGGCCGGGTCATGGAATGGCCGGTCTCTGGCCGGATCATCTCGGCCGGCATCAGCGCGCGCCCGCATTAGAGCTTACCATAGCCCACAGTGAAGCGAGTGGCCGGAGCCGCTCGCTTCACTGTGTGAACTGACAGGTCTTTCTGCGGATAAAAGTGGATAGTTATAGCAGTGGCAAATAGACCAGTAAAACACTGAAAAGCAATAATATCAAAATCAACCAGCATGTGTCATCCAGTCAATAGTCAGGTTGAAAGTGTCTCAATCGACAATCATCAATCAGTGCAAAAAATTGCATGCCCAAGCTCATCCAAGCCACTCACGGATCCCCATGTTTAGGTGTCAGGTCTTGTGCTGTATTGCCGAGGGCCTCAACACTGCAGTCATAAGGTCTATGCAGGGGCAAATTCATCAGCAGAACATTTTTTTAAACACAACCTTAAATTCAGGCAAAAAAACTTGGAATCTCAGTCAGCAGTAAGCAGAATCTAAAGAAACGCTAAAGGGAGCACAATGTTGACCTCATCTAACCAATTCTCTGGTGAACCAAAAAAAAATTGGGTTATGTAGGTCCAACCAGACCTTAGAAAACAGGTGGTTCTTCACAAAAAAATGGAATGGAGCCCACCTGAAAACAGACCTTAGGGGTACTGAATCAGATTTTATCCCTGGTCAGTGGCCTGGCCTTAGTGTCAACTGTCCTGTTGCATGGGTTTCTCTCCAGATGCAACAGAAGAAGGGACAGGTTTTTGTTACAGAAGGAGAGTAAGAGGAAGTAGATTTCAAGGGTTCAGGACCTATTCTCTCTGTACACCTCTCCCCTGGTCTGGGGTCTATACAAACAGCTAAGGCCATCATCTGTTTTTAATGTAGAGGGATCTGTATGCCCTACCCAAGCATCCTTATTGCTTTCAGAGAGACCTTTTTTTTAACAATGCCCTCAAAGCAGGCTCACACCAACCCGTCACCACACTATGTTAGAAAAATTCCATGTAGTGTTGTTACGAAGATGGGTTTCTGCTAAACTGACATGGTCTAGTTAAGATTAAATAGCCCCCAGTGCCTGAAAAAAATGGTTTACACTACACGACTCCTCAGCTTCAGGGAAGGCCCAAGCTTGAGGATCTCCCTGCAACACGCAAAATTATTTACCCAAAAAAATAGAGATGGCGGGATTCACGAAAGATCTCACATTTCTCTTGGTCCCCAGGGAGCAGCATAGTAGGTTTAGGGGTCCCAACAATAACTGGGGGCAGAGCCATAACTGGGGTATTCTCAGCTGCCTTGATCTGGTTCTTAGGCAACCTGTGAACCTGCTGGGCCAACTCAGCCACTAAACCTGCCACCCCCTCAGTGCGATACACCAGATCTTGAATGGTAGCCATAGGTGCAAAGAATGAGGGCAGTAATGGGGCTGGCTATTCTGTCACAATACCGCAGGTGGTGTTCGGTCAGGGAAGGGATGGGGTAGACATGAATGTGAACTCTGAACTAGTCCAAGCCCACTGTCCCTGCCTACTTGCCTCAGACAGCCCTAGCTGACCACGGGCAACTGGAAAACAGTCCCTAACTTGAAAAACATGAAAACACAAAATGCGAGCAAGACAAAGTTAAGATACTTAAAGATAAGGGGTAGTAAGCAAGCCGGGCCAAACTAAATGGAGAGTAAAGTACACAATCAGAAGCCAAAGAGTAGTCAGGTAACCAGAGCCGAGATCAGGAAAGCCAGATAAGAAAGCAGATAAAGGACATAGAAAACAGTGAGCTTGCTAGTAGCAATATTCTAATGGCCAGAGAGGACTGTGGGAAATACGGGACATTATATAGGAGGTATGGGGTCCATTCAAGGACGTGATTGGAACGATCCAAACCACAAATACATGTATAGAACTAAATTGACTGGCAGGAAGACCTGCCAGTCACATATACACTACAGCACAGCTGCTGGGAATCTGAATTATCTACCATAATGTTAATGAATACAATATGCTATACTGCAGTGAAGCAGTATGGGGGGCTGTTGGCTGGGGTAGTCCTGACGGTGTTGTGGCTGCTACATGCATGTAGGGTCACTTGGTCACTTGCCAGGGTAGCCTGGAGTGGCGTTAGTACCCAACGCCCCGGTCAGACAGGCACTGCTTCCACAGGTTTGGATAACCCAGGTGTAACCTGGTGTGTAGGTGCAGAATGATAGACAGAGACCAGTAGCTTAACCAAATTAATGTCTGTTTGCTTAAGTTCTTCAGTGCACTACTAAATAAATCTTCAGTAACTGCAGTGCAGGCAAGAGATAGAGCCCTATTACACCAGCAGATTATCTAACAGATTTCTTTGAGTCAAAGCCAGGAATGCACTATTAACAGAGAAAAGGTAACAAAGGAAAGACTGAGATTTCTCCTCTTTTCAAATCCATTCCTGGATTTCGCTTAAAAAATCTGTCAGATAATCTGTTGGTGTAATAGGGCCCATAGAAGAAATTGTAACAGTAGAGGTGAGAGTAGAGATGTGTCTTGAGGGCCCTGTCCATTGTAGCTATGTACACTGCTGGGATAGCATAGTTGAGAGAAAAGGCAGAAGAAGAAACTCGTACTCACGTATCTGACTGCCTAATGCCCTAGAGTGTCGGGATACCCGTCCTATAAGGGTAGTACGAGGTCCCAGGTCCCTGTGCTGGGAGAAGCAGACTTCCCGAAACTTTTCAGAAAATCTGTGTGATACAGCAGGATACGTAGGCAAGTTGCAGCTTTGTCCTGCTGGGGTATACTGCCGTGTATCTTGTTGAGTGTATCCCAAGTGTGGACAAAGTGATCCCCAGAGGATGTCATTTCCCCTGAGGGGTCTAGCACTGCATGCTAGCGTTGGTTACTTGCTAACTTAGAACCCTCTTTCTCCGTGTGTCTCTCAAGAGACTCAACTGAAAGACCCTCCCACCAGGAACTAACCTCTCTTTATAGGGGCATACTAAACCTCCTAGTGATTGGGGCTGTGTGGTGCAAAGAGAGAATAAAGGAGATAGGAGAGAAAAAGGAGGGAAACAGACCTGCAGCTGTAACAGGTGGAAAGTGAACATGTGACATACAACAGTTAACCCAGTACATTCATTCAGGTGTGCAGAACATAAGGCATACAAAAACACAGTAGTGACACCTAGTGGGCAGAAAACGCAGAATATACTTTGACTACATCCCACTATGAGAACCTGGAACAAGTTACTTTACCCAGTTGCAATAAAACTTAGTCGCACACCTGAACTGGGACACTACAATACTACAACCACTATCACCCTTTACAGTAACCATGTAGCTGTAGGTACCAGCAGTACACAGGTTTGATACAATGATGACAGTTCTGCAGGTTGGGATCACAGACCACTTCTCAGTACCTACAGTATGCTTTCTGCCTGATGTTTTGGTCACTTTTGAATGTTGGTGGTGCTTTCTCACTCGTGGTTGCATAAGACAGACAAAAGTGGCTCAGATAGTGCAGCTCATCCAGGATGTCACATCAATGGGGGCTGTGACAAGAAGGTTTGCTGTGTCTGTAAGTGTAGTGTCCAGAGGCTGGAGGCGCTACACCAGGAGACATGGAGGACATGGAGGTAACAACCCAGCAGCAGGACCGCTACCTTCACCTTTCTGCAAAGAGGAACAGGAGTAACACTGGAAGAGCCCTGCAAAATGACCTCCAGCATGCCCCAAATGTGCTCTGCACAAAGGATTAGAAACGGAATCCATGATGATGGTATGAGGGCCTGACATCCACAGATTGAGGGGTTGTGCTCACAGCCCAGCACCATGCAGGACACTTGGCATTTGCCAGAGAACACCAGGATTGGCAAATTCGTCACTGGTGCCCTGTGCTCTTAACAGATGAAAGCAGGTTCACACTGATCATATGTGACAGACGTGACCAAGTCTGGAGACGCCGTGGAAAGTAATCTGCTGCCTGCAACATCTTTCACCATGACTAGTTTGGCTGCCATAAGGTACCAAGATCCTCAGATCCCTTGTGAGACCATATGCTGGGGCAATTGGCCCTGGGTTCCTCCTAATGCAGGACAATGCTACACCTAATGCAGGACAATGCTACACCTAATGCAGGACAATGCTACACCTAATGCAGGACAATGCTACACCTAATGCAGGACAATGCTACACCTGTGGCTGGAGTGTGTCAGCAGTTCTTGCAAGATAAAGGCATTGAAGCTATGGATTTGCTGGCCGTTTCCCAGACCTGAATCCAATTGAGCAGATCTGGGACATCACCCTCCATCCACCAATGTCACGTTGTACCACAGGCTGTCCAGGAGTTGGCGGATGTTTTAGTCCACGTCTGGGAGGAGATCCCTCAGGAGACCATCCGCAACCTCATCAGGAGTATGCCCAGGCGTTGAAGGGAGGTCATACAGGCACGTGGAGGCCACACACAATACTCAGCCTTATTCCGACTTGTTTTAAGGACATATAATTAAAGTTGGATCAGTCTGTAGTGTGTTTTTCCACTTTAATTTTGTGTGTGACTCCAAATCCAGGCCGCCATTGGTTAATAAATGTGATTTTCATCTTGTGTGATTTTGTTGTCAGAACATTAAACTTGGTACAGAACAAAGTATTCAATAAGAATATTTCATTCATTCAGATCTAGGAGGTGTTATTTGAGAGTGTTCCCTTTATTTTTTGAGCAGTGTATTTTGTAATGCTGTGACCATTTTTATGCACACTTAATAACCTGTACGTCCCATGAAGCCAACGTCTCAAGTTGTATTTAAAAAAAAAAAAAAAGGAAGATCAAATTGTAGCAATAAATATGATTCCTCTATTAGGTATCTAAGTCTCTAAGTATCAGCTACAAACTAATGAGCTGATGCAACAGTTTCGGTCCCACCTGGTTATTGTCCACCCTCCCAGCAGATGCTCCACTAATGTTACCCCTGGGGGCTAGTCCGTCACATAGGACAATTCCCTATCATGGATACACATACCTGTCGTACGTCTATAAAACCCGTCCATGAATAAGGTATTTGCTGCACTGCAGAGGGTAAGGCGAGCCCTTCCCATCTCTTTGTTTTGCTGCTCCACTTTTCGGAATCATCTCAACGGAGAAAAAAAAAATTTCAAATGATGGAAAATATCTCCTTGCTGAACAGTCAGATAATACTCACCGGAATTCTGGAGATTGGTGACTTTAAGTATCCGTACGTGATAGGAATCCTTACATTTTATGTGGTGGTCACAATCTTATGTTCCATCAACCTGTATGTTATATGTTTGGAAGAAAGTCTTTACCAGCCTATGTTCATCTTCTTCTCAAATCTGTTGTTGAATGAGATATATGGCGGCACGGTCTTTGTGCCCAAACTCCTCATAGACGTTCTTGGTGGACGCTACCTAATTTCAGTCGTTGAGTGCCTCGCCCAAGGCTTCTTCATGCAGGGTGTTCCTTGTATCGAGCTGCTTACCTTCACCACCATGGCATATGACCGATATTTGGCCATTGGACATGCCTTGAGGTACCCGATACTAATGACCAATAAGATAGCTCTGAACATCATCTTGGTTATATATATTTACATCATAATAGGAATTGGTATAGGTGTCATATTGGCTTCAAGGCAAAGGTTGTGCGGGGTGAAAATTAACAGTATGTTTTGTGAAACCATCTCACTCAACCACCTGTCATGTAACTCTAATACTTACGGCTTTACATATGATGTGACCATGCTTGTGGGCTGCTTGGTAATTGTCCTCTATTGTTACATAATGACTTTCGTCGCCTGCTTCAGTATCTCTCGAGATGCCAGCAAGAAGGCCATCCACACCCTGATCACCCACATCATCTCGTTCTCAACCTACTTGAGTTCATTTGTGTTCATTATGTTCCGGTACAGATTTGAGGAAGGTGCCCAGACTGTGACCTCACACGTCCTGTCATCTATGCCCGGGACGGTGTCCTACTTCATGAACCCCCTAATATATGGCATCAGGACGGAGGCTCTGAGAAATAAAATTATACAAAGACTGCACATAAATGTAAAGAAAAAGACTGACGCAGGTAAAAAAAATACAAAGTAATTCTGCTTAATGCACAAATGTAACAATATGGAACTGGGAAAGAGCAAATTAGGATTGTTTAAATAGTGATGAATCTACAAAATGACTAACATCTACTGTATCTATCTATCTCCTATCTATCTATCTATCTATCTATCTATCTATCTATCTATCTATCTTCTATCTATCTATCTATCTCCTATGTCTCTATCTCCTATCTATCTATCTATCTATCTATCTATCTATCTATCTATCTATCTCCTATCTATCTATCTATCTATCTATCTATCTATCTATCTATCTATCTCCTATCTATCTATCTATCTATCTATCTATCTATCTATCTATCTATCTATCTCCTATCTATCTATCTATCTATCTATCTATCTATCTATCTATCTCCTATCTATCTCCTATCTATCTATCTATCTATCTATCTATCTATCTATCTATCTATCTATCTATCTCCTATCTATCTATCTATCTATCTATCTATCTATCTATCTCCTATCTATCTATCTATCTATCTATCTATCTATCTATCTATCTATCTCCTATCTATCTATCTATCTATCTATCTATCTATCTATCTCCTATCTATCTATCTATCTATCTATCTCCTATCTATCTATCTATCTATCTATCTATCTATCTATCTATCTATCTATCTATCTATCTCCTATCTATCTATCTATCTATCTATCTATCTCCTATCTATCTATCTATCTATCTATCTATCTATCTATCTATCTATCTATCTATCTATCTCCTATCTATCTATCTCCTATGTCTCTATCTCCTATCTATTTAGATTTACTGAAAAAAAAAATGTGGTTTTTGAAGCATCTTCAGGCTTTTAGACTTGTTATTTGTGTCCCCAATTAAATTAAAGTCTGATGCTTTCACAACCACCCAAGGGAATTATGAGCCTTCAGTTTTTTTCATTGCTAAAATAGGAAAAACTGTAGAAATTGATATGAATATTAAGGATATAATAGAAAATAATAAATTAAAACTGAATGTGAACAAGTGCAATTACAAGCAATTACAGTTTTTTACTTATCTTAGATTTTTTTTGTTTAAATATTTTTTGCTGTGATTTTTCTTGTGGACTTAAAACTTATTTTGCTGAAGTGGTGGCTGCATGAAATGTATTTTGAACAAAAAGGTTTTCTATATACATAATTTTTAAAAAGTAAAACAAATAAAGATTTTTAAGAATTTAAAGGTATTCTATTTTTTCACTAGATCTAATTAAGTAGAGAGTCCAATCTTTAGACCATTATATATATAAGTGAATGGTATCTCTCTATCTATCTATCTATCTATCTATCTATCTATCTATCTATCTATCTATCTATCCTTGTACCTCGATTACCACAGGTGCCAGCGAACTCGAACTCGGCCACTGCTCCGCGTAGATAAGTAATGGATAGTTTGCAGCACTCCACTTTAAGTGTTTAACAAGTGTCTTTATTCCATATCAACACATGAAATCAAAAATCCAGCACAGCACAAATCACAACGTGACGTTTTGGTGACTCATTTGCCATTTCCAAGCATGACACACCTTGTATGATGGATTGCATCATATCACAGTTGTGTGTGTGTGTGTGTCTCTTTCTCCCAGCCGTATTGAAGCTTATAGAGGTAAAGACAGAGCTGATCTATACTGGATAATCAAAAATCTCTGACTCTATCTATCTATCTATCTATCTATCTATCTATCTATCTATCTATCTATGATGTTAGGTTTGGGACAGAAGGACACAAGAAGGTGAGGCCTTTGCACTGGCACCTGCCTCGTTGTCTTTGCCTGCTTACCGCAGTCTGCCCTAGGTGGCAGCGGGTAACTGGGTGACAGTCCCCGACCTATCTCAGTGAAACAGAAAGAAAAGACAAACAAACAAAAACAATAAATACAAAGTCGTCTCAAAGCCGGGTCAGAAACTATCGGTCAACGCGCATACAAAATCAGAAGTTAGGGAGAATCATCAGTAAAGTCAAGCCAGAAGTCAGAGAAACCAGGGAATATGTAACCAGGATACAAATGCTAACTTAGTGACACTCAGCAATGAGGCTCCATTGCAGACAAGGAGGACACATAAGGGAGTGTACTTATAGAGACCAGAACGCGATTGGGGCTGAGAATCCAGCTCTTGTCCTTGCACAAAGCTAACTGACGGTGCCGGCTGGCAGTCAACTAATACTTAGTAATGACACCTGTGCCGATTGGCTGGGGGTGGTGAATCCTCGGCAACAACAAAGAGAATGTCGCCACGTCCCTGGCAACTGTCCGGGCCAGATACCAGGGACGCCGTAAGAGTCAGAAGGAGATAGGCCGCACACTCCTGTCTATCTATTTATCCAGAGGTGTAGCAAAGACTTAGTTTGGTGCTGCCCTGCCCACAAAAAAAAAAATTCTTGCATGGGACCGACACACATACACTCCATGGTGTTGACAGCCGTAACTGCACACTGGACTGAAGGTCGCTATTCAACACCAGTGCAGATAATAGCACAGTATATCACCGGGGGCAGTGGTGTAGTTCATTTGGGAATGGGGGTACATCATTAGGGGACAGTGTTGTCGATAATTTGGACATGGTTGCACAGCACATTAGGGGACAGTGGTATAAATCAGTTGGACATGGTTGTACAGTACATTAGCGGGACCAGTGGTGTAGATAATTTGGACATGGTTGTACAGTACATTAGGGGACAGTGGCACTAGGGTGGAATGGAGGAGAAAGGGAATTTGAATAACTGTATATATAGATATTGGAGGAGGTATGCTTGAGCAAATAAAGGGATTATGGCTGCACTATAGTATATATGTACACCACCTTTTGTCAGGGTGACAGCCCTAATACAGGGCACATAGTGTTCCTTCCCTACACTCTCCCCTCTCTGGCTGCCCGGGTCTCCCTATCAGTCACTTATATTTAGTGCAGTAAAAAAGTCCGTAGATTTAACCCTTAGCCTTCCCTCCTGCAGATTACTGCCCTGTTATCTGCAGGAGGGCAGTGAAGGGGTTAAATCTACTGACTTTTTTGCAATAACTAAAATGTCTCTGAGCAGTAGACCTGAGCAGCCAGAGAGTAGCTGACTCATCCCGGACCCTGCCCTGGTCACAACTAAAGTACACCGACCCCCAGGAGAAGAGAGATTACCTGTGGGTCGGGGGAGGTGTTGCTTCCTTTCTGCTTTTTATCTGAGCTCTGAGGAGATTTCCTGCAGGTGCAGAGGTCAGGTCAACGGTCTCCTGAGTCCCTCGCCCCTCCTCCACTCTGTCCCCACTGCTGGAGGAGGAAGCTTGTTTTATAGGCAGAGTGCTCCCTCTGATGAGCTGATCACTCTGTCTATAAAACTAAATGCTGTAGTAGGAAGTTCTGCAATGTAACTTCAGGGGCTTGCTGACGCCCCGCTGGTCTCTTCGCCTGGGGCAGCTGCCCCCCAGCTCCCCCCTCCCTATGCCCTTGTTTCTATTACATCCAGTGACTACAGGGGCGTTTATCCCCCATATAGGCATCACTCTGCAGTTAGCCCCTATCATGTAGGCATCCATCATCCTCTTGTAGGTAGTCCCCATGGTAGGTGGCCCCCTTGTAAATAATATTGCCCATGTAGGTAACCCCCCCTCTCCCCATGTTTGCCATCCTCCTGCCCCTAGTGAATAATTAACCCCATGTAGGTGAACACCCATGAAGGCACCACCCTCTTTGTAAAATCAGATCACCAATAGTCTCACTATCTAATACTATAGTCAGTAGTCTGCAGCCACATGTGACTTTACTGACCCATTGGGTCATATGTGTACCTGTACAGACTATGGTGACTAAGGGATTTTAGCGAGCACCTATTTACACTTTTACCTTTAGGGTAGCTTCACACGTACTGACTCGCAGCGTTAATAACGCTGCGAGTCGGCTAAGTCCTGGCAGATCACTGTCACCACATACACGCAGTGGTCTGAACGCCCGCTTCGTGTATGTAATTCTACCGGCCACCTAACCCCTTCTGATGCCACCCGCCTCCCGCTCCGCTCTGTATACCTACCTTCTCGCTCCACGGGGTCCCGGCGTCCTGCTCTCCCGCTCGGCCAATCAGTGGCTGCGGCAGGGCAACACGCTGATTGGCCGAGCGCGAGAGCAGGATGTCGGGACCCAGTGGAGCGAGGAGGTATGTATACATAGCGGAGCAGGAGGCGGGTGGCATCAGAAGGGGTTAGGTGGCCGGCAGAATTACATACACGCAGCGGTCTGAATGTACGTATGTACTGACAGTGATCTGCCAGGACTTAGCCTGGACCTAACGCTGCGAGTCGGTACGTGTGAAGCTACCCTTAGCCCGTAAAAGTTGCGTTCTATGATATAGTAGAGAGCTACCTACTGTAGGTGTGTTTTGGGCTTATGGCCCTTAGTTTTTTAGTCTAGTAGCAACCAATCAGATTCCACCTTTCATTTTCCAAAGAGTCTGTGAGGAATGAAAGGTGGAATCTGATTGGTTGCTAGGGGCAACTGAGACAGTTTCGCTTTACACCATGTTTAATAAATCTCCCCCTCATAGTGTCAGACTGATTTTTCAGAATAATTCGCTGCTCTGGCTGTGACATTTTTTTAAGCTCCTCTATAGGCTGCAAAATGTCAGAAAAAACATTGCTAAAAGATTGTAATAAGATGGAGATACCTGATGGAGTAAAGAGAAGTACAGTACACACTCCATCATGGCTGCGGGGCTGGAGCCTCATAGGTTATAGAGCATCATGTGACCTGTGAACTACTAAACTACAGGAGAGTCATGTCATCAGGAAAATCAGTCACATGGATAAGACTGAGCTCAGCAGTGACACCTTTGGTGGGGACAGGTAATGATTAGAGATGAGCGAACCGGGTTTGGGTTCGAGTCGATCCGAACCCGAACGTTCGGCATTTGATTAGCGGGGGCTGCTGAAGTTGGATAAAGCTCTAAGGTTGTCTGGAAAACATGGATACAGCCAATGACTATATCCATGTTTTCCACATAGCCTTAGGGCTTTATCCAACTTCAGCAGCCACCGCTAATCAAATGCCGAACGTTCGGGTTCGGATCGACTCGAGCATGCTCCAGGTTCGCTCATCTCTAGTAATGACCTATAGTGAATGTATGAGATTGCTGAGCTACAGTATATAAGCTATGTGAGCCAGAACCAATCAGGAGTCTAGTTAAATCACATGTCTATGACTGTGCTCAGCAGTGACACCAATGGTGGTTAGAGGTACTATGACTATGGTGAATGTGTGAGGGAGCAGAAAGCTATAAGTAGCATATGCAGTATGTATATATATATATATATATATATATATATATATATATATATATACACACAGCACAGAGGATACAGAAGCCAGTGCTGGCAAAAAGACTGGAGCTCTGGGCTAACAAGATGGCCGCACAGTAATGATACAATACAATACAATGATATGTGAGTTGTGTAACTGATGGCTTTTTAAAAAAATAAATGTTCCTTAAAGTGACACTGTCACCTCCTTTTTGCAAGTGGGCGGGGCCTCTCGGCATTAGCGCCACTTAGCCCCGCCCCCTCGTCGGTCATTGGAGCAGGCTGGCCTAAAGGTCTAACGGTGCGGGGCCAACGGTGGTATGGTGGGCGGGGTCAAGTGGCGCTATTGCCACGAGGCCCCGCCCACTTAACACAGTCTGCAGTTGATAAAAGATGACTTTTTACTTGAGCACCACGATGTATGATATAAAATAAGGTATGAAAAACGCTAAATTTACCCTTTACACCTGTGTAGAGATGTCAGAATGCACAAAGGGGGTGACAGTTTCACTTTAACCTCTTAAGGACCCATGCCGTAACGGTACGTCATGGGTCACTGTCACTTAAGGTTCCATGACGTACCGGTACGCGGGCCCTTTAAACGGGCACCACGCGAAATCACAGATTGTTACAGCAGCCAACTTCCTGTGTCACATAGGGGGCAGTTTCCCTGCAAACCCCCCCCCCCCCGGGGACAACGATCGCTGTGGTTGGCTGATGACTTCTCATCAGCCAATCACAGCAATCTCCTTTGTTTCCAGGACCGGACCCCAGAATTCAGCGGTGATTGCTACTGTCCGAGACAACACCAATCACTGCTGTGCCCGGACGTCACCTGCCTGTGGAATCCGGCCCCTGAACGCCCGTGATTGGCCGATAACCACCAGCTGACCAATCACGGGCGATCTTTACTACTACTCCCATCATCTCCTTCAGTGCTTTCCGGAATCGGCGAGCTGAGAAGGAGATGATGGGAGCAGTGTGCGGTGAGTCTAGGGCTCGGTGCTGTCCTGCAGTGTACCAGGCGCCGGGTGCCTCCTCCCCCGTACTTCCTCCTCCTCCGCCTTCCTCCCTGTGCATCCTCCAATAACAGGGAGATCAGCTAGCAGCTCCCTGCTGCTAGCTGATCTCCCTGTGCTCTCTCCTCCTCCCTCCCGTACCCGATCGCCTCCTCCCCCTATCCGGTACCTTCTCCTCCCCACCGCCGCTCCATGGTAGCCCCGCTTCCTCCTCCCTGCCGCCGTGCTTCCTCCTCCTCCCCGCTGCCGCTCTATGCTACCCCTGCTTCCTCCCTGACGCCGCTCCGTGCTGCCCCCGCCTCCTCCCCCATGTGTCCCCTACTCCCCATTCCGCCGCCGCTGGCACCCACCCTCCCTGTTGGCACCCACCCATTAACGCTCCCTCCCTCCCTGCTGGCAACCTTCCTCCCTTCCTGCTGGCTCCCTTCCTCCCTTCCTCCCTCCCTGCTGGCACCCACCCATCAACCCTCCCTCCCTGATGGCACCCACCCTCCCTTCCTCCCTGCTGGCACCCACCAACCCACCTTACCTCCCTCCCTCCCTGCTGGCACCCTCCCTCCCTGCTGGCACCCACCCATCCTCCCACCCTCCCTGCTGGCACCAAACCACCCTCCGTCCCTGCTGGCACCCACCCACTCATCAAGCCACCCTCCCTCCCTGCTGCCACCCTCCCTTTCTCGCTGCTGGCACCCACCAACCCACCTTCCCTCCCTCCTGGCAACCAACCAACCAACCCAGCCTCCCTGCTGGCACCCACCCATCCTCCCACCCTCCCTGCTGGCACCCACCCATCCTCCCATGCTCTCTCCCTCCTGGCATCCATCCACCCACCCTCCCTTGTGCCACCCACCCTCCTGCCACCCTCCCTGTTGGCACCCACCCTCTCCTGCTGCCACCTACCCTCCTGCCACCCTCCCTCTCTCCTGCTGCCACCCACCCACCCTATCTCCTGACACCCACCCTCACTGCTGCCACCCTCTCCTCTTACCCTCTCCTCTGTCTTGCCACCCTCTCCCCTCTCTGCTGCCACCCTCTCCTCTTACCCTCTCCCCTCCACTGCCACCCTCTGTCCTCCACTGCCACCCTCTCCCCTCCTGTGCCACCTTCTGTCCTGCCACCCTCTACTCTCTCTGCTGCCACCCTCTCCTCTCCTGCCACCCTCTCCCCTCTCCTGCCACCCTCAATCCCGTTGCATGTATGTATTCTCATAGGGATGCACTGACACTGGATTTCGCTGCGAATCCACAGTGTAAAATTCGCTGTGGATCCAATGTGTGTAAAGGCACCCTAATGAAAAAAACAAAAAAATTGGCCACAGGTTGTTCTCGGCTGAGAGGCATTCGCCTGGATTGCCTCCGATACTGAGACAACCAGTGAGGGAGAAGAGGAAGATCCCTCATTCCTTCTTCCTTCCTCTTCCTCCTCCTCATCATCATTTAGTGATGAAAAGCCCCTAAGGCGCCGCCCCAGGAAGCCCCACAAGCCCCCTCAAGTGACCCCGCCCCATATGAACCACACATTCCTGAGTTCGTTGGGGTTGTAAACCCAGCATGGCCTCCATCCTCCTTCCTGGCCAAATCCAGCTTCCAAAAGCCAAATGGTGCTCCTTCCTTTTGGAGGCGTGTCCTGCGTCTGCATGGTACATTATGTTCCCATGTGAGGTATTTTTGTACTCGGGGGAAATTTCTCTACAAGTTTTATGGGATTTTTTCCTTTTAACCCCTTGTCAACCTAAAAAATGTAAAGCTAGACCAAGTTTTAGTCTAAAAAAATTTAAATGTTCAATTTCACGGCACATTGTGTCTGTCACCAATGGGGGTCCATGTGCTCACTATACCCCTTGTTACATTCCTCGAGGGGTGTAGTTTCCTAAATGGTGTCCCTTTAGGGGTGTTTGTTAGATTTTGGCACCCCAGAGCCTCTACTTTGAAAATTGGCCATTTCAAAATTCACTAGGCGCTCCTTTGTATCTGAGGCTTGTGGTTTAGTCAAATAGCGCAATATGGCCACATATCATATAATTCTATAAACTGCAGAAATGGGGCAATAAAATTTTTTGTGCATTTCTCTGGAAATAGGTTTTCTATTATGAGAGATATTGGATCACAATATAATTTCTGCAAAGAAAATTGAAATTTTTAATTTTCTCACACACTTTTATTTATATTTATTTTTATATTTAGACATATTGCTAATGCTATTTAATATCTAATTTATGAGGCATAAGCATTTTCCTTACAAGCACAAAATTTCAAAGTTAGAAAAATGCAATTTTTCAAGTTATTTTGGGGTTTTTCATAAAGATAGGCGGTAAGTATCGACTCAATTTTTCCAGAAATATAAAGTATAACATGTCACGAGAAAACAATCTCAGAATCAGCCGGATAGGTAAAAGCATAATAATGGGTAAAGTGACACAGGTCATATTCCTGAAATTTGCTCCGGTCCTTAAGGCCATTTTGGGCTCCGTCCTTAAGAGGTTAAAATTGCACTATGACCATGTTTACAGCGCTTTTATCCTTTGGTCTAGGGGGCTGTGTGAGGTGTCATTTTTTGCGCCATGATGTGTACTTTCTATCGGTACCTTGTTTGTGTATATGCAACTTTTTGATCATTTTTATTACAATTTTTCTGGATTTGATGCGACCAAAAATGCACAATTTAGCATTTTGGAATTTTTTGCAGCTTATGTTTACTGATTGACAGGAAGAGAAGCCAGTAAAGGACCTCTCTGCTTGTCATTCATCCTCTCTGAGCGCTTAGACAGGCAGAGCGCGGTGAGTAGATACGGGCGGGGAGCCTCCCAGATGACTACTTCTCTGCCTGGGATTAAATTCCTTTTTTTCAGGTATAGAGCTCCTGCAGCAGCCGCAGCCGGTGCATGCCGCGGCTGCTGCAGGAGCTGTATACAGCAGTTCAGGGATCCATATCAGCCCGGTTGGGCTGATTGTTTCCCTTTAAGAAGTACTGAGTCCAAATACTCTGAAACAGGCAAAGACTCTACTCGAAATCACTTTGCAGTGCAATATAGTTTATATATATTGTGTATATATATATATCAGTCTTGTTAGAACAATAGACAGTCTATTCACAGTTTAGGAATCTTAAGCAGACAATGAATACTTAGTTTTCACTTGTACTGATCACAAATGGTACACTGGCAGATAGGAGAGGATAATAGACAATACTTTTCAGGCTCAGTTTTGCACTGGAAGCAAGACAGAGATAAGCATGTGACACAGTCTCTGAATACAATAGAGACCATGTCTGCCCCCTTTAGGCACTAGGCAGACATGGAAAGATAGTAGCTACAATAGTGGGACTATTACAGAGTAGTGATTTTTTGTTTTCCAGCAGCTGTTGATGTGACAGTGTCAAAATTGGAAAATGTAAATTTTTTAAAATGTCAATCAATCAATTTCCGTAATGGGCGGTAGTGGAGGTTGGTGGATAAGCTGTGTAATATCAATTTTCTCCCAGGACAGCAGTGGACATTGGTAAATGAGAAACCATTGAGGTATTAAGATGGACACTGTATTCACTGTCTCTTCCTATAATGTACACCCAGCACCCAGTATTATGCACACCCAGCACCCAGTGACTTCGTATAATGTACACCCAGCACCCAGTGACTTCCTATATTGTACACCCAGCACCCAGTGACTTCCTATAATGTACACCCAGCACCCAGTGACTTGGTATACTGTACACCCAGCACCCAGTGACTTCCTAAACTATACACCCAGCACCCAGTGACTTCCTATACTGTACACCCAGCACCCAGTGACTTCCTATAATGTACACCCAGCACCCAGTGACTCCCTATAATGTACACCCAGCACCCAGTGACTTCCTAAACTATACACCCAGCACCCAGTGACTTCCTATACTGTACACCCAGCACCCAGTGACTTGGTATAATGTACACCCAGCACCCAGTGACTTCCTATAATGTACACCCAGCACCCAGTGACTTCCTATAATGTACACTCAGCACCCAGTGACTTCCTATAATGTACACGTGACTTCCTATAATGGACACCCAGCACCCAGTGACTTCCTATAATGTACACCCAGCACCCAGTGACTTCCTATAATGTACACCCAGCACCCAGTGACTTCCTATAATGCACACCCAGTGACTTCCTATAATGTACACCCAGCACCCAGTGACTCCCTATAATGTACACCCAGCACCCAGTGACTTCCTATAATGTACACCCAGCACCCAGTGACTTCCTATAATGTACACCCAGCACCCAGTGACTTGGTATAATGCACACCCAGCACCCAGTGACTTCCTATAATGGACACCCAGCACCCAGTGACTTCCTATAATGGACACCCAGCACCCAGTGACTTCCTATAATGTACACCCAGCACCCAGTGACTTCCTATAATGAACACCCAGTGACTTGGTATAATACACACCCAGCACCCAGTGACTTCCTAAACTATACACCCAGCACCCAGTGACTTCCTATAATGTACACCCAGCACCCAGTGACTTCCTATAATGTACACCCAGCACCCAGTGACTTGGTATAATGCACACCCAGCACCCAGTGACTTCCTAAACTATACACCCAGCACCCAGTGACTTCCTATAATGTACACCCAGCACCCAGTGACTTCCTATACTGTACACCCAGCACCCAGTGACTTCCTATATTGTACACCCAGCACCCAGTGACTTCCTATAATGGACACTCAGCACCCAGTGACTTCCTATAATGTACACCCAGCACCCAGTGACTCCCAATAATGTACACCCAGCACCCAGTGACTTCCTATAATATACACCCAGCACCCAGTGACTTCCTATATTGTACACCCCGCACCCAGTGACTTGGTATAATGCACACCCAGCACCCAGTGACTTGGTATAATGCACACCCAGCACCCAGTGAGTTCCTATAATGCACACCCAGCACCCAGTGACTTGGTATAATGTACACCCAGCACCCAGTGACTTGGTATAATGTACACCCAGTGACTTCCTATAATGCACACCCAGCACACAGTGACTTGGTATAATGTACACCCAGCACCCACTGAGTTCCTATAATGCACACCCAGCACCCAGTGACTTGGTATAATGTACACCCAGTGACTTCCTATAATGCACACCCAGCACCCAGTGAGTTCCTATAATGCACACCCAGCACCCAGTGACTTGGTATAATGTACACCCAGTGACTTCCTATAATGCACACCCAGCACACAGTGACTTCCTATACTGTACACCCAGCACCCAGTGACTTGGTATAATGTACACCCAGCACCCAGTGACTTGGTATAATGTACACCCAGCACCCAGTGACTTGGTATAATGTACACCCAGCACACAGTGACTTCCTATAATGCACACCGAGCACCCAGTGACTTTCTGTAATGTACACCCAGCACCCAGTGACTTCCTATAATGAACAACAGTCACCCAGTTACCTGGTATACTGGACAATGGGTTTACTGCGCCCACAAACCCTCCCACAATCCGCCCCCCTCTCTTCTCCTCTCTGTCCCTATCTCTCTGTATTTCTCTTCCTGCTGCAACTTGCTCTCCACTATATACAGCTAACTGGCCACCTCAGTCAATCACCTTATATTCAGGGCGAGGGGGGGGGGGGTGCTGACATCACAGAGGGGCTTGCATATGATTGGACAGCTGCAAGATTATGGATAATCCATTGCTCCTACGAGAAGACAGTTCTGCAAGCTATCGTGTGCGACTGCCCTGTTTAGTGGATTTATAAAGCGAATCTTTCAAATTTGTGAATTGCTACAAACAAATTTAATGCCCTATTCACAGTGAATCAGTATTGATCAGATTCGCTTCACTCATCTCTAGTCCTGGCCTCAGGCCAGGGCCTGAAAGAATCTCTCCAGCAGTTTCTCTGTATGCACTTTCTCTCTTATACACTGATAGGACTGAAGTGCCCCAACTAGTCCCAACCCCCCTATATATGTAGTGCTACTTCAGGGGGACCTGATTGGACCAGGGAAGTAAGAAAACCCAGGGAAGACCAGATAAGTTAGATTATCTATCTCCTATACACTGGCGGAACTACCGCCGTCGTGGTCATAGCAGCTAATACAGGGCCCCTAGCATCCGGGGGCCTGAGGCCTTGCCCCCTGGAGCTGACCGCATGCAGCACCCGGTGGCCTCCTGGGTGTTAAGTGTTCTGATTGACAGCGCGAGAAGCCATAGGCTTCCCGCCCTGTCAATCACTCTTGGGACCGCAAGCAGTGTTTAGCTTGCGATCACAAGAGTGTCAGCCCAGCCCCCGTCTGATGAGCAGCTCCCTGGTCGAGTCCCACTCAGCGCCAGTACTGAGCTCAGAGTGCACTGCGGCGGCTGGGACCTCCGCTGCTCATTCAGCGGGGAAGAGACCAGCGACCGACGGTGGAGCGTGTGGTTAGGTGAGTTATGTTTTGTTTTTTTCTTTTTATCAGAGGGGAACACTGAAGCCTTAATGCAGTAGTAAGCGCAGGGAAAAAAGCACTTTATGTACATTTCCTGTAATAAGTGTATACTGGTGATTTGTATAACTTTTGGGGGCCAATACAATACTTTAATTAAAATTTTCGGCGGACTTCTCCTTTAACTGTTATACAATTTTGAATGTGTTATAATGGATAAATAAAGATGCATCTATATTATAAATGTCAGTCTGTCCGTTCTCTATAGGCCTCTAAACACCTCAATAGTTTTATGCCAAATTACTACAAGTAATCCCCCTTACTACAGGTATCCCCCTTACTACAGGTATCCCCCTTAAGCCTCAAATTTGGCTTGTAAGAAAAATGGGTGTTTGGGAAGGTTTTTGTAAAAATTTCAACCCTGTAGAGCACATACAGCACTCGCTTGCTATTGTTCTCTGTTATCAGCCATTATCATATCCTGTCCCTATTAGGCATCTGAATGCCTGGACCACTGGACCCTGAATTGGGCAAGTAGCTATATTGGGTGTCTGGAAAAGTTTCCATTAGGATCATGACCTTGCTAAAAGTGGAGCACTCCAAAAGGTAGTACCCCCCCATAGGTAGTTTCCCATTTGTCGGTAGGACTCCCCTGTCTGTAGTTTAGCCCCCTGTAAGTAGAATTCCTAAAGATTTTGCCCCCCCCCCCCCCTTGGTAGGATCCCCCTAAAGGTAGAAGATAGTTTGTCCCTTGTAGGCATAGTTTGCCCCTTGAAGCCCTCTGTCGATCCAGTTTGCCATCTGGATTCAATGTGGGTGGCTTGTCTTCTGTAGATAGGACTCCCTTGGAGATATTCTGCCCGCTGTATATAGAACCCCCTAAGGGAAGTGGGTCCTCTAAGGTAGTATCTCTCTGCAGGTAGTTTGCTCTTCATAGTTAAGTCTTCTCCTACGGTTAAGACCTCCCCTCACTAGGTAGTTTGCCCAAAGTAGGTAGGACTCTCCTATATGTACTGTAATTAAGCCCCCAGTAAGTAGGCTCTCCCTAAAAGTAGCTTGCCCCTTGTAGGTACAGTAGGTCTCTTTTAAAGATACCTGTAGGTAGGAGCCCCCTGAGGATAGGTTGACCACTGTAGGTAGAACCCCCATGAGTATACTTTGCCCCATGGGTAGGCCCCCCTGAAAATAGATTGTGCCCTGTAGGTAGGACCTTCATGAGGATTAGTTTCCCCCCTCACTACTTCTCACATTCTTCTTCTGCTCCCATTCCTAAGCCGCACCAGCTTCTGCCTGCAGTCACTAGAGGCTGGGATCATCTCTACCTCTGATGTGGACATGATGACATCACTCATATATGTGTCCCAGAGGGAGGCTTTCCCAGCCTCTTGTATGTCCTCTACACATACTGTATCTCTTCTAGGTCACAGTCAGCATTATTATTAGAGAAGAGGATTCACGAGGACAACTGTGGCAGTGCCAAACCATAGGCACCCTAGCATGGCTGGGTGACACCATGCCCATCAGAATGTCTGGTTCTCACAGCACCCCGGTTGGAGCCAGTGGCTTAGTAAAATGGCTAGCACCAGCCTCTTCATTATTACCCTGCCACCCTCCACCACAGGGGTACCGGCAGAGACAGATACCAATAATAATGGCCCTACCCAGCCTTAAAAAAAAGAAACTGTCTTGCCCCATTTTTAACTGCCCAGCTTGTTTGTACCAGGATCTTTCTGGTATCCCTGTGACGGTGGGTACAGGGGTAACAATGGGTTAGTGTTTTTACTACTAAACAAAAAGACACAATATTTTTTAAAACGTTAATATGCCAATATATACCCATTAAAGGAGAAGTCCAGTGTGGGGCTTTTTTTTTTTTTCTCAAAAAAGTCGGGGAGGAGGTGGCTGAACATAACATTTTTAGGTGCATGTTGTTATGTTCAGCCACCTCCTCCCCGGGTCTTTTTTTTTTTTTTTTTTAAAGGCTGACACCGGACTTCCCCTTTAATCTCTGAGCTATTAGATGATATTAGAATAGCCTGTTAGTATCTGAGTTGAGTTTCCATAGGGCCTTCGATCCACATCCACATCCCTGTAATGCTCTTACTAACGTTCTGCAATGATCAGTACTCTCAGGGACGGTGTCATCATCTTTAGACTGTGTTCACACACTGTATTAACAACGGCCGCTCTTTGACATGTTCCTGGGGCGCATATTACCATATTGGCCGCAGGAACATTATCTAATTTTATTTGGATTGCAGGCCCGCAATCCAATGAAGCATTAAACACAATATAAAGTACGACCGGCAGCCATATTTAACCCCTTCACGTCCTATACGCTCTTTTCACACAAACCCAGTGCAGCAGGAACGTATATAAACGTTCCCGATTGAGAAGGGGTTTTAATGTGTGCAGGGCCGTTTCAATGCGTTCCAATTACTGCCCCTAAACCCCGGCATAATGACAGACAGCCGCGGTCCTGAGCTGGGGGAGAAATTACAGTTAGTGAGGCTCAGTCAGCTCGTCAGCCGGCTGCCTTTGAACTCTGTGCCACTCCACGCTGCCCCACTCCGGTTGCCTGGAAAACCTGGATCCAGTCCTGGGAAACTTCACCCAATTTCCCAGGACTGGATTCAGCTTTTCCAGATACCCGGAGGAGCGGCATGGAGCAGCACAGAGTTCAAAGGCAGCCGGCTTACAAGCCGACCGCTGAGCCTAGCGATGGGCGTCACTTCGCTAGTACTGTAAATTTGCTCATCCCTGATTACAGTATACTTCTATAGATGGAATGTGGAGCGAGATGAGAGTTAGTGATACTCTTGCTATACAAGCAGGGCTATAAACCCCTTTATACACCATGGTCACAAAAGCATTATACTGTATCAGCGATAGGCAGGTCTCAAGGTGAAGTCCCCTGTGGAACAAAAAAATTAAGTATAAATCTTTTTTAGAATGTTTATTAAAAAAAGAATTCACAGTAAAAAAGAAAAGTTAACATGCTGCTAATTTTTATTTCCATTAGCCCCTGAGAATAGAAGAGAATGATTAAAGGCAACCCAATCATCCCCTCAGAATGGAGCTGAAGGTCACACATACACCGAACACCACCATTCATTCTCTATGGGAGCAACAGAGACATTCCATCGAGAATGTCATAGAGAATGAATGGAGCTTGTGTGACCCACAGCTCCATTCTAATGGGAGAATTAGGACCCTGTTCTTGATCATAGAAGGCTTCCATGGTCAGACCCCCACAATCACATAGTTATTCTGTGTTGATCGAATGGGTTCAGGACAATAATAATGTGATCACTCTTGTGGTCCTGTTATATGATGGTGTGTTAAGAGGTTAAAGTGAATCTGCACCCAAATCCCGCCCCCCCAAACTGATGGTATCGCTGGATAGCCGGCTTTAATCCATGACCCGTCCTGGGATCTGTTTTGTTGTTCATACCATTATTTTCTTGTTGTAATCCAGCAGATCAAGGTGTCAAAGAAGTAGGGCCTAGAGTTTCCGTGCACTCCTAGACCTGCGGCACTTCTCAGGTCTTCCTCCACATCCTCCTTCTCAATGCTTCTTGGGCAGGATTATCTTATTTGGTGCTGGTTCGCAATTGCTAATGCGCCAGCCCCCTATTGCGCAGGTCCTCCCCGGAGGGATATCTGGCTAGTCCTGTGTTTTGAGGCTCTTTGATGAGGCTCCACGGGCTCTTCGTTTACATATCCCTATTGCGCAGGAGATGCCGGGGATGAAGGTATGTCTCTTACCTTCATCCTTTGTACCGTGCCGGTGCAATTAATCATTTGCTCCTCGGTCGTCGTAAGACCATTAGGAGCATATCCCCGCCCCCTAGCAATGCTTCAGCCAAGCTGGCCCACTCCAGCCCACGTCTGGGGCAGATCAGCTTTATGGGGACGGGGTAGTGTTATGCCAGTGCTCCTAACAGTCTTACGGGGCTGTGAAGCAAACGACTAATTGCATCGGAATTGCACCTAGAAGGAAGGACATATCTTCATCCTCGGAATCCCCTGCACAATAGGGACATATCAGCAGATTCGATTTGTCTAACCTGCTGATAGTTTTCCTTAAAAGATGTTTACTAAGAAATTATCATCATATTACAATGTGATTAGAACACATCAGCGGCCAAACGGATCCCAGGACAGGTCATGGATTAAAGCCAGCTATCCAACTGTAACAGTGGTTTTAAAGAGGGTGGGGTGCCGTTTGGTTAAATATTTGCTTTAACTCTATTATGTTGCAGCCAATTTTAGTTTTTCCTCCTCCTAAAAGCCATTACTCTTCTATTTTTCAGCAGTGCCATATGGAGTCTTGTTTTTTGCAGTACCAGTTGTATTTATTGTATTTAGTATTGCAGAACCCATGAAGATGTCTTTAGCAAGTTTAGGAGGAAGGGAGTAGACGGATTAGCCGCTAAACAAACTCGAAATGCAAGATGTGGCACGAAAGAACGGCCAATCATCCAGAGAAACACAGTTAGTAGGCGCACTTTAGCTAAGGGACCCACCGAGAGATTCCCTTGCTTGTGTGTGGTATAGCCGGGGTTCATGGTTCTTATGCAATTGGTAGATTTCTGCTCATGAAAAACTACCTGGCAAAAATAATTTTTTTGCAAATTAACAAAATTTTAATTCGAAGAGCTTTCATCCTGATCCCATATATAAGAGGGTTTAAGATTATAGATACAAGCAGACCTGTCAGGGTGATGACAACATGAACAGTGGTTGAGAGGGAACCAATGCCCAACCTGTATCGGAAAATAACAAAAATAGTGGTGGCCTCGAATAAAGAAAATGTGACTATGTGGGTGACCAGGGTGTGGATGGCCTTCTGGTAGGCCTTGATAGAGCTCTTCCAGCAGACAAGAAATGTTCTTATATAGCAGTAGATGACAACTAGTATGC
Source organism: Dendropsophus ebraccatus (assembly GCF_027789765.1). Classification (NCBI taxonomy): domain Eukaryota; kingdom Metazoa; phylum Chordata; class Amphibia; order Anura; family Hylidae; genus Dendropsophus; species Dendropsophus ebraccatus. Next base: position 11,522,472 of record NC_091458.1, read on the forward strand.
AGCCGACTACCAAGGTAAGTGACCATATAGTGCCAAAGACATTGTTGACAGTGATGTCACCACAAGCCAAACGTAGAAGAGACATAGTCTCACAGAACACATTGTTAATATAAACCCCACACATGGATAGTCTGGCAGCTAAAGCCACAGTTACGCCAATACTTAAGGTGATATAAACTAACACAGCAAAAATAATACAGAAAGCTCTTCCACTGGTCATCAGGGTGGGGTATGTCAAGGGATGGCCGACAGCCAAATATCGATCATAGGCCATGACTGTAAACGTAATCATTTCAAGACTAGCAAAGGTTTGACAACAGAATGATTGGACCAGACAGCCCGGCAGTGATATTGTGGTCAAACCAAACAATAGGTCAATCACCATCTTGGGTAGAACAGCCGAATTACCAAACATGACATTGACCACCAAGTTGCCTATGAAGATGTACATAGGTTCATGTAGGGCTTCTTCTGACCAGATAATATACACAATCATAAAAGACAGCATCATGGTGGTGAGATAGATTATAATGGCCAACGTTGCATACAGATAGCGGAGGTTCTCCATCTCCACAACTCCGAGTAGAACAAGATTAGTGTTTATCTTGGACATATTCTCCATCTTCTTAATACTTGGAACTTTTCATAGGATCAGAAATCTGTAAATTATTTAAGATGAAGAGAGAAAATAAGCCATTTGAGTGTGTACGGGAGTGATAGCAGTATTCCTGACCACAACGCCTCCTGAACAATGTACGTTTCTCATATTTCCTGCCTGAAGACTCAATCTCTACTTGTTAGTTCCTGTACTCCACACTCAGGAGCACTGCACCCTGACTCCATCCCACCTACTCCTAATGATAAAGCAGGGTATATTACAGTCTCAATATTGTGACCAATAAATCTCCATTAAATTTCATGCTTTATAGTTGTCATTATTTTTCATTGAGTGCAGAGGTTCTGAGCAGTTGCAGCCTATGTAAAAGTCTGGTATAAAAAGAAAGTCTAATGAGTTAAATAAGACTGTGGTCACATATAGCTAGTAAAACAGACCTCGTCGATCACAATTAACCCACTCCCTTCCCCTAGGTCCATCCCCACCCTGCTGGGCCTAAGCCCCAAAATGAAGAGGCAAATAACTGTTTGGATGAAAAGCCTACAGCAGCCTTTCATTAACACCAAAAACTAAATTAACATAAATAAAACAAATAATATACATATAAACATTGCAGTATAAATAACTAACAGGAGGGGGTCCTTGAAGCTCCAATATCCAACTACTACTCTACACAATTTTATTTGTATTTGCCCCCAGCTGCCCGCTACTGGCTCAGGAGACCTTCTATAAAGATGATGAGCAGATGGTTTGGAACCATACCACTTCCCGTGACACCACACTGATGGAGCCCAAATATCAAAACTTCCTGGATGATCCAGTAAATCGGGGGATTACTTCCCATGTCCCCTCTCCATCAATTTCTAAAACCAACCCCAAGGACCCCTGGATCACAAAAGCTGCTATGACAAAATGAAAATGTGATATATGAGTGGAGGCATACTACCTCGAAGGAACTTTAGCAACTGCCTCAGCGTGATTGACTTCTCAACTTGCCAATGCTAAACCATATTTGGACGGACTTGAAGGCACCATTTGCCTGTCAAGGAGATGCCAATTTACTGTATCTCACCTCATGGACCCTAGCTCCATTTCTGATAGCCGCTATACCCCATTTGGCCTTCAAGAATTGGTCTTTAATTCCTTCCCTATACATCAATTCATCCTCAAATTTTTCCTTTTGCTGCATCCAATTTGCCCATTTAGCTTCAACAGGGAGTTTTTATATTCTAGTTCACATTAGAAATTGAACAATATATAGAACTAAATGTAGCCCCGCTCCTCTCTAAGATCAAAAAGAGAATTCAAGCTTGGAATAGACTACCCATAGGAATGGCATCTAGAATGAGTGTTGTTAAAATGGTCATACTGCCCCAAATACTTTATGTGCTCGTAAACAGCCCGGTGTGGATAGTTAAAAAAGTTTCTTGTCAAATAATTACTGTTTGTAATGGGCTCATTAAGAAAAACAAGAATATACGTATTAGCTATAATAAACTAACCCAGGATAAAAGCAAAGGGGGGGGGGGTTTAAACTGCCTAATTTTGAATTTTATTTTCTGGCTGTCCAAATGATGTATATTATTTAATTTAAGCTATTTGATTTCACAGGGAGATGGGAAAGTTTGACTAATTTGTTTTTTCCAGATTTGCCATCCTTATTAGAGGCTGATTTGATAGGGAAAAAAAGTAATCCAATAGAATATATGATGAAAAAAGTGTGGAATGGTGCTAAAAGAAAGCTAGGAATTATGGGGTCCAACCAATTTACACCGCTCTGGATAAATCCTCGGTTGAAAAATTTTTTGTAAAATACACGATTCAGAATTTTGGATAAGGGGTATTTACAAGATAGAGCACCTAGAGGATGTACAGGGTAATATTAAGTCTTTTGCAGTACTACAAATAGAATTTGAGCTTAGAGACAGGGACTACTTTAGATATATGGAAGTAAAGCATGCAATAGGGGCAACACAGGATAAAAAAATCACTTAAACAAAAGGATCACTTTATTTATAAGACACATATGATTGAGGCCAAGAAAGATTATGTAGGAAAAATTTATAAAGTGATATCACAGAATATTATTCACAAAAGAAATACACGTTTTCAAGCTAAATGGGAGGAGGAGTTAGTGCTAGACGAGATAGATTGGCCAGTAGTTTTTTCATCGGTCCGGAAATGTAGTCCTCGTCCCAATCACATAATTACACAACTATTTATAATTTACAGGCGTTATTATACACCTTTGAAATTAGCGAAGATGAGATTGGGGAATCAGGATGTTTGGACGAGGGTGAGAAGGGGGATTTAGTGCATATGTTGTGGAGAAGCCCTTTAGATATTGGAAAGGGATAGTGGTTGAACTAGAAAAAATTACAAAAGTAAAAATACATCTGGAGCCACTTATTTGCATACTTGAAGATCTAACAGCGGTTGAGGGTCCCCCGCATTTAAAGTCAATGCTTGCTAAATCACTATTCATGGGTTGGAACTGTATTCTGAGGTATTGGAAATTAACTAGGCCAGCAGATATAAAAGAATGGCAAAGGGGCATAAAAAAATATGATTGTGATGGAGTAGATACACGTCATGGGTCCATATAAGTCATGGGCCCCATATAAGTCATGAGCGCTTTGGCCATTTGGACGGTACTTATTGCGCACTGATGGGGAGGGTAGGGAGGAGGGAGAGTGAGAGAAACTTTTTTTTGGGGGGGTGGGGGGGAGGTAGGAAGAGGGTTGGCTAATGCTAAAGTAGGGACAAATAGCAAGGACAAATAGAATAAGGGATAGGTAGATAGATAGGATAGGTTTATTGTATGAGAGAGTCATGGGCATCCTGGTAAAGCGTGGTATTTGGAATGTTGCTTAAAAAATACTGCAATAACCATTCCTATAACGACTGTACAATTCGAGAGAACCATGTGTTGGAAACGGGGGCTTTACTTCCCTGGTGCCAAGAAATAGAATACGGTGGGCTTAGTAACTTCTGGTATTTTTTCATACTCTTCTCATAACTGTAATGAGGGTGGGGATTCTGTGCCGTCCGGCTCGTCCGCTGGGTGGTGGTCTAGTGGTCCCGGCTATATTGTGGAAAACAAAATGCTTACGAACTCGTGATAGAACTAGGGACAATATCTATATGTAAAGGTCAGATTGACATGGTCTAAATGTATAATTAAATATTGGACTATACTACGCTGATTGCTGTTCACCCTGAACCAGAAATGTGTGAAGAATGTCCTGATGCTCAAGGGGACTCTGTGCGATCATAATACATGGTTGCGGGACTCACCCGGAGCATTGGGAGTAGGGCGAATGTTTCATATGATATATGGACATTCGCACTAGGTTGTAAGTAAATTGTCTAGGTGGACTAGATGGTTGTGGGTGTCTCTGAGGGAGGCATGCAGACCTATAGCGCCACCTTGGTTAACTAGTATGAATGGTCTGGTTCACTGGAGGCTTTATTGCAGATAGGTATAATAGGCGTATAGTAAATATAGCGTTGTATATTTCAAATAAATATTGTTGGCCGGGGGGCGATCCCCTGGGGAACGTGTGGGACGTTGTGGAGTCATAGAACTAGGGGGAGGTATGGGAGTAGGAGATGAGAAAGGTAGTACTTTTAGAGGCGAGGCACCTCGCGTTGGCGCCGGGGAGATTGACCTCCGTATAGCCACTTTGTAAATCATGCTTGTGAATTGTATTGATTGCTGTGATCTTTCCCAATAATGGAGACCTTATGTTTTAACTTTTTGTATTCTTCTTTTTTGTTCCTAATAAAAATATAAATGAATAAAAAAAAGGGGAGGGGGCTTTTTATTAATAACAACACTTTTTTTTTACTTTTACACTTATACTAGAAGCCCCCCTGGAGACTTCTAGTATAAGCAGTCTGATCTCTCATACTTATACAGCATAGATCGATGAGATAGGCACTTTGATTGCTTCCAGCTGCTGCAGCTGGAAGCAATCGAGTGCCGAGCCGGGATCAGCACCATTATGTCGCTGGGCCCGGCTGGAGAAGGATGTGTGGATCGCTCCTCTGGGCCAACGACCCGGAGGAGCGATCCACCCCACTAGACACCAGGGATGGCTGCATACAAGTAAATGGATGCAGCGGTCAACTTTGACAGCTGCATCCGATTACTTTATTAGCGGGCACAGCGATCGGACACACAGGTGGCCCAGGGTCGCCTGGGGGTTAAAAAAGAAGTCTGGTGAAAATTATTATTAATGTATTGTATTGCCCCACAAAAGTTATACAAATCCCCAATATACACTTAATACAGGAAATGCTTATAAAGTGTTCAAGGCTTCACTTCCTGGATAACATGGGAATGTCACTTCCTGGATAACATGGGAATGTCACTTCCTGGATAACATGGTGATGTCACTTCCTGGATGACATGGTGACGTCAAGACCCGACTCCCAGAGCTGTGCGGGCTGTGGCTGCTTGAGAGGATGATGGCAGAGGGACACTGAAGGACACAGGGCACTGGAGGGACACTGAGCATACCCCTGCCATCATCCTTTCCAGCAGCCACAGCCCGCACAGCTCTGGGAGTCAGGCGTGACATCACCATGTTACTCAGGAAGTGACATCACCATGTTATCCAGGAAGTGACAGCACCATGTTATCCAGGAAGTGACAGCACCATGTTATCCAGGAAGTTAAGCCTTAATGCTGTAGTAAGTGCGGGGAAAAAAAAACACTTTATGTGTTTTCCCGTAATAAGTGTATATTCTCCTTTAACCTGTTCTATTGTGTAACTGTTTTTATGGGGTTTTCTTACCCCACTTTTATCACCTGTAGGTTCTGTTATGTTTATGCTACATGAATGTGTTCAAACAATAAAAAAAATAAAATAAATATATATATATATATATATATATATATATATATATATATACACACAATAATAAATTTTAATAATATAACGATTTTCGCACAATAATCTTTTCATATTATTGTGCTCATAGTGGCTGCAACATTTCACAGAGGAAACCATAATGGGCTGTACATTTTTTTATTGTACTTTTTTGAACAAAAATAATGTTTTTGGCTTTTTTTTTTGGCTGTGTGAGTATCTGCTGGCTGGGGTTTGCTCTCCTTGTGGGTATAAAGTTGTTCAGTCCTAGAAAGACAAAGTTCCTAGGGACACTTCTGTGTCTTGATGACCGTGCCATAAACAGGTGTGCGGCAAATTATCAGAAGGTCATTGACGTGGAAAAATAAAGGCATATGGTGGTGGGGATGGAGGGGTTAATCCCATTGTTGTTGGAAGTGGATTGTTGCCTGAGCACTGTAATGTGTGCGTCCAGATGTTATAGTATTCATCAAGAAGGAACCTGAGACTGCTGGAAGAACTTTTCTTACTTTTGTGATTTTGAAATCAAACACAAACTTGTGAAGTGAAAAGAACTGAATGAAGGGTAAAAAATATCCGGATAACCAGATTGTTTCTAGGGAAAAGTCCTCAGAAGAGAACCAGAGGCGATAAAGATCAGATGAGTATTGCTCTAGCACTGGATAAACACCCTACAAGCTGGAGGGGTGATCCTGAGTGTAAGGGCTCTATTACATGAAATGATTACGGGACTTACTTGGCCGATTACCCAGCGTTCAGGCGGATAATAGTTTTATGTAATAGGACTTATCAGCATTCATAATGACGGCTTATTGTGGAGTTTCAACATGTTGAAAGAGCATGATTTGTGCAGTTGCGGTCTGCTGTGCGTCCTGCATCAGACTGCCACTGACTTCAATGGGCAGCCCGAATGATGTAAAGATCCTTCGGGCAGCCCCTCCTGCTGCTCTTCACAGCCCATCCAGCTGCTCTGTCCGCACAGGCAGCGAGCGGGGAATGAGAAGGAAGCGAGCAATGAGCTGACCCCCACCAAGCTCTATTTTAGGGATTTTATGGGACAGATGATGAGAGGAGTTTCCTCCAGACATGATGCTAGGAACTGAGGCCAAAACCAGAGTCCTTTAGGTGCCATTTTCCAAACTCCAGGTGTCTTTTATGTGTAATTTATCAAGGAATGGTTTATTTCTCGCCAGCCAGCCAGTCATAAAGCCCAGGCTGGTGGAGGCTGGAGTGATGGCCGACCTTCTGGAAGTGTCTTTGCAGCTCACCCAGGTTCTTTGTCACCTCTTTCCAAGACCCTTTCCCCATTTCTTATTTTGGTGGCAGCTCTAGGAATGGCTCTAGTTGTTCCAGGCTTTTTCCATGCAAGAGTTATGGAGGAATAGTTTTTGTCCCATTTTCCAGATCTCTTCCTCCTCATGATCCTGTCTCTGAGCTCTACGGGCATATATATATATATATATATTTTTTTTTTTTTTTAATTACCATCCCAGGGCTGTGTCTTTCCAAACCCAACCAATCAGCTTAATTTACCACCAGTGGTAACATCTCAGAGATGATTGAGAAAAGTTTGTGTGTGTGTGTGTGTGTGTGTGTTAAGAAGACTAACAACTTGTCTATTATTCAGAAATCCAGAGTTTTAATGTCAAAATTAAAGAAGCCTTAAAGAAGTTATCCAGCGCTACAAAAACATGGCCACTTTCCTCCAGAGACAACACCTCTCTTGTATCCAGTTTGGGTGCAGGTTTTGCTGCTCGTTTCCATTGAAGTGAATGGAGTTTAATTGCAAATTACACCTGAATTGGAGACAAGAGTTGTGCTGTCTCAGGAAGAAATGGCCATGTTTTTGTAGCGCTGGATAACCCCTTTAAAGGGGTACTCCAGCAAAAAAAAAAAAAAAAAAAGTGTTTCAATTCAACTGGATCTAAAGATCATCCGAGGAGCCAATAGGAAATAGTTGCCACCGCTCCTGTTGTAACATGTTGAAAGACAAGGATCAGCAGAAATTGAGCATATCGGCTGATAATAGCCTCGTAATAGGGCCCCCTACAATACATCTATGTATATCTATAAACAATATACACAATAAAGACCTCAGAAAAAACAGAAGAACTTGGTGGCAGCCGCTGCCTCTCCGGTCTCTCCGGTGTGTTCACATAACAAAAGATAAAGCACTGCAGCACTTACAGGTAGGCGGAAAAACAAAGGTGCTGATTTATTCATATGTACAAGAGTTTGCAAAGTTACAGTCCTTCTATTTGGACCTGTTCCAGGCCAGGCTCTATATGAATCAATCAACACGTTTCTTCAATTCAATTACCTGGACGTCCTGCAGTCCTATATATATATATATATATATATATATATATATATATATATATATATATATATATATATATATATATATATATATATAATGTTAGTGGTACCTCTGATCTCAAACTTAATTGGTTCAGGAGGGCAGTCTGAGAAGCGAGCAGTGTCTTTCCATAAGAGCTAATGTAAATGTGTTTCATTGGTTCCAGCACTCAAGTGCCCAGTATAATCCCTGTAGTACAGTACATAACACTAATATACTATACTGTACAGTATATTATACATGAGAAATGTTCTACAGAACCAGCAATTATAGTACAGTAGTCACTAACCCCTCACTCATTCCTCACACTGTATAGTGCCCCCCCACCCCAGTACTGTAAAGTATGGGAGATGGAGGTGCACTGACTGTACTACTACTGTACTGTATATGCACCCCAGCAGTCTTATACAGTACAGGATGGGAGATGGTGGTGCACTGACTGTACTACTACTGTACGGTATATGCACCCCAGCAGTCTTATACAGTACAGGATGGGAGATGGTGGTGCACTGACTGTACTACTACTGTACGGTATATGCACCCCAGCAGTCTTATACAGTACAGGATGGGAGATGGTGGTGCACTGACTGTACTACTACTGTACTGTATATGCACCCCAGCAGTCTTATACAGTACAGGATGGGAGATGGTGGTGCACTGACTGTACTACTACTGTACGGTATATGCACCCCAGCAGTCTTATACAGTACAGGATGGGAGATGGTGGTGCACTGACTGTACTACTACTGTACGGTATATGCACCCCAGCAGTATTATACAGTACAGGATGGAAGATGGTGGTGCACTGACTGTACTACTACTGTACTGTATATGCACCCCAGCAGTATTATACAGTACAGGATGGGAGATGGTGGTGCACTGACTGTACTACTACTGTACTGTATATGCACCCCAGCAGTCTTATACAGTACTGTACAGGATGGGAGATGGTGGTGCACTGACTGTACTACTACTGTACTGTATATGCACTCCAGCAGTCTTATACAGCACAGGATGGGAGATGGTGGTGCACTGACTGTACTACTACTGTACTGTATATGCACCCCAGCAATCTTATACAGTACTGTACAGGATGGGAGATGGTGGTGCACTGACTGTACTACTACTGTACTGTATATGCACTCCAGCAGTCTTATACAGTACAGGATGGGAGATGGCGGTGCACTGACTGTACTACTACTGTACTGTATATGCACTCCAGCAGTATTATACAGTACAGGATAGGAGATGGTGGTGCACTGCCTGTACTACTACTGTACTGTATATGCACTCCAGCAGTATTATACAGTACAGGATGGGAGATGGTGGTGCACTGACTGTACTACTACTGTACTGTATATGCACCCCAGCAGTATTATACAGTACAGGATGAGAGATGGTGGTGCACTGACTGTACTACTACTGTGATGTATATGCACTCCAGCAGTCTTATACAGTACAGGATAGAAGATGGTGGTGCACTGCCTGTACTACTACTGTACTGTATATGCACTCCAGCAGTATTATACAGTACAGGATAGGAGATGGCGGTGCACTGACTGTACTACTACCGTACTGTATATGTACTCCAGCAGTCTTATACAGTACAGGATGAGAGATGGTGGTGTACTGACTGTACTACTACTGTACTGTATATGCACTCCAGCAGTATTATACAGTACAGGATAGGAGATGGTGGTGTACTGACTGTACTACTACTGTACTGTATATGCACTCCAGCAGTATTATACAATACAGGATGGGAGATGGTGGTGTACTGACTGTACTACTACTGTGATGTATATGCACTCCAGCAATCTTATACAGTACAGGATGGGAGATGGTGGAGCACTGACTGTACTACTACTGTACTGTATATGCACTCCAGCAGTCTTATACAGTACAGGATGGGAGATGGTGGTGCACTGACTGTACTACTTCTGTACTGTATATGAAGCCTCGCCAGTGCTAATCTCACCAGGTACAACCCACCATCCACCCTTGCAAAAATGTTACCGAGCAAAGTTTGAATTCTGAATGTTACTTCCAGTTCAAATTCAGATGCGTTCCAACCGAGTTCAGAGCAGTTGCAAAACTATTTTAAGAATGAAAATACAGACCTGACATCCCGCTTCATCCAGACACTAATCTCCCCAGAAACACTGGAAATTGCAGAAAGTTACTGCTCCAGCTTTAGTATTTGGCAATTGTTTGTCTTTGTTTCTTGTTGTAGATTCTTAGGTTGTAAAATGTGATGTTCCCTCGCCGGTATCCGCTCAGTGAGGTTAGATACATGCTTCTGGAGGTCCCCCGGAAAATAAATGTACAACCTCCTACGTGTGTCTGGGTTTTAAAGGGTTGTTTAATCTTTGTTTTTTTCTAAGGGGAATTGGTCCTGCAGGAAAACAGAAGTCGTGATAGACAAGAGAAGTCATTATTGTAGAGGTTGGGGAAAGGTTTTGCTCAGAGGTAACATACAGTAAAATTATTGGGTAAATGTCTGTGGAGAGTCAGCTCCCCCCCCCCCTTTTATTGATACCCAGTAAGAAAAAAAGAAGAAAAAAATGGAGGTAAAAGCAAAAAGTTACCTGGAGAGGAGGGAGAGGGGCTGCAGTCTGCCAAGTGTGGCCCTGGGGCTGAAAATCTGACAGCATGTGAGCTGTACCTGGGGCTGTCCTGTACCAGAGTGCTACCATCAGCTTGTTATGCACCTTTGTTCTGAGGAAGGGAGATTCTACTCCTGAAACATGTTATTTACTCTGTGCAATAAAGATTCATTTTTTTTTACTTGTAATCGATTCAAGAAATTGGCTTCCCTCCAGAGACAGCGCTGGTTTTTGCTTTTACCTCCATTTTTTTCTTCTTTTTTTCTTACTGCATTTACTTTACGGGCCCTCTTTGAGGAGTATCCCGTCTTGGAGGTGCTACCAGCAATTGCAGTCCGTGAAAGATTCACCCAAGATCCATACCCTGTTTAGGGTGATATGCTACTAGCCCAAGTGGCTAAAAGGTGAGCACGCTACCGTTCTCTTCTTCATAATTCAATACCTCTGGTATCGCACGAGGCGCCTGTGCCGTTTTTTTTGCTTTTTTACTTTTTAGTTTCATTGATACCCAGTATATACAATGATTTTTTTTTTAAAGTGATTCTGTGACACCCCCATTTGGGTAGGTAAAGGCAAAAAGGCTTTTAATCCTCGACTCACCTCTATGGTGCTTGCTGCTCCTGTTTTAGCCCTGACTGTGAGATTTAGGTCATTGTCAAGTTAAGGCTATGTTCACACTACGTAAAACTACGGCGGTAGTTCTCGCCGCAGAACTACGGCCGTAGTTTTGAGGGGTGGAACATAGCCTTATTTTCAATGGGATCCCGGCCGGAGCGTACACACATCGTATACGCTCCGGCCGGGATCTGTGCGGCGCCGGAAAAAACTGACATGTCAGTTTTCTGTGGCCGGAATTCAGTGAATTCCGGCCGCAGAAAGACCTGTCAGTGCACACAGTGAAGCGAGCGGCTCCGGCCACTTGCTTCACTGTGGGAAATGGGAAGCTCTGATGCGGGCATGCACTGATGCGCCTGCATCAGAGCTCCGCGGCCGGAAAGATCACCCGGCCGGTACTTAAGTACCGGCTGGGATGATCCGGGCTGGGACCGGCCGTTCTGTGACCCAGCCAGGGTCACGGAACGGCCGGGTGTTCACGTTGTGTGAACATAGCCTAAAGGTGAACCTTTAACCCAGGCTGAGGTCCAGAGCACTCTGAATCAGGTTTCTATTAAGAATGAATGTACAGTATGTACTAATTCTCCAGCTCCGGGTATTTCAGCTTTACCTCCTATCTGACCAGTGACCCTGCCCCCCCCCACAACAGTAGGATGCCACCACCACTCCTCAAGAAACAAGCCAAATAATTTTTGCACTTTTTCACCTACTTTGCAATGACAAACATTATTTTCCATAAAATAAGCTGTTTAAGCAAAATAAAAAATACAATTTTGTGAAGTGAAACCCCATTGCCACGATGTCCCTAGCTTTGTAGTTACCGCCTCATTGCCAGGATGTCCCTAGTTTTGAGGACAAAGAGCCACAACAACCTGCGCAGATCCTGCTGCAGATGCTTGAGGATCTGTGTTTCACACCTTTGACTGAAGCAAAAACCATCAATAAGAAGACAAATCCACCACTTCAAATTCCAAGGTAGTCGGGAGACACCATCTCATGTTCTCTACCAGCAGCCCCCAAGTTGGCAGACACTATCTCAACTTTTCTAGTGGCAGTCAGCAGACACCATCTTACTTTCTTCTCTAGTGGCAGCCCCCATCTCACCTTCTCTAGGGGCAGTCCCCTAGTTGGAATGCATCATCTCACCTTCTGCTTTAGGAGCAGTCCCCAAGTTGGGGCATTCCATCGAACCTTCTGCTTTAGGGGCAGTCCAAAAGTCAGGACACACCATCTCACCTTTTCCTGTAGTGGCAAGCAGTTGTTTGCCCAGAACAAGAGGGGGGAATTTTTCACCATATTTGCTGCCATATCCACAGACTCCCAATTGGGTGTGCCATCAGAAGCAATTGGATGCCCAGATGTCTTAGGGTTCACAGGTCCAGGTTTCTTGGCTCTGCTTGAGCGAAACCCCCAATAGGCACAGTTAGAGAGCCTCTGTTATGCACCGTTTAGACACTTCAGCTTTATGGTCTGTAGACCCAAATGGACAACATTTTAAAGTTGTGCCATGTTGGAAACAAGTAACATTTGATAAAAGGTGCCTGGTCATTACACCATGTATGTTGCAGTAAAACTGCCTATTGTTATGGACGGGGTAATTTTTTAAGGGTTTAATGTCGTAAAAACATGTCACTACTGATTGTTACTGATCATGTTTGGTGACTATTTTATGCGGACACTCTAATGGACAAAACTTGCTATGTTCTAGAGGTCCTTTATTTACAAAAACAGTCTACACAGATTTATAGTGTCAGAACTCTCGTTTTATCTTGTCACCAGCAGTCTCTTGTGTACAGGTGTTTATAGGATAATTGTAATATGGATGTTGTGTCAAGTGGCTCTTAAAAGGGGTATTCTTTACCATAATGGATGCTGAATAAAGTCCTGTTTACAAGTACCTTATCAGGGACTTTGTAAGTGTGTTTCCCATTAAGCAGGATACCATTCCATTTTATAACTTATTGATCTGTATATTACGATATTGATGCCTATAGCACTTCATTTGTGAACAGTCACCTATGCTGTTGTCATATTGCATAGGAGGTATATTTGTTGTATTTGAGAGAGAAATCTGTATTCATTAACCCACCTCTGTATCCCTGTTGGCTGATTTCTACTGCACCTCACCAATACCAAGGGCCTACCTGTAGTTTTGCACTTAAACCTCCCACTGCCAGGATTCTCCTAGTATTATAATTAACTTCCCCTCCCCTCTGGATGCAGAAAGTATTGTAGTCAAATGACCCCCACCCTTCTCCCTTCTGGGACCCCTTGTATTGTAGTTAATTCCTCCCCTCTCAAAAGAAAAAAAAAACTCGTTCATACCAAATAAAAAAGCAAAAAAACAAAACATCCCACTCACCTTTCCTCTGCTCCAGCAGAGAAAAGGTGTTTTGAGTGGTTCTGTGCGTCCTTTTGTGCCCCCTTGTCTTGTGGTCCGGTACCTGTCCCAGCCTCTGCTGCCATGGGTGCCATGCCTAGCCGTAGCTCCTCTTCCGAGCATCCTCCCTCTCCTCCCGCCCAGCAGGTTAGCCTGGTCTCTCAGCCTCCGGCTCTGTCTATGGCCCCTGCTGCCGTTACAGTGACTCACACAGTGGCTCTTCCCCCTCCCTCCACTAGCACTGCTGCCGATCAGGCTCTTAAAGCTCTCAGGCCTGACCTTCCATCCTCTTCACCTACTGCTTTTTTTTGGTTCCAGATAATCTGGGATCGTTTTGGTTCCTCTTCCTCCTCCCATGACTCCCCTGGCCACAGTCATCATGGTCACCGTAGACGACACTCCCGCCGCTGCTCATGTAGTTCCAGGTGCTCGAGAAGATCCAGATCGTCTCGATGGCGCTTTCCCTCAACGTCAGAGTGGTCCTCCGGTGAAAGCGGTCGGCACAGCAGTCGCATGAGGCCGGAGCCTCCGCCTTCCAGGTCCCTTAGCCTTGTGCCATGTGACGTTCCTCCAGTTGGGGTTCCTCCTCCACTTCCTACAGTAAGGCGGGATTGAGTTTAATTATGCGGGTGCTTGGGGGGTGGGGGCTGGAAAAGACGCTGAGGTGTTAGCATTGCTTAAAACTCTGTTAGGCAAGCCCTCGACCCCCTCCCCTAAGTTAGGTACATCTCAGGGTACTCCCTCTAATGACCCCCGTCATCATGCTGGGGTCCATAAAGACGTTTTGGCCAAAAAATATGGGCCAACCAATATATCGACATCTGGTTGCTAATTTCCGTTAAGCAACCATCTATTGACAGAGAGCGGCGTTTTCCTGATAGCAGGCCTTATGATCGTAGGCCTAAGCCAGCAAAAACACCCTGAACGTTGTCAGGAGCTCTTCATTTACCTTGACACCATTTATAATGCTTAAAAATCCCATGGGGGATCAGCCTGGTGGCGCTACGATGAAGAATTTCATCGTTGCTTAAGCCTTCACCCTGATATTGAGTGGGGGTAAGGCCGAAGATGTATGGCTGCGCCTTACAACAGTTTTCTAAAGAAGTTACCACTTTCCTTCAACGGTCACTGTTGCTGGTGCACCAGCTGCACAAGGGGCAGTGGCCGTAAGCAGACCAGGAGCCTGCTGGCTCTTCAATGAAGGGCACTGCAGATTTTCAGATCTATGCAAATACCGGCATGAATGGTCCTCTAGTGGGGGCACTCATTCCCCATTGCGATGCCGCTCAAATACAGGGAAATTTGCACAGCCAGGTACCAGTGACCCAAAAGACTCCGGTGAGCGCAGCCGCGATGGAACCCTGGCTATATCACTACCCCATAAACAGAATGCAGATCAGTTACGCTTTGGTTTCACTTTTGGTTTCTTTATTCCCTTCATCCTTAGCCATGACTCCTTATTCGCTAACAACCTAAAATCCGCCAGGGACCACCCGGAAGTCTTACAGGACAAAATGAATAAGGAGGTATCTCTTGGCAGAATAGAAGGCCCTTCCCCTTCCCCACCTTTTTCTAACTTACCAGTTTCCCCCCCTTGGAGTAGTCCCTAAAAAGGAGCTGGATGCCTTGGTCTCATGTGTTTCTTTTGACCGGGCGGTGTTGTTGGTCAGAGATGTGGGCCGTGACGCATTAATGGCCAATTCTGATATTGACTCTGCCTTCGGTTTTTTACCGGTACATCCAGACTGCTATCACCTTTTAGGCTGCCACGTGGATGGAAAATTTTATTATGACACCTGTCTTCCTATGTGTTGCTCCATATCTTGCCATTATTTCGAGGTGTTCAGCACATTCCAGGAATGGGCAGTAAGATATTAGACTGGCTCAAGGTCAATCATTCACTATTTTGATGATTTCTTCTTCGTGGCTCCCGGCAACATTGGTGTATGTCGCTTTCTCCTTGACACTTTCTGCTTCCTTTCGGAGCGTTTTGGTGTCCCACTGTATGTAGAAAAAAAGGGAAGGTCCACTCACAACATTGTCGTTTTTAGGGATTGGAATAGATTCTGTTGAAATGGTTTTTAGATTGCCTTCGGATAAGCTTTCGAGGCTTGCAGATTTGATAGAGGGGTTCTGTTCAGTTCATAACGTCACCCTAAGACAAATGAAGTCTCTTCTCCGTCTCCTGGTCTTTGCCTGCCGGGTCATGCAGATGGGCAGAGTATTTTCTCGCCACCTGTTGCTATCAACGGGGGGACAGAGCCCTGGGAAAACGAATCCGCCTCACTTGGCAAATTAAATTGGATTTGAAAGTTTGGAAAGCTTTTCTCGACAATTACAATGGTAGGACCTATTTGAGAAGCCTAAAGTGCAGTAGTGATGAAACTGAACTCTTTATTGACGCTTCTGGTTCCTGTGGCTTTGGGGCTGTTTTTCAGCAGTCCTGGTGCGTTTCCCCTTGGCCGGAACATTGGTTCACATCTGGTTTCTGCAAAAATCTTACTCTCCTTGAGCTACTTCCCATCATAGTAGGCATTGAAATATGTTAGTAACCGTCATATTTGTTTTTGGACAGGCAATTTAGGGGTGGTATATTGTGTTAATCGCCTTTCTGCTTCTTCTCCTCCTGTTCTTGCTCTTCTTCGGCACCTGGTGTTGAGATGTCTGGACCTGAACATTTATTTCAGAGTGCGCCATGTTCCAGGTAAGTTGAATTCTGTTGCTGACGCCCTCTCCCGTTTCCGTTGGCAGGGATTCCGATCCCTCCTGCCAGGGGCGGACGACCATGGCCATTCATGCCCGGATCACATATCGGACCTAGGGGACAACAATTGAGGGCCTTGATCAGTTCTTCAGTGACGCCACCCACCCGGCAACAACATGGTAAGGCGTGAGAGGAGTGGTTAAGGTTGGCCGTTCCCAGGGATGTTTCCTCCTCTGCGGAGGTCAGACTGTATGTAACCTTTGATTTCATGTTGCATTTGCGCAACAAGGGTGTCTCCAACGTCTTGGCGCAGTGCTTGCTATCCGGTGTTGAGTTTTTTTCTGAAACTCAATGGTTGGGAAGAATCTACAAAACATTTTGCAATACGCCAAGCCTTGAAAGGTTGGGAAAAGCAGCACATTTGTATGGAATCCAGACGCTGTTTCATACCGTCTTCTCGGCCAGTTAGTATCGGCATGCCCCTTTGTATGTTCTTCCCCTTTTGAGACCTGCCTTTTTGCAGCATGTTTTTGCACAGCTCTTTTTGGGGTGTTGCGTGTTGGTGAGGTCCTTCCCCCTTCTAAGCATAAGCCTGGAGGTTTACTTCCTGACGAAGTTGTCATTTCGAACAACGTTCTATGGCTTCGGGTGCATTGTTTGCAAACTGATCAGTTTAGTTTGGGTGCCTGGCTGCCCATAATTCAAGTACAGGGCTCGCTTTGCCCTGTACAGCGGGTTTCTGACTATTTAGCACTTAGGCCTGACTCTAGTCCTGTCACGAAATTCCAATTCCTATCGGTGTTCAGACTCTGTTTATCCGCTGTAGGTTCCCCCCCTGACCAATTTGCTACCCATTTCTTCCGCATAGGGGCTGCCACAGAGGCGGCTAGGGCAAGTCTCTCAGAGGCTGAGGTTCGACATACAGTATAGGCCGTTGGCGCTCGGCATGCTTTGCTGGATATATTCATCCGGATCTGTTGTTGTAAGGTTAACATTTATTTTCTTTCAGGCACTGTCAAGCCAGTAGTTTGGCTGCTAGGTCATTCTTACATTGTCCGAGCTTTGCAGAGAGCCGAATATCGCCCTGGTGGGCTCAACTTGGGTTTCCAGGATCTAGATGTCTATTGGCGTGAAATTCGGGGGCTCAGATGATCGCAAGTTTTACCTGAGGTGGTCCGCTTGGTCCATGGAGCGACTAGTTCGGTGATTCTGGTATTACATGCCGGTGGTAATGATATGTGTGCCATGAGGATGGCAGAGTTAATGACTCTCCCACATAGGTACTAGTGTAGAACAGAAAGCCGCGGCACCCTTCTCCTTCAGCAGCAATGTTGTTTATTCAGCCAACAAGTGATACAGCGTGAACATCAACAGGCAACAGCTGTTTCATACGTCACAGCGTGCTTCGTCACAGCCTTAATACCATAGCATATCCCTCCCCCTTATATACAAAATCACACCAAGTGGCACTTTACAAAAGATGCAAACAAAACATTAAAATAATGTATTACATACATATTAAGGTATATACAATGATCTAATCAATACACAGTGTAATTACTTACAACTTTATAGAGGGTCACCAGCAGGTACCATGGATGGAAGATCGGTCTTTAATCCTAGCGGACCCAAGGCGTCCATTCTAAGTATCAAATCGGTTTCCTTCCGTAACAATTGAACCTGACGATCTTCCCCTGCTGGTGATACACTCAAACGTAGTAGACCCATAAATTGCATTTCCGAAGTATTACTATTATGGCATCTGCGCATATGATCTATCAACTTCGGGCAACCTTTTCCTTTGCAGAGAATCTGCAAAGGAAAGACTCTGCTCCATCCACCTCTAGGTCCATACAAGAGACAATCCCTTTGGAAAACACCCAAGGAGGGGCGGTAAGAGGTAGCAAAGACTCAAGACAAGGCAAGAGGAAGCATGTATCGTGGCGCCAGTAAAGCAAAAGGACTATGTACAAGGTAGTAATGATTTACCGCAAAGTGAGCAATTAACTGTTGTTAATTTAACTGACATACCCATTTCACCGGATTGTGTGTCTTTGTTATCAAAATGTCTTAATTACTGTATCAATTCAGAATTTGACCCAGTCGAATTTACTATGGATTTACATAAGGGCATAAGAAAATTAAATATAAAAAAATTATTTTCCAATCGTGAGGTGAATGTGGAACATAATGTGTTAATAGGTAAAAAAACGTGTTTGGTGAGTCCCCTGGGATGCAGTATGAATCCTAATTTTGATTCTACTGATCGTGATGTATTGAGGTCACTAATGGAGTTGCAGGACTATGATTGTACGCCCCCAACTGAAGACCCTATGGGGTTCAGAGGTGGTGTTCCATCTTCATTTAAGCCCCCCTTGTCTGCTGGTTCTCTACTAAATATATTTGAACAGTATGTTGCCCGAGACATCAAAGCCCTCATGTATCCTGTAGCTGAGGCCAATTTGACCTCAGCAGAATCTAGGGCGCTCAGGTGGTTAAAATCTAGGGATGATATTGTCGTGAAACCAGCAGACAAGGGGGGTAATATAGTCTTGCTAAATAAGGAATATTACGTGTGGGAAGCGCAGGGCCAACTAGAGGACGTACACACTTATGTGAAATTGAAGAAAGACCCTTCACAGTAATATGTGTCTAAGATTAAGTCACCACTACGTCAGGGAGTAGAAAAGGGCTTCCTCTCTAGAACCTTTGCAGAAAAATTATTGGTGGAAAATCCAAACAAACCTTACTGGTATTGGATACCCAAATTGCATAAGGATATGGAACGCCCACCAGGTCGTCCTATAGTGGCCGGCAGAGGGTCAGTCACAGAACCTGTGTCCAAATATCTAGACTGGATCCTCCGCCCGTTACTACAACAGGTACCATCATACTTACGCGATACCAAAGAATTATTACAAATTTTGGATGAATTTCAGTGGAGTGAGGGGTGGTCACTAGCTAGCTTCGACATTGAAAGCCTATACACCGGCATCCCGCGATTAGACGCCGATTGCAAAAAATGGGTACAGTAGAAAATGATTTCGCTGATTAAATCTGTGAGTTGCTGGGCTTTGTGCTCTGCCACAATGCTTTCCAGTTCACTGGCCAGTGGTTTGGCCAGCGGGCTGGCACAGCGATGGGGATGCCGGTAGCCCCAACATTCGCTTACTTATATCTAGTGGAGTTGGAGGATGATGTCATCTTTTCAATACATAATATTTTTATTTCTAAAATTAAGTTTTTTTTTAGATATATAGATGACGTCCTGATTGTGTGGTCAGGTGACCAGGCGGAGTTTCAGCAATTCATTGATTATATGAATAATAACGAATACGGAATGCACTTCACATCCCATTTTGGTAAGAACCAATTGGATTTCTTAGATGTCCATTTAGAGGTGGTGGAAGGAGAATTGGAAATGAGAGGATTTCGTAAACCAACTGCCACTAATATGCTCTTAAATTTCGCAAGCTATCACCCAACTCATGTTAAAAGTGCTGTACCTTATGGTCAATTTGTGCGTCTTAAGCGCATTAACAGCAACAAAGTAAAATTCGAGGAACAAGCCTCGGAGTTGAGTGATCGCTTGCGAGATCAGGGTTATCCACAAGAACTGATTAATCAGGCATTAGATAAAGCACGCAGACTGGACTGTAGAACGTTAATACGTAAAAAAGAAAAAATTGCACGAAGGAACTCATAGGTTCGTGTTCACATTTACACAAAGCCCCATGAACAACATCATTAGGTCAGCAATTCTTAAACACTGGCATATTCTGGCTGGGGATACGGCACTAAAAGAGTTTACTGACACAAGACCAATAGTTGCTTTCCGTCGCACAAAAAATTTACGAGATGAACTAGTGAAGGGGAGAATAGACATCAATGAGGGGACAAATGATAAAAATAATAAAAAAATGTGGTTGGGGAAAAATAGGGAGTCTAAAGGTAATTTTAAATGTGGCCATTGTAGTTATTGCACCCAGTTATGTGACGCAAGAGAAGTACAATTAGGTGGCACAAGGTGGGTGATAAAACAATTCATCACCTGTAGAACACCGTTTGTAGTCTATGCGATCAGATGTTCATGTGGCAAGTACTACGTCAGTAAAACTATACGCCCTATGTATGTCCGGTTTGCAGAACATGTACGATCAATACGTACCGAAAAGGTTGCCCGAAGTTGATAGATCATATGCGCAGATGCCATAATAGTAATACTTCGGAAATGCAATTTATGGGTCTACTACGTTTGAGTGTATCACCAGCAGGGGGAGATCGTCAGGTTCAATTGTTACGGAAGGAAACAGATTTGATACTTAGAATGGACGCCTTGGGTCCGCTAGGGTTAAAGACCGATCTTCCATCCATGGTACCTGCTGGTGACCTTCTATAAAGTTGTAAGTAATTACACTGTGTATTGATTAGATCATTGTATATACCTTAATATGTATTTAATACATTATTTTAATGTTTTGTTTGCATCTTTTGTACCACTTGGTGTGATTTTGTATATAAGGGAGAGGGATATGCTATGGTATTGAGGCTGTGATGAAGCACGCTGTGACGTGTGAAACAGCTGTTGCCTGTTGATGTTCACGCTGTATCACCTGTTGGCTGAATAAACAACATTGCTGCTGAAGGAGAAGGGTGCCGCGGCTTTCTGTTCTACACTAGTACCTATGTGGGAGATTTGTGTTCTTTGCCATTTGCCTAGAGCACCTTCTCGCAGCCCGGATCCATTAGTGGAGTGACAACTGATTCAGTCGTGGAGTCGAGTTGTAGCGTGGTGCGGGGGCAATCTCTGTTGTTAGAGTTAATGACTCTAATGAGGGCAGAAATAGAGTGTTTCAATAATTTCTTCACATAAATTATATTTGTCTGGTCTGAAATCATTTCGAGGGTGGTTTGGCAGGGAGCCCGAGACTTTAAGGTGGGCGAGCAGGTCTGCAGGTCCGTCAACTCTCGGGTATCCTGGTTCGTCCGCTCTCGGGCTGGAGTGATGGTACATCACCGCCAATTGGAGGGCGACAATAGTTGCCGCACGTTGCCTGACGGCATGCATTTGACCGACTTTGTCTCTGACATTTTCCTATCTAGGTATACAAGACGGCATAGAGCAGGCCATGTATTTGCTGAGCAGGGTTCGGAGTCCTGTTTAGGTTTATCAGGCCTCCTCCTTGGCGGTTTTGGTGGATTTAAAGTTGTGGAGCAGTTATGGTACAGCCAGGAAGGACGATGTGCCTTTTGGGAGTCCAGCGGCTGGCACACCTGGATTCCTGGATGTCAAACTAACATTAGAACAGGGCAAAATTACATTCACATTATACAGGAAACCAAGTTCTGGAAACTGCATACTCCATGCCGAATGTGAACATCCACTACACGTAATTAAAAATTTGCCGATTGGGGAGTTTATACGAGCACGTCGAAACTGCTCAGATGATAACACGTATACACAAGCCGCTTTAGATTTAACAAACAGATTAAAAGCCAGAGGGCACTACATAGACAGAGCAAGGAACATAGCAGAAACAAAGGATAGAACCCACCACCTACAAGACAGAAAGAATCATCCAACAAACAATCACAAAGACATCAAAACATTTAGTCCATTAACTTTTTTGACTCAATATAGTCCACAATTTAGAGACATACAAAAAATAATTCACAAATACTTACCAATACTGTTTCAAGATAACAAGTGTGAACATATACTAACAGCTGGAGTGCGATATGTAGCTAGAAGAGGGGTCATCATTGGCAACCTCCTCTCGCCTAGTGTATTGAAAAAAAGCCAACAATACAGGCACACAATCACACTGGCTAAGGACAGAGGGTTTTTACAAATGTACACTACCAAGATGTCCAGTGTGTCCACATGCTAAAAAACAAAACACATTCAATTCCTGTGCAACAGGTCGTACCTTCAAGATAAAAAATTTCATGAATTGTGAAACCACACACATAGTTTACTTAGCTAATTGCAGGGCATGTAACAAACAATACGTTGGTTCTACCATCAGAAAACTCAAAACTCGTATAGGGGAAGATTTAAGTGACATTCGTGACACATCACACCCAGGTTTTGGAAAAAAGTCCATGTCGGGACTTTCCAGACATTTCAAAGAAATACATGGGGGTAACGTTAATAGCCTGAATATCTGTGTCATTGAAAAGGTATACAAACCCCAGAGGGGGGGGGGGGGGGTGACTGGACGCACCTCCTGAGAAAAAGGGAAGCGTTCTGGATTCTCAATCTGGCTACGAGATATCAACAAGGAATGAACTTAAAAACTGATTTATTTTTCATATATTAGATTGTACTAAGTTAGTCCATATTGGGTTTTCCCACTCATTTGTGATGTGAATCATGTGGTTTCCCAATGGACACAGACCCACGGCTGTGGGAGTGTCCTATTGGGGGAGGTACATTTCACAATATAAAGCTACAAGCTGTATACCTTACCTTTGCCATGATTAAGGAGGTTTCCCTCCGCAACGCGTCGGCGCTTTTTAACAGCGTGGAATTTTAATGTATCTCCAATAAAGCTTACAAGTTTTTAGGAGCTGTGGACTCTTGAAATTCATGCTGAAACATTGCCTCGGGACACGGCCTGCATCTATTTCCACGTGCTCCAATACAGGCGAACTGCAATAATTTGCCAAAGACCGACTCAAGGGTGAGCTGAATAAATCTTTCTTGTGCTGGCGTCCGGCTTGTGTTTGGTATCTGGAAGTTGAAGTTTAAGTGCCTTAAGAATTACTTGGTGAAGTTAATAAAAGCTGTGGCCGACCACCGTCCAGCAAAAATTTAACCTGTTGTCATGTCATTATTTATACCTACCCAGTATTTATGGTTCATAGTTTTACCTCACTGCAGTCTGACTTTATTATTGTTTTAACATACACTCTCCTTATTAACAGGGTTAACATCACTGAAGAGAGTTGTGGACATTGGAGGATCACTGACGTACGATGAGTCATTGGGGGAGATTTATCAAAGGGTGTAAAATTTAGACTGGTGCAAACTACCCACAGCAACCAATCACAGCTCAGCTTTAGGCAGTGCTGAAAGGAAAGCTGAGCTGTGATTGGTTGCTGTGGGCAGTTTGCACCAGTCTAAATTTTACACCCTTTGATAAATCTCCCCCATTGTGTTTCAGTGAACCACCAACGTCCACAGCTCTCCTGGGTGAAGTTAATTTTGTAGAGCACCTGGCATGTTACATCAAGTGGCCAGTTCCAATACCAGGCAGGATTGACAATGAGTTATTCTGCTTTCAGACATTGTTTTTGGATAAAACACCTAAAATAAACTGACAGGGATTTCAAAGGATTTCAGTGGACAGCGTGTACATTCAAAATGACAGGAGCCATTTCCCCGCTGCGCAAGTTTCACTACTAACCTTACACTGTCCTCTGTATGTCCTTGATACCCAACCTTCAACCTTCTATAACCCTCTATAACCCTGCCTCTAGATATCACTCTCTAGCATGTGTAAATGTATGTGTTCAGTTTAATGCGCATGAGATGACTTTACATGAGTGAAGGAGAAAGTGGGAAGTCGCAGGGGTAGTGCCTTTCAGCCCATTGCCCAGCTGCAAGGGATTGCTCAGCAGCCTTTCATCAAGCTTTTTGTAACTGAGCACCAAAGCAGCATGCAGTACTTTTTAGTAGCCTGATACTCGAGCGAATACTGTACTCAATAGAGTGTGCTCGCTCATCTCTACATAACACAAGCTCCCCGTTAGGAACCAAAGCACAACTTATTTAGGTGTCTTGGTTGTCAAGGATTAGAGATGAGCGAATCTTTCAGACTTTTGGTCCGAAAGCAGTTTGCTCTGTCGGCATGCCTGTGATCCCGGCAGCATAGTTGCGCTCCCGGGAATATGTGGCCAGGATATTCCAGGGAATCGATCTGGAATTCCCTGGAATATCCTGGCCGCATATTCGCGGGATCGCAACAATGCGGCCGGGATCACAGGCATGATAATAGAGCGCAGATGCTGTCGGACCAAAAGTCCGACAGTCCGCTCATCACTATCAAGGATCCTCTTTGTCCTCATAGGGGAACCCCATGGCCACTTATTTTCCTGGCCCAAAGAACAGGACTTTAAAAAAGAGCTTTAACATTCTATGCAGGCCAAGCTGTTCACTCAAGGCTACCCTATCCTGCCCCCATTGTGTGGTTGCCAGAACATGCTCCTAGAGTCTCAAGGCGGCACTCCAGCTGACAAGGAGGACACCACTGGAGCCTTGCCAGGTAAGGACTGATCCTTACCTGGCTAGGCTCTAGTGGTGTCCTTCTTGTCAGCTGGAGCACCGCCTTGAAACTCTAGGAGAATGTTTTGGCAGCCACGTTCACAAGAAAATTCTGTATTTCTGAATAAAAGACCATTTATTGATGAACTAAACATATCATTTACAGTAGGTAATGTAAGTATTGAACATTTCACCAATTTTACAAGTAAATGTATGTTGAAAGCTTCTATTGACATGAAATTCTCACCACATGTTGGTTACAACCAATCCAATCCATTAAGGCAAATAAATCAAACCACAGATACCCATTTGATTATTGAAATATATGTTCTATATTCTAAATAAAAGGCAATCTCTTGGTCTTGGAATTATAATATTACTAGTACTATTTCCTGCACCATTTGGTAAAAACAACTTCCTCAGAATGTCAGACAAATTATCAAAACTGCTCATTAGTGAAGAGGTGTAAGTCATTAATGATCTCATTAGTTACAGTCTAGAGTGAGATCCACTGGGGAGAAGTTCCTGACGTCTCCCGCTGCTCATCTGTCTTATGTTATTCAGGAGAATTCCCTACCGACAATGTAGCTCTATATAAGATCCATTTTTTGCAGTGTTGAGTAAAACCAGTCAGCAGAGCCTATAATTATTTTATCCTACGACTACTACTACTACTACTACTTTTACTTGTGTAGCACAAACTGATTCCACAGCACTTGACATACTAAGATCCTGGTGTAAATCTACAGGAACCAGAGCAAAGTCTTCTGTAATGGTAAATGTGACCATGGTCTTTTTCGTCCAAGACTTTGTTCTTTTAGGGCTGAAGGAGATGGAGCAGCTGAGATATTTCTACTCTGTGGTCGCCCTTCTAATATATTTCTGTTCAATGATCTTATCTACATTAATCGTGTATGTTGTATGGGCAGAACAATCTCTCCATGAACCTATGTACATCTTCATATGTGGACTGGTGGGAAATGTTATGGTTGGCAATTCAGCCTCCCTCCCTAAAATAGCAATAGACTTGTTCTCCGGATGTACCACCATCTCTCTGTCTAGATGTCTGACACAAGCATACAGTATTCAGAGCTGTGGTGTTATAGAGATACTAACTTTTACTATCATGGCGTATGATAGATACCTGGCTGTTGGTTTTCCATTGAGATACCACTCTCTGATGACCAGTAAGAAGGCTCTACAGTCCTTGGCTACCATCTGGTTGGTGATCTTAATAAGCACTTTGGTAGTTGTCCTGTTGGTGGTCAGGTTAAGACTATGTGATACCAGTATTCAGAATGTTGTTTGTGAGACAATGTCTTTGACCCGGTTGTCTTGTGGCAGCACAGTCATCAATGACATTTATGGGACCATTTATACTTTACTGATCTTCATCAGCTCCTTTGTGATTGTGACCTACTGCTACATACAGACATTTCTCATCTGCCTGAAGATCTCTATGGAAGCCTCCCAGAAAGCCATCCATACACTGGTGACCCATATAATCACTTACTCTACTCACATGGCGGCCATATTGTTTGTTACTTTCAGGTATAGGTTAAATGGTGGTTCTCTATCTACTGTGACACACGTTGTAATTTCAATCACTGGTCTGTTGGTCTCTATCATTCTAAACCCTCTGATGTATGGGATTAGGACAGAAGCTTTAAGGATGAAGATGATTCACACTTTAAAGGAAATAACTCATCAGGAGACATTGGGTAAATCCAAATAATTGTTGGTTGGGGCTGCCTATGAACTAACTTTATGTTGAAAAAAAGTGAACCCCTAATGTGCCAATGTTTAACTTAGGATGAAACAAAATGTTTAATATTTAAGATATTATATAATTTGTTTTCCTTTTCAAAAATTTTTTATTGCTTCATAGTATAGAATCTTAGTAATTTTACCAATGTTAGCCTACCCTGTTTATTCAGAAATTTTATCATCAATTAATTTAAATCAATAGTGAATCGGGATAGTGTGAAAAGCCTGAAACCGGACAACAAAGAGGTTTATTTTAGAGGCATCTTTTGATGGTCTGGGTGCTAGTTTCCCCATTTCAAGTTTGGTGGAAGCTCCTTGACTGTCTCTCCCATGGACCCCATATTCACAATGGTTGAATAGAATAGATGAAGACAGCAAAGTACATGACTCCTCTACAGTATTTTCATCATGAAGTGACAACATGCATCTCCGGACACCAATCCATTTCAATAGGTAGAACTGGGGACCCATTCTCATGTTTAGTGGGGAGCCTTCAGTAGGTGAATTCTGCTCCTGGGAGAATTGGTTTATAGCTCCCATGTCTAGGTGTTAGGAGTATCTCAGAAGTGCCGGAGGGGCTTTGCTACCCGGACATCTCATAAAAGGTAGATAAACAAAACTTATAAGAATATAAAAACACTATAAATAATGCAGGTATTTTTTCATGCTCAGTTATTGTTTACTTTTCTTTGTGCTAATAAAAAAACCTATAGGAAAACTCTGGGTATTAGATATGTAACATAGAAACATAGAAGATTGTCGGCAGAAAAAGACCACTGGGTCCATCTAGTCCGCCCACTGTATAGTGTGGGTATTAAGGGGGACGGGGAATGACACAGGGACTAACATTTAGAGGCTTTCCCTGTGACGTCTTTCACCTTCTCAGAATAACAAAGTCTACCAGTTTTTGCCTGGGTGGTTCTTTAAGGTGAAAATACATTTTGACATGTCATCAGACATAAAACAGAAAAGTGCAGCAGCACTGCAAGTGCCAGGACCGCACATACTACCTGCAGGGTATACACGATAAAAAACTGTCCTAAAGATTTTTTTTTTAAAAGGTTCTTAACAAACCTCAGAGTGTACCATCTCACCACATTAAGGTGACCTCAGAGAGATGGCCCTACACTAGAAACCTCTCTTGGACTCACAAACTGGGCATGAACGATTAAAGCAGCAATAGCTAGCCTAGGACCATCTCTCTAAGGTCACCTTAACGTGTCCTAAAGCTTTTTTTTACAAAGCTTTAGGACAGGTTTTTTTTTTTTTTTTTTTAATTAAAATTTTTATTAAAGAAATTTATTATTTTTACAATACTAACAAACATTGGCTGATTACACAATCAACTCCAAAACAGAACATGACAAAACAAAACATTACATTTACACAGTCCATACTGAGGTAATTAAAACATAAAGACACAGTGAAGGTACGTAGGCTCACAATGTTTTAGCACCACCTAATCTAGCCAGGATACAAATACAGAGCATCCCTATTTGTAAAACTCTTTCCATTTATCCCAACATTTATTAAATCGTACAACCTTACTAGTTCTGATAGCAATCGTCAACTCCATATTGAAATTATATCGCACTGCAGCGATGACTTCTGCTACTGTTGGAACTTCTGTGGATTTCCATTTTTTAGCTATGCAATTCCTGGTTGCCATAAGAACATGCAAAAATACGGTAATATCCTTTCTTGGAATTGCATCAGTATCATGTGACAACAACGCTAGGCTTGGACCCCAAGATAATAATGGGTAGCCAAGCAATGCTTCTAGGTATACCCTGATACCTGACCAAAATGATACTAATGGCGGGCATTCCCACCAAATATGCAATAGATTCCCAACCAAGGCACCACATCTCCAACAAGATGTAGAAGCATCGGGGAACATTTTAGCCATTCTGTACGGTGTCATTTACCACCTGTAAATCAATTTTCTTGAGGATTCCAAATGACCTATACAATGTGACACTTTAGTTGCTAGTCCAAAAACAGTATGCCATTGTTCTTGTGAGAATATACGACCTAAATCCCTTTCCCACCTGAGCATAAGTCTCATTTCTATCTGCTGCGGAGCTATTAAGGTATATTCTAAAGCTATACCTTTTACGCCACTTTTTCTACTCCTCAGGAAAATTTCAAATTTGGTGGTGTCCCCAACCTTCTGGAATGTGAGCCTAGTAAGACAATGTCGCATTTGTAAATATTTATAGAAATCCTTATTGTGGGCATTATGTATGGCCACTAACTCCGAAAATGATTTCAATTGATTATCATAATACAAATCTTGAAATGTAGTTATGCCTTTAGATATCCAATCACTATAATCTGAATCCAAAATAAGGCCGTGCAAAGTTGCAAGGGGGATAACACCTAAGCGTGTAGGTACTAAGTATTGTATGACATCGCGTTTGTTTTTATCATGCGTACGTTGGAAGTAGTATGTACGGTAAATCCTGGCACTTGCAGGTTGCTGTTGCACTTTTCTGTTTTTAGTCTGTATTTAAGCCACAGAGGCATCAGAAAAGAGGCATTGGAGTGCTGGCCATTTTTTGCTTTTTATATTATCAAACATGTAAAAAGTTATTAGAATGAGGGTCTGGCAGCAGAGAGCATCACACTCTCGGCTGTATCGTCTGATCAGAGTGGGTCTCAGCAGTGAGTCAAAAACATCAGACATGTCCACAGTTATTTTTAGTGACAGCGCACATTTAAGTAATCAGTCCTCAAAATTGTCTGTTCAGTGGATCTATGTTTTACTTGTTTATACAATAAAGCTTTCATGTCCCTAATAAAGTTATGATCCGTGTTGTTTACCTGGGTTATATATTCCTACCAGGCTTAAGGCCCTGTTACACAGACCCCAGCAATCACTGAGCTCAGGGAGACCAGTGTTAAAAAATCTAATGGAGTATTCACTGAAGAGTCCCCACTGATACATTGCCCCCTATAACTTTAAATATGCAAAAGAGTGGTCTGTGGAGCCTCAGTTACGAGTCTCAAAACACAGGAGTAGCCAGATATCCCTCCAGGGGAGGAAAGCCTATTGCCAAGGGGGTGAATATATTGGAATATAAACAGGGAAATACCAGGGTGGCCTCTTTTGCGTCTAACTCTGTGGCGAGTATTGCAACATGACAAGGGTTAACCAAGGCAGGCATCCATCCACAGACAGCCGTTTCGGTGTAGTTGTCCCTCGTCAGTGTGGAGTAGGATTCTGGCTAACAGGGGCAATGAAAAATAGACCAACAAAACACAGCAATCACTGAGCTGTCTGTAGATGGATGCCTGCCTTGGTAAATCCTTGTCATGACGCAAAACTCGCCACAGAGTTAGACTTTGACGCAAAAGGGGCCACCCTGGTATTTCCCTATTTATGTTCTAGTGGCAATAGGCTTTTCTGCCCTGGAGGGATATCTGGCTATTCCTGTGTTTTGAGACTCGTTACTGAGGCTCCACAGACCACTCTTTTTGCATATTTAAATTTATAGGGAGCAATGTATCAATGGAGACTTTTCAGTGAGTACTCCATTAGATTTTTTGTCGCTGGTCTCCCTGAGCTCAGTGATTGCTGTGTTTTGTTGGTCTATTTGTCATTGCCCCTGTTAGCCAGAATCCTACTCCCCACTGATGAGGGGCAACTACCCCAAAACGACTGTCTGTGGATGGATGGCTGCCTTGGTAAACCCTTGTCATGTTGCAATACTCGCCACAGAGTTAGACTTTGACGCAAAAGGGACCACCCTACTATTTACCTATTTATGTTCCAATACTCGAAACCCAGTGGGGCTTAAGGGGCTATGTATCTGGGTGGTTTGGTGATCTCCCCACTGGGAGTCACAACCTTGGCAATAGGCTTTCCTCCCCTGGAGGGATATCTGGCTATTCCTGCTCCACAGACCCCTTTTTTGCCTATTACACAGAGCAAAACTGAAACTGTGCCACCTCCCCACCACTCAAACATAACTATATACCAGCAGTGAGCATATTGCATACATCACTATACACCAACAGTAAATATCTCTCATGCACAACTATACAACAGCGACGCATATATCACATGCACCACTATATACCAGAATTAAATATATTGCATATAGAACTGTATACCAGAAGTGTAAACACTACATCTATATTAGTACCAGCCTTAGGCTCAGAGGTGGTGGCATAGAGAGACCCTCTAATAGTGCCAACCTCAAATACCCAATAATACTGTAAGCCTCAGAGGCCCTCGCTCCACCATATTTACTGCTCCCATAGCCCTGTTCTCATATATACTGCCTTTATAGCCCTGTTGTCATATACATTGCTCCCACAGCCCTGTTCTCATATATACTGCTCCGATAGCCCTTTTCTCATACATACTGCTCCCACAGCCCTGCTCTCATATATATTGCTCCTGTGGTGTCCCACCACGGGTGTTTCTAGTCTTGACACCTGTCACAAAAGCCTTGTACTCTAAAGTAAAGTGGTAATGAAGTTGTGTATGAGTTTTGCCACTAGATATAATATAATTGTTTATTTGTATAGCGCATACAGATTCCGCAGCGCTTTACCTATCTGTATGTTTTTGGGTGTGGGAGGAAACCGGAGTACCCAGAGGAAACCCACGCAAACACGGAGAGAACATACAAACTCTTTGCAGATGTTGCCCTTGGTGGGATTTGAACCCAGGACCCCAGCGCTGCAAGGTTACAGTGCTAACCACTGGGCCACCGTTCGTCACTATGTAGAGTCTTGTATATGTTGCACAGCTGTAGTCACTATAAGGTTACTTTCGTATTATGTAATTCTGTCGGCCAATGAGAGATGTTCTTTTCTTCTACCTCTATCCTCTTTTCTTTACCCACTTTCTTCTCCACCACTCTCCACCCTGTAGGAAGTAGACACATGTAGAGAGGAAGTATAGCGCCACTTTTGTTTAGTTTCCCTCTGATTCTCTGAGGAGTAGGACACACACAGATCAGGCATCCTGGCTCTGCCAGGTTCCCTGTCTGGAACAGTCTAGCTGTGACAGTGAACAGACACACGTATGGAGAACGCAAAGACTTTCTTTCCTAACGCTATCACTTTAGACAAGATGCAGTGCTAAACAGCTTAAGAGGACATGTTAGAGAACACCCCAGCCCACGCCAAGAACATCTCTTAAGAGAAGGGCAGTATCCTAGACAGAGGAATTGACCCGGATAAAGCTAAGCAGGCGTAACCAAGGCCTACGCACTTTATCTCACAGCGCAAGTGAAACCGGGACATGCTCGGACACTTAGCTACAATGAGGTAACCAAGACTGGGGCTTGTATCACCCTCGTAGGAAGGGTAACCCGAGACTGCAGGGTAGAAGGTGGATATAATGACAATCAGGTCGAAACACTAGCAAATGTATTTTCCATTTCTCAAGTATCTTTCAAGTATCTCTTCAAGTTCCGGCAGAGCACATTACTACACTGGGTTGGGGCTCTCTCAACAAACTCCTCTGCACTCTTCTGAACTCTTCTACTCTATTCAGCACTCAACTGAATCCAGAACACTTCTATTCTACCCAAGTACAACAGCATCTCTAAGCACAGATTCAGTGAACTCAAGTCTGTATCTCAGAAGTCACTTGTTATACCCTTAGGCTATGTTCACACGTCGTATATGACTGGCAGTTCCGTGTCCCAGCCGGGTCATGGAACGGCCGGTCTCTGCAAAAATCATCCCGGCCGGTACTGCAATACCATTCAGATGATCTTTCCGGCCGCAGTGTTATGATGCGGGGGCATCAGCGCACAGCCGCATCAGAACTCTTATAGCACACAATAAGTCATTCGGCAGGAGCCGCTCGCTTCATTGTGTGAACTGACAGGTCTTTCTGCAGCTGCAATTCACTGAACTGCGGGCGCAGAAAACTGACATGTCAGTTCTTTGCAGTGCCGCATGGGATCCCGACCTGTGCATATACGATGTGTATACGCTCTGGCCGGGAGCCCATAGAAGAACAGGCAGTGTTCCACACCGTACAAAGTATGGCCGTTGTTGCCGATGGCAACATCGGACGTACTTTTACGCTGTGTGAACATAGCCTCATCCTGTATTGTAAGAGACCTTTAGTAAAGATCATCTTATTTATTCTACTGCTACTCAGTGATATTGCACCAGCACCTATACACACAGACCATCCTTGGGTCATTCTCCCCTTTCTGCGAGTGGCGGTACCGACAATCCAGCTGGGTCATCTTCCACCTCTGGACCATCGTGATAAGAGCCCAAGGGACCCATCACAGCTAGAGATGAGCGAACCGGCCGAGGTTCGTATGAACCTGAACTCTCGGCTTCCGATTCCCACTGTCTGCCCGCTCCGTGGAAAGGGTGGGTACAGCCTGAGGACTGCCTAGAAAACTGGGATAAAGCCTATGGCTATGGCTGTATCCCAGTTTTCCAGGCTGTATCCACCCTCTCCACGGAGCGGGCAGACAGCGGGAATCGGAAGCCGAGAGTTCAGGTTCATACGAACCCGAACCTTGGCTGGTTAGCTCATCTCTAATCATAGCCCGGCAGGTCACCGACCATTGGGGATCAATATAGCCAGCCATCAAACAAAAGCAGGTATACCATCACACCTGTGTGTTGAGTTAGCACTGGCGTCACAACAACATCCTCACTGGCTTAGCTATACGGCAACCACCGACATACTTCATATATATCCCACATATGGTTCCCTGTCTTACATATAAGGCTCCCTCTATAATGCCCCCCCTCCATATTCTTGTTTTTCATCCATTACCCTTTCACTATTACCTCCTTCCTCACATTCTATCTTCTGTAAACTGCTGCCTGCATGGACCTGATGACATCATTACGACGGCCATTTCAGGTCCTTGCAGATAAACAGAGTTTGTAGAACCCCTGTGGCCTCTGAGGAGCCTAATCAGATGTGTACATTATTGCAGTCTGATGAATTTGTGCAAAATGGTAGCAATTTTACCACAGCAGCTATGTACAAAGAAGGGAGGCTGATCCGTCATGGCTCCTGCCTGTGTTGCCGCCTGCAGAACATGTTATTCAGGTAAGTCAGACTTAGCTAAAATGACAGGGCAGGATTGTGCCGTCCCCTCAGAGACCTGAGAATCTGCTCCCTGAGGTGGAATCCTCATTCCGCCTCATGGCAACCACGCTGCTTGCGTTCCAACATCTGTCTCTCCAGTCCTCGCGGTGACTGCATCTTACAGCCACACCCCCTCCGACTGTCAATCATTCCAGAGGAGACCAGGCCTGAAAATACAGCTGGTGGAAAGACCTGTGAGACAGATGCTGGATCGCAAGCAGCAACGGTCGTTGTACGCACGGACCGCTTTTCTGGTAAGGGACCAGAGGAAGTGTTCCGAGCACAAAACGACTGTTGTCAGTTAGTATTGTTAATCAACCTGTTCGAGAAAAGTTAGGTTCTAGTCAAACATCTTGATTTTCTCGAACTGGAACCGAACCGAAAATTTTACT
This sequence comes from Dendropsophus ebraccatus, assembly GCF_027789765.1. Lineage (NCBI taxonomy): Eukaryota > Metazoa > Chordata > Amphibia > Anura > Hylidae > Dendropsophus > Dendropsophus ebraccatus. The sequence continues at coordinate 11,556,150 of NC_091458.1, forward strand.
GTTCGTTCGAGTTTGAGTTCAAGTTTTGCCAGTCAATCAGTGCAGAGCATATAGAAGTGTCAGAAATGTCATTGCTGAGGTGAAGGGGTCTCATTGGCTGCTAAAATCACATGACTATCTCATGTGATAAAACTCACTGTGATGCGTTCTAGATGCCATTTTAAGCTCACTCACTGTGCTGGATAGAGTGCTCTCTCAGTGTCTCATTGTTTCTATGCATGCTGTCAGTTCAATTAGACATATAGTGAGATTACTGAGATTACTGAGATAGGTAGTGAGTGAGATAGGTAGTGAGCTTAGTGGGGTGTTTAGCAAGGTTAGACTAGCAACAAGCATTTTCCCGTCCATAGACAGCATTGCAGTCACAGCAATACTTAGCTTTGGTATTGCAGACTGCATATTGGATTTGCCAATTCATACATAGTGCCCAAAAGTGTATTTTTGTCTGCTCACATCTGTTATACCCAGCAATGATTCGTACATCTGATTTGTGTTTGTGGATTTTTTCAGTGATTACAGCTGTATTCTTTTTTTTTATAACTGTAATATTTATTAAAGTTTTCATATAAACAGTAAAAGAATGCAGTGCACAATAAACAGCGGTAGTATAAAGCAATCTGCAGTATGCAGTATAATCGTGGACATGTTTCAAAACCGCAAGTACAAAAAAGGTCAAGGAGTCAAACTAAGGTGAACACCATAAGGACCTACAGGGGAAGACGTACATAGACAATAAGACATCAAAGACAAGTTGAGGGGGAGGAGATGGGGAAGGAATCGGGAAGGTAGAGAGGGGGTTGGAGGGGGGGAGGGGGGATCAGTTCTGGAGTCCGTCAGGTATAACCCTGTTGTGAACAATACCCATCCCATGGGGCCCATACAGCCTCAAAGGCAACCACACTATTATTCAGCCTTGCCGTCAGTGATTCCATCGTTCGTACCTCCTTAATCCTCGCTACCAAGTCAGTAAGGGAGGGAGGGAGAACTGACTTCCATTGTCTAGCGATCAAGGTTTTAGCTGCCGTCAACATTTGCAAGAGCAGCTTGGTGGATTTCTTTCCCACCGACTTAGGGGTCAGGTTAAGGAGGCAAGACACTGGGTCAGGTGGAAAGGGGTGTTGCAATACTAAGGAAAATACCTCGCATACGGTGGTCCAATAAGGCCGAATAACAGAGCATTCCCAAAAAACATGGTATAAAGTCCCCACCCCAGTATGGCACCTCCAGCACAGGGGCGATATGGATCTGTTTAGTTTGTGGAGCAACTCGGGGGTGTGGTACCAAAACATTAGCAATTTATATTGGGTTTCTTTGTAGGTAACACATGGAGAAGACTTAGCCGCCCTGTCCCAAATAATTTCCCAGTGCTCAGGGGGTATTGGTTTGGCCAAGATCGTCTCCCACTTAGTCATGTATGTGTGCCGGACTGGTGAGTCATTTACTGGTGAGCCCAATATCTTATATATGTCGGAAACAAGACCTTTCACACCCGGGCCGGCTCTGACCAATTGTTCAAAGGCCGTGGGCTTAGAGACCGTGGTGCTACCTATGTGCGTCGACATGAAATGCCGCAACTGCAGAAAAGTGTAATGCTCAGAGGTGGGCAGAGCCCGTCTCTCACATAAATCGTCAAAAGAGAGCAGGGAGCGCGTCAGAGGGTTCACAACATCCGCAAAATGAAAGAGTCCTCGAGAACCCCAAGCCTGTACCACCACGGACTCCAAGCCCGGCCGAAAAGCCGGAGTGAGAAGGAAAGAGACCAGGGGGGGAGCTGTGGAAGAGAGTTGAAATCGCTTAGAGCAAGTGTCCCAGATATGCTTAGTGAATCTGATAGGCCCTAAGAGTGATCGGGGCAAGGGGGTGACAGGGTCAGGAAGCCACAGGAGGGAATTTGGGTGTATGGGGGCCAGCCACCTCCTTTCTATTGCCATCCACTTGCTGTATGCATGGTAGGAGGACCAAGATGGGATAACCCTTAGGTGCGCTGCCCAATAATAGTGCAGAATATTAGGCGTCGCCAACCCCCCCTGAGTCTTACTGGCCATCATGACAGTTTTGGGGATTCTATGGCGCTTAGAGTTCCATATAAACCGGAAAATGGCGGTTTGGATCGCTTTTAGTTCCCGCATAGGGACTTTTACTGGTAATGTCACAAAATGATATAGTAATTTGGGGAGGATAGTCATCTTAACCGCCGCTATTCGGCCTAGTAGGGAGATAAAATGTTTATTCCAGGACAATAGGAGGGATTTCACAGTTCGGAAGAGCGTGGGATAATTAGCTAGGTACAAGGAAGAATATGAGGAGGTGAGGCGGATACCCAGGTACCCGATGGAGTCGCAGGACCACCGGAAATGGAAATTGGCTCTGAGGGAGCGAAGTTCATTTTCGGGCAAGTTTAATGGAAGAGCCTCCGTCTTGGCAGTATTCACCTTGTACCCAGATAGGACCCCAAAGTCTTGGAGCAATTTATGGAGGTTCGGGAGAGTGGTGGGTAGATTAGTTAGGGTAAGTAAGACATCATCTGCAAACAGCATCAGTTTGTATTCCATACCCCTAATGTGTACCCCCTGGATATCCGTACTGTTTCTGATGGCTGCCGCCAGAGGTTCTATGCAGAGCACAAACAGTAGCGGGGACAGGGGGCAGCCCTGGCGGGTCCCATTGTGAAGGGAGAAAGTTCTCGAGAGTTGGTGAGGCATTTTAATGGAGGCCGTGGGGCGGGAATAAAGCCCCTGGAGGGCTGTAACAAAGGGACCTGCAAAGCCAAAAGTCTGAAGAGTTTCAAAAAGGAAGGGCCAACCAAGGCGGTCGAATGCCTTCTCCGCATCAAGGCTTAGTATCAAGGCTTTATCCGCTTGTAAGTTAACCGCATCTATAATGTTGGCAGCCCGTCTAGTGTTATCCGCTCCCTGTCGGCCCAGTACAAAGCCCACTTGGTCCTTATCCACCAATCCTGGTAGCCAGAGATTAAGGCGGTTGGCCAAGATTTTCGTGAAAATCTTCAGATCAGCATTGAGCAGTGCAATGGGCCGGTAGCTGGAGCATTCTAGCGGGTCCTTGTTAGGTTTGGGGATAAGGGTGATCAGGGAATGGAGCATAGAGGGGGGGGGGAGTCTCAGAGCCCTCCATGAAGGAATTAAACAGGGATACTAGCCGCGGGCCGAGTTGCTCCTGAAAGGTCTTAAAGTACAGATACGTAAATCCGTCTGGTCCCGGCGAGCGTCCCGAAGGAAGATCCTTAAGCACCCCAGATAACTCCTCTAAGGAGATTGGAGCATTTAAGTGCTCAACCGCCTCCTGGGAGAGTGTGGGCAGTCCACACTGTGAAAGGAAGGCTTGTATTTGTCTGGCTCTCGCTGCAGGATCAGAAGGAAGGGAAGAGGGTAAAGAATACAATTTCGAAAAGTATCGCTCAAAAATCGAGGATATGTCCTTAGGGTGAAATTTGGTACGGCCCAGGTGGTCCCTAAGGGCCTGCGGAGACTGAGCAGCCGAACGGTCGTTTAGCATACGTGCCAGCAGGGTATGAGCCCTATTCCCCTTCTCATAGAAGCGTTGCTTCGAGAACAGGAGCAAGCGTTCCACTTTGTGTGTAAGGAGGTCTTTAAGTTTGGCTCTGGCCGCGATCAGTCTACGCAGACCCCGGACAGATGGCCGGGAGGAAAGAGCAGCCTCCAAGGCACTAATCCTTGATTTGGTCTCTTTAATAGCCTCTAATCTATCCTTCTTCCCTCTAGACCCCAGGGCGATGCAGTGGCCTCTAATAACCGCCTTATGGGCTTCCCACAGGGTAGACTGGGCAGAGACCGAACCTTCATTCTCAGCAAAGTAGGTCTCAATACAGTGTTGGATAGAATCTTTTAGAGTCTGTGTTTTCAATAGCGACTCATTGAGACGCCAGTGACAGTGGCGAATAGGGGACAGTAGGGAAGCTAGAGAGATGCTAACCGGTCCGTGGTCTGACCAAGAAATGGGGTCGATATTTGAACCTTTGAGCAAACGCACTGTAGGGATGTTGCCGAAGAGATAATCAATTCTCGTGTGTGTTTGCCTAGGGTGGGAGTAGAAGGAGAAAAGTTTCTCCCCAGGGTGCTCAATGCGCCATAGGTCAAAGAGACTGTGTTGTCGGATTAGCTTCCGAAACTCAGTAGAAAGCCGACACTGGTCGGGGGAGGGTGGGGCGCCAGAGATCGAGTGCCTATCCATCACCTCAGAAAAAGGGAGGTTAAAATCGCCTCCTAGGATCCATGGCGAAGGAGGGTATCGAGAGAGGCGCCTGAGGACCCCGCGGAGAAAGGGAATCTGCTTCCTATTAGGGGCATAGATGTTGCATAACAGTAGAGGTCTGCCTTGGATGGACCCCTCGATTATGACATATCGACCGCCGGGGTCTGAGTAGGTCGTCTCCACCTGTAGGGGACAGGTCCGGGAGACCATGATGGCTACACCCCCCCGTTTACAGCCCATAGAGGCAGAGTGAACTAGTGGATATGAGTGTTTGGCAAAGTTAAAGGTGGCGGAGGCATCAAAATGAGTTTCCTGTATATATGCTATATCGGCTTTCTGAGATCTTAATTCCTGCAGGAGCAGGCGTCTCTTCAGATTGGAGTTTAGTCCCTTAACATTAAGTGTGACAATCTTAGCCATAAGAAGTGTAGGGGGAGAGGACAATGCGTGTGCAGTGAGACTCACCAGACCCCATCCAACGGGCTCCAGGTAGTGGGAAGTCAGGAACAGCGGCGAACCAGGGCAGCAACCTCCAGAACTGCAGGAAAAAGGAGGGGGACACAACAGTGGGAGAGACATGGAGGGAGGGGACGAAAAAGACAACACGATAAACACAAAAAAAAACACATTGGTACAGAAAATCAATTAAGAACAAGGGCTTCCATAAAGGAAAAAAGTGGCTGTGAGCCAAAAACCCATGCAAAAAATGCATGGGTGGGAGCAATAGGTCCTTCCTCTGTCACCAAGGAAAAGGAGTTCGGGGAAGGAAAGGACAGAGGACAAACGCTCCTAGGGAAGCGGGGGAGCCAGGCAATGAGCCCAGAGGGAGAAGAGAACTAAAGACAGCAACCACACAGCAAACGGAAACCAACAGTGTGGGTACTCCGTCCTTGCAGCTTTGTAGCTCATAGTTGGCAAAAAAGTACAGCCCATCAGGGGTGTGGCAATGGTCCCGGCATCAGGAGAAAAAAATGGGAACAAGGGAAATGGAGGAAGGGGAGTCCCCAAAAGTGGACGGGAAGTAGCCTGCCATCAGCGGCCGCTCAAGGAGGTGATGAAGGGTTTCGGGGATGAGGCCTCTGACGCTTCTGTCGCACAGGCCGCCAGACCTCATCCGGCGGGGGTGGAGGAGGTGGGGCAATCACCCACTCAGAGATCTGCGGAAGGGGGATGTCCAGGGTTTCACAGAGATGCGGCAGGTCCTCCAGGTCACGTAGAGTGGCCGACTTGCCGTCCCTCCTGGCCGTCAGGGAGAAAGGAAAGTTCCAGCGGTACGTTGCCTGGTGATCCCGTAGGACTTGCAGGAGGGGGCGTAGAAATCTCCGCTTCTGTAGAGTGACCCAGGCAAGATCCGGAAAGAGCTGAAGAGGCGCTCCATCAAAGTCAAAGTCCTTCAGGGAACGTGCTTTGGTCATAATGCGTTCCTTTAAAGCAAAATCGTGTACGCAGCATATCACATCTCTCGGGTTGCCGTTAGCTGACTTAGGCCGGAGAGCCCGGTGGGCCCGGTCCAACTTTATCTTGTGGGAAGCGGGTTCCCCCAGAATTGTATTAAATATGGCTTCCAAAGTGTCCGGAAGATCGTCAGCCTGAGTCGCTTCCGGCAAACCCCGGACTCGGATGTTATTGCGGCGTCCTCTATTATCTATATCCTCTAGATGGCGTTGCACGTCATTCAGCATAGATGATTGGGCCGCTACAGTGGTGTGTAATTGGGCTATATAGGCCCGAGTGGCATCATGTTCTTCCTCAACACCCTCAACTCGGTTAGTAATGTGCTGGATGTCTTTGCGAATTTCAGAGATTTCGGTTTTAAACGCTTCCTTAACCTCGGCTATCAGCAGTTGGAAATCATTTTTGGTTGGTAGCTGAGATAGAAGTCTATGCATGCCTCTCTGTGATTGCGGGCCAAACAAAGAGGAGTCAGAGTCTGAGTCTCTGGAGGTCTGCCAGTCATTAGTATCAGGGCAGGCATCCCTGGCAGTGTCTCTGGTTGCGGGCTGGGGTGGAGGCTGTTTAGGTGCTTTCTTCCTCATAGTGCCAGCCTGCCCCTCCTCATGAGGTTGAGGGGCAACAGACATGGCTGGCTGTAGCAAGACAGGGATAGAGGAGGGGAGGGGAGCAGCTCCAGCCACAGGGAAGTGGGCCTCCTCAGTAAGCAATATGCCCCCTGATGTTGTGGGGGTAAGCTGTCTTGGAGCTGGGGTGAGAGAAGCCGCAGGGGGACCAGCCAGGTGGAGGGTAGGCAGTCTCTGTGAGGAGGAGAGGGGCTGCGGGGTGACTGCGGTGTGTCCCCCGGGAGAGCAGTGCCGCAGGCAAGATGGCGCCTCTCCAGCAGCAAGAGCCGACTGAGGGGACCTGCCGTTTTCCGAGCCTCCCCCACTCACCCGACTCAGCAAGTTCGCCCCCCGGAGAGTCCTTGGAGAGGAGGCCTGCGAGCGCCTGGTGGTCCGAGCCGGCAGCCAGGAAATGCCCGGTCTGGATCCCGCACCTCTGCGCCGGACACGTGGGCAAGATGGCGCCCGTCTTCCTCCTCCCTGCTGAGCCGAGCGCGTCAGAGGACCTCTACTCGCCTGTTCCAGAGGGGTGAGCGGATGCGTGACCGGCGGGTCCGGCGGTGAGGTAAGATGAGCCGGGGACCGTTTCTGGCGGGTGGAGACCGCCTCAGCCTCCGACGGGGTGTCCGGTAGGGTGCTGCTGCTGCTGGGCCCCGGAGCTAGGAATCGGTCCAGCGTCTGGGTACGGCTCCTCCGGTGGGTTTCCGGTACGGGGTGCTGCTGCCGGCCTTTGGGGGTCTTCCCCATGTGTAGGGGGAATCTTTGGGGGTGCCGGGAAGGCTAATTATGGGCTGATTTGCAGGCTACAGGACGGAGCTCCAGCACCACGCGTCTGCTCACATCGCTGGCTCGCTCCGCCCCCCTACAGCTGTATTCTTATCAGCTCACATACGTTCTCTGTTCGTTAACAAAAAATACGGAATACTTGACATGTTATACCCAGTAATTAATCGTACATACGATTTGTGTATGTGGATTTATTCAGAGTGGGTAGATCTGTATTTTTTTTTGTTGTTGTTGTATCCTATAACATAGATACCATATCTATCTTCTGAACATGGTGAGAACCAGAAGTGGTAGGCGAGCAATATCAGCTGTAGGAAGGGGAGATAGAGGTAATACACAAGGCACTGCTTCCAGTGCTCCGGCCAACATACAAGTGAGAACTTCGTCAGTAGCAGAACCGTCAGGCCTGTCCTCTGTTGCTTGCTTCCTGTGCACCTTATTAATGAACAGCGTCGTAAATCTGTTCTTCAGTGGTTATCGGACCCGGAATCAAGTGCTTTGACCTCCTCTTCCTCTCAGTCATGAACACAAATATCATCATCGTCCCTACCCAATATACAGGCCACTGAAAATAATCCAGACTGAAGAGCTCTTTGACCACACAATGCAGTTGGGGTCAGAAGGCGGTTTGAAAAGATCAAGAGGCCAAAGAGGATGATTTAGTATGCTCTGAGGTTGAATTGCTGATGCCCTCAGAGAAGGATCATGAAGCTGGTCTGTTGTCAGAAATACCGAGCGGTCAGCAGTGCCTGAAAGTGCCTGTGGCTTTTAGCCCGCAGCTTGAGGATGTAGACTGTCAGATAGAGGAAGGCACCTGTCATGACGATGATAATGATGACGACATTGCGGATCCAACGTGGTCTTTGGAGTGGAGGATGAGGTAGTTACAGTTTGGATCTGACTTAAGAAAGGGAGAGGGTAGTCGCACAAGTCTGCTCATATTACTGGGCCAGCCGTAGTCAGTGGTGGCATCGGTGAAACCGGTACTAGGTTTTTGCCGTCTAAGAGGTCCCAAACCTGTGAAGCCTGAACCTTTTTTAATCAAGCCTCTGATTCTGCGACTGAGGGGATATGTCGTATTTGGCGGCAACGCATCAATTGAGGAAAAAATGAAAAGTGTACCACGAGCATGAACAGGCACATGCAGGGAAAGCATGAATTGCTGTGGAATAGTCGCTCGGAGAAAAAAGGCCAGACAGGTCCTGGGCCTCCGACCTCCTTTTCCACTTCCAAGCCAAAGTGGCCCTCTGCTGCCAGTGTGCCAGTACAGCATGACCAAGCACCATATCCACTCAAAGATACTGTCTGCTGCTCCCCACCGCCACCAACACAGCTGACACCTTTTCCTAACACCAGTGTGACCTGCACGCCATACAGCTGCCAGTCCGGCAGCCAGCCTTCTGTGTACCAGGTGTGGGAGCATAAGAAACTCTTTTACCCCAACCATCCCAAAGCCAAAAAACTTTGAAAGTTTGGAAATGTTGCCTTTCCACCTGGTAAACACAGATGGCTTCCGCCACATTCTGGCCCTGGCATGCTCCCAGTATCAGATGCTGAGCAGGCATTTCTTTGCAAAAAAAGCTGTTTCTGCCGTCAACACACAGGTCAAGAGCTGTGGAGGGATTTGCGCACTCACACCGACCACTGGCTGGGTGCTAAAAACCTGGCACCAGGTAACGTGGTGTGCAACAACGGTTTTGAAAAGGCCACCAAAATGGTCAGTCAAGACAATGCCCTTGTCAGCATCACCGTTCTAGTGATATTTTTACTGGGACAAGCGTCAGGCACTCTACGGCAGCAGGTCTCAGCAGTGATGGAGGAGGGTGAGGAAGAGGAGGAGGCAGACATGGAACCTTACTTACAGGAGGATGTAGAGGACCTTACTGTTTCACAGTTGTATAGGTTTCCTTTAGGCACTGGTTCTAGGTTGAGGGCGGGTGCAGGACGGTAGTACAGCTCCCACGATAGAGCTCATGAGGCTAGCCAGACCTCTGGTGATGGTCAGGAGAAAGAAGTGGAGTAGGAGGCAGGGGTGGACACCACCGGTACGGATTCCCCTTCACTGGTAAGAGGTTGGCACAGATTACAGGGGGAGAAGGAGGAATAGGAGGAAGAGGAGGAAGATTCTGTTAGTGCCCCTTGACCCCGAGGCTTGGGAGATCCCAGCAGCATCTCACACATGAGTGCTTGGATACTACATTACTTCCAACATGATCCATGCATCAAGGCAATAAAATGAACAGCGATTACTGTGTGGCAACCCTCCTTGATCCACGTTACAAGACCAAAATGAGCAATTTCCTTCCACGCACAGAAATTGATAGTAGAATGCATGATTTTGAGACAGTGTTCATTGACCAACTTGAGACATCTTTTAGGTCTTCACATTCTAATGTCACGGTGGAACAGCGTCAGCAGTAGAATCACAAGTAGCCGTAGCAGCAGTAGGCAGTGTGGCAGAACCCTATTGGGTGACATTTGGCAATCAATTTTTACCACCTCACCAATGCCGGCAAGGCAGGGCAGGGCAGCATTATGATACACAGAGAACGCCTTAAGACCATGGTCCATGACTATCTGCGCTTCAACATTGATGTTTTTGGACTTGATCATGACCCATTCAACTTCTGGGTGTCCAAACTGGATGAATGGCCTAAGCTTGCTCAACATGCCATAGAAGTGTTATCTTGCCCAGCCGCCAGTGTTATCTAGGAACGCACATTCAGCACAGCTGGTCGAGTGATAACTGACAAACGTATCCGTCTATCCACTGACAATGTGGATCGTTTGAAATTTATAAAAATGAATCAAGCGTAGATCTCTGACCATTTTGTCGATGTCACTGACTAGTAAACTGTAGCATGTCTTCTTGAAAATGTGAAATACACATTTCCACTATACTACATCTCACGTCATTAGTTCCTGTGCCTGCTGCTTCTAAAAATTGGATTCTACTGCTGCCCACAGCTAGTGTTCCAAGTGTTACAGCTGAGTGTATTTTTGAAAAATACACCTGTATTAGCTTACATACACCTCTTTCTTCTCATCCTCTTTGTAGCCTCCAAATGGTTAATTTTTAAATGCCTCCATCTCTCCTACCATGTTCTGCTCCTTAATTTAGTTGAACCGCAACCTCCGTGTTCCCCGCTGGGCTGTTGTCGCTGGCACCAATGGTACTAATTTTTAATGACTGGGTAAAAAGCCCATTTTTGTCAGTCTGCATTGCAGAATAATTTTTTTTTTTTTTTTAATTAATCTGAACATCTGTTAGAGTAATCAATCTTTGGTACAGAGGAGTTAATGGTCAAATTTTTCCTGAGTGGGTAAAAAGCCCACTTTGGTCAGTTTACATTGCTGAATAATCTGTTAGATGTATCAATGTTTCGTGCAAAGGAGTTGGTGGTTAAATTAATCCTGAGTGGGTACAGAGCCCATTTTTGACAGTCTGCATTGCAGAACATTTTTTTAAAATAATCTTTTCATCTGTTGGATGTATTGATGTTTCATAAAGAGGAGTTGGTGGTTAAATTGATCATGAGTGGGTACAGAACTCATTTTTGACAGTCTGCATAGCATAATTTTTTTAAAAAAATAATCTCTTCATCTGTTAGATGTATCGATGTCTTGTACAAAGGAGTTGGTGGTTAAAGTTATCCTGAGTGGGTAACCCATAGTGGTTGGGTAACTATTGGCAGGAACAACTATGTACACATCTTGCCTGGCCTGTAGCCAGGAACTAACTAGCTACCTACTAAAAGGAAATAGTTAATATAAAGGGAAGTGTGTCTGTAGCTAGACCTAAGGTAGCTGCAGCTGTGCTGGAGAGTGTAACATCTAGTGGTTGGAGTAAGGAACAGCGGCCACCTGTCCAAACCTGTGACAGAGATACAATTTTACCAAGTTGTAAGAAGAAAAGAAAACATGTAATGGAACACTACAGAATGACTTCTTCAAAGGGAACAGAGTATGCCCAATAAAGCTCCCCATTCATCTCAAGGAGACAGGTCCTATCTACTATTGTCTGTGTCAGTTAGGTTTGCCGTAAAGGACATTCCTAAATTATGTTAAAAACAGCTCAGACAAGATGGCCTCCCCACTTTAAGTTAAAAAAAAGATTTGGGTTTGATAGAGATCCATTATAAGTGTACTTCTTCTCCCCGCTGATTCTCCCGATCAGTAGGCGTGTGAACACTCAGACCTGGACACAGCTTTTCACTTGTCTCTATGACATGTCAAAAGTTTTTGCAACAACAATGACACTTTGAGTTTCTTTAATCTTGACATACATATTCTGGATTTCAGAATAAAAGACAAAATATTTGTCCAGGTTAAAAAATAAATAATTAACTTATATATATATATACTGGCAGAATAATACCCTCAGGATCTCTGCTAAATGAAGAAGACCGTTCATTAGTGAAGACGTAAGACGTAACTCATTAATGATCCTATTAGTTACAGTATGGAGTGAGATCCACTGGGGAGAAGTCCCTGACGTCTTCCGCTGCTCATCTTTCATATTTTTTTCAGGAGAATTTTCCACCACCAGTATAGTTCTATATAAGATCTGTTTTTTTGCAGTGTAAGGTTTGTCCAGTCAGCGGGGCCTTGCATCACAGTGTAACTCTACATGAACTGGAGAAAAGCCTTTAGCAATGGTAAATGTGTCCATGGTCTACAGCATCCAATATTTTGTTCTTTTAGGACTCAAGGAGATGGAGCAGCTCAGATATTTCTACTCTGTTGTCGCCCTTCTCATATATCTCAGCACAATATCCTTATGTACATTAATTGTATATGTTGTATGGACAGAACATTCTCTCCATGAACCTATGTACATGTTCATCTGTGGCCTGATGGGGAACGTTATGGTTGGCTGCTCAGCATCCCTCCCCAAGTTGGCCATAGACTTGCTTTCTGCATGTACCACCATCTCTCTGTCTGGATGTCTGACACAAGCATACTTTATACAGAGCTACGGTGTTATAGAGATGGTAACTTTTACCATCATGGCGTATGATAGATACTTGGCTGTTGGTTTTCCATTGAGATACCACTCTCTGATGACCAATAAGAAGGCTCTACAGTCCTTGGCTACCATCTGGTCAGTGATTTTAATAAGTGAGGTGGTAGTTGTCCTGTTGGTGATCAGGTTAACACTATGTGGTAATAGCATTGATAATGTGTACTGTGAAACAATGTCTCTTACCCGGTTGTCTTGTGGCAGCACAGTCATCAATGACATTTTTGGAACTATGTATACCTTACTGATCTTCATAGGCTCATTGATGATTGTGATCTACTGCTACATACAGACATTTCTTGTCTGCCTGAAGATCTCTATGGAAGCCTCCCAGAAAGCCATGCATACCTTGGTGACCCACATAATGACATACTCTACTGTCATGGCAGTTATGTGTTTTGTCGCTTTCAGGTATAGGCTAAATGGTGGATCTCTATCTACTGTCACACACATTGTTATCGCAATCACTGGTCTGCTGGTCTCCATCATCATAAACCCACTGCTCTATGGGATAAGGACAGATGCTTTAAGGATCAAGATGATTCACACGTTAAAGGAAAACATTTATCAGGAGACATTGGGTAAATCCAAGTAATTATTGGTTTACTCTGCCTATGAAATAATTTTATATGTATATACATGAACCCCCAAAGTGCCAAAGCTTAATTTAGGATGCACCAAAACATTAAATATTTCAGGCATTATATGATTCTTATATGATACATTCTTTTCCTTTCAAAAATGTTTTATTGCTTCATTGTATGCGTATCAGGCTTTAGGACCATGTGGGGTCCCGGCTTGCATAGGGCGCAGATGTTCAATAAACCACAGATTAGAGTGGTTATCTCATGAAGAGAGTATTTATTAAAAGTCACGACGCGTTTCGGCCGCCAAGTATGGGGTGGCCTTTTTCAAGTTTGGTATAACTTGAAAAAGGCCACCCCATACTTGGCGGCCGAAACGCGTCGTGACTTTTAATAAATACTCTCTTCATGAGATAACCACTCTAATCTGTGGTTTATTGAACATCTGCGCCCTATGCAAGCCGGGACCCCACATGGTCCTAAAGCCTGATACGGCTACTTCTTCCTCTGACTGTACGACTCCCTTGGACGTACCCCGGCAGGAGCTGCGGTGTTCTATCCCACAGGCCTAACATAGAGTTGTGCCTATAATTTAGCACAACTCTACCAGGTGAGTGCAACACCTCCCTTTTCTGTGTTTGCCACTCTAGCTATCTTTTATTGCACCAGGAGGCGCCCCCACCTCTTCCCCTCTTCTCCCTTCTCTGCTTCATTGTATAAAACACTAATAATGTGACCGATAATCTTTATTTAAAGAAAACCTGTCACCCTCCGTGTCGGGGTGACAGGCTCCCGACCCTCCGTTAGAGCCCCCTATACTCACGTGATCCCGCCGGGTCCCGCTCCATGAGCCGGCCAGGTCACGGAGATATTAGCGCCCGAAGCCCGGCGCGCGCGCTGACAGCAGAGTCAGATGCCCATAGAGAATGAATAGGGAGTCCGATGCTCCGTCATTCTTTATGGCCATTGGACTCTCCTGTCAGCGCGCGCGCCGGGGTTTGGGCGCTAATATCTCCGTGACCCGACCGGCTCAGGAAGGGGGGACACGGCGGGATCACGTGAGTATAGGGGGCTCTAACGGGGGGTCGGGAGCCTGTCACCCCGGCACGGGAAATCTCTTTCCAGTATTCAGCTCCTGTACAGACCTACTGTATGTATCTTGTGGTTATAGATTACTATATACCCTGTGTATTCAGTTCCTGTACAGACCTATGTATCTTGTGGTTATAGATTACTAATAGTGATGAGCAAACATGCTCGTCCAAACTTGGTACTCGTTCGATTCTTAGGGTACTCAATGGTACTCATTACTTGGACGAGCATCTTGCGATACTCGATCCATTTCCTGTAAAATTGAGCACAATTTCTCAGCCAATCAACATGCAGGAGACTCTTTGGTACATCCTGCGATCACGTGAGACCCATACATGTTGATAGCAGCGATTGGTTGACCAGATCAGATGACCCTTCCATATAAAACGCGCGCCCGCCAAGGCTTGCTTCAGATGTATGCTGGAAAAGATTGGGGACAGAGCTGCTGCTGGTCAGGGAGAGCGTTAGGGAGGGAATTAGCGTTCCAGTAGGCAGGGAATACTAGAGAAAGAACCAAACAGCCCTTGTAAGGGCTTAAAATCGTTATTTTTATTTATTATTACTCTAGACTGCTGGCTGGGACTTGCAGTGCAGCTACCACGATTTTAGCAGCACACTGTGGTGATCGGCAGCTGGCAGAAAGGGGAAAGCAGGTGTTGCATACAGACAACTAAGAAGTGCTCAGTACTATTTTATTATTTTTTGGCTGGTGCTGCTGCCATTGTACATTGTATTGCTGTGATTTATAGTACACCTGCATAGAACTTCACTGCTCATTGTCCTGTGTAACAGGTGGCATAGACCAAAGACCACCACTTACACACAGACTATACGACAGCCTCCAAATATTAGTGTGACCACCAGTGTATTTTCTTATTTCTGTATTTCTTAGTGAAGGCATATCCAAGCTCACAGCTAATTGCCCTGTGTGAGAGGGTGTCATATACTAAATAGCTGCAGTCACCAACAGATTGTATACGACAGCTTCCAAAAAACAAGTGTAACCACCAGAGCAAGTAGATCAGATTCAGCAACTGTTGCACGGAGTAAAAATCCCGTGGTCAGGCCTAGATGTTCGCAAGTCTGGAGGTTCTTAAAAGAAAGTGCGAATGACCGACGGACTGTAGTGTGCAACCTGTTTCACCCCAGGATCAGCAGGGGAGCCACCACTACCAGCCTAACCACTACCAGCATGCGCAGGCATATAAGTGCTAAACACCCCACTCAGTGGAAACAAGGCCGTTCAGTGAATGCAAGTCACACACCTGCTCCTTCCCCTGTGTCACGTGCTGGCTCTGTCAGTCCCCCCGGCCAGGCCCCAGGCACGAGTGCCTCCTGTCCCAACAGCCTCAAAAAAACTAGTGTGACCAGTATATTTTCTTATTTCTTAGTGCAGCCATATCTAAGCTTACTTCTAATTGCCCTGTCTGAGAGGGTGTCATACACTAAATAGCTGTAGACACCAACAGATTGTATACGACAGACTCCAAAAAACTAGTGTGACCACCAGAGCAAGTAGATCAGATCAGTGAGCTTGGTTGCGTGTGACAACGGGCGGAACCTGGTGGCGGCTCTACAACTCGGCAGCCTCACACATGTACCATGCCTGGCCCACGCCTTCAACCTAGTTTTGCTGTGGTTCCTTAAAACTTACCCCAATTTGGCTGACTTGCTTTCCAAAGTGCGGCGCATCTGTTTGCATTTCCGCAAGTCAACCAGGGCCGCATTTCTGCAAGCCAACTGCTACAGTCAAATTCAAAGTCAAATTCAAAGTCAAATTCAAAGTCAAATTCAAAGTCAAATTCAAAGTCAAACCAGCGGTGGGGAGAAGTGGCGAGTCACATGATGCAGGGAAAGTTACCCCAACTGCTGCAGTCAAATTCAAAGTCAAAACAGCGGTGGTGAGAAGTGGTGAGTCACATGATGCAGAGTTCTAAACACCCCACTCAGTGGCATCAAGGCCGTTCAGTTATGGCAAATTCCCACTCCTGCTCCTTCCCCTGTGTCACGTGCTGGCTCTGTCAGTCCCCCTCTGTGTGCTCTCCCCCAGTAGTATATAGCCTTTCTGTGCACTCTTCCCCTGTAGTATATAGTCCCTCTGTGCGCTCTCCCCCAGTAGTATATAGCCTCCCTGTGCGTTATCCCCCAATAGTATATAGCCTCCCTGTGCGCTCTTCCCCTGTAGTATTAGCCCCCCTGTGCGCTCTTCACCTGTAGTATATAGCCCCCCCCCATGCGCTCTTCCTCAGCAGTATATAGCCCCCCTATGCGCTCTCTCCCTGTAGTATATAGCCCCCCATGTGCGCTCTTCACCTGTAGTATACAGCCCCTCTGTGCGCTCTCTCCCAGTAGTATATAGCCTCCCTGTGCGCTCTCCCCCAGTAGTATATAGCCTCCCTGTGCACTCTCCCCCAGTAGTATATAGCCCCCCCTGTTCACTCTCTTCCTCCCATATAGCCCCCCTGTGCGCTCCCCCTCCCATACAGCATATAACATAAAAAAAACAAACACTTACAGTATACTCACCTGGGTCCAGCGTCTCCTATTCTCTTACCTTTCCTCTTGTGGCCGCACTGCAGCGGTCACATGAGGCTGCTCTCCCCTTAACCTGGCGTTGACGCAGTGACATCACTCGAGCGCCGACACCAGAGAGGCAGAGAGCGGCCTCTTGTGACCGCTGCGGCTACAAGAGTGACTGACAGGAAGGGAGCCGATGGCTCTCTCTCTGTCAGTGCTCCTGCACGGTAACTGCACGGTAACTGACACAGGTATAGGGGTTTGGAAAACTGGCCTTTGCGGTCCGGGTTCGGGCCACGGTCCGCTAGTTGAGGACCTCTGCCCTAGTGACATTCTAGTATATGTGTAAAAAGAAAGAAAATGTCTTTTTATTAATACACAATCCCCTCCCTTAATAAAAGTCAGAATAACCCCCATTTCCCCATTTTACAAATAAAAATAAATAAATAAACAAATAAACATGTTTGGTATAAATTATCACATTCCTGATCTTGCACAGTAAGCGGCGTAAGCGTAAAAAAATTCCAAAATTCTAAATTGTGCAGTTTTGGTCGCATTAAATCTTGAAAAATTGTAATAAAAAACAATCAAAAAGTCGCATATGCGCAATCAAAGTACTGATAGAAACAACACAACATGGCGCAAAAAGTTACACCTCACACAGCCCCATAGACCAAAGGATAAAAGCGCTATAAGCCTGGGAAAAGAGCAATTTTAAGGAACATACACTACCGTTCAAAAGTTTGGGGTCACCCAAACAATTTTGTGTTTTCCATGAAAAGTCACACTTCTTCACCACCGTACGTCAAGAAAATAGAGTCAAGACATTGACAAGGTTAGAAATAATGATTTATATCTGAAATAACATTGTTTTTACATCACACTATGCTTTGGTCATAGAATCCTCCTTTTGCAGCAATTCCAGCATTGCACACCTTTGGCATTCTAGCTGTTAATCTGCCTAGAGTCTATAGACTCTAATGTGCTTATTTTCTTGCTTAGTTGTGCAACGCGGCCTCCCACTTCTTTTTCTACTCTGGTTAGAGCCTGTTTGTGCTGTCCTTTGAAGGGAGTAGTACACATCATTGTAGGAAATCTTCGGGGGGGGGGGGGGGGGGGGTCGCGAACTTGCATAGGTTTCTTTGAGCACACACTGGTGCCTGTAGGATTTATGTAGAGCCAGTGCGGCTCTACATTAATCTCCCTACTGTAGGCGCTGCAGGGACATTTTTACGCCCGATTCCGGACTTAATAAATGTCCCCCATAGTGTCCATTCAACAACTGTGAATATGGGGTCCATGCAGGGGAAGAAAGCACAGGGGGGCTATATACTACAGAAGGAGAGCGCACAGAGGGGCTATATACTACAGGGTGAGAGCGCACAGGGGGGCTATATCCTACTGGGGGAGCAACAGGGGGCTATATACTACTGGGGGAGAGCGCACTGGGGGCCTATATACTACTGGGGGAGCAACAGGGGGGCTATATACTACTGGGGGAGAGCGCACAGGGGGCTTTATACTACTGGAGGAGCACACAGGGGAGCTATAGACTACTGGGGGAGAGCACAGGGGGGGCTATATGCTACTGGGGGAGAACGCAAGGGGGGGCTATATACTACTGGGGTAGCAACAGGGGGACTATATACTACTGGGGGAGTCACCCCCTTTGTACCCAATTTCAAAGGGCCGGTGAGAGAGAAAAAAATTCCAGTTTTCCAACTAATAAGCATCAATTCTGTATGTAAATAGTTCAACTAGCTTTATCAAAAGTTAATAAAACACCTTTACTACTGATATTCAGCTCGGACCTTCACCTGACAATAGACCCCGGTAAGTGGACCTTCACTAAAAGTTGTTGAGTACCCCTGCTTTAGATAGTTCAGCTTTATGGTCTGTAGACCCAAATGGACAACATTTTAAAGTTGTGCCATGTTGGAAACAAGTAACATTTGATAAAAGGTGCCTGGTCATTACACCATGTATGTTGCAGTAGAACTGCCTATTGTTATGGACGGGTCATTTTGTTAGGGTTTAATGTGTAAAAACATGTCACTATTGATTGCTACTGATCATGTTTGGTGACTATTTTGTGCGGACACTCTAATGGACAAAACTTCCTATGTTCTAGAGGTCCTTTATTTACAAAAACAGTCTACACAGATTTATAGTGTCAGAACTCTTGTTTTATCTTGTCGCCACTACAGCAGTCTCGTGTTTATAGGATAATTGTAAAATGGACGCTGTGTCAAGTGTCTCTTAAAAGTTAAAGGGGTATTCTGTACCATAATGTATGCTGATTAAAGTGCGGTTTACAAGTGCCTTATCAGGGACTTTAACCCTTAGAGGAGCAGGCCAATTAAAATTTTTGCGTTATCGTTTTTTCCTCCTTGTGCTTAAAAGGCCATAGCACTTGCATTTTTTCACCTAGAAACCCACATGAGCCCTTATTTTTTGTGCCACTAATTGTACTTTGTAATGCATGGCTGAATTTGTTAATAAAGTACACTGCAAAACCAGAAACAAATTCAATGTGTGGTGAAATTGAAAAAAAGAAGAAAAAAAAACATATTTTTTTTTATTTGGAGGGTTTTCTTTTTTACGCCATTCGCCCTGGAGTAAAACTGTCTTGTTATATATGTTCCTCAATTCGTTACGATTACAACGATATATAACATGTATAACTTTTATGTTATGTGATGGCCTGTAAAAAATTCAAACCCTTGTTTGAACAAATATATGTTCCTTAAAATTGCTCTATTCCCAGGCTTATAGCTTTTATTCTTTGGTCTATGGGTCAATGTGAGGTGTAATTTTTTGCGTCATGATGTGTTCTTTCTATCGGTACCTTGATTCGCTTTTTATTACAATTTTTCTGGATTTGATGCGACCGAAAATGCGAAATTTTGAACTCCGGCATTTTTTTGTGCTTGTGCCGTTTACCGTGCGAGATCAAAATTGTGATTAATTAATAGTTTGGGTGATTATGCACGCAGCGATAGCAAACATGTTTATTTATTTATTTATTTATAACATGGGAAAAGGGGGGGTGATTCAAACTTTTATTAGGGGAGAGGGCTTTTTATTAATAACAACACGAAGCAACTGAGTGCCGAGCCGGGATCAGCACCATTACGGTGCAGACTCTAGCCTGAGCCGGACGTGTGGATCGCTCCTCCAGGACAAAATCCCGGAGGAGTGATCCTCCCCACTAGACACCAGGGAACGGCTGCAGAAGGTAATTGGATGTAGCTGCATGGACAGCTGCATTTGATTACCTGATTAGCGGGCACGGCAATTGGACCGTTCCCACTAATAGCCGCTGTCCCTGGCTACATGCGGCACTTGGGACTGCGGTTGTACTAAGCGGGGTCATCGCGTGGCCCCGCTCTGAACTCCCTTAATGACAGCAAGACGTAAATATACGCCTGCGGTCGTTAAGGGGTTAATAATAACGCTTTTTTTTTATTTACACTTATCCTAGGAGTCCCCCTGGGGGACTTCTAGTATAAGTACACTGATCTCTCATTACGGCGCAGACCCTGGCCAGGTAAGAACACAAGGATCGCCCCTCCGCGATCGCATCGCGGGGGGGGGGCATCCCCCCACTAGACTCCTGGGAATCAGCTGCATATAGTAATCAGATGCAGCTGTGAACTTTGACAGCTGCATCTGATTACTGAATTAGCGGGCACGGCGATCGGACCGTGACCGCTAATAGCCGCAGTCCCGGGCTACATACAGATATTAATGCCTATTGCACTTTATTTGTGAATAGTCACAAATGCTGTTGTCCATACCAAATTATTACAAAAACAAAAAAAACATCCTGTTCACCTTTCCTCCAGCAGAGGAAAGGTGTTTTGAGTGTTTCTGTGCATCCTTTTGTGCTCCCCCCCTACAAAAACACATAAAAACCGCAGGTCAGAGGCACACCACCTACTAAACACTAATAGAAAACTGCATCTAGGTCCATGGGAGCTGTGTCTCTGCGCATGTTTCCGGCCCTGTATTAAAGTAAAGCCACACTAGAGAAAGTACGATGATTACCCAGAGTCCGGCTGTCCATAAATTGGGTGGCCTGAGGAGAATGAGAAGTCCTGGCATTCTCAAGTGCTTATAGGGTGACAATTTCTTGGTCATGGAATAATAATAATATTATTACTAGTACTATTTCCTGCACCAGTTGGTAAAAATAACCTCCTCAGGATGTCAGACAAATGATCAAAACTGCTCATTAGTGAAGAGCTGAAAGTCATTAATGATCTCATTAGATTCAGTCTAGAGTGAGATCCACTGGGGAGAAGTCCCTGACGTCTCCCGCTGCTCATCTGTCTTATGTTATTTAAGAGAATTCCCTGCCGCCAATGTAGTTCTATATAAGATCCATTTTTTGCAGTGTTGAGTAAAACCAGTCAGCCGAGCCTATAATTATTTTATACTACTACTACTACTACTACTACTACTTTTACTTGTGTAGCACTAACTCATTCCGCAGCACTTGATATACTAAGATCCTGGTGTAAATCTACAGGAATCAGCGCAAAGTCTTCTGTAATGGTAAATGTGACCATGGTCTTTTTCGGCCAAGACTTTGTTCTTTTAGGCCTCAAGGAGTTGGAGCAGCTGAGATATTTCTACTCTGTGGTCGCCCTTCTAATATATTTCTGCTCAATGATCTTATCTACATTAATTGTGTATGTGGTATGGACAGAACAATCTCTCCATGAACCTATGTACATCTTCATATGTGGACTGGTGGGAAATGTTATAGTTGGCAATTCAGCCTCCCTCCCTAAAATAGCAATAGACTTGCTCTCCGGATGTACCACCATCTCTCTGTCTGGATGTCTAATACAAGCGTACTGTATTCAGAGCTGTGGTGTTATAGAGATACTGACTTTTACCATCATGGCGTATGATAGATACCTGGCTGTTGGTTTCCCATTGAGATACCACTCTCTGATGACCAGTAAGAAGGCTCTACAGTCCTTGGCTACCATCTGGTTGGTGATCTTAATAAGCTTTTTGGTAGCTGTCCTGTTGGTGGTCAGGTTAAGACTATGTGATACCAGTATTCAGAATGTTTTTTGTGAGACAATGTCTTTGACCCGGTTGTCTTGTGGCAGCACAGTCATCAATGACATTTATGGGACCATTTATACTTTACTGATCTTCATCAGCTCCATTGTGATTGTGATCTACTGCTACATACGGACATTTCTTGTCTGCCTGAAGATCTCTATGGAAGCCTCCCAGAAAGCCATCCATACACTGGTGACCCATATAATCACTTACTCTACTTACATGGCGGCCATATTATTTCTGACTTTCAGGTATAGGTTAAATGGTGGTTCTCTATCTACTGTGACACACGTCATCATCTCAATCACTGGTCTGCTGGTCTCCATCATCCTAAATCCTCTGATCTATGGGATAAGGACAGAAGCTTTAAGGATGAAGATGATTCACACTTTAAAGGAAATCATTCATCAGGAGACATTGGGTAAATTTAAATAATTGTTGGTTGGGGCTGCCTATGAACTAACTTTATGTTGAAATAAGTGGACCCCTAATGTGCCAATGTTTCACTTAGGATGACCCAAAATGTTTAATATTTCAGGCATTATATGATTTGTTTTCCTTTTCAAAAAATGTTTTTATATGCTTTATAGTATAGAATCTAAGTAATTTTACCAATTCTAGCCTACCTTGTTTATTCAGGAGTTTCCTCAGAAATTTTCTCATCAATTCATCAATCAATTTAGATCAATTGTGAATCGGGATACAGCAAAAAGCCTGAAACTGGCCAACAAAGAGGTGGTCTGGGTCCTAGTTTCCCCATTTCAAGTTTGGTGGAAGCTCCTTGACTGCCTCTCCCATGGACCCCATTTTCACAATGGTTGAATAGAATAGATGAAGACAGCAAAGTACATGACTCCTCTACAGTATTTTGATCATGGAGTGGCAACATGCACATCCGGCCACCAATCCTTTCCATCAGGTTGAACTGGGGACTAGGGATGGTCCGAACCTGCCGAGGTTCGGGTTTGTACGAACCTGGGCTCTCGGCAATGATTCCCGCTGTCTTAAACCTCCGTGGAGAGGGTTGATACAGCGGGAGGAACGCCTGGAAAACCGCGATACAGCCACAGCCATAGGCTGTATTTCAGTTTTCCAGGCGGTCCTCTCGCTTTATCCACCCTCTCCACGGAGCGGGCAGACAGCGGGAACCATTGCCGAGAGTCCAGGTTCATAAGAACCCAAACCTCGGTAGGTTCGGACCATCCCTACTGGGGACCCATTCTCATATTTAGTAGGGAGCCTGCAGTAAGTGAATGCTGCTCCCGGGAGAATTTTTTTTTTTAATTGGTTTATAGCTCCCATGTCTAGGTGTTAGGAGTATCTCAGAAGGGCTGGAGGGGCTTTGCTACCCAGACATCTCATAAAGGAAGATAAACAAAACTTATAAGAATATAAAAAAATACTATAAGTAATGCAGATGTTTTTAATGCCGGTTATTGTTTACCTTTCTTAGTGCTAATTAACCCCTTCAATACAGAGCCCATTGATGCACAAAAGTCCGGGTTAAATTAATGCAATGTTCCTCTCCACCTTCTAAGAGCCATAGTTCTTTTATTTTTCCACCTACAGGGCTGGTTGGGATGTCATTTTTTTGCGCCATGATCTATAGTTTTTATTAATATCATATTGGTGTATCAGAAAAATTTTGATTGCTCTTTATAATTTTTTTTGTGATATATAATTTAATAAAATCAGCAATCCTGCTGCGTTTTTTTTTTTCCGTTATATTGTTATAATGTTATAGTTTAATAGATCGGACAATTCCACACACTACGATATGTAATATGTTTATTTATTTATATTTATATTTTTATAATGGACAAGGAAGTCTTTTAAACTTTTACTGGGAGGGGTTTATAAGGGTTTTTTTAAATACTTTTAAAAACTTTTTTATTACACTTTTTTTTTTTTAAACACGTTTATTTACTGTGAAATATGCAATCATTAGATTGCATATACTGATATATGCCATATGCCATAGCATAGATCAGTGTTATCGGCGATCTATGTATAGAGCCTGGCTGAGAGCAGGCTCTACACATAGATCGCCAATCTGACAGGATGGAGGTAAGGAGCACGGCTACGGGGATCCCGATCACTCAGTGACATATGCTTGATCTGTCACTGAGCACCTTAAATGCTGCAATCGCTGTAGATCGCGGTGTTTAGGGGGTTAATGAGAGTCGGCTGCGGGATCGCAGCTGACGCTCATTACCTCTAGGCCCCGGACATTGATGTGAGCGGGATCGCTATCTCTGCAGCGATCCCGCTCACATAAATAACCCCGCCAGTACAGGGAACGTATATATATATTCCTACTGCACGGGGTATGTGCAGTAGGAACGTATATATACATGTTACTGACAGGAAAGGGTTAAAAACCTATAGGAAAACTCTGGGTATTAGTTATGTACTGTTGTACCTAGTGTGGGTATTAAGGGGGAGGGGCATGACACAGGGACTAACACTTAGAGGCTATCCCTGTGATGAGTTTCACCTTCTCAGAATAACAAAGTCTATCAGTTTTTGCCTGGATGGTTCTTCAAAGTGAAAATAAATTTTCACATGTCATCAGACATAAAACACAAAAGTGCAACAGCAACCTGCAAGTGCCAGGACTTACCGCACATATTACCTTGCATGGTATACACGAAAAAAAAAACTGTCCTAAAGATTTTTTAACATTAGGTTCTTAATAGCGAAGAGCGAGCATACTCAAAGGTACTCGTTACTCGGACGAGCATTTCGCGATACTCGAGAAAATCTCATCATCCGTGTACTGTAAGTTTGGCGCTATTTCTCAGCCAATAAACATGCAGGAGACTCTCTGGTACATCCTGTGATGATGTGGGACCCATAAATGTCGATAGCAGCAATTGGTTGGCCAGATTAGATGACCCTGCCATAAAAAAAGCGCGGCCGGCAAGGCTTGGCTCACATGTATGCTGGAAGAGATTAGGGACAGGACTGCTGCTGGTCAGGGAGAACGTTAGGGATGGAATTAGCGTTCCAGTAGGCAGGGTTTATACTAGAGAAACAACCAAACAGCACTTGTAAGGGCTTAAAATCGTTTTTAAATTGTATTACTACAGACTGCTGGCTGGGACTTACAGTGCAGCTACCACGATTTCACCAGCACTCTGCGGTGATCGGCTGCTGGCAGAAAGGGGACATTAGGTGTTGCATACACAGACCCCTAAGAAGTGCTCAGTAGTCTTTTATGATTTTGTGGCTGGTGGTGCTGCTGTAGTACATTGTATTGCTGTGATTTGTAGTACACCTGCGTAGAACTTCATTGCTCATTGTAAGGGGGTGTCAAAGAGTGTGTATAGGTTCAGCCACCACCAGATTGTATCTTACAGCCCCCCAAAAACTAGTGGGACCAGACCACCAGTATATTTTCTTATTTCTGTATTTCTTACTGAGGGCATATCCAAGCTCACTGCTAATTGCCCTGTGTAAGTGCTGCTATACACCATATAGAAGCACTTAGACACAGACTCTATACGACTACCTCCAAAAGTAGTCTGAGTAATATATTTTTTTGGCTTGCTGTGATCTGTAGTGCAGCTATCTCAGTCTTGACTCTGCAGTGTCCATAAAATGGTGAAGCCCAGGTGGGGTTCCAAGCGATGCAGTGGGCAGAGGTCGTGGTTCAGGGCAGGGTGACACAGCAGCACCCGTTGAGGAGTGAGCAGTGGCACACCGCAGACATTCAATCCCTAGCTTCTTCTCGCAACTTACGGGGTCTCAGGGTACACCACTATTGAAACCGCAGCAGTGTGAACAGGTGCTGATGTGGATAGCAGATAATGTGTCCAGTAACTTATCCACCACCCAGTCTTCCACGCAGTCCACCCACGCTACCCAAGGGAGTGGAACCCTTGCTCCAGAAGCTCAGCCTCCTTCCCCACAGCCTGGCCCCTCCAGGGAAAGAAGGGATACAGATCCACCACCACCACCATGCTCCCAGGAACTCTTTTCTGGACCCTTCCCTGAGTCTGAGCACATTTGTGTTTTACTCATTCTACAAAGATGAAGCTCAGTGATACACAACACTGGAAATTGTCCAAAGTAGGGATGAGCAAACCGAACCGTAACGAACCAGATTCGTTACGAACTTTGCAAAAAGTTCAGTTCGTCATCGAACCGAACTTTGAGAAAGTTCGTAACAAATCTGGAATATTCGATATTCGTACGCATATCTCCTGATATTCGAATATTCGATCCCATTAAATTCTATGGGAACAAGTATTCGATTATTGAAAAACATCTATTCGACCACTTGGAGGTCACCAAATCCACAATGACACCTCAAGAAATGATGCCAACACCACTGGATGCAACTGAGACAGCAGGGGAAGCATCTGACACCCCAAAATCGCCGGTAATAAAGTCTCAAGTCGATGTTATACAGGTGAATTACCAGGTTATTAAAGGGTGTATGAATATTTTATAGGTACAGCTGGTCGGCTGTATTATGTAGCACTTGGCAAACAGAGTGCCTCATAGTAGCACAGCCGCCTGCTTGTACCACCCTGTGTATTTATGTATGTCGTAGCAGCAGGTAGCACTGGATGAACACACGTACTACTCTTTTTTTGTAGATCGAGCACTCTAGCACGTATCAGCAGCACAAAGCACTTGGTCAGCAGAATGCTTGCACTACCCCTTGTAGATTTGCTACTACATATTAGAATGCAAACAGCCAGTAGCCTTGTTTGCTGTGAATGAATGGAAACACCCAGTAGCCTTGTTTGCTGTCAATTAATGGAAACACCCAGTGTCCTTGTTTGCTGTCACTGAGTGAAAACACCCAGCGACCTTGTTTGCTGTCACTGAATGCAAACACCCAGTAACCTTGTTTGCTGTCACTGATTGAAAACACCCCATAGCCTTGTTTGCTGTCACTGATTGAAAACTCCCCATAGCCTTGTTTGCTGTCACTGAATGGAAACACACAGTAACCTTGCTTGCTGTCACTGAATGGAAACACCCAGTATTCTTGTTTGCTGTCACTGAATGGAAACACCCAGTAACCTTGTTTTCTGTCAATGAATGAAAACAGCCAGTACTCTTGTTTGCTGTAAATGAATGGAAACACCCAGCGACCTTGTTTGCTGTCACTGAGTGGAAACACCCAGCGACCTTGTTTGCTGTCACTGACTGAAAACACCCAGTATCCTTGTTTGCTGTCACTGAATGGAAACACCCAGTAGCCTTGTTTGCTGTCAATGAATGGAAGCACACAGTACTCTTGTTTGCTGTCAATGAATGGAAACACCCAGTGTCCTTGTTTGCTGCAATGAATGGAAACACCAAGTGTCCTTGTTTGCTTTAATGAATGGAAACACCCAGTACTCTTGTTTACTGTCAATGAATTGAAACACCCGGTAGCCTTGTTTGCTGTCACTGAATGGAAACACACAAGAACCTTGCTTGCTGTCACCAATTTTGGGATGGTTTATATGCTACCTCTGTTTTAATGGTTCACTGTGTGATCACTGCTGTTGCCCAGAATTTGCCCAGAATGGTGCGATTAGGCAGCCTCAGAGGCATCCATACATGCTTCCCCTGCTGTCCCATATGCATCCAGAGGTGTTGGCATAATTTCCTGAGGTTTCATTATGCATTTGTGACCTCCAATT
Organism: Dendropsophus ebraccatus; assembly: GCF_027789765.1. NCBI lineage: Eukaryota > Metazoa > Chordata > Amphibia > Anura > Hylidae > Dendropsophus > Dendropsophus ebraccatus. The sequence continues at coordinate 11,583,172 of NC_091458.1, forward strand.
CGTCGAATATTGATTTCCAGGTCCCAAGGATTTTTCTCCCATAGACTATAATGGGATTCGATATTCGTTCGAATAGTCGAATATTGGGAGCTATGTGAATGTAATCCAATCGAATCAAATATTTCACTATACACTCATCTCTAATAACCATGTAATTCACCTGTATAACATCGACTTGTGACTTTATTACCGGTGATTTTTGGGTGTCAGATGCTTCCTCTGCTGTCCCAGTTGCTTTCCAGTGGTGTTGGCATCATTTCCTGAGGTGTCATTGTGGACTTGGGGACCTCTAAGTGGTCGAATAGATGTTTTTCAATAATCAAATACTTGTTCCCATAGACTTTAATGGGATCGAATATTCGATCGAATATTTGAATATCAGGAGATATGCGTACACATATCGAATATTCGAATATTTCACTATTCGCTCATCACTATTAGCAAGGTTCGTTTTAGGTTCGGTTCGTACGAATCCGAACTTCACGAAAGTTCACCGGATCGAGCCAAACCGAACTTTTCAAAAGTTCACTCATCCCTAGTCCAAAGGTTGCGGCAATATCTTTCTCCCGGGGGCTATTTTCACACTACGTATATTTCAGTCAGTATTGCAACCAAAACCAGGAGTGGATTAAAAACACAGAAAGGATCTGTTCACACAATGTTGAAATTGAGTGGATGGCCGCCATATAACAGTAAATAACGGCCATTATTTCAATACAACAGCTATTGTTTTAAAATAACAGCAAATATTTGCAGTTAAATGGCCGCCATCCACTCAATTTCAACATTTTGTGAACAGATCCTTTCTGTGTTTTTAATCCACTCCTGGTTTTGGTTGCAATATGAGGACCACAATACTGACTGAAATATACGTAGTGTGAACATAGCCTTAGAGTGGATTATTGGTTTTGTCTGCCCATTTCCTGCCACAGGGGCCTGCAGATCCTTGAACTGCAAGGAGATACATACTCCTCTGGCTGTGAAGGGGCAGAACATGGCAGAAAATTCAAAAACAGGGGAAATAACAGGAAGGAATCTGACCTTGCCCATCTTTCCAAATGGAATACGAGAAGGATCTTCACATAAAAATGCACAAATGTGTTTCTTTTATTACGAAATAGTGCTACAATGAACAATGCAAACTTTGCTGTCTAATTCTATTTGTCTCTCTCTCACTCTTTTTTTGTACAATTTGGAAACCGAGTGGTAAACTTTGTCAGTATTCTGTTCTTCTGTGTGTGTCTGTATACAGACCTGTGTCTGTCTGCCGGCATAAAATGATATCAAAACAAGAGAGGAAAAAGGGAAAAAAAAAATCAGGATGCCTGAGCCACACCGGTTCTGCAGTTATGTTAAATATTGTGCTGAGACAGCCACCACAACTGCTACAGTCAAATTCAAAGTCAAAACAGCAGTGGGGGGAGAAGTCACATAATGCAGGGAATGTTACCCTAACTGCTACAGTCAAATTCAAAGTCAAAACAGCATATGCTACCTGTGTTTGAATGGTTCCCTGTGTTCTCACTGCCATGCTATGTCAGCCTAAATTTTGGGGTGGTTTATATGCCACCTCTGTTTTAATGGTTCTCCATGTCCTCACCGCTATGCTGTGTCAGGCAAAGTTTTTGGGTGGTTCATCATATGCTACCTCTGTTTTAATGGTTCCCTGTGTTCTCACTGTCATGCTGTGTCAGGCTGAGTTTTTGGGTGGTTTTTATGCCTACCTCTATTTTAACCAGGCTGTTGCCCAGAATTCTGCATAATAGTGCAATTAGGCAGCCTCAGAGGCATCCATACATGCTGCCCCTGCTGTTTCCTGTCCATTTCCATGGTGTTTCTATTATTTTCTGAGGTTGACAGGTTTTCACACGACCTTCCCTCTACTGAACTTGGGTCCCCTGCAAATGCTTGAGTTTCCCATTGACTTCAATGGGGTTCGTTACTCGAAACGAGCACTCGAGTATCGTGAGATATTCGTCTTGCTAGTCTAGGACCATCTCTCTGAGGTCACCTTAACGTGGTGAGATGCTACACTCAGTTTGCTAAGAAACTCATAAAAAAAAAAAAATCTTTAGGACAGGGTTTTATCGTGTATATGCTGGAGGGAGTATGTACGGTAAGTCCTGGCACTTGCAGTTTGCAGTTGCACCTTTCTGTTTATTGTCTGTATTTTAGCCACAGCAGCATTGGAACAGGGGCATTGGAGTGCTGACAAAAAAAACAGAAGGTGCAGCAGCAACCCACAGGTGCAAGGGCTCACCGTATATACTCCTCCTAGCGTACACATGGTAAACACCTGCTCTGTAGATATTAAAAAATGAGGATCTTAGCAAACTATTTTATCAAACAGAGTGTACCATGTCACCAACGTTAAGGCGTCCTCGAGACATGGTCCCTACCCTAGCATTTTCACACTAGCAATGGCCTCTCCTGGGCTGAATAAGCCTACAACTGGACAGATAGGAGCAAAATGATCTCCTTTATAGCACCCTTGGGACATGGGTGGAGTGCAGGCCAACAGGAGGTAGCCACACCCCCCACATTCAACAGAAAAAAGGGAAAAATTGGCCGCACATCTATTGCTAGTGTGAAAATGCTAGGGTAGGGATCATGTCTCGAGGACGCCTTTATGTTGGCGACATGGTACACTCTGTTTGATCAAATAGTTTGCTAAGATCCTCACTTTTTAATATCTACAGAGCAGGTGTTTAAAGTGTGTACACTGGGAGGAGTATATACAATAAGCCCTTGCACCTGTGGGTTGCTGCTGCACCTTCTGTTTTTTTGTCTGTACTTAAGCCACGAGCAGCGTGCAAGCTGCAGTGTGAATAGAGTCATAGATGTGCGGCCAATTTTTCCCTTTTTTTTTTTGCATTGGAGTGCTGGCCATTTTTTGCTTTTTATGTCATCAAACATTTCTAAAGTTATTGACCAAAGCGGAACTCAACAGACCCGCTCTGATCAGAATATATGTGTTAGCTACGGTCAGTGGCAACGGGTGGAATAGACAGAAAGACACGCTGTACCCTGCCTACTTGCAACTGACAGCCCTAGGTGTCTGTGAACAACCACGAGGACGGTCCCTACTCTGGCAAAGGAGGCACTCGAATCACAGACAAAAACAATATATAGTGGGGATGAGCTCTGGCACGGACAGGCTGTCGGGGCTGCTCCAGAACAGAAGATGACAGGAATGCAAGAGTGGGATCAGGTAAGTTCCTCACAATACAGCAGGGGAGAGATTGTGACAGTTCAGTCCGTCAAAATTCTCAATGAAAGTATATGAGAAATTATTGGCAGAATGAAGGTCTGGCCGGGGGGAGCATCACAATCTCTCCCTGGCTGTATCTTCTGATCAGAGTGGGTCTCAGCAGTGAGTCAAAAACATCACACATGTCAAAAGTTATTTTTAGTCAAAGCGCCCATTTAAGTAATCAGTCCTCGGAATTGTCTGTTCAATGGATCTATGGTTTACTAGTTTATACAATAAAGCTTTCATGTCCCTAATAAAGTTATGATCCGTGTTGTATATTACTATCAGGCTCAAGGTCCTTTTACACAGAGCAAAATTTAAACTGCGCAACCTCCCCACTTCTCTATGACTATACACCAACAGCAAATAAATTTCATGCACAACTATACAACAGCAATGCATATATCACACGCACCACTACATACCTTCCAAGGATGCAGTCAAAAATACAATATCTGTGGATATCAATGTAATTAAATGCATGCATCAATCTACAGCAGATCCTGTATGTGTGATTTCATCATTGAACTAGATCTGCATAGTGCTTGAAAAGAGCGCCCCTTTACCAGTGACTTCCTTTTAAGAGAAACTTTAACCCTGGGTGTCATCCCTTTAAAAGCGACTTGGGTCCCGTCCCTTTAAGAGCGACTTGTGTCCCATACCTTTTAAGGCGACTTGGGTCCCGTCCCTTAAAGGGACCCAGGTCGCTCTTAAAGGGACCCATTTAGCTCTTCAAGGGACCCAGGTCGCTCTTAAAGGGACCCAGGTCGCTCTTAAAGGGACACTGTGGTGGGATGCTTCGAAATATTTGCATATGGTATAACCAAGAGACTCATTATTTTTATGGAGATTTTTTTAGCAGTTAGGGGGCTGCTTTTAGTGATTTTCATATCTGTATTGAGTCTGTATCTTGCCATTAGCGGTGAGCTGTCGCATTTTTTGTGTTTTTGTGTGTTTGCAATTTCAGCCATAACTTGCTCCAGCCTAGTGTGAACGGTGTTCTAGGAGAGCTGACCAAATTTGTCTTTTTGCCTGTGTTTCAGATGGGGGAAGTGGATTCCTCTTGGCAGTGCACTTCACCCACCCCACCTAGGTGGTTATTTTTATCAGTATTAGTTGCATTCCCAGATCCTGCGTGCCCAGAGCATAGGCTTATTACTAGCCATGGAGAGGCCAAACTACAGTTTAGGGTCCAACCCAGCATGAGGCCATCTTTTTTTTGTGGGATGGTTTACACTAGGGATGGTCCGAACCTGCCGAGGTTCGGGTTCGTAGGAACCCGAACGCTCGGCAGCAGATTCCCGCTGTCTGCCCGCTCCGTGGAGCGGGCAGATACAGCGTGAGGAACCCCTGGAAAACTGGGATACAGCCTATGGCTATGGCTGTATCCCAGTTTTCCAGGCGGTCCTCCCGCTGGATCCGACCGCTCACCGCCGACCGCAGACAGCGGGAATCATTACCGAGGGTTCAGGTTCGTACGAACCCGAACCGAACTCAGTTCAGACCATCCCTAGTTCACACTATTTGCAAATGGTAACCAAGAGGGGTTTTTTTAGTGGATGGGGGGGGGGGCTGCTTTTAGCGATTTTCCTATCTATATTGGGTCTGTATCTTGCCATGAACTGCTGCATTTTTGTGTGTGTTTTTGTGAATATGGTGATAATATCTGCTTCTTGTATGCTGGTATTATTATAAACTATGATTATGAGATATAAAATATTACCATGAATAGAAAACTGTTATGCGGTGAGCTTGAGTGATATAAAACTTGTTTGGATAACTAAATTGGTAAAAAAAAAAAAAAAGAGATTCCTTGTATTTACAAACATTTGGATCCATGCAATAGAGAAGCCGAGAGGAGCGTGTGTATATGGGAGAAAGGCCATATTGAAGAAAAATGTAAGAAGATTCCTCAGGGGTGGAGCCACCATATGACTCAGTCTAGCATAAACCACAGAATATACTATACACTTAGCTTTCTGTACAAGATTCAGAAGACATTCTGCATATAGTATGGTCCTTAATAAGCATGGAGGATTATTGGACGGGGTGTTTACATATATCTCAGAAAAGATGTCATGTAGATTAGAGTTTACCCCCTGTATTGCCATCCTTGGCACTTCTATAGAATCTGGAAGAGGGAAAAGACGAGCCGTTATTTGTCAGCTATTTTATGCTAGATTATAGATTGCTAAAAAGTGGCTGAATGGCAAAGTATCTCGAAGCTTTAGGAAAAGTATTATCAGAGTCAGGATTGAATATGTAACTTTAAAAGTAATTTTTTCTTCTTCTTTCCTTTATCAGGGATGGTGGGGTGAGGGGGTTGGGTAATAAATAGAGATGAGCGAACCGGGTTCGGGTTTGAGTCCATACGAACCCGAACTTTCGGCATTTGATTAGCGGGGGCTGCTGAACTTGGATAGAGCTCTAAGGTTGTCTGGAAAACATGGATACAGCCAATGACTATATCCATGATTTCCACATAGCCTTAGGGCTTTATCCAACTTCAGCAGCCACCGCTAATCAAATACCGAAAGTTCGGGTTCGGATGGACTCCAGCATGCTCCAGGTTCGCTCATCTCTAGTAATAAACTAAGAAAAACTATTTAAAATAAAAACAAACAAATTATTGCTTCAACTGATTAGAATATAATTTGACCAAAAATCTTTATGTAAAATTTCTTTCCATTTTAAGTATTTAGCTCCTGTACAAACCTATGTAACTTAGGTTGTTATAGATTACTAACATACTGTACCCTGTGTATTTAGCTCCTTCCTTAAAGTGACTCTGTACCCACAATCTCACCCCCCAAACCGCTTGTACCTTCAGATAGCTGCTTTTAATCCAAGATCTGTCCTGGGGTCCGTTCGGCAGGTGATGCAGTTATTGTCCTAAAAAATACTTTTAAACTTGAAGCTCATGCCAACTGGGAGTATCTGTGCCCTAACTTTGCACCACCCCTCCGTCCCTCCTCCCCACCCTCTTCTTCATTAGGAATGCCACTGAAACATTTTCCCCATGCTGAACATTGCACAGGTCCTTAATGATTCAGCCCATGTGCTGGGCTGCCACAGGTGGGGAATAGGAGACAATCTGCCTGGAGCATTCCTAATGATGAGGAGGGCGGGGAGGAGGGACGGAAGGGTGGTGCAAAGTTAGGGCACAGATACTCCGGTTTGGCATGGGGCTTTAAGTTTAAAAGTATTTTTTTAGGACAATAACTGCATCACCTGCCGAACGGACCGCAGGACAGATCCTGGATTAAAAGCAGCTATCCGAAGGGACAAGTGGTTTGGGGGGTCAGATTGTGAGTACAGAGTCGCTTTAAAACTTGATCATCAGCTTAGGCCAATGGTGAAGCAAAATGACACTGTGAAAAGCCTGAAACTGACTAACAAACTTTTTCATTTCAGAGACATGTTCTGATGGTCTTGGTTTTCCCATTTCAAGTTTGGTGAAAGCCCCTTGACTCCCTTTCCGGCAGACCCCATATTCTTCATGGCTGAATGGCCTTCAGACATGCATACTACCTTGTTATTCAACTGTATGGGCCTGATGAAGACAGTCTATCTATGGTTTACTAGTTTATACAATAAAGCTTTCATTTTCCTAATAAAGGTATGATTCATGCTGTTTACCTGTGTAATGTCTTAGGGTCGTTTTACACATATCGATTTGTCAGCCGCGAGGGACGCAAACAAGCGCCAATATGCAAGATCATGTGGGAGGAAGAGCAACAACAGCCTGCAAAAGCTCTGCATGAGGGTCTGTCTTTGAGACCGTTGTCAGGAGCAGAAGCCATCACTACATCTGCCAAGTCCACCTTACTTGTTTCTACTACTTCCAACATGGCAGCAGACACCATCTTACCTTCTCCCATAGTGGCAGTGATTCCCCTGGAACCAGAAGCGGGATCTTCCACTATATTGGCTACCACCTCTGCATCTACAGGCTTCTAACTGTGTGTGCCATCAGGAGTAATTGGATGCCCAAATGTCTGAGGGGCCACAGGTCAAGCGTATCAAAGGAATCCCCATCATAATTCATAGTTGGAGTTACCAAACTCTGTATTTATAATTGGGGAAAGTCACCACCATACATACAGTATGTCAAAATCAGGGCAATATGCCTACAACAACCAGGTGATAGTAGATATTGTCTGATAACGAGGACCGTATGCGGCCGTGTTTGGTATCAAATGGTTGCTTGGGAAATGCCTAGATGATTGACAGGTGTGTCTTATTTCTAGGAGGTCCATATCTTCTAAACTGGTGATTGGTGTGCGATTGATACACCACAGAGTACATTCATAAAAAGAGGAGTACCCCTCATTACCAGGTGACCGGCTCCTTCTCTCAGTGACCTTACTTGCCAGAATTTTGGAGGGAAAATTTGTGCCTAAAATCCCTACACAAACAGGGATCAGTGTCAGTCTTTGGGGGATCCACATCATGCATGGAGGGGCTGCCCGTGTTTCTGTGCTGTACCCCACAGCCAGGTTACTACTTCACCAGTAAGATATTAGTCTGTTAATCCCTTTTCTTTTATAACTGTATGTAGGTATATGTTTTTTGTAATCTTTTTGTTGTTTTATCGGACAATTATGTTTTTGTATTACACTGCATCGTGTATTAAACTTAAAAAATTAATTAGTCCTTCCTTGTAGTCTTATACTTCCAAAGGGAGAAAAATGTTACCATTGTGTTCTGAGATTAGTTTGGGTTTTGGGATATGGTGAGATAGGCCCCTCTTGCCTGTAAAGTATAGGTGTTGGCAGCGAATATTTGTAAGAAATATTGGGGTGCAGGAAATCTATGTGAGTAATGTAGCATACTTCTGTCATCCAGAGGGGATTGTATATGAATTTGTGTGGTAGATTAATAGACTCAATAGTGATAATCACCTCAGCCATGTGACCAGAGAGTGGCGATTGTCACACGATGCAATGTGTTTTGAAAAAAAAAAAAAAAAAAAAGAAGAAAAAAAGTCTTTTTCAGGAATTAGGTACGTAGCCACAAATATGTAATATATACTAAAATAACAAAACAACACATGGGGACACTTACCTGCTCCTCCTTCTGGCTTCATCTGTGACAACCTACTCATTCTCAGACTCTATTGCCCCAGGAGCCAGGATGGATTTTGATAGCTCCACCTAGTGTATCCACCAAAGTCGAAGACCCAGAAAATGTAACAGAACATTCAATATATGTATATGAAGTCATTCCTATATTTGAGACCTGTAGGAAATCTCAAACCTACATTTCATATCCAGAACGCCTCTCTGTTGTGTGCTTTTTTCTCCAAGTTTCCAACTAATATTATTAAAAACTTTCTCTATGGCAAAAAAAGGAGAAATACTTTAAGTCACCATTGTGAGAATCTATGAAATGTGGTGAGGCTCCCGATATGTTAGTCCCGTTTCTATTTATATCATATATGGGCTCAGCTATTCTCATTTTTATTTTACATGTGCTACCACCTACATAGGTTTTAGTGCAATGTGTGCACTGGCAATACGTTTATAAATTACCTTGTGGCGCATTTCCTTTCACCCAATGCATCAAAAACTTTACTAGTCTTTTTTTCGTATAACGACACAGTATACACTTATTGCCTCCACAGGGGGTAGTTTTTTACTATTGTTATCCTTTTTGGGGACCGTAGGTGATACTAAATTCCCCACTGTTATGCCACTTCTTTTTTTTTTTTAAAGGGGTTATCCAGTGCTACAAAAACATGGCCACTTTCTTTCAGACACAACACGACTCTTGTCTCCAGGTCAGGTGCGGTTTGCAATTAAGCTCCATTCACTTCAATGAAACTGAGCAGCAAAACCCCGCCCAAGCTGGAGACAAGATTGGGGCTGTCTCTGGAAGAAAGTGGCCATGATTTTGTAGCACTGGATAACCCCTTTAAGGCCGAGAAGCGATGTTATGCTGTGTTTTGCTACCACATTGACTCCATTTCTAATGATCTGATCCAGCTTTTCATCCTGTTGTAAAATCACAAGATCCTTACAGAAAATCTGCTGGATGGATTGGCGACTATAGTGTATAGAAAACAAATTCCTAGATAAATTCCTCTGAGGAATCTACCTAAGATTTCTTTACTGATTTCTGTATATTTATATAATAATAATTGTACTTTTGCCATATATCCTGTATCTACTGTATGAATAATAGACAAATCCTTATTCTGCATAACCTATATACAGTTGTCATCACAATACCCTCAGGATCTGATCCCAATATACAAAACTTCATTTAGTGAAGACGTGTAAGTCCTTAATGATCTCATTAGTTACAGTCGGCGTCCTGTGTGGGATCCACTGAGCAGAATTCTCTGGCGGCTGCTCATCTGTCTTATGTTATTCTGGATAATTCCCTACCACCATGATAGTTCTTTATAAGATCCAGTTACTTGTAATGTTGAGTAAATACGGTCAGTAGGGCCTTTACTTCAGTGTGAACCTACATGAATGGGGACAGGTCTTTAACAATGGAAAATGTGTCCATGGTCCTCAGCATCTATAACTTTGTTCTTTTAGGACTCAAGGAGATGGAGCAGCTGAGATATTTCTACTCTGTGGTCGCCCTTCTTATATATTTCAGTACAATATCCTTATGCACATTTATTGTGTATGTTGTATGGACAGAACAATCTCTCCATGAGCCTATGTACATCTTCATATGTAACCTGGTGGGGAACAATATGGTTGGAAGCTCAGCAATCCTCCCCAAGCTGTCCATAGACTTGCTCTCCAGATGTACCACCATCTCTCCGATTGGATGTTTGGCCCAAGCATTCTGTATTCAGACCTTTGGTTTTGTAGAGATACTGACTTTCACTATCATGGCGTATGATAGATACCTGGCTGTTGGTTTCCCATTAAGATATCACTCTCTGATGACCAATAAGATGGCCATACAGTCCTTGGCTATAATCTTGGCAGTGATTTTAATATTCGAGGTGGGAACTATCCTGTTAGTGGTCAGGTTAACACTATGTGGCAATAACATACAGAATGTCTTCTGTGAAACAATGTCTCTTAATTGGTTGACTTGTAGCAGCACAGTCATCATTAACATTTATGGGACCATTTTTCTCTTACTGGTCTTCATTGGCTCCTTAATTATTGTGATCTACTGCTACATACAAACATTTCTTGTCTGCCTGAAGATCTCTATGGAAGCCTCCCAGAAAGCCATCCATACACTGGTGACCCACATAATCACATTCTCTACTTTCTTGGCTGCTACATTATTTGTTTGTTTTAGGTATAGGTTAAGTGGTGGATCTCTATCTACTGTGACGCACGTTGTAATATCAATCACTGGTCTATTAGTCTCAGTCATCCTAAATCCTGTGATCTATGGGATAAGGACAAAAGCTTTAAGAATGAAGATGATTTACATTTTGAAGAAAGTCATTCATCAGGAGACATTGAGTAAATCGAAGAATTGTTGGTTCGGGTTGACTATGAAATAACTGTTACAGCCACGGTCGCGCCGTCTCGTTCAGCTGCTGCTGCACATGGTCCTAGCCGCCTGCTCTGGTCTCCTGCTTTTCCTCGCCTCTCTGGAGGCACTGCCCCCTCCTGTGCTTCTTCGGGCCGGCGTGCGTACTCTAGGAGGCAGGGTTGCGTGCACCGGCCCAAAATAGCTGTGCTTAAGTTTAAAGGGCCATATTGAACTTGATTGACTACTGCAGAGCAGTCTTCCATTTTAAATTCCAACCCTTTCCTAGCTCTTGTGTTAGTGCCTCTGCATGCTTCCCGTAGTGGTCCCAGCTGCCTGTGATTCCTGCCGCCTGTGGTTCCAGCCGTGAGTCCTGCTGTGTCCCAGCTTGTCTGCCTACCTGTCTCCAGCTGCACCCCATCCGCTGCCCCTAGAAAGCCAAGCCAGTGGTAGCGACCTGGGGGTCGCCTGCCGCAGAAAGTCCATACCGCCTTGTGGTGGGCACTGGCGAAGACCATCGGCCCCTTAGACTCCGCTACCTAGTACAGCTTATGTCATCGCTAGTGTTGGTACAGCATATCTACAACTCCAGTTGTGACACTAACTTTATATTAAAATAAGTGAATATGACAAAGGATAATTCAAGATTAAATTGTTCAATAATTAAGGCTTTATAGCATTTTGTATGCTTTTAAAAATGCTTTCTTGCTCCACTGCATAGAAACTAAGTAATTTTCCAATAATCTTGATATAAAATCTCTTTCCATTATGATTATTCAGCTCCTGTAGAGACCTTTGTATCTTGTGGTTATAGATGACTAACCTACCCTGTGTATTCAGCTCCTATACAGATCTATGTATCTTGTGGTTATAGATTACTATATACCCTGTGTATTCAGCTCCTGTACAGATCTATGTATCTTGTGGTTATAGATTACTATATACCCTGTGTATTCAGCTCCTGTACAGACCTATGTATCTTGTGGTCCTAGATTACTATATACCCTGTGTATTCACCTCCTGTACAGATCTATGTATCTTGTGGTTATAGATTACTATATACCCTGTGTATTCACCTCCTGTACAGATCTATGTATCTTGTGGTTATAGATTACTATATACCCTGTGTATTCAGCTCCTGTACAGACTTATGTATCTTGTGGTTATAGATTACTATATACCCTGTGTATTCAGCTCCTGTACAGACCTATGTATCCTGTGGTCCTAGATTACTTCATACCCTGTGTATTCAGCTCTTTCCTAAGGAAATCATGAAACTGTCCTCCAAACAGGATCATATTAGAGTTATTTTCTGAAGGGCTAGACCTCAGTTTTCTCATTACAAATTTCATGAAAGCCCCTTGATCCCCTCACTCCTTTTTAAAGTTATTTGGTAACAGTGACTGCAGACTAACCTCGTGCTCAAGCTGACTCAAGTTACCGTACTTACATTATTCTTAAATCACTTATCCAAAGAAAAGGTGGTCAGTGTGTGATGAAGTTCCAACTAGTGAGACCTTGACCTTCATAAATTCAGCGGAATTCCGTGGCGGAGCTCTCCACCGAGGAATCCCACCCACCTCAGTGTCAAACGGCATCTCTATGGCGCCGCGGAGCTCTCCACCGAGGAATCCCACCCACCTCAGTGTCAAACGGCATCTCTATGGCTGCCGCGTGTCATTAACTCCTTAAACGCCGCGATCGCGGCGCGACCGCGGCGTTTAAGTGTAAGTGACAGGGGGAGTCCCCTGTCACCTACCGATCGGGACCCCCGCAGTGTGACTGCGGGGGTCCCGATCGGTAAAACGGGCCGCCGGAGGTCTCTCACCTGCCTCCGTGCGGTCCGATCGGCGCTCTGGTCACTGAGCCTGCACAGGCAGGCTCAATGAGCAGAGCGCCGATAACACTGATCAATGCTATGTCTATGGCATAGCATTCATCAGTGTAAAAATCCAAGTAGTGAATGTAAAAGTCCCCCAAAGGGACTTCAAATGTGTAAAAAAAAAAAAGTTAAAAACACTAACACACTACCCCAAAACCCCTCCCCCAATAAAAGTTGAAATCACCCCCCTTTCCCATTATATAAATAAAACATAAAAAAATAAATAAATAGATAAACATATAATATACCGTAGCGTGCGTAATTGTCCGATCTATTAAAATATAACAAGCGTCATTGCGAACGGTAAACGGCGTACACGAAAAGAGGGAAAAAAGTGCGCGGATTACCGATTTTATGTTACATTATATATATAAAAAAATTAATAAAAAGTGATCAAAACGTCCGATCTTCACAAATATGGTATTAATAAAAACTAGAGATCATGGCGGAAAAAATGACACCCCATACAGCCCCGTAGGTGAAAAAATAAAACCGTTATAAGCGTCACAATAGTCCCATTTTATTTATAATTAATTGCCAAAAAAAAGGATTTCATTTAAAAAAAATATATAACATTAGAGAATCTGTGTAACCTGCATATGGTTGTGTTCGTACTGACCTATAGAGTAATGGTATCATGTCGCTTTTACCATATAGTGCATTACGTAGACACAGGAACCCCCCAAACGTTACCATATTGCATTCTTTTTTGCGATTTCACCAATTTATATCTTCATAAATAATATATTTGGAATTCCATCATACATGTTATGGTAAAATGAATGACGCCATTACAAAGTACAACTATTCCTGTAAAAAACAAGCACTTACATGGCTTGTAGATAGAAAACTGAGAGTGCTAGAGCTCTTAGAAGGGGAGGAGGGAAAAAAAACGGAAACACTAAGATCAAAATTTGCGCGGTCCACTGGGTCATTTTGGGCCTGGTCCTCAAAGGGTTAATCGTAAACCTACATGAACAGGGACAGGTCTTTAACAATGGAAAATGTGTCCATGGTTTTAAGCATCTATAACTTTGTTCTTTTAGGACTCGAGGAGATGGAGCAGCTGAGATATTTCTACTCTGCGGTCGCCCTTCTAATATATCTCAGTACAATATCCTTATGTACATTAATTTTGTATGTTGTATGGACAGAACAGTCTCTCCATGAACCTAAGTACATCTTCATATTTAACCTGGTGGGGAACAATATGGTTGGAAGCTCAGCAATCCTCCCCAAGCTGTCCATAGACTTGCTCTCGGGTTGCACCACCATCTCTCCGATTGGATGTTTGACCCAAGCATTCTGTATTCAGACCTTTGGTTTTGTAGAGATACTAACTTTCACCATCAGGCTAGGTTCAGACTATGTAACTGTGCGGCTGTATTTGCGGCTGTAATTGTGCGGCGGTATTTTTGGTGGTTCATGTGACGCTGGAAAGTATACGATATACGGCTGCACAGTGCACACTATGTATGAATCTACGGCCCTATCGTAAACGGACCCATAAAAAATGAACAAGACCATTGTTTGTGGCTGGAAATGCGGCCGTGGATTGTTCGGCGGTCCGTACGGAGTACTTCAAAAATAGCCGGCAATGATGCCGAATGCCGATGCCTCTAATAGTTAATATATTAAATTAATAAAACACATTTTCTTTGTAATAAAGTCCTTTTCGTTGTTCAATAATTTAATTCTAACGAATCCATCATTGTGCAATTAAATATACTGTTAAAATAAATATATATAGAAATAAATGTATATTTATATATATATTTATTTTTTGACAATATATTTAATTGCACAATAATGGATTCGTTAGAATTAAATTATTGAACAATGAAACTGATTTTATTTCAACGAAAATGTGTTTTATTAATTAAATATTAATTAGTACAGGAAGCTCCATTAAGCCGTTAATTCATATTGCCAGCAATAGAGCTTTCTGTACTAATCATCACTTTACTTTAATGAAAACATCAAATGTTTCTTCTAATTATGTTATCACAATAGCATTATTAGAAGAAACATTTAGAATTATATGTGCGCTCAGCTGATTGGCTGATCGGCTCAGCGCACATATAATTAGCGGGTCCGCAGCACAGTGACTTTATTGTGCTGCGGACCAGCGAAGAGACAACATCGGGGTGAGTATAGAGCTCTCCCCACCCCCTCCCCAGCACTGCACCCCTCCCAGCAAGGAAGGGGGTGGTCACTTAACCCCTTCCTTGCTGGGATGGGTGCAGTCTGACATCAGTCTGGCCCCCAAGGGGTTAAGGGGGATGCAATACATCCTCCCTTAACCCCTTGGGGGCCAGACTGTAAGCAGCGATCTGTAAAGATGCTGCATACTGTAAGGAGCACAACACCGCTCACAATGATGGGTGTTGTGCTCCTGTTTGTGTGTTTTTTGTGTGTTTCTCCCTTTTTGTTTTTCAGATATCGGTATCCTGGGGATTACATCGGATTCCGTGGACTATGTCGATGACCAGTGGTTGTTTTTTTTTTTTTTTTAATAAAATGGTCAATGAGGGGTGTGGGGGTGTTTTTATTTGAATAAAAAAAATTTTTAACTTGTGTCTTGTCTTTATTTCTTTACTTTATAGACTTAGTAGTGGAAGCCGTCTAATAGACGGAATCCATTACTAAGTTGGGGCCTAGTGTTAGCCGGTATAAAATGGCTAACACTAACCCCCTATTATTACCCCAGTACCCAATGCCACCAGGGGTACTGGGAAGAGCCGGGTGCCAGTGGTCCCGGAGCGTCAAAATTGGCGCTCCTGGACCGGGCGGCAGCAGGCTGGTAAGATTTAGGCTGGGGAGGGCCTAAACCAATGGCTCTTCCCACCCTGGTGTTACCAGGCTGCTGTCGTTTGGTTTTTAACCCGGCTGGTTATAAAAATAGGGGGGACCCTATGCGTTTTTTAATTATTTATTTATTTAAAAAAACCGCATAGGGTCTTCCCTATTTTTATAACCAGCCGGGTTAAAAACCAAACGACAGCAGCCTGGTAACACCAGGGTGGGAAGAGCCATTGGTTTAGCCCCCCCCCCCCTAGCCTAAATCTTACCAGCCTGCTGCCGCCCGGTCCAGGAGCGCCAATTTTGACGCTCCGGGACCACTGGCACCTGGCTCTTCCCAGTACCCCTGGTGGCATTGGGTACTGGGGTAATAATGGGGGGTTAGTGTTAGCCATTTTATACCGGCTAACACTAGGCCCCAACTTAGTAATGGATTCCGTCTATTAGACGGCTTCCACTACTAAGTCTATAAAGTTAAGAAATAAAGACAAGACACAAGTTAAAAAAATTTTTTATTCAAATAAAAACACCCCCACACCCCTTATTGACCATTTTATAAAAAAAAAAAAAAAAAAAACAACCGCTGGTCATCGACGTAGTCCACGGAATCCGATGTAATCCCCAGGATACCGATATCTGAAAAACAAAAAGGGAGAAACACACAAAAAACACACAAACAGGAGCACAACACCCATCATTGTGAGCGGTGTTGTGCTCCTTACAGTATGCAGCATCTTTACAGATCGCTGCTTACAGTCTGGCCCCCAAGGGGTTAAGGGAGGATGTATTGCATCCCCCTTAACCCCTTGGGGGCCAGACTGATGTCAGACTGCACCCATCCCAGCAAGGAAGGGGTTAAGTGACCCCCTTCCTTGCTGGGAGGGGTGCAGTGCTGGGGAGGGGGTGGGGAGAGCTGTATACTCACCCCGATGTGTCCTCTTCGCTGGTCCGCAGCACAATGAAGTCACTGTGCTGCGGACCCGCTAATTATATGTGCGCTGAGCCGATCAGCCAATCAGCTGAGCGCACATATAATTCTAAATGTTTCTTCTAATAATGCTATTGTGATAACATAATTAGAAGAAACATTTGATGTTTTCATTAAAGTAAAGTGATGATTAGTACAGAATGCTCTATTGCCGGGAATATGAATTAACGGCTTATGGAGCTTCCTGTACTAATTAATATTTAATTAATAAAACACATTTTCGTTTAAATAAAATCAGTTTCGCTGTTCAATAATTTAATTTAAACGAATCCATCATTGTGCAATTAAATATACTGTCAAAAAATAAATATATATATATAAATATACATTTATTTATATATATTTATTTTAACAGTATATTTAATTGCAAAATGATGGAATCGTTTAAAGAGAACCAATCACCTAAAATTTACTATCCCTATTATCAAAGATTCTCTCTCCCTAAGTCTATCTATGAAGATACAGACTGCCTTTGCAGTCTGTATCTTATTCTTTACCTAATTCTTCTTCGTCCGTGCAGTAATGCTGGGCGCCGCCATCTTGATGACGTCACGCTGGAACGCACCGCTGGAACGCACGTGACGTCATCAAGATGGCGGCGGCCGGCATTAATGCACCGGAACAAAGGAGCAGGTAAAGTATAAGATACAGACTGTAAAGGCAGTCTGTATCTTTCTGAAGTCTATTTATGAAGATACAGACTACATTTGCAGTCTGTATCTTATACTTTACCTGCTCCTTTGTTCCGGTGCAGTAATGCCGGCCGCCGCCATCTTGATGACGTCACGTGCGTTCCAGCGGTGCGTTCCAGCGTGACGTCATCAAGATGGCGGCGGCCGCCATTACTGCACCGGAACAAAGGAGCAGGTAAAGTATAAGATACAGACTGCAAATGCAGTCTGTATCTTCATAAATAGACTTCAGAAAGATACAGACTGCCTTTACAGTCTGTATCTTATACTTTACCTGATCCTCTGGTCCGCTACAGCAAGGCCGGCGCCGCCATCTTGATTTTGCTACTTGCGTTCCACCGCTGGAACGCAAAGTGACGTATTCAAGATGGCGGCGCGCGGCCTTCCTGCACCGAACAAGAGGATCAGGTAAAGTATAAGATACAGACTGCAAAGGCAGTCTGTATCTTAATAAATAGACAAAATGAAGATACAGACTGCCTTTGCAGTCTGTATCTTATACTTTACCTGATCCTCTGGTCCGCTACAGCAAGACCGGCGCCGCCATCTTGATTTAGTATTTTGCGTTCCAGCGGTGGAACGCAAGTGACGTCATCAAGATGGCGGCGCCCGGCCTTGCCGCTTTGCATGACGGGAGCTTCCTGTCTCGCGCCGGCTCTTTTGAAAAGAGCCGGCGCGAGATAGGAAAGTAAAAAGTAAATATTTTAAAAACACAGCCAAAAAAGTAATAAATTATATTTACAAATATTAATAAAATAAGTAAATACATCTAATTAGGGAAAAAAAAATTTTTTATTTTCATTGATGATTGGTTCTCTTTAAATTTAATTATTGAACAATGAAAGGGACTTTATTACAATGAAAATGTGTTTTATTAATTTAATATATTAACCATGAGAGACATCGGCTATACTGCAGAGGATCGCAAACCCCGGTAATAGCGATTCATGTAAACTGTTTCCCTGCTTTCCCAGATGCATCCAGAGGTGTTTGCATCACTTTCTTAAGATTTTATTTGTTATTTTTAGTTGAACCAGATTTCCAAGTAAATGACCGTATGTTTTGAGCCGCATGTCTATTTTTTCCCACGGCCGTAGTTTCATCCGCACATTTACAGCCGCATAAAAAATACAGCCGCACACATACATAGTGTGAACATAGCCTCATGGCATATGACCGATACCTCGCTGTTGGTTTTCCATTGAGATACCACTCTCTGATGACCAATAAGATGTCTCGACAGTCCTTGGCTACCCTCTGGACAGTGATTTTAATAGTCGAGGTGGGAGGTGACCTGTTGGTGGTCAGGTTAACACTATGTGGCAATAACATACAGAATGTCTTCTGTGAAACAATGTCTCTTAATCGGTTAGCTTGTGTTAGCACAGTCATCAATGACATTTATGGGACAACTTTTACCTTACTGATCTTCATAGGCTCCTTGATGATCGTAATCTACTGCTACATACAGACATTTCTTGTCTGCCTGAGGATCTCTAAGGAAGCCTCCCAGAAAGCCATCCACACAGTGGTGACCCACATAATCGCATACTCTACTTTCATGGCAGCTACCTTATTTGTCATTTTCAGGTACAGGTTAAATGGTGGTTCTCTATCTACTGCGACACACGTCATAATCTCAATCACAGGTCTGCTGGTCTCCGTCATCCTAAATCCCCTGATCTATGGGATAAAGACAAAAGCTTTAAGGGTGAAGATGATTCAAGCTTTGAAGAAAATGATTCACCATGACACATTGGGTAAATCCAAGATTTGTTGGTTTGGACTGGCTGTAAATTAATTTGATATTAAAATAAGAAAATGTGCCAAAGTTTAACTCAAGATGAACTAAAGTGTTCAATATTTCAGGCTTTATATGATTTTTTTTTTTTTTTTTTTCAAAAATGTTTTATTGCTTCATGTCATAGAAACTAAGTAATTTAACCAATAATCTTGACATAAAATCCCTTTCTATTCTGAGTATTCAGCTCCTGTACAGACCTATGTATCTTGTGGTTATAGATTACTACATGTGTATTCAGCTCCTTCCTTAGAATTCTGTGATCAATTAACTTAGATAAAACGTGGGGCAAAAGAATACAGTGAATATTCTTGAACTGGCCTCCAAATGGGCTCAACAGGTTTTTCTGAAGGGCTAGACCACACTTCCCCCATTACAAGTTTGGTGGAAGTCGCTTGATCCCCTCACTCCCTATTGGCGTGATTTGGTAGCAGTGACTGCACAATAACCTCCAGCTCAAGCTGATTGAAGTTGTCCTCCTTGCGTAATTCTTAAATGTACATCACATTTCCAAAGAAAATGTGGTCAGTGTTTGATGAAGTTCCAACTAGTGAGACCTTGACCTTCATATCAGTGGTAAAACCACATTCATTCTTTTGAATAAAATTGTGATCAGACTTGCACGTTTTCTTTCGATTGAGCTGTATGGGCCTGATGAAGACATGACTTATCTACAGTGTCTTCATTAGGTCCATAGAGATAAATGAAAAGGCAACATGAATATCCGTAAACCTGAGAACCTCATTGTTATGTTCAGTGGGGATCCTACAGGTAGGTGAGTGTTGCTATCTGAAGAACCTTTTTGGGTAGCTTACAGATCCCATGTCTAGGTTGTAGGAACATCTCAAAAGAGTTGGAGGCTCCTGGCCATTTTCTCTTTCTGCCCTCCCTCATGAGAAACTAAACCCACTCCACCAGAAAATCTTCCATAGTATCAGTCCAGCCCAAACAAGATAATTACAAAAAAGGCATAAAAATAGCATAAAGTAATATAATTAGAGATGATCGAACCTCAAGCATGCTCGAGTCCATCTGAACCCGATTGTTCGGCATTTGATTAGCGGTGGCTGCTGAAGTTAAATAAAGCCCTAAAGCTATGTGGAAAACATGGATATAGTCTTTGGCTGTATCCATGTTTTCCAGCCAACCTTAGAGCTTTATCCAAGTTCAGCAGCCCCAGCTAATCAAGTGCTGAACGTTCGGGTTCAGATCGACTCGAGCATGCTCCAGGTTCGCTCATCTCTAATTAAAATCATAATCTTTACACAGGATGATGTGTGGCCGACTAGTCTTGTGGTGATCGCCTCTGGCCCTTCGGTGTAAGTGACTAGGCAGGAAGAGAACTCTACTAGGGAGTTTTACAGAAATGTAACAAGTTAAATGTAATATCAGTCATCAGAGGTTACAGTTGAGAACAATAAAAATAGCAGTTACACTGTACATTGTACATACATTAACTCAGGTCATCCATTGTCTAAACCGCACATAGTGGGTCATTGCACAAGGGCCAAAAAATTCTACCCCATCATGACCACACAGGGAGTAGATAACACCACCATACTGTTACCAAATAAGACTTTACAATGCCTAAACTAATGTGGCTAACATGAAGGCTATACAATCTAATCCATTTTTTATCATGATAAAACCTTCAGTGTTTTATTACCTTATGTATCTATATATGACTTACACAAATTACACAGCTTGTATGTATGGGATCCGATATTGTTTATGGATTGTAACCTGTTCAGCATCTGTATTTCCATAAAAAATATGGATGAGTTATAATTAGCATGTTGAAGGAAAAAAAAAAGGATTTACAGAAATACAGATGCACTACATATGCCCAATCCATAATTTTTAGTGGGTTGTACGGGTGGATAGTGGGAGGAATCTACGGACTTAAAAATAAATACTGGACATGTGCACTGATTAGGTATCAGGAACAGATGGAGCAGTAGTGTGAGGATAGTAGTGAAAAATGTGTAGCTGTGAAATGGCTCCTGTCCTGTCAATTTTTTGTGCCGATACACCCTGTTCACAGCTCTCCTGTGTGAGGTTAACCCAGTGAGTCGCCTTTCAGGTTACCTCAGGTGGCCTGTTTTGAAAAAACCTGTCTGGCAGCAGAATAACTGGCATTGACAATTAAACTTATTCTGCTGCCAGACATGGTTTTACAACTGATGTAACCTGACAGATGACAATGTGACTGACAGAATTATCCTTACTCTGGTGAGCTGTGAACGTTGGTGGATCACTGGAATCAATGTACACCTAATGTAAACCAGTGATTCACCTGTCTCATCAATAGGCATAAATAGCACAATAAATAGAAACATAAGTTATAAAGTGGGACATCTTATGCCCAATGGGAAACAGTCAAAGTGCTTAATAAGGCACTTGTAAATAGCACTTGTAATCAGCTGCTAGAGTACGGAACTGAACAACAAAAGACAAGTGCAGACGCTGGCACCCACCCCACTGTCCCTGCCTATTTGCCTCAAATGCCCTAGGTGACAGCAGACAACTGATCGACAGTCCCTAACTTGTATAACTTAACACTGAACAAATACAAGACAAACAAATAACAAAATAAAACGGTCAGAAGTCCAGGTAAAACACAAATGGGCAATGTAGTCCAAAAAACGTATCCAAAAGCGAAGTAAGAAGTCAAAAGCCAGAAAGTCAAAATGCCAGATAACAAATGCAGGAAAAAATGCTAAGTCAAGAGGGAACTCGGGGTATTAAAGGGGTTATCCAGCGTGGGGGCACTTTTTTGGGGGGAGCGGGGAGGAGCTGGCTGAAATAAAAGACGTCCACTGACCTCCCCGGTTCCAGCGGCGGGTCCCGCATCACGTGGCTCCGGTGCCCGTTTCCCGGCCGCTTCCAGGTGTCTGACGCCGCCTGAGACGCTACATCTCAGGGCCGCTCAGCCACTCATTGAAGAAGGCGGGATCCGAGGGGACTTCAAACGGATCCCGCCTCCTTCACTGAGTGGCTGAGCGGCCCTGAGACGTAGCGTCTCGGGTGGCGTCAGACACCTGGAAGCGGCCGGGGACCGGAGCGCCGTGATGCGGGACCTGCCACTGGAATCGGGGAGGTAAGTGGACGTCTTTTATTTCAGCCACCTCTTCCCCGGTCCCCCTAAAAAAGTGCCCCCACGCTGGAGCACCTCTTTAAGCTCAATCGCAAGAAAGAAATAGAGGGAAGTGGAGGATATTTATGAGGCCTAAGGTCCCGTCACAGAAGTGTTCTGACAGCTGACTGGTGGTGCGGCCCGCCAGTCAGCTTGAATAAAATAATGCTAATCAGTCGGGGCGGTGAAACCCCGGCTGTGGCTACATCAGCGGAAGGCACTACTACACCTTTAGCAACCGACTGGGCCGGTCGTGAGGGATGCTGACGGCGCACTCCCTGCACCCAGCCGGCGCCTGACATAGTCATTCACCCGTTTAAATTTGAAGAGACACTTGACACAGTGACTATATTAATGTTTTCCTATAAACGGCTGTAAGCAAAAGAGTCTGGTGACTGCCATTGTGGTGAAGAGCTATCACAAGAGTTCTGGCACTGTAAATCTCTATAGTGTCCTTTGAATAAGAAGTCCCTTTTTGTTGATATACTGTAGGTCCTCTAACACATAGCAAGTAGTGTCCAACTGGACAAACATAACACAAACCATAACTGCCCAAAGTTATGCAGGACAGGAAACAGCCGGGGCAGAGACAAAAGTTTTAACTGCAAAACAGCGCCAATATTCCCACTAGTGTAGCTGCCATTGTTGAGCTGTTTTAATGCAGTTGGTTGAAGGTTTGGTGCAGACTAACCCAAGTTTTTACACCAATATTTTGCGAATCTGTCAAACTGAACTTTTGAAAAGTTTGGTCATCTCTATTTATTTTCTATAATCAATTTGTTATTTTACTATGTCATATTATTTTAACCCCTTCGGGACCAGGCTAATTTTCGTTTTTGCGTTTTCGTTTTTTCCTCCTTGTGCTTAAAAGGCCATAGCATTTGCATTTTTACACCTACAGACCCACATGAGCCCTTATTTTTTGCGTCACTAATTGTACTTCGCAAATGACAGGCTGAACTTTTGCATAAAATATGCTGCGAAACCAGAAAAAAATTATATGCGCAGTGAAATTGAAAAAGAAAACACAATTCTTTTTATTTGGGGGGATCGTGTTTTTACGCCGTGTGTCCTATGGAAAAATTGACATGTTTTATATGTTCCTCAAGTCGTTACAATTAAAACAATATGTAACATGTATAACTTTTCTGATGGCCTGTAAAAAATTCAAACCATTGTTAACAAATATATGTTCCTTAAAATCACTCTATTCCCAGGCTTATATCGCTTTTATCCTTTGGTCTATGGGGCTGTGTGAGGTGTCATTTTTTGCGCCATGATGTGTTCTTTCTATCGGTACCTTGATTGCACATATACGACTTTTTGATCGCTTTTTATTACAATTTTTCTGGATTTGATGCGACCAAAAATGTGCAATTTTGCACTTTGGGATATTTTTGCGCTGACGCCGTTTACCGTGCAAGATCAGGAATGTGATTAATTAATAGTTCGGGCGATTACGCACGCGGCGATACCAAACATGTTTGTTTATTTATTTACTTTTATTTATAACCTGGGAAAAGGGGGGTGATTCTGACTTTTATTAGGGGAGGGGGCTTTTTATTGACAAGAACACTTTATTTTTTTTTACACATATACTAGAAGCCCCCCTGGGGTTAGGGTTATTCCCCCTGGGGTTAGGGTTATTCCCCCCTGGGGTTAGGGTTATTCCCCCCTGGGGTTAGGGTTATTCCCCCCTGGGGTTAGGGTTATTCCCCCTGGGGTTAGGGTTATTCCCCCCTGGGGTTAGGGTTATTCCCCCCTGGGGTTAGGGTTATTCCCCCCTGGGGTTAGGGTTATTCCCCCCTGGGGTTAGGGTTATTCCCCCTGGGGTTAGGGTTATTCCCCCCTGGGGTTAGGGTTATTCCCCCTGGGGTTAGGGTTATTCCCCCTGGGGGACTTCTAGTATATACACTCTGATCTCTCATTGAGATCTTTGCTGTATACTTATACAGCAAAGATCAATGAGATCGGCACTCGTTTGCTTTCGGCTGCTGCAGCCGAAAACAAACTAGAGCCAAGCCGGGGATGGCGCCATCTTGGAGCGGTCCGCGGCCGGCTTCAGTTACGGAGATCACTCCTCCGGGACAACGTCCCGGGGGAGCGATCTCCCCCACTAGACACCAGGGAACCGGGCTGAATCCGGTAATCGGAGGCAGCTGTCATCTTTGACAGCTGCCTCCAATTATCTAATTAGTGGGCATGGCGGTCGGACCACGCTCGCTAATAGCCGCGGTCCCGGGCTACATGAGGCACCTGGGATTGTGGTGGTTCAGAGCGGGGTCGCCGCGCGGCCCCGCTCTGAACGCCCGCACCCGCACGAGGACAGGGTTAATTATCACAATATTTACAATTGTGTTGTATCTTAATTTGCAAAAAATGCTCAACCCTCCAGTCGCAGCCAAGGGTTACAAATATAATATACTCCCAATCCCTCAAACTAAATGCCTGGGGACAATTGCCCCCTATAATGGGACCCAACTAAAATATAACTTTTAATCTAAGACACGAATAAAATCTTTGTATCTAGTGGTAGAAAGAAAATAAAAAAAAAAACACAAGTCGAACTGCTACCGCATAAACCTTATGCAGCAGGACCAAAACAGGTCTATGTCACTGAATATGGTGGAACAGTGAGCTGTCGCTATTTAAAATCTGCCTATAGGTGATTTACACCCCTGTGCAGACGATCGCTGCTATTGACTGATCAATTCAGATCAGCCAATAACAGCTAAAAAGAGCTCTCCAATTGCCATTACTGTGTATAGTAAAAGTGGCCATGGTGCCATCTACCAGAACGGCGTGATTGGCCGGTCGGGTCTGGCCGGCCAATGACAGCCATCTATGTCAAAAATAAATATTCTTCTTTGGTCTGCACAGTTAACTGAGGTGTGCAGACCAGGTGTGTGTGGTGTAGGTGCACCATACTCACCTGATCCTGGCTTCGCGAGTTAATATTCCGGAGCTGCAGCGGTCCCATGTGGTCCCATTCATCCCCGTCGTCTATCTTTGGCACTTTCCACCCAGGTTCGTGCTGCTACTGCCCCCTAGTGGCTGATCAGTGTATATTGTACACTGATCAGTAGCTTGGGTTTGATTTTGTTTTACTTTTGTTTTACTTTACTTACTTTGTTTTACTTACTATTGAAAAACATGTAAAAAACAAATCATCCAGTGATGATGAATACCCACGTAGGCATGCCAGGAGGATGCCTCAGGCTGCCCCCCAGACACGTCATCCCATCTCGCCCCCAACCCCCCAGACACCTCATCCTATCTGCCCCCCCCAGGCACGTGACCCCATCCCGCTCCCCAGACAGGGGACCCCATCTGGACCCCAGCCCCCCAAAAGTTATTAGCCCCAGATTCCTGGCTTTGTAATATGAGCAGGAATCCAAATTAACCCCACAGGCATCAGAGAAATGCACTTTTTCAAGCTCTATTTCTGTAATGACCTTATAAATTTGATCGTGGCGCAAAAAAACTTGTACGCACACCAATTTATAGCCCAAAACCCCTCCTCTTCTTTTTCTAGGCCCATGGCGTGGACCCCTGTTGATGCAACCGAAAAAAAAAAATTGGGGGGGCTCCTGCTGCACATGGGCCTAGTAAAAAGAAAAAAAAACACATTTCGGCATTACTGGACTTATTTCTAAAATTCTTGCATTATAATGACAATGCAAGGTGCCCCCCGCACCTCAGTAGAGGAGTCCCTCCTCAGCTTCAAAGGAAGACTCCATTTCCGCCAGTATCTTCCCAATAAGAGATCGCGGTATGGAGTTAAATTATACAAACTCTGTGAGAGTACCTCAGGGTACACTTACAGATTCAGAGTATATAACTGTAGGGACAGCCAAATCCAACCCCCAGAATGCCCCCCCCCCCCATCCTCGGAGTTAGTGGGAAGATGGTTTGGGGACTGATCTTCCCAATGCTGGATAAAGGTTATTACCTGTATGTTAATAACTTTTATACCAGCATCCCCCTGTTTCGGTCCCTCGCTGCCCGAGCTACTGTAGCTTGTGGCACAATCCGAAAAAATCAAAGAGCCCTCCCAAGTCATCCAGCAGGACAGTCGATGCCAAGGGGTGAGAGCAAGGCCTATGCCTGTGACAATATATTGTTGGTCAAATATAAGGACAAACGTGATGTCCTTATTTTGACCAAAATTCACAGGAATAGCGCCACCCCTGTCCCTGTACGAGGTACCACAAACGTGGTGAACAAACCTGATTGTGTTCTAGAGTACAATCAGTATATAGGAGGAGTTGATCTCTCAGATCAAGTCCTCAAACCATATAACACCATGAGGAAGACCAGAACGTGGTACAGAAAGGTGGCTGTACATCTGGTCCAAACAGTGATGTACAACGCTTTTGTGCTCTACCAATGTGCCACCACCCAGGGAAATACCTGAATTCCAGGAAGCAGTAATAAAAGCCCTAATATTCAGCAGCCATGGAGAGGGCCCCAGCGCTTCTGGATATGAAGGACCCCGTATCATACAAGGACAACATTTTCCAGGTGAAGTCCCCCACACTGGAAAAAAGGGGAGATCCCAAAAGAAGTGCAGGGTGCCACAAAAGGGGGATCGGAAGGACATCATTTTCCAGTGTGACACCTGTGCCGATCATCCCGGCCTCTGCATAAAGGATTGTTTCAGGGCGTACATTTTCTAAATTCTTTCCCTTATTCCTATTTCAGGGGTCACATTGATCCAGGGATTATTCTGATTGCCATTTTGGAGTTGGGAAGGAATTTTTTCCCAGTGATGAGGCTACTGTTGTCTGCCTCATGAATGTTTTTTGCCTTCCTCTGGATCAACACAGGTGTAATTTGATGGACTCCTGTGCTTATAAACTAATAATTGGCCTAATACCCACAAATAAATTAAAATTGTCCCTTTTCCCCAACTAAATAGGCATGGCCCCCATTCTCATTAGAGGGGGGAAACAGGGATATGGACCCCTTGGTGATGGGCCCATTTGTGCCGTGAAAATGAAAAAAAAAAAAATGGTATTTTTCATTTTCACAGCACATGTTCTACATAAGTGCTTGTCACCAGTGAGGTTCATATGCTCACTGCACCACTTTTTAGATTCCTTGAGGGGTGTAGTTTCCAGAATGGGGTCACGTGTGGGGGGTTTCTACTGTCCTGGCAGCACAGGGGCTTTGTAAATGCGACATGGCCTCCATCCTCCATTCCAGCATTTTAATGGCCCTCTGTCCCTTTGGTGGCTTGCCCTGTGCCCATATGGAAGATCATTTCCACATGTGGGGTATTTTCGTACTCAGGGAAATAACCCTACACGTTTTGTGGGTTTTTTTCTCTTTTAACCCCTTGTGGAAATGAAAACAATCATGGCTAAACTAACATTTAGTGTAAAAAATTTGAAAATTTTACACTAAATCATTATCATTGATTTTTTTCATTTTCACAAGGGGTTAAAAGATTAAAAAAAACCAACCTGTGTAGATCAATTTCCTCTTAGTACAGAAATACCCCATATGTGGACATAAAGTGCCACGTGGGTGCAGGGTAAGCCTATGTCGCATTTACAAAGCCCCTGACAGTGGAAATCTCCCACAAGTGACTCCAATTTTGAATCTACACCCATCAAGGAATCTAACAAGAAGTTCAGCGAGCATATGGACCCCTTGATGATGGGCACTAGGGATGAGCGAACTTTTCAAAAGTTCGGTTCGGTTCGATCCGGCGAACTTACGTGAAGTTCGGATTGGTCCGAACCGAACCGAAAACAAACCTTGCTCTAACGGCTGAATAATTGCAGCTACAATAGTGGGAGTGTGATAGAGTATAGTTTCGTTTAGTTTTAGTTGATATTACAATGAAAAAAGTGGGGGGAAAAAGTGCAAAAATAATGAGAAAAATAAATAAATAATAATACTAATTGGAATAATTTTAATTAAATATAATTAATAAAAGTGCCAAAATAGTGACAAAAAATATTGAAAAAAAAAGTCTACAAGGAGGATGCGGCAGCACTTGATTGCACCCAGGCCAGTATTGTTGAGAAGAGACAAGTTGAGCAGAAGGAGGAGGCAGCAGTTGATTGCTTGCCTCTCAGGCCAGTATTGTTGAGAAGAGACAAGTTGAGCAGCAGGAGGAGGCAGCAGTAGATTGCTCGCCTCTCAGGCCAGTATTGTTGAGAAGAGACAAGTTGAGGAACAGGAGGAGGCAGCAGTAGATTGCTCGCCTCTCAGGCCAGTATTGTTGAGAAGAGACAAGTTGAGCAGCAGGAGGAGGCAGCAATTGATTGCTCGCCTCTCAGGCCAGTATTGTTGAGAAGAGATAAGTCGAGGAACAGGAGGAGGCAGCAGTAGATTGCTCGCCTCTCAGGCCAGTATTATTGAGGAGAGGCTACTTGAGGAGGAGGCAGCAGTTGATCGATTCAAGGCCAGTATTATCAAAAAGAGGCTACTTGAGGAGGAGGCAGCTGTTGATCGATTCAAGGCCAGTATTATCGAGGAGAGGGTACTTGAGGAGGATGAGGCAGCAGTTGATTGATTCAAGGCCAGTATTATCGAGGAGAGGCTACTTGAGGAGGAGGCAGCAGTTGATTGATTCCAGGCCAGTATTATCGAGGAGAGGCTAATTGAGGAGGAGGCAGCAGTTGATTGATTCAAGGCCAGTATTATCGAGGAGAGGCTACTTGAGGAGGATGAGGCAGCAGTTGATTGATTCAAGGCCAGTATTATCGAGGAGAGGCTACTTGAGGAGGAGGCAGCAGTTGATTGATTGATTCAAGGCCAGTATTATCGAGGAGAGGCTAATTGAGGAGGATGAGGCAGCAGTTGATTGATTTAAGGCCAGTATTATCGAGGAGAGGCTAATTGAGGAGGATGAGGCAACAGTTGATTGATTCAAGGCCAGTATTATCGAGGAGAGGCTAATTGAGGAGGATGAGGCAGCAGTTGATTGATTCAAGGCCAGAATTATCGAGGAGAGGCTAATTGAGGAGGATAAGGCAGCAGTTGATTGATTCAAGGCCAGTATTATCGAGGAGAGGCTAATTGAGGAGGATGAGGCAGCAGTTGATTGATTCTAGGCCAGTATTATCGAGGAGAGGCTACTTGAGGAGGAGGAGGAAGCAGAGCACAAACGGACAGCTTTTGTGGGGCGCTGACTTAGCATCACCTAGAACAGCTTATCACAAACAAACAAACTTTTTTTATTTTTGAAGTTTTTTTAAACTTTTTTGCTTGCAGCTATACGCGGTTAACGGCACCCAGCAGAGCAGCAATGTCTAGCATCTCCTCTCTGTCACAGAACAGTAGCTGGTTCAATGCTACGTGTCCTGAGTGACTCTTCTCACTTTTCTCTCCCTATTTCTTTTTTTTTATCTCCCTATCTCTCCCTAGATATCACAATTTTTGAGTTAGATGCCTATCTTTCCCTCTCTCTACCTAACTCTTGGTTTCTCAGCCTCTTTCACTATGTATGAGCTTATCAAGCCTTCCCTGGATCTTGTGATTTTTTTTTTTATCTTCCTCTATCCTGCTTCTCTCGCAAACAATATATACTCCTTCTCTATCTCTCCCTGTACTTATCCAGCTGTTTGGATATGTAATCTATGTGTTTTCCTTCTCTGCCTAACTTACACCTCCTCTCTCTCTGCAGTCTAGACACACAATGAGAAAGAGCATGGACGCTCAGGCACTTCCTGTTCCTGGAGTGACGTCACACACCTTGATATTCACATAATAACAGGATAAAAGGGATTATAGGAGTAATAATTCCTTATATCCTCTTCCATTCTGTGAAAACAATACAGTTTTGCGACGCCGTTGCGATTTTAACGAACTTCGTAACAAACTTTTCGGCACCGAACTGAACTTTTTGCAAAGTTCGTAACGAATCTGGTTCGTAACGGTGCGGTTCGCTCATCCCTAATGGGCACATTTGTGCCATGAAAGTGAAAAAATGAAAATATTTACTTTCACATCACGTTGTTCCACATTTGTGGCAGTCACCAGTGAGGTCCACTTTCTTGACAGCACAGGGGCTTTGTAAATGCTACATGGCCCTCAACATCCATTCCAGCCAAATCCAGCCTCCAAAAGCCAAATAGCGCTCCCTCCTTTCGGAGGCTCATCTTGCGGCCGCATGGCACTTTATGTCCACATGTGGGATATTTCCGTACTCGGGACAAACTGCTCTACAAGTTTAAAGTTTTTTTTTCTTTTAAACCCTTGTGAAAATGAAAAATTCACGGTTAGGCCAATGTTTAAGTTTAAAAAATTTAATTTTTACACAACATCATTGATCTAGTCTTCACATTTTTCATTTGCACAAGGGGTTAAAAGAGACCAAAAAAAAAAAAAAAAACACGAGTAGAGCAATTTCCCCTGAGTACAGAAATACCCCACATGTGGACTTAAGGCGCCATGCCGAGACTCTAAAGGGAAGGAGCGCCATTTGGCTTTTGGAGGCTAGATTTGGCTGGAATGGATTTCAAGGGCCATGTTTCATTTAAAAGGCCAAGACAGTGGCCCCATTATGGCCAAGACAGTGACAGTTTTGCCAAGACAGTGGAAACTAGACCCCTCAAGGAATGTAACAAGGGGTGAAGTTAGCATATGGACCCCACTGGTGACGGGCACATGTGTGGAACAATGTGGCGTGAAAATGAAATATTACATTTTTTACACTATAATGTTGGTCTAGCCTTGAATTTTTTATTTTCACAAGGGGTTAAAAGAGAAAAAAAAAAAAAATGTGTAGAGCAATTTCCCCTGAGTCCGTAAATAGCAGCTTCCAAACATCAATTGACGCTCCTTCCCTATGGAGGCTCGTCCTGCGCCCGCTTAACAATTTTTCTTTGAGCAGAGGCCGTGGGCCGGGGCGGAGTCATACAGTGCCTCCTGCTGAGGAAGAATGAGAACATGCTTATCCCAGTTAACAGGGATGTGTGATACTCCACTATTGGAACCACAGCAGTGCGAGCCGGTGGTGACGTGGATAGTGGATAACATAGCAAGTCAGTTTTCATCCACCTAGTCTTCCACGCTGTCCAATCTTGCTAGCCAAGGGACTGGACCTGAGAATCTTCCTTTCCCTCCAATCAGGCCACTTCAAGAAAATGAGTAATTCTGAACTGGAATAGTATAAAAAAAATGTTCTCAGGTCCCTACTCTAATTAATACTAAGTAATGCTTCAGGAGGTACCTGAGGAGTTTGTGTGTACCGATACTCAGAGCACTGACCTTCTGCAGTCTCAGGGTGTTGATGGTGATGGCTGTCAACTAGGGTATGAAGAGGTGTATGATAAGTTGTTGGTGAGTGAGGATGTTGTTAGCGCAGCAAGTCAAGAGGACGACCAGAGTAACAATTCTAAAGACGAGGTGGTGGGCAATGAGGTGACTGACCCAACCTAGGTAGCTTGCGAGCCAGCCAAATTTTGTGGAGGCCATGCCGAGTTGGACCTTGTGTCGGCAGATGTGCTACTGATGCAGAGGATTGTGGGTCCTACCTCTGTCAAGTTTCCCTCGCACATTATGCAAGTTCCATCAACCCCTCTTCCTCCTCCACCTTCCAGACTCAGTGGTTCAGACAGGAAGGGATCTGCAGCACCGCCATAGGCTAAAAGAGGCAGTGGGTTGGAGCAAACCGATCTGTGGCTCTCGCCACTGAACCTATAACCAGGCATGGTCATGTCTCATAATGGCCATAACCTGTTGGGGGTTCTGTGGCTCTGCAATCTTTCATGTGTCATGCTCGCTCCATGTGTTCAACTTGGTGGTTCAACTGTTTCTGAAAACCTAGGTGTGCTACATGTATGCCCATTTCTCAAAGTCCATGACATATCGCTCCACCCTGAAGACACTGCAGCAACGCTTCTAGTTGCCAGCTGTACTCAACATTCAGACTGTTGTTAAATGTTGCCAGGAGCTGGTACTCAACATTTCACATGTTGGTTATGGTTTTTGAGCACCAGAGAACAGTAATAGAATACTAGCTGAAACATGAACATTGCGTTGCCAGTCAGCTTCCACACTTCCAAACGAGTGAGGTGTGAGATGTTACCCATCTCTGTATTCATCTTTCCTTCACCTCTTTACATCACCTCTTCCAGAGTGCTCTGGACCTCAGACTGGGCCGAAGGTTCATCTTGCTCTCTCTGTTGCTTACCCACCCTGTCTTACCATTCTATTCTGTGTCCTATCTTTTGCCTGTATTTTGTCTTTCCGTGTTTTGTCCTGTTTCTTGCACTAATTTAAGAGCAGGGACTGTCCCCCAGTTGTGGACAGTTCTGTAAGTAGGCTGGGCCAGCGTGAGTGGTACTAGCTTTATGCCACATCTGTACTGTCTTTTTAGCTGGGGGAATCATCACTGATAAGCATATCAATCTATCAACTGACAATGCTGACAGGCTGATGGCTATCAAAATGAATAAGGCCTAGATTTCTCCAGACTTAGTTTCTTCACCGGTGGAAAGCAGTATACCATAAAGTCAAGTGCCGTGTATCTTTGCAAGCTGTAATTGGATAACTATGTACCCTATCAACCCCAAAATTGTATAAAATTCATCCTTTTTTGCTTCTCTTTGACCTCCTCCTAACCAGAATATCAGTCCACTCAAGAGACCATTTTTCAGAGGGTCAAACAAAGCTCTCACCCACAAAATTTTTAGAAAGTCACACAAATCTCTTGCCCAAATTTTTTTCAGAGGGTCACACAAGCCTCTCCCTAATTTTTTAAGAGGGCCCCACAAGGCTCTCATCCACAAATTTTTCAAAGGGTCACACAGGCTCTTTCTCACAATTTTTATTAGTTATTGCCAGGCCCTTGCCCACAATTTTATAGATGGTCAACACAAGATTCTCCTGGCGATGAGGACCTCCTCGTCATCTTTCTTCTCACTACTGCCTTCCTAGTCTTTTTCCACACTGCAGGTCGTTGCAGAATTTTGCACTTGGGATCTGCCATTTTTCGTGGATCTCTCATGCGGTGGTCAGATAAATTTTTAATTTAAATTTTAGTTTTAACTTCACATTTAATTTACATTTTTCTCAATTCCAATTCTTGCTGACAACTGGATAACCATGTATGCCTATCACCTAAAAAAAATTGTATAAGTTGCATTGCTGTCTTCCTTTTCTGCTCATCTTTCTCCATCTCCTCAACCAGCATACCAGTCTGCTGAAGAGACACTTTTTATAGGGTCACCAATACAGCATCTTCACTTAATTCCTTACTTGTAGGCTGGACAGGAAGTATACAATGTTTACATGCTCCTCAGCCTAACCTGCATAGCCTCATTTAGAGTCCAGACTCTGGACTGGTTATAGCATCGATACTTAACTCTACACCCAACCAATGGAATGTAAAGGTAAAATGTCTGGCACAGTCATTCGCAGAGTCTCCCAATATTCGGGACAGTCCTGGCAAACTTGAGACTGTTGGCAACTATATGAGGCTCGAAATCCCATTTGCTGTTACTGTGCAAAAACAGGATCTTGGACTGGAAGCCAGGAGGTGGGCAGGTGGGCAGGTGGGCTGGTGCACATTGTGGCTGAGTAACTAACGCAGAATACCAAATGTTTTACAAGATTTTTTTTTTAGCTGTCACTATATAAAGGCACAACAAATAAAACAGATATCTTTATAATTTGCATCAAAAAACTAACAGGTGTATAGAACAGGTTTGTGTGTTTTCCTTTTAATAGATCATAGGCATTGGTCGGTGGACAGGCACGGTGGCATAGGGCTCAATCAATGTGACAGGAACTAGTATAAAAGCGTTCTGATTGCTTAAGATTTTAACTGATTTCTATATATTTATTGCAGCATATTCTTATTATTCTTATTCTTATATTACTAATAATATTAACATTCTGCTACAAAATTCTGTACAGATGAATATTATACAAATCATTATTCTACATAACCTATATACAGTTGCCATTACAATACCCTCGGGATCTTATCCCAATAAACAAAACTTAATTTAGTGAAGACATGTACGTCCTTAATGATCTCATTAGTTCGAGTCAGCGTCCTGTGTGTGATCCACTGGGCAGACGTCTCTGGCGGCTGCTCCTCTGTCTTATGTTATTCTGGAGAATTCCCTACCGCTAATATAGTTCTATATAAGATACAGTTTTTTGTAACACTAAGTAAATACGGTCAGTAGGGCCTTCACTTCAGTGTAAACCTACAGGAACCGGGACACGTCTTCAGCAATGGAAAATGTCTCCATGGTCCTCAGCATTTATAACTTTGTTCTTTTAGGAATCAAGGAGATGGAGCACCTGAGATATTTCTACTCTGTGGTCGCCCTTCTAGTATATTTCAGTGCAATATTCTTATGCACATTGATTGTGTATATTGTATGGACAGAACAATCTCTTCATGAACCTATGTACATCTTCATATGTGGACTGGTGGGAAATGATATGGTTGGCAGCTCAGCAGTGTTTCCCAAGATGGCCATAGACTTGCTCTCCGGATGTACCACCATTTCTCCAATTGAATGTCTAACCCAAGCATTCTGTATTCAGAGTTTTGCTTTTGTGGAGGTAATAACTTTTACCATCATGGCGTATGATAGATACCTGGCTGTTGGTTTGCCATTGAGATACCACTCTCTGATGACCAATAAGATGGCTCTTCAGTCCTTGGCTACTACCTGGGCAGTGATTTTAATACTTGAGGTGGTGGTTGTCCTGTTGGTGGTCAGGTTAACGCTATGTGGTAATAACATACAGAATTTCTTCTGTGAAACATTGTCTCTTTCCCGTTTGTCTTGTGGCAGCACAGCAGTCAATGACATTTATGGGACTTTTGTATCCTTACTGATCTTTTTAGGCTCCTTGTTGATTGTGATCTACTGCTACATACGGACATTTCTTGTCTGCCTGAAGATCTCTTTGGACGCCTCCCAGAAAGCCATCCATACACTGGTGACCCATATAATCACATTCTCTACTTTTATGGCAGGTTCTGTATTTGTAGCTTTTAGGTATAGGCTAAATGGTGGTTCTCTAACTACCGTGACACACGTTATAATTGTAATAACTGGTCTGCTGATCTCCATCATCCTAAATCCCCTGATCTTTGGGATACGGACAAAAGCTTTAAGGATAAAGATGATTCACATTTTGAAGGAAATCACTCATCAGAAGAACTTGGGTAAAGCCAAGATTTGTTGCTTCAGGCTTCCTATGAACTAATTTTATCATAAAATAATAAGTGAATGTGCCAAAGTTTAACTCAAGATGAACCAAAGTGTTTAATAATTCAGCAGTTTTTAGCTTTTCAAAAATGTTATATTGCTTTATAGCATAGAAACTATGTAATTTTAAAAATAATTTTAATTTAATATCTAGTATTCAGCTCCTGTATAGACCTATGTATCTTGTGGTTATAGATTAGTAACATACCCTATGTATTTGGGTTCTTCCTCAAAATTGAAGAAAAAAACTAAACGAAAATTCTAAAACTGGCCAACTAACGGTTTCATATTAGAGTCATTGTCTGAAGGGCTAGGTCCAAGTTTTTCCCATTACAATTTTGGTGGAAGCCCCTTGATCTCCTCATTTCTTATTGGAGTGATTTGGTAGCAGCGACTCCACACTAACCTCCAGCTCAAGGTGATTTAAGTTGTCTTCTCAAATGGTCATCACATCCAAAGCCATGATTCAGTGCTTGAATTCGATGTTTCATTTACTCCAGCTAGAACTTGCTGTGTGGTCATTGACAGGTTCCACCACATCCATCTGGGTTTCTGCTGGCCTTCTCCTGGGCTGCAGGTAGGTTGTGTGAGTGGTGATGGACTCTTGCCCTTGCCACTCATTCTTTCCCTTGTCAATCTACGTCTGTATGGCTAGTCCAATCATGCTCTGTACCAGGACTTTAGATCCCATAAAGAGTTCACAACCCACAATTGATTGCTAGCCATTAAGTGCTTAGTGTACTCTACTGACCTTGGCTCTTGTTTTTCTGACTACTCTTTGGATTCTGACTTTGTACCACGTTGTCTGTTAGGTTTGACCTTGGCCCGTACGACCATCCCTTGATGTTTGTCTGTCTTATCTTTATTTCATGTTTACACCTTAGTCTCAGATAAGGGACCGTTTCCCGCATTCACCTACAGCTGTCTTGTGGCACGAAGTGGCAGGGACAGCTGGGTGGGACCAGTCTTGGGCTCACTGTCCATGTCTACACTGTCCTCTTTCTGGACATTTTCAGGCAGCCTAGCTGCCGTAATGTTTTTTTTTTTTCATCTGGCCTAGTCCTCCATGTCCCAGAAATTAACTTTTTTTTAGCTCCACACTTTTGTAGACCGCCCACCCCCAATCTTCACCCATACACAGATGACTTTCCATCCTGCTTACCCTTTCAAAATACCCAAGTGTCCTCATATCTTTTGCTGTGGCATATAATTCTTAATGGACTGTTGATTCCCTATCCCATAACTCTGTCCTCACCAGAGGACAGAGTATCCAGTGCTACAAAAACATCATCACTTTCTTTCAGAGACAATACAAACCTTGTCTCCAGTTCAGGTGTGGTTTGCAATTATCCTCCATTCACTTTAATAAAACTGAGTTAAGAAACCTCACCCAAACTTGAGAAAAGAGTGGCGCTGTCTCTGGAAGAAGGTGGCCATGTTTTTGTAGTACTGGATAACCCCTTTAAAGAAGTTCTGGTTGGACAACACCTTTAATGACCACTCACGAATCACTATACTCTGCTTAGTTTTGCTCTGCAGCTTCTAAGAATTACTAAAAAGTCAGTAGGAGGTGGAGTAATAGCACCCAGTGTAGTATTACATCACCTAGCAGAGGGGTTGGGGACACCTATCAATTTGACAGATATCTCCTCTTTTCTACAGTAAGCAGCAGTAACAGTCAGCATATGCCTCTCGCTTAGTTCTTTATTCCTATAGTGCCCCTAGCATAGGGAATTTATTTACTTCACGTTTCTCTCCACAATTATTGTTACCCACCTGTAGTACTTAAGTAATATCTTAGCGTTGGGAAAAGTGATGATTAGTTTCTTATTCGGATAGTATGATAGCAAGGAAACCTGCACTCATGTCATGCCTTGTTCTATATATTTCTGAAAATGGGGTTCTAGTCACCTTGGATCCTTATCCTTATATATTCGAATCCCATGAGTATACCGTATCGCAGGCGTCTTCCCATTTTATATGCAAATATTAATGGTTTCTGGTTTCTGCTGACCTTAGGATAATTGGCTTCTACGTTTTATCCATGCTGGTGCATAAAAACTGGTGCTGGTCATCTCATAAGGTGTCCCTAAAACTGTATGTATATTTTTTAATAAACATTGTAGTACCTCAAAACTATCTATGTGCTTTGTGTCGCTATTGGTCGACCTTGGACAAAGACTCTATCCCGAAAGGAGGTCGCTTGGTCAAGAAATGACCTCACTTCTCTACTTCCTGTATATAAAATGGTTTTGTAACATAGAATTTCCTAGTATTATAAAGAACATTGATAGATGCAAGGAAGGCGACAACTGGTCCCTGTTCTAGTGCAGTTCTCTGGCAACCTGTTATACACTTCTTACAGATTTATGCAGTGTCGTAAAAACATAAAAGATTGTCAGCAGAAAAATCCTGCCTGGTCCGCCCTCTTAGTATTTCCTTTCATATTATATAAGGATAGATATGTAGGTTTAGGCTATGTTCACACTACGTAGGTCTCTGGCCGTAGCGCGTTCCGTGAATAAGCGGCCGGAGACTTACGTAGTTTGCGTACAATGGAAAGTATACGATCTGCGGCGGCACAGTTCACACTACGTAAGAACTTACGCCAGGATCGTACGCGGCGCCGTAAAAAATGAACCAGACCATTGTTTGAGGACGAAAATGCCGTAACTTACGCCCATAGCGTAACATGCGGTCCCGTACGTAGTGGTGATTTCTTCATTTTTGCAGCTTTTTGTGACGATCCAAAAGGTTCTGTGGGGTGTCCGGGGCTAGCCGAAGATTTCCAAGTAAAAGACCGTTGTCAGATCGCTACGTAGGGCGCTCGGGAAGCGTAAGTAGACTTCGGGCGTAAGTTCACGCTCCGTACGTAGCCGGCCACAAGTAGCGTAAATCCCCGGCCGGAGTTTACCGCGTATATGGCCGGACATATACGCAGTATGAACATAGCCTTAGAGTTACCAACCACATCTCCTGGAAGCTTTTTTCAAGTATCGACTACCCTGTCAGTAAAGTAATATTTTCTCATGTTGCTTCTGATCTTTCCTCCAACTAACCTCAGATTGTGATTTTTATAAAAAAAAAAAGCATTTTCCCTTTGAACATAATGTAGTCCTTTAACTGTGTCCAGTTACCTGTATCCCAGCTACTAAAGAATAAAGCTTTTGTGTTACCTAAGAATCTCTGAAAGAATTTACATCTATGTCTCAGTATCTTTAGTTGTATACACTTTCATTTTACTTCTTACACTGCTAAACGCTGCTAGTCCTGCATACACTGAGGTATTTTGAAAGTGCAAGGGTTAATATGACTTTGTATTACCACATTAAAAGGGGGGGGGGGAGTAACGGCCTTATTACACGGAGCCATTATCGTCGCTATAACGATTGATCACTAGCGATTTTGTAGCAAACCATTTTGAGTTTATTCCATTCACCAATTACTGTTACGAACAAATGTTTTTACGTTGTTATATGGTCACTAATCGTTCCTCAGGACGACCTACGCAGCATGTTTTATCGATGAACGACTTCTTACAAGAACAGATATGCGAACGATTGGCGACCTACCAATGATCATTTTTCAACATGTTAAAAGACAAAAAAACTAACAATTCATTGTTTGATCGTTGGGTGTTATTACACGGACAGATAATCGCTCATTTTTGATACACAATGTGTATTATAATTAATGTATTGTCCACATTTCAGATACTAATGCTCTGTGCCTGACTTTACTTGTGCTCTTTTAGGCTATGTTCACACGCTGTTAAAACAGTGGCTGTTGTTGTACATATTCCTGTGGCCTATACTGCCATATTGACTGCAAGAACATTATTGTTTCTCTTTTGGCTGCGGGTACCTTTGGGTGTTCGTGCAATCCAATTAGTCAATGTAGTCTAAATGTACTATGCCAGAATGGAGACTCATGATATCATATAGCCTCTCACTCATCAGTCCTAGTCACACATTGAGCCCCTCATGTTATCCCTGCTCATTACTACCTACAGCCATATGGGATCCTGGCTGGACAGGTATACTGTATAGCTAGACTTTTCTGAAACAAAGGCCAAAAATCAGTTTGGTCACCCTCACTCTTTCCCTCCAATGGGGTATTAGTATGCCACAAGTGTGAGAACATGGTAAGGTGAGTAAAGAACAGCATATATGATACTGATGTGCTTCCCAAGTGCCCTCTAGGTGTTCACCCTCCATCCTTCTCCAGGATGTGGAAGCTGTACTTATGTGGGTAGAGGACACTAGGTCTCTTCACAAGCGTATTAAAGAGAATGATGGTTGACCTCAGGGAGATCAATCAAAACACTGCAGAGACACCAGCATGTGTTTCTCAACCTCAGTGAATCTAGGATTCACGGATGTTGAGAAAAAAGATGGTGTCTCTGGGTTTTTTGGTTGATCTCCCTCAGGGTAACCATCATTTTCTTGAATTCACTTACTAGGCTTTGCTCCCACTAACCAGAATACTACTCCACACTAATGAGGGGCAAATACCCTGAAACAGCTGTCGGTGGATGAATACCTTGCTTGGGTATTTCCCAAATTTTGACTGTGGCTTGTTGGAAGGTGGTTTCCTTGACTTGACTCCCCCCCCCCCCCTCCCCCCTTTGCTTGGTTTTTCATTCCCGGTAGAAGGGCTGGCTAGCTTACTGACATTGAGAAACACATGATGGTGTCTCTGCAGCATTTTTGCATATCTTCACAAGTGTAGTCCCAGTGTGGGTAGCAGCTGCACCAGATAGTGCCAGTGCAAAACAGCAGAGAAGAGGCCAAGTACGGGTGGGTTCATACTACGGAATTCTCACGGACCATGTCCGCGGAATTCCGAAGTATGTCCGCGCCCCTTTCCGCCGGACATGTCACTTCTTTCGGCAGATAGCGGGATGGATCATTCGGCCGGTACTTAAGTACCGCCCACGATGATCCGGGCACAGACCGGCCGTTCCGTGACCCGGCCGGGATCAAGGAACAGCCGGTCTGATACGTTGTGTGAACATAGCCTGAAATATACTGTGTGTGAACCCAGCCTTAGGCATTCACCTTTTCCAGCCACCGGGATTCAAATGTTGAATGTTTGGGTTCATGCGAACCATAATTTTCATCCAGGGGAGGGAGGTTCTTCCACTTGACAAAGAGAAAATGGTATCAGCTCACCACATGTGGTTCACTTTTTGTAGTGAAGGCTCTCCATGGCGGAAGCAAGTGAGATCCTTATTGCGGGCCATTCCCAGTTAATCCATAGTTCAGAAAAAAGGTTGGCGATCTCCAGCTTCATAAAACGTTATATCTTTATTTACTTAGGCATCAACATAAAATAACAAACATTTAAAAACACGCCGACGCGTTGCGAGGTAGACCCTCTTAATCATGGCCATGATTAAGAGGGTCTACCTCGCAACGCGTCGGAGTGTTTTTAAATGTTTGTTATTTTATGTTGATGCCTAAGTAAATAAAGATATAACATTTTATGAAGCTGAAGATCGCCAACCTTTTTTCTGAACTAAGGTTCTACCACTACAAGCCTTCTACGTCTGTGTCATCTGTGAACCACAGAACATGGGAATAAGGTCTTTGAATCTGTGTCCCACTGAAACTGAGGTTTGTCCACAAAATCCTGGACTACAGTAAATCCTTTTAACCCCTTGCCGCAAAATGACGTTTGGGAAACGTCATGTAAAGCAGGAGTTCCTGCAACATGACGTTTCCCAAACGTCATGCTTTCCCTGTCTCCCCCCTCTGTCCCTATGGCCCCGTTCACACGTAGCAAAACTAGCGGAATTCGTTATGCCGTTAGCCTCCCTCT
The DNA here is from genome assembly GCF_027789765.1 of Dendropsophus ebraccatus. Lineage (NCBI taxonomy): Eukaryota > Metazoa > Chordata > Amphibia > Anura > Hylidae > Dendropsophus > Dendropsophus ebraccatus. The sequence goes on from NC_091458.1 coordinate 11,624,209, forward strand.
CATAATGGGAGTCTATGGGAGGTGCGTGCTGCTGTTCTCACAGCGTCTCTCCGTGCTGAAGAATGAACATGTTCATTCTTCAGCGCGGGGAGAGCAGCAGCGCACGCCTCCCATAGACTCCCATTATGAGAGGGAGGCTAACGGACTATTCCGCCGCGGAATTCCGCTAGTTTTGCTACGTGTGAATGTAGCCTAAGTGAGATTGGGAAGCAGGAGGAGGCTGTGTCACCATAGTAACCCAGATGCTTCCCGGTGCGTCTGGGTTACTATGATATACAACGATCAGGTGTGTAACACTGACTGCTCATTCACTATACAGTATAATGTATTACAGCACACATCATGTGCTGTAATGCATTAGGCTGGGTTCACACACAGTATATTTCAGGCAGTATTGTGGTCCTCATATTGCAACCAATGTGAATATTGAAAACACAGAAAGGCTCTGTTCACACAATGGTGAAGTTGAGTGGATGGCCGCCATTTAATGGCAAATATTTGCTGTTATTTTAGCACAACGGCTGTTGTATTGAAATAATGGCAGTTATTTACTGTTATATGGCGGCCATCCACTCAACTTCACCATTGTGTGAACAGATCCTTTCTGCGTTTTCAATATTCACATTGGTTGCAATATGAGGACCACAATACTGCCTGAAATATACGTAGTGTGAACCCAGCCTTAGGCTATGTTCACACTACGTAAAAGTACGGCCGTTGTTGCCATCGGCAACAACGGCCGTACTTTTTGCAGGGTGGAACAATGCCTTATTTTCAATGGGATCCCGGCCAGAGCATATACACATCGTTCACGCTCCGGCCAGGATCCCATGCGGCGCCGCAAATAACTGACATGTCAGTTTTCTGCGGCCGCAATTCAACGAATTGCGGCCGTAGGAAACCCTGTCACACAGTGAAGCGAGCGGCTCCGGCATCCGTAATGACCCCATCTATTAACACGTTACATTAATTATACCATCTGATTAATACCATAAAAAAATATAGAAAAAAGCCATTGAAACGTCACATGTACACAAAAGGTGTACCACTAAAAATGTCAGCGTATGCCGCAAAAAAAATCCCTCACATAACTCCATTGGCGAAAAAATTTAAATAGTGCAGGTCTTACAATATGCAAGACACAAACAGTTTTTATAGTATAAATGCCATAAACTATAACAAAAGCTATATAACATGGAAATAACAAAAGCTATATAACATGGATATAACAAAAGCTATATAACATGTCATATGTAACGTATAGTAACCGCTATATAACATGGATATCACTGTAATTGTACCGACCTGACAAATAACGATAACATGTCATATGTAACATATAGTAAATGGCGTACCAAAAAATATTATGAAAAACAGCTGCTAAATTGTGTTTTTTATTCGTACCACCTCATAAAAAATTAAATAAAAAATGATCAGGGTGTCGCATGTCCCCCAGAATGGTACCGATGGAAACGTCAACTTGTGTTATACAAATATTTTGGCACCGCAAGGCCTCTGTGACATGATATAATGGCTATAAAAAAAACCTGAAATAAGACGCACTGCGGCCACATATGGGGGATTTCTAGAAACACTGGAATAAGGGGAATAAATATTGAGTTCCATTTCTCAGTTAGTATTTGCTGTGTTAGAGGAAAAAAATGGATTAAAATGGAATATCTGCAAAAAGAAATTAAAATTTTAAATTTCCCCTCTATCCTGCTTAAATTTCTGCCTAAAGAGTTAATGAACTTATGAAATGTTACTTTGAATACTTTGAGGGGTTCAGTTTTTACAGTGGAAGCATTTATGGGGGTGACTAACATACAGGCCCCACAAATCCACTTCAGAACTGAACTGGTCCCTAATAAAATCAAAATTAGAATTTTTCCTGAAAATGTGAAAAATCGCTGCAAAATTTCGAAGCCCTCTAATATCCTAAAAAGTAAAAGGACGTTCACCAAATGACGTCACCATAAAGCAGACAGGTCGTAGATGTTGCAGTAATAATTAGGTCATGTGACATAACTATTTTCTCAGAAAAAAAGAGAATTTTGAATATAAGGGATTGTAAATTTTTCTAATTTTTGCGCAAAAGTTTTTTTTTTTTTTTTTACAAAAAACGACTGAGTGTATCAATCAAAGTATACCGCAAACATAAAGAGGAATATGTCACGAAAAAAAACTCTCAGAATAACCGCGATAATTAAAAGCATTGCAGAGTTATCACTACATAAAGAGAGACAGGTCAGATTTAAAAAATAGGCCCCGGGCATTGAGGCCAAAACAGGCAGAAGAGGCAAGAGGGGGGGGGGGGGTAACAGGCTGAATAGGCAAGGGGTTAATCAATGAATTGCTGTATATTCACCTACTCTTATTTGGGAGTGTTTGCCCTCACTCTTATCTCATTTTTTCCCTTATCTCTTCCCTTTAACTTTACCCTTTCTCCCCCCAACCTTTGTTTTCTCTCACTTTTACCCCTCCTCTTGTTTCTTCCCCCCTCCCATTATCTCACCTGATTTTCTCTGTAATTTTATTTTAACCTTACTTAGTCTTTTACCATATTTAAAAGTTTCGATCATGTCCCCCCTTTCTCTTCTTTCTCCAGACTATACAGAAATAAATGCTTAAGTCTTTCCTGATATGGTTCATGCCTCACACCCTCCACCGTTTTTGTAGCCGTCTTTGGACCCATTCTATTTTTTCAATATCTTCTTCTGGGCGAGGTCTCCAGAACTACACAGTATTCCAGATGTGATGTCACTAGAGCTCTATACAGCATGAGTTTTTCTGACACATTGTACGTAATGTTTTGGTTCCTTTAAATTGGTATATTGAGCATTTGTTTCTTAAGACTTCCACAATTTCATTTAATAATTGAATTTTTTATTTATTTATTTCTAAATTTCATTCAAATTGAAATAAAAAAAAAATGCTAAATTTGGAATTCTCTGCTTGTGAGAAAGATAGCCATGCCAAATAAATTAGTAAATAATTCACTTTTACGACATGTTTCAGCAATTCTAGCATCATTTATTGGGGACTTTTTATGGCTTTCACCGTGCGGCATAAATAACATTACAGTTTGGGTAGTTTCAAATGCGGTGTATGTTTATGAATTTTATTTATTTTTTTTTTTTTTGCTTATGTATGTTTATTAGAGATGAGCCAACCTGGAGCATGCTGGAGTCGATCCAAACCCGAACTTTCGGCATTTGATTAGCGGTGGCTGCTGAAGTTGGATAAAGCCCTAAGGCTATGTGGAAAACATGGATATAGTCATTGGCTGTATCCACGTTTTCCAGACAACCTTAGATCTTTATCCAAGTTCAGCAGCCCCAGCTAATCAAATGCCAAAAGTTCGGGTTCGGATCAACTCGAACCCGAACCCGGTTCGCTCATCTCTAATGTTTTTGTATTTTTATTGCTTATATAGTATACAGCAGTACATAGGTATTGATGCGGACAACTAGACATGATTTTTAAGGGGTTATCCAGACTCAGAAAACATGGCTGGTTCCTTTCCTTCAAAAACAGCACTACTCTTGCCTTGTGGGTGGGCTTTATGGGTTCAGCTGCATCAAAGTGAATGCCACATACAACCTGGGAACAGTACAGTAAACAGCTTTACAAAAGTCAAATTTGCTGATTTTGGTCACATCAAATATCAGAAAAAAATTAATGGGTAGCTATCAAAAAGTCACATCTACTCTAAAATGATATCAGTAAAAACGATATATAATGGCACAAAAACAATGAGCCCCCATAAATCCCTATAGATGGAAAAATAAAAAAGTTATGAACATCAGAACATAGCAATTTCAAAGTGGTAATCTCAGGGGAAATGTTGTCAATCAACTGGTACCAGAAAGTTATATAGATTTGTAATTTATATAAAATAAATAGTTTATTTTTGAAATTTAACAAAGTAGACATAACAAAATCAATAAAAGAAACGTAATTGTACAAACTTTCAGTCAGTCTTGTTACGTTAATTTACAGAATGGTTAAGAGCATACAAGGCAGTATATATATCGGTAATGAGATGAAGTAATAGTATTACTATGCTCAAAATTAGAGAGTGCCGTTATGCTGCGTTTACACGGAACGATTATCGTGCGAATTCACACGATAACGATCTAATTCAAACAATAATCGTACGTGTAAACGCTGCGAACGATCAAACAACAAACGAGAAATCGTTCATTTTGATCTTACAACATGTTCTAAAATCGTCGTTCGCAAAAAAATCGCAGATCGTTCCGTGTAAACAGTCGTTCGCCGATTTAACCAATGTCTGAGATAGGCTTAAGCAATCGCAAAACGATCGCAAAACGAATTTCGGTACGATATATCGTACCGTCTAAACGCTGATTGTTATGGAAAAAAAAAATCGTTACTCCGACATCGTTAATCGTACGATCGGGCCAATTATCGCTCCGTGTAAACGCAGCATAAGAGGTTCCAATACTGCAGCTAACAAGCCTTGAACTCCACTCCAAAAAGGCTTCAATAATGGGAAATCCTAAAAGATATGGGGTAGGGTGAGGCATCTCCAGCATTCTGCCGAAGTTGAGGGATACAAACGGCGTAGTAGATCTGGGGTGTGATACCAAATATAAAGAATCTTATACTGGTTTTCTTTGTATGAGATACATAAGGAAGATTTAGCTGCCTGGGACCAAATAATTTGCCACAAGTTCTGAGGTATTGGCCGTTGATAGATTTGTAGTTTACTTCTATTTCAAAATCTCCAGTCTTCCAGTACTTACCAACTGCTGTGTGTCCTGCAGGAAGTGATGTATTCTTTCCAGTCTGACAGAGTGCTCTCTGCTGCCACCTCTGTCCATGTCAGGAACAGTCCAGAGCAGCAGCAAATCCCCATAGAAAACTTCACCAGAGAGCACTATGTGAGACTGGAAAGAATACACCACTTCACATACAGCAGCTGATAAGTACTGGAAAGGAGATTTTTTTAAAAGAAGTAAAATACAAACCTGTGTAACTTTTCGACAGGAGTTTGACAGGAGTTTCTGGAGTGAAATGACTGAATTGTTTAAAAAATGTCTTTATGTGTTTTGAAGAATTTTCTGTGATATATTTTCAAATTTTCCATTTTTTCTATCTATATTATAAACTAATAAATCACAAACAAGATTCTCGGCACTACTCACAACCGCTAGCGGATTCCATTCTCCAATGTGTATTGTAGCCAATATCCCGGAGCGTGCTACAGGTGGTGCACAGGCTAAAGATGCACAGTCTTTGCAATAATCTTTCCAATAAAAGAAGAAAAAGTCTGGCTCTCACCCAGGTAGCAAAAATATAGAAGTTTCTTTATTCACCAAACGGGTTTACATGGCGTGGATGAACACAGATCAGGCAACAGCTGTTTCGCGTTAAACACGCTTTTTCACAGCCCTGACGTCATCACGTATTACGGTCATTTATATCCAGGTAATTATAAGTGTCAGTATTGTAAATATTGTGAATTTCTGAATGATGTGAGAAATGTTCAGTTAGGCCCTATTAAATGGGAAGTAAGGGATTTCATCACGTGTAAATCAAAATACGTAGTATATGCGATTATTTGCACATGTGGGTTCTATTATTTGGGTAAAACCATACGCCCGATGTACGTGCGAGTTTCGGAACATATAAGATCCTTTAACCCTTTGAGGACCAGGTCCAAAATGACCCAGTGGACCGCGCAAATTTTGATCTTAGTGTTTCCGTTTTTCCCTCCTCCCCTTCTAAGAGCTCTAGCACTCTCAGTTTTCTATCTACAGGCCATGTAAGGGCTTATTTGTTACAGGAATAGTTGTACTGTGTAATGGCGTCTTTCATTTTACCATAACATGTATGACGGAACCCCAAATATATTATTTATGAAGATATAAATTGGTGAAATCGTAAAAAAGAATGCAATATGGTAACGTTTGGGGGGTTCCTGTGTCTACGTAATGCACTATATGGTAACAGCGACCTGATACTATTATTCTATAGGTCAGTCCGAACACAACCATATGCAGGTTACACAGATTCTCTAATGTTATATATATATTTTTTTAATGAAATCCTTTTTTTTGGCAATTAATTATAAATAAAATGGGCCTATTGTGACACTTATAACGGTTTTATTTTTTCACCTATGAGGCTGTATGGGGTGTCATTTTTTCCGCCATGATCTCTAGTTTTTATTAATACCATATTTGTGAAGATCGGACGTTTTGATCACTTTTTATTAATTTTTTTTTATATATAATGTAACATAAAATCGGTAATCCGCGCAATTTTTTCCCTCTTTTCGTCTACGCCGTTCACCGTTCGCAATGACGCTTGTTATATTTTAATAGATTGGACAATTACGCACGCTACGGTATATTATATGTTTTTCTATTTATTTATTTTTATATGTTTTATTTATATAATGGGAAAGGGGGGTGATTTCAACTTTTATTGGGGGAGGGGTTTTGGGGTAGTGTATTGGTGTTTTTAACTTTTTTTTTTTACACATTTGAAGTCCCTTTGGGGGACTTTTACATCCAGTACTTGGACTTTTACACTGATCATTGCTATGCCATAGGCATAGCATTGATCAGTGTTATCGGCGATCTGCTCATAGCTCTGCCTGTGCAGGCTCGGTGCAGCAGATCGCCGATCGGACCGCACAGAGGAAGGTGAGAGACCTCCGGCAGTCTGTTTTACCGATCAGGACCCCCGCAGTCAGACTGCAGGGGTCCCGATCGGTAAGTGACAGGGGACTCCCCCTGTCACTTACACTTAAACGCCACGTTTAAGGAGTTGATGACACGCGGCAGCGCGATCGCTGCAGCGTGTCATTACCGGTGAGGTCCCGGCTGCTGATTGCAGCCGGCCCCCACCTGCTATGAAGCGCGCTCCGCTCCGGAGCACGCTTCATAGCGGGAGAAACACCCAGGGCGTACAGTTACGCCCTGGGTCGTCTAAGGGTTAAAACAGTTAAAAAGGTTGCCCAAAGTTGATTGCCCATGTTCACACGGTGCATAATGGTAATGCCTCCGATTTATGTTTTATGGGTCTTAAACAGGTAAAATATTCACCAGCTGGAGGCGATCGTCAGTTGCGATTGCTCCAAGAGGAGACTGAAGAGGAGGTCCGGTATTCATGGAACCTGCTGGTAGAAAAAGCTCTCTTTGTGCACACTGTGCAAATATGTATTACATGTCAATGCTATTAATGTCATATGTTATGTCTATTGTTACTTTTTGTATCTGATTTTAAATATGATAATTACTTGAACATAATGCTGTATAAATATTATAAACTAACCCTGAGATCTTGTAATTTTCATTCTCACTGCTGGGGCTAAAACTAAGCTGAAACAAGAGGTGATAAGAGTAGGCTGCTGTAAAGTGATGTGTACAGCACTGCAGTAACATGTGACACTAGTAGATAGAGGAGACTATAGCAGATCCCTGTGGAGCGTTTTCAGTAATGTTTCACATTCAGGGGGAAAGACACTATGGGGGAGATTTATCAAAGGGTGTAAAATTTTGACTGGTGCAAACTGCCCACAGCGACCAATCACAGCTCAGCTTCCAGCTCTGGTCAAAGGAAACAGCAGCTGTGATTGGTTGCTGTGGCCAGTTTACACCAGTCTAAATTTTACACCCTTTGATAAATCTCCCCCATTCCCTTTAAGCAAATACATTTTATTAACATGAGTGAGAGGAAAAAAATAAAATAAAATAAAATAAATATATATATATATATATATATATATATATATATATATATATATATAAAACGCTGCGGCGTTTAAGTGTAAGTGACAGGGGGAGTCCCCTGTCACTTACTGATCGGGACCCCCGCAGTCACGATTGTTAAAACGGACCGCTGGAGGTCTCTCACCTGCCTCCGTGCGGTCCGATCGTTGATCTGCTGCATTGAGCCTGCACAGGCAGGCTCAATGAGCAGATCGCCGATAACACTGATCAATGCTATGCCTATGGCATAGCAATTGTCAGTGTAGAAATCAAAGTAGTGAATGTAAATGTCCCCCAAAGGGACTTCAAATGTGTAAAAAAAAAAGTTAAAATCACTCATACACTACCCCCAAAGCCCCTCCCCCAATAAAAGTTGAAATCACCCCCCTTTACCATTATATAAATAAAACATATAAAAATAAATAAATAAACATATAATATACCGTAGCGTGCGTAATTGTCCGATCTATTAAAATATAACAAGCGTCATTGCGAACGGAGAACGGCGTACACGAAAAGAGGGAAAAAATTGCGCAGATTACCGATTTTGTTACATTATATATTAAAAAAATCAATAAAAAGTGATCAAAACGTCCGATCTTCACAAATATGGTATTAATAAAAACTAGAGATCATGGCGGAAAAAATGACACCCCATACAGCCCCGTAGGTGAAAAAATAAAACCGTTATAAGCGTCACAATAGGCCCATTTTATTAATAAGTAATTGCCAAAAAAAAAGGATTTCATAAAATAAAATATATATATAACATTAGAGAATCTGTGTAACCTGCATATGGTTGTGTTCGGACTGACCTATAGAATAATACTATCATGTCGCTGTTACCATATAGTGCATTACGTAGACACAGGAACCCCCCAAACGTTACCATATTGCATTCTTATTTACAATTTCACCTATTTATATCTTCATAAATAATATATTTGGGATTCCATCATACATGTTATGGTAAAATGAAAGACGCCATTACACAGTACAACTATTCCTGTAACAAACAAGCCATTACATGGCCTGTAGATAGAAAACTGAGAGTGCTAGAGCTCTTAGAAGGGGAGGAGGGAAAAACGAAAAAACTAAGATCAAAATTTGCGCGGTCCACTGGGTCATTTTGGGCCTGGTCCTCAAAGGGTTAAAGATAATTAAACAATCGTAAACAAGCTTTTTTGGGAATGAGCTGGAATTGTTCATCATAACCCACCAATAATTGTGAGTTCCCAGCAAAAGAAGGAGCAATGTGTACATTCACAGAAGATTAGCGAATATTTTACAAATATTTAACGAACGGTTATTGATAATTTTCGGGTCAGCCTAAAAGACAGGCTCAACAACGCACAAATGATTTTTCGATCTTTGCCTGCATACACACTAAAAGATTATCATTTAAATTTGCACGATATAACGATTTTTCGCACATTAGTCGCCCCATGTAGTAGGGCTCCAACACTGGCTCCTCTCACTCACTATGATACTAACACTAAAGGCCCTTTTACCCGAAGCTAGTATTAGGCCAATATAGGCCATTGTGGCCAATAATCGTTTTGTGTAGGCAACGATCAGCCGACGTGCAGGCTGAAACACAAACGATCAGCCTAGCAACAATCTGCTGATGTTGGCCTGTGTAATAGGAACAGTGGCAGACGGCCGCTATCTCCTATGGGCTTTAGATTGTCCGCGGAGTCCCCCTGCACTTACCCGTTTGCTGTCGGCGCATGTAGTAGCACTGGCAGAGAGCAGGGAACAAGGAGCAAAGTGAGCGCTGACCTTACAAGTTGCCTCTCACTTGCTCCTCTGAATCGGCCCGTGTAATAAGGCCTTAAGGCCTTATGTGTTTTTCACAGACAAAACGGATGTGGAAGGCCTGTAGAGGAATTCCCCCCACCCTTCCCCCGCATGGCAGCATTTATGCTGGGAGCAGGGAAACTGTATGCATATGTAAAATACATTTTTTTTATGTTTTAAAAAACATGAACTAGCCCTTTGCCAATAAAAATTTAAATCACCCCCTTTCCCATTTTTTAAATAAAACACCTAAAAATAATAAAATAAATGTATTTTATATTGCAGCATGAAAATTTGTCTGATCTATTCAAATAAAACAATATTGCTTCCATACAGTGAACGGCGTAAACAAAAAGCATTAAAAAATATGACAGGATTGATACTTTTTTAACCCCATCAGGACCGGACTAAAAATTTTTTTTTTTTTGCGGTTTTGTTTTTCCCTTCTCGTGTTTAAAAGGCCATAGTGCTTACATTTTTTCACCTACAGACCCACATGAGCCCTTATTTTTTGCACCACTAATTGTACTTTGCAATGGCAGGCTTAATGTTTGCATAAATTACCCTGCAAAACCAGGAAAAAAATTTAATGTGTGATTAGATTGAAATGCATTTTTTTTTAATTTGGGGAGTATTTGTATTTACGCCGTTCGCCCTGGGGTAAAACTGACTTGTTATGCATATTCCTAAAGTTGTTGCGATTACAACAATATGTAACATGTATAACTTTTATTTTTTTTGATTACAACCCTTTTTAATAAATTACTGTTCCTTAAAATTGCTCCATTCCCAGGCTTATAGCGCTTTTATCCTTTGGTCTATGGGGCTGTGTGAGGTGTCTTTTTTTGCGCCATGATCTGTAATTTCTATCGGTTTCTATCTTGATTGACCCAAAATGCGCAATTTTGCACTTTGGAAATGTTTTGCGCTTGCTCCATTTATCGTGCGAGATCAGGAATGTGATAAATTAATAGTTTGGGCGATTACACGTGCGGTGATACCAAATATTTTTTTTATTTTTTTATTTTTTTATTTATAGAATAGGAAAAGGGGGGTGATTCAAACTTTTATTAAGAGAGGAGATTTTTTATTCATAAAAAAAATTTATTTACTTTTTTACACATACTAGAAGGGGTTAGGGTTCTTCCCCCTGGGGGACTTCTTGTACAGACATATTGATCTCTCATATAGATCTATGCAGTATAGTAATACTGCATAGATCCATGAGATAGGCACTCTATTGCTCTTGGCTGCTGCAGCCGAAAACAATAGAATGGTGAGCTGGGATCAGCGCCATTACGGCGCAGACCCCGGCCCAGGTCAGATGCGGGAATCGCTTCTCCTCGACCACTAGACACCAGGGAAGAGGAAATTGAGCATTTTAAATGTAGCTGTCAGCTTTGACAGCAACATTTAAAAGGCTAATTAGCGGGCATGGCGATCGGACCGTACCTGGTAATTGCCGCGGTCCCGGGCTACAAGGGGCACCTGGAATCGCGGCGGTTCAGAGTGGGTTCGCCGCGCGGCTCCCCTTTCAACTCCCCCACCCGCATGAGGACGCACAGTTACGTCCTTGTGTGGGAAGGGGTTAAATCATATTTTATATATAAAAACAAATAATAGAAAGTGATCAATACTTCTCATCTACACAAATATGATACTAAGAAAATCTAGAGATCATGGCGCAAAAAATGACGCCCCAAACAGTCCCATAGGTGAAAAAATAAAAGTGTTGTAAGAATAAAAAAAAAAAAAAAAAAAAGTGTCACAATAGGGCCATTTTAATCATGGAAAAAATACGTAAAATTTGGCCTTGTCGATGGAGAAATATGAGTTATAGCTGAGTTTTGAATATATCAAAGCAAAATAATAATAATAATAATAATAATAAAAGATATATATCTATATACATAGCATTCTACATAACCTATATACAGTTGCCATTACAATACCCTCACGATCTCATCTCAATAATCCTATATAAGGCTCAAATAGTGCGGTCTATGCGCACCCAAACTGTTAAAACTAAAACCAATGAAAATACGAATGCAAGACCAAAGTATATAGAAATATTTGTCTTTTATTAGGATATCAAAAAGATTAACTCAATTAAAAATACATATCAGGGGGGCTGGAGCTAATACAAATCCCCAACAAAACGGTGGATTGACTAGGTTCCTGTACATAAAATGCTATATCACAAAATAAATAACAGTTAATGAAGAGCCTATATATACATATATACTCGGCACTGGGTTGGTATTACATACAATAAATAAACCTCACAGTGAGTACAAAGAAAAAACACCATCCAAAGATAATAAATGTTACCCTTACATGTCCTTAGTATACGAGTCCACCTCACCATTCACCCGACGCGCGTTTCGCATGTTGCTTCCTCGAGGGTTAAATCATATTTTATATATAAAAACAAATAATAGAAAGTGATCAATACTTCTCATCTACACAAATTTGATACTAAGAAAATCTAGAGATCAAGGCGCAAAAAATGACGCCCCAAATAGTCCCATAGGTGAAAAAATTAAAGTGTTGTAAGAATTAAAAAAATAATAAAAGCGCCACAATAGGGCCATTTTAATCATGGGAAAAAAATTTAAAATTTGGCCCTGTAGATGGAGAAATATAAGAGCTGAGTTTTGAATATATCAAAGCATAACAATAATAATAATAATAATAATAATAATAATAATAATAATAATAAATAATAATTAAAATATATGTATATCTATATACAGTACATAGCATTCTACATAACCTATATACAGTTAGCATTGGTAAATGTGTCCATGGTCTTCAGCATGATACACACAAATGTGCCAAAAAGAGCAGATCTAGGTGGATTCAACCACTAGACCAAAATACTAAGGGCCATAAGCCCAAAGCAAACACTAGTCTGCTCTATCTAAAACGTAACTTTTACTGGCTAATAAATAAAATGTAAATAGGTGCTTCTAAAATCACTCAGTCACCATAGTCTGTACAGGTACACATATGGCCCAGGTGGTTCAGAAGAAGTCACAGGTAGCTGCAGACTACTGGCTATGTATCTAATAATAAGACTACTGGTGATCTAATATATTAAAATAACAAACGCGCAGCCCCTCGACTAGTTTCGTCCAATCATGGATGTCATCAGGAAGTGGGCAAGGGTATCTTGGTCTTCAGCATCTATGACCTTGTCCTTTTAGGAGATGGAGCAGCTGAGATATTTCTACTCTGTGGTCGCCTTTCTAATATATTTCGGCTCAGTGTTCTTATGTACATTAATTGTGTATGTTGTAGAGGCCAAACAATCTCTCCATGAGCCTATGTACATCTTCATATGTGGTCTGATGTGGAACCTTATGGTTGGAAGCTCAGCAGTTCTCCCCAAGTTGGCCATAGACCTGTCCTCTGGATGTGCCACCATCTCTCTGTCTCAATGTCTGACTCAAGCATTCTTTATACAGATCAGGGAAGAAAAAGAGCGCTGCACCTCACACCTATGGCTGATACTAGTGCCCCTAGGCAAAATAAAAAACACATCAGAATTTTGTGTATGAATTGATCAAGCCATACTGCCCCATGTACCGCGAGCAGGTATCTGATACACATGGGTCCCTACACTAAGTCCATACCGTGCCAGTCAGCGACCACCATCCCCGCAGGCGTGCACAGTCAGGGAACAGGGGCCATGGGGCGGCCCTGCAACCCCCATGTCACCGGACCAGACCCAAAAACACCACACCAGAACCTGGCCAGCACCGCCGGCGGAGAAGGTCGCCCCCCAAACAGCACAAGTCTGGATGAGGTATTGCGCTCACCATAGCTGCTGCAGACAGAATGGGAAAAGACAGGAGGGATTGAAACCATGTGCACTTAGGTGTCTCCTGCTAATTGCGGTCATGTGGGTTGCCAGGAGGAGTGCAAAACACGGAGAAAAGAGAGAAACAAAATACGGTTCAGGGAAGAAAAAGAGCGCTGCACCTCACACCTATGGCTGATACTAGTGCCCCTAGGCTAAATAAAAAACACATCAGAATTTTGTGTATGAATTGATCAAGCCACACTGCCCCATGTACCGCGAGCAGGTATCTGATACACATGGGTCCCTACACTAAGTCCATACCGTGCCTGTCAGCGACCACCATCCCCGCAGGCGTGCACAGTCAGGGAATGGGGGCCATGGGGCGGCCCTGCGACCCCCATGTCACAGGACCAGACCCGAAAACACCACACCAAAACCCGGCTGTTTGGGGGCGACCTTCTCCGCCGGCGGTGCTGGCTGGGACTTTTTTGGGGGGCATTTTAGGGTCTGGTCCTGTGACATGGGGGTTGCAGGGCCGTTCCATGGCCTCCCTTCCCTGACTGTGCACGCCTGCGGGGGTGGTGGTCTCTGACCGGCAGTGTGGTTTGATCAATTCATACACAAAATTCTGATGTTTTTTATGCAGCCGAGAGGCACTAGTGTCAACCATAGGTGTGAGGTGCAGCCCTCTTTTTTCTCCTGTATTGCATTCTTTATACAGAGCTACAGCATTTTAGAGATGGTAACTTTCACCATCATGGCGTATGATAGATACCTGGCTGTTGGTTTTCCATTGAGATACCACTCTCTAATGACCAATAAGAAGGCTCTACAGTTCTTGGCTATTGTCTGGTCAATCATTTTTAAGTCCTGACAGTGTGCCCCCCAAAATTTAATTTATAGGCCCTGGGAGTGAGCCCCGCAAAAATGAAATTTTTAGGCATTGGGAGTGTGCCCCCCCAAAAAAATTAATTTTTAAGGACTGAGGGTATGCCTCACAAAAATTAAACTTTTAGGCCTTAGGAGTGTGTCCCACAAAAAATTAATTTTAGGCCCTGGGAGTGTGCCCCACATATATTATATTTTAGGCTCTGGGAGTGTGCCCCACATATATTAATATTTAGGCCCTGGGAGTGAGACAAATGCAAGGCCTATGCTCGAAAAAGTATTGTGTACATGTAAGTAGTAAGAGTATCATGTGAGAATCTCCAGGGCCAAGCATCAGTGAGGTTCAGGGAAGAACACCAAGACGTCAGATGTGACGGGAAGGGATTGCTACTTTTTCTATCCATTGAAGGATTAGGAACCGTGTTAAAGTCCCCAATAAATATGAAGGGTGCCAATGGGAAATAAGACAGTTTAGTAGAGAAATGGTGATGATACTTAAGGAACTGATCACCAAGGGTACATATTGGCAGGAGGCAGAGGGCGCATACAAACATCCACACAAGCACACAATGGTTGGACAAAAACCGAAATGAAAACATCCTACAATAAGCAAGAATAACAATAGAACACCCCAACCCCTGCCTAACCCTACTCAACTAACTTAGCGCAAAGCTAGACCCAAAACGAAAACTAAATCTACCTAGGGGTGGTAGTGACCACCAACCTTTACCTACTAGAAAAGAAACACTGGTAAAACAATTTAACACTAACAAAGATATAAACTTTACTCTCAAGCTAAGTTACCCTGAGCAGACAAAAAGTGCAAGAGCCCTGCTGGGCACATGGGTAAGTGTGGTGTCCTACCACAGGTGTAACTATTATATACACCCTTCGTAAAAGTTTGTGCTTATTGTACTTGTGTGGTTATGAAAGAAGTATCAGAGTTTCGCCACTAGATGTCACTGTATTTTATATGTGTATTTGGAAGCTGCACAGCTGAAGTGTATAAAGGGTTATTGTTCCTTTGTATGTCACATGGATCTGTAGACCAATAGGAATCTGTTCTTCTTCTTTCCAATCAGCTCTCTCTTTACTTCTTCTATTGCAGTCTTCACCCACTCGTTAGTTACCCTGAGGTCAATACACGGGCACAAATATTCTTCTTTTTCTTTTAAGTATTTATCTACCTCATCCTCCAACATCCCAGCAGAGCACAGTGCTACTTGGATTGAGACTCTCAGGACATCCTCCTCTCTGCTACCCTGCTTCTCTGTATCACTTGGTATGCTACTCAGTCGGCACAACTGTATCCTACACTGTATTCCTACTGCATTTGTCTGGAACTATTGTCAAGTGTATTATCAAGAAAAACCTCATAATCGTGTAATTTTGCCTCAAGCACGTATTTTCTTAGTAAACAAGCTTATTTAAAGGGAACCTGTCACCCCCTGTGCCAGGGTGAAAGTTGCCCCCCCCCCCCCCCCCCCCCGCTAGAGCCCCAGATACTTACCCCATCTCACCAAGTCCCGCTCCTGGAGCCGGTCCCGGGACAGAGATTTCTTTGTCAAAAGCCTGGCACGCCCCGCAGAGATGAGTCTGACGCCCATAGAGAATGAATAGAGCCGTCATTCTCTATGGGCGTCGGACTCATCTCTGCAGTGCTCGGGGCCGGGCTTCCTGACATAGATATCTCTGTCCCGGGACCGGCTCCAGGAGTGGGACTTGGCGAGATGAGGTAAGTATCCAGGGCCCTAGCGGGTGGTCGGGCGGCCTTCACCCCGGCACGGGGGGTGACAGGTTCCCTTTAAGTTAAAGAGACTCTGTGGTCTTTCGTTTCCACTGACACAGTATATCACACAACCTTGGGACACTTCCCCTTTCTGTGGGTGGCGGTTCCGATGGTCCGGAGGGGTCACTACACCACTCTGGCCATCTGTGATCACACTAACCCAAGGGACCCCGTAGCAACCCGGCAGGTTAAAAAGGTACAAATGGCCTTGTAAAATAAAAGCAGACCTGTGTGCCTACCCAGCACTGGTGTTACAAAGTTAACACCCCAAGGTCCAGCTGTATCTCGGGCAACCACCACCGAAGTGGAGTCACACTTCACCATCTAGCAGGTCGATCCTCCGACATAACATCACCACGGGAGGCACGCACCACATAATGAACACCACAAAAAGGAGTCTTACAAAAACATGACCCCAAAAATGGCATTTAAAAAAAAGAGAATATAGTCCCAATGAATCACTTAGCCATCCACTGGATCCAGGTGTGGAGCATTTGGGGCTCTAGAAATACACTCCATGGCCTCAGATGGGGATAGGAAAAACCAGGCCCTGTCGCCATCCACCACTCTCAGTTTTCCAGGGTAGAGCATGGAGTACCCTTTCTCTCGGTGCTTGGCACAGACTGCCGTGAACTGAGTGCGCTGCTTTTGAATAGCTACGTAAAAATGAGGGTAGAGGGAAACTCTCTGGTTGTTGTAAGTAATTTCACCCTTGATACGAACGGCATTCAGGATAGCATCTCTGTCTTGAAAATGGAGAAGAGCCAGCAGTGGTCTCAGGGGCCCACCAGGAGGGCCAAGTCTAGAAGGGACTCTGCGAGCCCTTTCAAAGAAGGGAGAGAAAGTGTCAGCAGGTAGGATTTCCCTAAGCCATCTTTCCAGAAAAGGGACAGCATTCGGGGATTCAGATTTCTTAGGGAGACCAGCAAACCACACTTTATTGCGCCTGAGTCTGTTTTCTAAAACATCCGCTCGCTCTTGTACCGCCACCAGTTATCGCTGTAGCTCTGTAATTTGAGCAGGTAATGGGCGGTTGGCCTCCTCCACCTCAGAGATTCTGTGTTCAGTATCAGCCTTGCGATCTCTGACCTTTTGGAGATCATGTTTGAGCATCACAAAGTCCTGACGGAGCTCATCCACCTTGGATACCATCATAGACTTACAGGAGGAGATAGCGGTAAGAATGTCTTTAAATTTTTGATCAATGCTGTATTGAGTATTGAGTGCGTTGTGGGGAGTGTAACTGAGGCGGGGTTGGTGAACCTTCCAGGGGGGAGGGAGGGAGCACAGGAAATTCACGGAGGTTAGGGGATGGATTTCTAGAAAAAGGCCCCAAATGCCGCACAGCATGATCTCTGATAAAAGGGCGCTGCCAGATGGGGCATGGTCCTCGATTTCTTCAAACGTAGCCAGCAGTGGGTCTCCAAGTGAAGGGCTATCCACCATCTTGCTTTTAGGAATTTCTCCACCAATCAGTTTGCCTTTTACCTTCTTGTTTCTGGTACTTGCCATTGGTATCCCGGAACTACTACCTCCAATATTTATCAGTACGAGTAGCAAGAGCAGCAACAGCAATCTACTCAATGCAGATAGTAAGGAGATTTGACTGGGGTATTGCACACCAGGGAATACACTTTTGTATAATATAGCTTATAAAGCTTAAATAATTCTGTGGTGTATAGTATAGGTAGTCTTAGACCCAGAATATGCAATGAAAGGTCATACAGGTCCTCCTAGTGTATAATACAGGTAACCCAGACACTGAATGCAGACACTAAGTAGGAGATTTATCAAACATGGTGTTAAGTGAAACTGGCTTAGTCGCCCCTAGCAAACAATCAGATTCCACCTTTCATCCCCCACAGACTAGAGATGAGCGAACCTGGAGCATGCTCGAGTCAATCCCAACCCGAACGTTCGGCATTTGATTAGCGGTGGCTGCTAAAGTTGGATAAAGCGCTAAGGCTATGTGGATAACATGGATATAGTCATTGGCTGTATCCATGTTTTCCAGACAACCTTAGAGCTTTATCCAAGTTCAGCAGCCACCGCTAATCAATTGCCGAACGTTCGGGTTGGGATCGACATGAACCCGAACCCGGTTCGCTCATCTCTATCACAGACTCTTTGGAAAATGAAAGGTGGAATCTGATTGGTTGCTAGAGGCAACTGAGCCAGTTTCACTTTACACCATGTTTGATAAATCTCCCCCTGTGTACTGAGGAGGCACACCGATATCTTTAGTGTATAATATAAGTAGTCCAGCCACTGGAAATACTCAGAAAACCTATGTAGGCACCCACAGCTTGCAGTATAGTGTATCCAGACTTTGTTCCTCACAGGACAAAGCACCCAGCTTGGGCCAGCGGTTATGAACTACAAAGTGCGTCACAGGGAAAAATGGTGGCCGACTCAGTAGGAGAGGGGAAAACAGGAAGGGAGGCAAAACCCAGTCTACTCACTTATCTCAGGGAGAACAGCAGCCTACAAAGTGTACCAGGGCCCTACCCAGGCTGTGAGGCACCAAGCCAAGAGGAGAGACAGGAGGTTGCAGCACCACGTGAGTGGCGGTGGGCCATGATCTGAATGCTTTGGCACGCACTGAGGGTATTAGACACCAGGTGCCGCCAGACCGGGGGGTATAGAGCAGGAGCGAAGCAATGCAGGCACTCAGCCCGTGACTCACCCAGCCAGGGGAGCAGAGGAAGGAGTGGCAAAGAACTGCAGCTCCACGCAGTCCGGCTATGGTGGCGGGCTGCTTCCAGATGGCCCGGCACTGAGTAAGGATCCTCCACTGAAGAGGCGGGCCCTCTCAAGAGCAGGAGAGAGCCGGCACCCGGCACTATACAGCAGACCCACACCCCCTGGAACTCAGAGGAACGGCAGTTAGGGAGATGCCAGATGATGTAGGGGGAACCCCAGAGTGCGTGGGGCACTTTTGGGGCATCGCAGGTGCCTACAGGATAAGGCAGCTGGATATTTGCAGCAGGGCTCAGCGGAGCTCAGGAAGGTGCATCCGTCTCAGTCGGACATCAAGCCACGCCTCTGCTGGTCCATAACCTTACAGTGTGGAGAGAAGCCCGACAGAGAGGAAAAAGGAGAAGACAGAGCTGTAAGGGCTGTGTGTCAGTGTCTTTGTCAGTCTGTAACTGTGTGTGTCAGTAATGTGTACGTGTATGTTGGTGGTGTCTCCAGTGCAGAGTAAATGGATGAGGGGCCCGCTGAGGCTCTGTCACCCGAAGGCCCGCAAAAACCTAGAGCCGGCCCTGGCTCTGCTCACCCACATTAGATTACATGTGATAGGACGTTGATCCAGGGATTATTCTGATTACCATTGGAGCCGGGAGGGAATTTTCTCCCTGTGATGGGGCAATTGTCATCTGCTTCGTGAGGGTTTTTGCCTTCAGCACAGTAGGGTTTCTGTTGGTTGAACTTGATGGACTTTTTGTCTTTTTTCAACCTTATTAACTATGCAACTAACTCTCACACTGACTCAATCAACTCTCACACTGCCATTGTCCGATCATTTTTACTGACTGACGGAGGTTTTTTTACCTACCTCTGTGCAGTCGACTTGGAAATTATTACATAGAGTCTGCCACTAGCAATGATCAATGGTATGATATGGCATAGCAATGATCAGTGTCACTATTGTAATTAGAGATGAGCAAACCTCGAGCATGCTCTAGTCCATCCGAACCCGATCGTTCGGCGTGAAGTTGGATAAAGCCCTAAGGCTATGCGGAAAACATGGATACAGCCAATGATTATATCCATGTTTTCCAGACAACCTTAGAACTTTATCCAACTTCAGCAGCCACCGCTAATCAAATGCCGAACGATCGGGTTCGGATGGACTCGAGCATGCTCGACGTTCGCTCATCTCTAATTGTAATGTATAAATGTAATAGTCTCGTAGAGGGACTTAAAAAGTTTAAAATAAAAAATGTAAAACGTTTTAAAAAAACATGATTTAGCCCTTTGCCAGTACATGTTTAACTCACCGTCCTTTCCCATTTTAGAAATAAAACACCTAAACATAATCAAATGAAAAAGCACTGTATATATTGCAGCGAAATTGTCCAATCTTTTAAAATAAAATAATATGTTTCCACACGGTGAACGGCATAAACAAAAAGTGGTAAAAAAAATGCCGGGATTGATGACTTGTTTAACCCTTTCACGACCTGGGATCATTGATGCCTCGATGCCCAGGTCGTGATTTGACATCAGCTTATGGGATCATAAAGATCCCATAAGCTGATGTCCCCTAGCTTTGCCGCCTCTCCGATGTCCCCTGTCGCTGTCATAATCTTTGACAGCGGCAGGGGAGAGAGGGGAGGCGGCAGAGCTGACAGGCGCGCCCGGCGCGCGTCCTGCCTTTTCTCCTGTCCCCCGCCGGCCTCCGTACATAGAAACCGGAAGCCTGAGGCTTCCGGTTTCTATGACTACCATCGGGGCTCTGCGATCAGTTTGCAGAGCCCTGATGGACAGCGGAGAGACAGTTCTCCCTCAGTAGGGCACTCGCGGCTCCGGTGCTGAGAGTTCCGGCGGGTTCCGGCTCCTACGCCTGTGTCATCCTCTGCAGTAAATTCACGTCGCTGCAGCACCCGGCATGGGCTGCAGCGACGTAAATATACAGTGCAGCGGCGGGAGGGGGTTAATCACATTTTATATAAAACAAATAATAAAATGTAATCAATAATTCCCATCTACACAAATATGATACTAATAAAATCTAGAGATCATGGCACAAAAAATTAAGCCCCATTCAGTCCCGTGGGTTAAAATAATAAAAGCATTATAAGAATAAAAAAAAATAAAAAATAAAAATTGTAAAACCTGGTCCTGTAGATGGAGAAATAAAAGAGTTATAGCTGAGTTTTAATATATATCAGAGTATACAAATAATAAGAAAAAGAATATGTATATTGCACTCTACATAACCAATACAGTTGTCATTACAATACCCTCAGAATCTCGTCCAAATAAACAAAACTTTGTTTATTGAAGATGTGTAGTCCTTAATGATCTCATTAGTTACAGTCGGCGTCCTGTGTGGGATCCTCTGGGCAGAAGTCCCTGGCGACTGCTCCTCTGTCTTATGTTATTCAGGAGCAGGGGCGGGCTGGGCCAGGGGGCAGGGTGGCATCTGCCCCCCGGGCCGTTCTTCCCCACTTCATTAAAGGGCCGCACAGCTGTCACTCACTGACAGCTGGTTGAAGGTGTCAGGGCCGCCCTGCAGCTTCTTGCCTCCCCAGCGCTCTTTTCTCAGCGCTCTTAGGTGACAGAGAGGCCAGGCTGTATTACGGGCCGCCGCTGAAGCTCCGCCCACTCCACGCTGTCAAGCCCCGCCCCCCTAAGCAGACTCCTATACTTTTAACTAAAGCCTATGAGGCTTATAGTTAAAAGTAAACTGCTGCACCTTCTCCCTCCGGCCACTAGAGGCTGCTCTCTCCCCCCAGCTGCCACTAATACAGCCTGGATAGAGGAGCCGGAAAATAGAGAAGATGGTGGTCTGCAGGGAGCCAGGTAATTACTGTACAGGGGAGGCCTACAGAGCAATCCCTGCAGCCCCTCTATCCCTCCCCACACACAGCATCCCCACACACACAGCATCCCCTGCAGACCCCCATCCCCACACAGCATCCCCTGCAGACCCCATTCTCCCCCCCCACAGCATCCCCTGCAGCCCTCCCTATCCCCAAACACAGCATCCGCTGCAGCCCCCCCCCTATCCCCAAACACAGCATCCCCTGCAGACCCCCTATCCCCACACACACAGCATCCCCTGCAGCCCCCCATCCCCACACAGCATCCCCTGCAGCCCCCCATCCCCACACAGCATCCCCTGCAGCCCCCCATCCCCACACAGCATCCCCTGCAGACCCCCATCCCCACACAGCATCCCCTGCAGACCCCATTTCCCCCCCCACAGCATCCCCTGCAGCCCTCCCTATCCCCAAACACAGCATCCCCTACAGCCCCCCCCCCCTATCCCCAAACACAGCATCCCCTGCAGACCCCCTTTCCCCACACACACAGCATCCCCTGCAGCCCCCCATCCCCACACAGCATCCCCTGCAGCCCCCCATCCCCACAAAGCATCCCCTGCAGCCCCCATTCGCCCCCATACAGCATCCCCTGCAGCCCCCCCTATCCCCAAACACAGCATCCCCTGCAGACCCCCTTTCCCCACACACACAGCATCCCCTGCAGCCCCCCATCCCCACACAGCATCCCCTGCAGCCCCCCATCCCCACACAGCATCCCCTGCAGCCCCCATTCCCCCCCCATACAGCATCCCCTGCAGCCCCCCCTATCCCCAAACACAGCATCCCCTGCAGACCCCCTCCTATCCCCAAACACAGCATCCCCTGCAGACCCCCCTCCCTATCCCCAAACACAGCAGACCCCCAACCCCCACACACAGCATCCCCTGCAGACCCCCATCCCTACACACACAGCATCCCCCCTATCCCCAAAAACACAGCATCCCCTGCAGACCCCCCTATCTCCAAACACAGCATCCCCTGCAGCCCCCCATTCCCAAACACAGCATCCCCTGTAGCCCCCCCATCCCCCCACACACAGCATCCCCTGCAGACCCCCATCCCTACACACACAGCATCCCCTGCAGCCCCCACTATCCCCAAAAACACAGCATCCCCTGCAGACCCCCCATCCCCCACCCACACAGCATCCCCTGCAGCCCCCCCATCCCCAAACACAGCATCCCCTGCAGCCCCCCATCCCCCCACACACAGCATCCCCTGAAGCCCCCCATCCCCCCCACACAGCATCTCCTGCAGACCCCCATCCCCACACACACAGCATCCCCTGCAGACCCCTCCATCCCCCCCACACAGCATCCCCTGCAGACCCCCATCCCCACACACACAGCATCCCCTGCAGCCCCCCCATCCCCACACACAGCATCCCCTGCAGACCCCCATCCCCCCACACACAGTATCCCCTGCAGCCCCCCCTATCCCCAAACACAGCATCCCCTGCAGCCCCCCATCCCCCCACACACAGCATCCCCTGTAGCCCCCCCCATCCCCCCACACACAGCATCCCCTGCACCCCCCCATCCTTACACACAGCATCCCCTGCAGACCCCCATCCCCACACACACAGCATCCCCT
The DNA here is from genome assembly GCF_027789765.1 of Dendropsophus ebraccatus. NCBI lineage: Eukaryota > Metazoa > Chordata > Amphibia > Anura > Hylidae > Dendropsophus > Dendropsophus ebraccatus. The sequence continues at coordinate 11,647,390 of NC_091458.1, forward strand.
GCAGACCCCCATCCCCACACACACAGCATCCCCTGCAGCCCCCCCTATCCCCACACACAGCATCCCCTGCAGCCCCCCCATCCCTACACACACAGCATCCCCTGCAGCCCCCTATCCTCCCACACACACAGCATCCCCTGCAGCCCCCCCCTATCCCCAAACACAGCATCCCCTGCAGCCCCCCCATCCCTACACACACAGCATCCCCTGCAGACCCCCCCTATCCCCAAACACAGCATCCCCTGCAGACCCCCATCCCCACACACACAGCATCCCCTGCAGCCCCCCCTATCCCCACACACACACAGCATCCCCTGCAGCCCCCCCATCCCCCACACAGCATCCCCTGCACCCCCTCCCCATCCTTAAACACAGCATCTCCTGCAGCCCCCCTTTCACACACACAGCATCCCCTGCAGCCCCCCATACCCCCCACACACAGCATCCCCTGCAGCCCCCAATCCCCACACACAGCATCCCCTGCAGCCCCCCTATCCCCACACACACAGCATCCCCTGCAGCCCTCCCCCATCCCCACACACACAGCATCTCCTGCAGACCCCCCCTATCCCCAAACACTGCATCCCCTGCAGACCCCCCTATACCCGAACATAGCATCCCCTGCAGCCCCCCATCCCAACACACACAGCATCCCCTGCAGACCCCCATCCCCACACACACAGCATCCCCTGCAGACCCCCCCCTATCCCCAAACACAGCATCCCCTGCAGACCCCCTATGCCCACACACACAGCATCCCCTGCAGACCCCTCCATCCCCCCCACACAGCATCCCCTGCAGCCCCCTATCCCCACACACAGCATCCCCTGCAGCCCCCATCCCCCCACACACAGCATCCCCTGTAGCCCCCCATCCCCCCACACACAGCATCCCCTGCACCCCCCCCATCCTTACACACAGCATCCCCTGCAGACCCCCATCCCCACACACACAGTATCCCCTGCAGCCCCCCATCCCTACACACACAGCATCCCCTGCAGACCCCCCTATCTCCAAACAAAGAATCCCCTGCAGACCCCCATCCCCACACACACAGCATCCCCTGCAGCCCCCCCCTATCCCCACACACAGCATCCCCTGCAGACCCCCATCCCTACACACACATCATCCCCTCCAGCCCCCCCATCCCTACACACACAGCATCCCCTGCAGCCCCCCATCCTCCCACACACAGCATCCCCTGCAGCCCCCCATCCCCACACAGCATCCCCTGCAGCCCCCCCTATCCCCAAACACAGCATCCCCTGCAGACCCCCCTATCCCCAAACACAGCATCCCCTGCAGCCGCCCCCCTATCCCCACACACACAGCATCCCCTGCAGCCCCCTCCATCCCCCCCCACACACAGCATCCCCTGCAGCCCCCTCCATCCCCCCCACACAGCATTCCCTGCAGCCCCCTATCCGCAAACACAGCATCCCCTGCAGCCCCCTATCCGCAAACACAGCATCCCCTGCAGCCCCCCCATCCCCACACACACAGCATCCCCTGCACCCCTCCCATCCTTACACACAGCATCTCCTGCAGCCCCCCTCCGCACACACAGCATCCCCTGCAGCCCCCCATACCCCCCCACACACAGCATCCCCTGCAGCCCCCCAATCCCCACACACAGCATCCCCTGCAGCCCCCCATCCCCCCACAGCATAACCTGCAGCCCTCCCCCATCTACACACACAGCATCCCCTGCAGCCCCCCATCCTACCCTCCCCCCCTCCCAGCATCCCCTGCAGCCCCCCATCCTACCCTCCCCCCCTCCCAGCATCCCCTGCAGCCCCCCCCCCCCCTCCACACACACACAGCATCCCATGTTTATTATTTTTACTAATAGGGGGTGCGCGCATGAGGGGGGCGGGGGAATTTTGACAGCAAAAGTGATCATGTGAAGGGAAAAGTGACTATGTTGAAAATACAGAAACCCCAGTTTCCCAGCATCTTGTATTGTACTCAGTGTAATGGAGGTCACCCAGCTTTCCCAGCATCTTATACTCAGTGGTTGATAGCCTCGGGGAGATGCACAGTAAATCTATACTGTGCAGCTGAAAACCATATCAGCACAATTGTGCTCTTACCAAATATTACCCTCCCAACATCAGTGCAGGGATGGTGGATGATAACCCGGGCCTGTACTTCTGCCAGCAGCACAGTTTGGATAATGTCTCCAGCCCTTCTGGACATTTGTGACCAGGGAATTCCCACTGCTCTGTGTGAAGGGACCAGAAGTCTCTTTGTCAATGTAAGTCTATGGGACTATGGTTCCGTGTCAGCGCTGAGCCGTCCCATGGACTTATACAGGAAAGTGTCTTCCGACCCCTTCACAGGGAACAGTAGGAATTCCTTGTTTACAAATGACTGGAAGGGCTCAATGTGTTATCCGAAGTGTGAGAACATTGCCGCTGGAGGAAGTATTGGAGTGGGTGGCATCTACCTTCCTCGCACCGATGTGAGGAGCGTAATAAAAGGTAAGGACCAGAGTGGTCCTTGAAGGATGGGCCGCTAGCCGGCTACTCATGGGCCACTGCTGTGCACCTGCCCCCCAGGCTAAAATTTGCCAGCCAGCCCCTGTTCAGGAGTATTCACTACTGTCAATATAGTTCTATATAAGATGCAGTTTTCTGCTATATAACTAAATAGGGTCAGTAGGGCCTTCACTTGAGTGTAAACCTACAATAACTGGAAGTCTTTGGCAATGGTAAATGTGTCCATGGTCTTCAGGAGATGGAGCAGCTGAGATATTTCTACTCTGTGGTCGCCTTTCTAATATATTTTGGCTCAGTGTTCTTATGTACATTAATTGTGTATGTTGTACGGACAGAACAATCTCTCCATGAACCTATGTACATCTTCATATGTGGCCTGATGGGAAACCTTATGCTTGGAAGCTCAGCAATTTTCCCTAAGTTGGCCATTGACTTGCTCTCCGGATGGACCACCATCTCTCTGTCTGGATGTCTGGCCCAATCATACTTTATACAGAGCTACGCAGTAATAGAAATGGTAACTTTCACCATCATGGCGTATGACAGATACCTGGCTGTTGGTTTTCCATTGAGATACCACTCTCTGATGACCAATAAAATGGCTCTACAGTGCTTGACTGTCATCTGGTCAGTGATTTTAATATGCATGCTGATAATTGTGCTGTTGGTGATCAGCTTAACACTATGTGGTAATGGCATTAATAATGTGTATTGTGAAACATTTTCTATTACCCGGTTGGCTTGTGGCAGCACGGTCATCAATGACATTTTTGGGACTTCATGGACCTTGTTGGTATATGTAGGCTCCTTATTAATTGTGATCTACTGCTATATACAGACATTTCTTGTCTGCCTGAAGATCTCTATGGAAGCCTCCCAGAAAGCCATCCATACCTTGGTGACCCACATAATCACGTTCTCTACTTTCACAGCAGCTTCTTTATTTGTAGTTTTCAGGTACAGGCTAAGTGGTGGTTCGCTATCTACTGTGACACACATTATAATCTCAGTAGGCGGTCTGCTGGTCTCAGTAATCCTTAATCCTCTGATGTATGGGATAAGGACCGAGGCTTTAAGGATAAAGATGATTCACACTTTAACCCCTTAAGGACAGAGCCTGAAATGGCCTTAATGACAGAGACAAATTTTATGAATATGACCAGTGTCACTTTATTCATTAATAACTTCGGGATGCTTTTACCTATCCGGCTGATTCTGAGATTGTTTTCTCGTGACTTATTGTACTTTACATTTCTGGTAAATTGGAGTCGATACTCATAACAAATCTTTATGAAAAAAAACCAAATAATGTGAAAAAATGTGAAAAAATGCATTTTTCCAACTTTGAAACTTTTTTGCGTATACAGAAAGTGGTTATACCACATAAATTATATATTAAATAGCATTAGCAACATGTCTACTTTATGTTGGCGCCATTTATTAAACTATCTTTCATTTTTTTTAGACGATAGGAAGCTTAAAACATTAGCAGCAAATTTCCAAATTTTCAGTAAAATTTCAAAATCAGATATTTTTAGGGACCTGTTCAGGTTTAGGCTGGGTTCACACACTGTATATTTGAGGCTGTATTTGGTCCTCATGTCAGGTCCTCATAGCAACCAAAACCAGGAGTGGATTGAAAACACAGAAAGGCTCTGTTCACACAATGTTGAAATTGAGTGGATGGCCGTCATATAACGGTAAATAACGGCCATTATTTCAATATAACAGCCGTTGTTTTAAAATAACAGCAAAAATTTGCCATTAAATGACGGCCATCCACTCAATTACAACATTATGTGAACATAGCCTTTCTGTGTTTTCAATCCACTCCTGGTTTTGGTTGCTATACAGCCTCACAAATACAGCCTCAAATATACATAGTGTGAACCCAGCCTAATTAAAGTGTATTTGAGGGGCCTGTATGTTAGAAAGCCCCACAAAGCACCCCATTTCAGAAACTGCACCCCCCAAACTCTGCAAAAGCACATCCAGAAAGTGTTTTAACCCTTTAGGGGAGTCACAGAAATAAAAGCGAAGTGTGTAAGGAATTTGAAAATTTTAATTTTCTGTGCAGAGATTTTATTGTAATCCAATATTTTTCATAATTATAAACCTATTACCAGAGAAATGCACCCCAATAATTATTGCCCCGTTTCTGCAGTTTATAGAAATACCCTATATGTGGCCCTATTGCGCTATTTGACGCAACCACAAGCCTCAGATATAAGGGAGCGCCTAGTGAATTTCAACGCCTCCGTTATATTTGGTCATTTTTGACTGTACCACTTCAGGTTGGCAGAGGCTCTGGGGTGTCAAAACCTAAAAAACACCCCTAAAGGGACACCATTTAGAAAACTACACCCCTCAAGGAATGTAACAAGGGGTGCGGTGAGCATCTGGACCCCACAGGTGCTTCACAGATTTTCCGAACAATATGGCGTGAAAAAAGAAAAATTTATTTTTTACACTAAAACGTTGTTCTAGCCTTCAATTTTTCATTTTCTTAAAGGGATAAGAGGCAAAAAAAGACAAAAAATGTGTAGCGCAGTTTCTCCCGAGTACAGAAATACCCCACATGTGGCGATAGAGTGCCAAGGGGGCGCAGGACGAGCCTCCAAAGGGAAGGAGCGGCAATTGGCTTTTGGAAGCTGAATTTCACTGAAAAGGATTTCAAGGGCCATGTCGCATTTACAGAGCCCTCGTGCTGCCAAGACACTGGAAACCCCCCACAAGTGATTCCATTCTGGAAACTACACCCCTCAAGGAATCTAACAAGGGGTGCAGTGAGCATATGGACCCCACTGGTGACGGGCACAAATGTGGAACAATGTGACGTGAAAGGGAAAAATTTCATTTTTTCACTTTCATGGCACAAATGTGCCCGTCATCAAGGGGTTCATATCCTCACTGCACCCCTTGTTAGATTCCTTGAGGGGTGCAGTTTCCAGAATGGGGTCACTTGTGGGGGGTTTCCACTGTCCTGGCAGCACGAGGGCTCTGTAAATGCGACATGGCGTTCATCATCCATTCTAGCCAAATCCAACCTCCAAAATCCAAATGGCGCTCCTTCCCTTTGGAGGCTTGCCCTGCGCCCACATGACGCTTTATGTCTACATGTGGGGTATTTACGGACTCGGGGGAAATTGCTCTACATATATTGTGTGTTTTTTTCTCTTTTAACCCCTTGTGAAAATGATAAATTCAAGGCTAAACCAACATTATAGTGTAAAAAATGTAATATTTCATTTTCACGCCACATTGTTCCACATTTGTGCCCGTCACCAGTGGGGTCCATATGCTCACTACACCCCTTGTTACATTCCTTGAGGGGTGTAGTTTCCATAATGGGGTCACTTGTGGGGGGTTTCAACTGTCTTGGCAACACAGAGGCCTTTTGAATGCAACATGGCCCCTCAAAATCCATTCCATCCAAATCCAGCCTTCAAAAACGAAATGGCGCTCCTTCCCTTCGGAGGCTTGCCCTGCGCCCACATGGCGCTTTATGTCCACATGTGGGGTATTTACGGACTCGGGGGAAATTGCGCTACACATTTTGTTTTTTTTCTCCTCTTTTAACCCCTTGTGAAAATGATATATTCAAGGCTAAACCAACATTATAGTGTAAAAAATGTAATATTTCATTTTCACGCCGCATTGTTCCACATTTGTGTCCGTCACCAGTGGGGTCCATATGCTCACTACACCCCTTGTTACATTCCTTGAGGGGTGCAGTTTCCATAATGGGGTCACTTGTGGGGGGTTTCAACTGTCTTGGCAACACAGGGGTCTTTTGAATGCAACATGGCCCCTCGAAATCCATTCCATCCAAATCCAGCCTTCAAAAACCAAGTGGCGCTTCTTCCCTTCGGAGGCTTACCCTGCACCCGCATGGCGCTTTATGTCCACATGTGGGGTATTTCCGTACTCAGGGGAAATTGCTCTACACATTAAATGTTTTTTTTTATCTTTTAACCCCTTGTGAAAATGAAAAAACATGACAAGATTAATAATTTAGAGTAAAAATTTTACAAAAATTACACTAAATGTTGGTCTAGCCTTGATTTTTTTCCATTTCCACAAGGGGTTAAAAAAGAAAATGAACACAAAACGTGTAGGGTAGTGTCCCCTGAGTACGAAAATACCCCACATGTGGGCATAATATGCCATATGGGCACAGGACAAGTCACCAAAGGGACAGAGCGCCATTTAGAGGCTGGAATGGAGGATGGAGGCCATGTCGCAATTACAAAGCTCCTGTGCTGCCAGGACAGTAGAAACCCCCGACAAGTGACCCTATTCTGGAAACTACACCCCATAAGGAATCTAACAAGGGGTGCAGTGAGCATATGGACCCCACTGGTGACAGGCACTTACGTAGAACATGTGCCGAGAAAATAAAAAATACAATTTTTTTCATTTTCACGTCCCAAATGAGGCCGTCACCAGGGGGCCATATCCCCGCTGCCCCCCTTCTTAGATTCCTTATGGGGTGTAGTTTCCAGAATGGGGTCACTTGTGGGGGGTTTCTACTGTCCTGGCCACACAGAGGCTTTGTAATTGCATCATGGCATCCTCTAATGGGAATGGCGGCCATACCTATTTAGCTGGGGAAAAGGGACAATTCTAATTTATTTGGGGGTATTAGGCCAATTATTAGTTTATAAGGTTGGAAATGACAGGTGTCCATCAAACTCAACCTGTGTTGATCCAGAGGAAGGCAAAAACCCCTCGTGAGGCAGACGACAGTAGCCTCATCACAGGGGAAAAATTCCTTCCTGACTCCATAATGGCGATCAGAATAATCCCCGGACCAACGTGACCCCTGAAATAGGAATAAGGGAGAGAATTTAGATAATGTAGAACCCCAGTGACGTGTGGTGCGCCTTGGAGCGATCCAGTATGCAGAGGCCGGGGTGATCAGGACAGGTGTCACACAGGAAAATGGTGTCCTTCCTGATCCCCCTGTTACGCCACACTCTGCACTTCTTCTGGGGTCTCCCTTTCTCCTGTGTGCGGGACGTCACCTGGAAAATGTTGTCCTGGTGAGATACGGGGTCCCTCATATCCAGAAGCGCTGGGTCCGCTCCATGGCTGCTAAATATTAGGGAGCTATTACTACTTCTGATATTTTCGGATCGTGCCGCAAGCTACAGGGCAGCGAGGGACCAGAAGAGGGGGGTGCTGGTATAAAAGTTATCCCCGTACAGGTGGTAACCTTTACCCAGCAGTGGGAAGATCAGTTCCCGGACGATCTCCCCACTAACTCCAAGGATGGGGGGGAAGGGGGCATCTGGGGGCATCTGGGGGCTGGATTCGGGTGTCCCTTCCTACATACACTGTAAGGGTACGTGCACACTGCGGAATCGCGACAGATAACCCTTCGTGCATTCCACAGCTGGCACCCACCGGCGGACTGATGCAGGCGCACGTCTCCATCCGTGTCATAGACTCCATTCTATGCACGGGCGGATTCCGCTCTCCGTCCAACGTGTTCATTCTTTGGATGGACGACGGATTCCGCCCGTGCATAGAATGGAGTCTATGACACGGGTGGAGACATGCGCCCGCATCAGTCCGCCGGTGGGTGCCAGCTGCGGAATGCACAAAGGGTTATCCTTCGCCATTCCGCAGTTTGCACGTACCCGAAATCTGTAAGTGTACCCTGAGGTACTGTCACAGAGTGTGTAGAATTTCACACCATGCCGTCATCTGTTATTGGGACGGTACTGGCGGAAAAGACGTGTCTGGGGGGCAGCGTACGCTACGCTACTCCCAGACACGTCACTGGATGATGAGGATGAATGGAGGAAAGAAGGATCCCCCCATTCATCCTCACTGGCTGTTTTGGTGTCGGAGGCAATAATAACGTATCCCTCTGACGCCGAAAACACCCTGGGGGCCATCTTTATACGGGGACTAGTATATGGGGTATGTAGTGGTGTAGTGTCAAACTTTATTCAATGTAGTGTGGTGTAATGTAGTGTTTTTTACGTGTTTTTTTACAGTAAGTATAAAAAAAAAACCTACGCCAACAAAGGAGTTGCTGATAAATGCCGCAATGTGCGGCACTTATAAGCAGACCGTGGCAGTAGAATATAGAAAAAAAACACCCTACGCCAAAAAGGAGGAGTTGCTGATTAGCAGCGCACTTTCGTGCGATGCTGATCAACACTCAGCGGCGATAGGGTGCGGAAAATAGAAAAAAAAAAATTTGGGAAAAAAAAATAATTTTTTTTTATATTCTGAATATCCCTGTAGCTGCTGATAAGTGTATTACACATATCAGCCGCTAGGGGGCAGCAGAGCGCAAAATCCGGAAAATGACGAGGCTGGAGCCGAAAATAGCCGAAAGAAGACGACGAGGACCGCCGGAAAGACCCGAAGACCGAACGGAATGACGGAGGACGCCGCGAACCCGGAAGACGCCGATCAGGAGCCCGGGACAGGTGAGTAATGTACAAATACCTGCTCTGGACCCCTCGGCTACCTAGCTGAGGGGTCCAGGGCAGGTATTTACTATTTTGTGGGACTCTGATCGCCGTGCCACCGGCCCGATCGCCGTGAATGGCCGGCCGGCCGTTCACGGCGATCGGGCCGGTGGCACGGCGATCAACATTACTTTTTACAGTAATGGCGGTCGGTGCCGTCCTCTGACAGCACCGACCGCCATTTTTTTCCGGGTCATCGGGTCACCGATGACCCGGAAAGGTTCCGATCGCCGCTATTGGCTGATCTGAATTGATCAGCCTATAGCAGCGATCGTAAGCACGGGGGGTGTTAACCACCCCCCGTGCCGAGAAGCTATGATGGCCTGCTATGATTTATAGCAGGCCATCTTCCCCGACCGCTGTGTGTGAACACGCAGCGATCGGGGAAACATCGGGCGTAAATTTACGCCCTGATGCGCTAAGTACCATGGCGCCAGGGCGTAAGTTTACGCCCGATGTCGTTAAGGGGTTAAAGGAAATCATTTATCAGGAGACATTGAGTAAATTCAAGAATTATTGGTTTGGGTTGACAATAAAATAATTGTATATTGATATAGGTGAACCACCAATGTGCCAAAGTTAAAGGGCCAATTGGGCTGATATGGTTCCCTGGAACACTATATACAGCTCTTGAGCAGCCCATAGGGCACATAATGTCCGTAGCTGAAGCAGAAGCTGTATACTGTAGAAGAAAGTGGCCAGTAACAGGCCTCTCTGCCCGTCAATCATCCCCTCCGAGCGCCCTGACAGGCAGAGAGTGGTGACTAGACACGGGCTGATGACTATCTCCCGTCTCGCGTCCCATCATGCGTCCCGGTAATAGAACCTTTTTTTTCTCCGGTATACAGTTTCTGCTGCAGCCGCGGCCGTTACATGCCGGGGGCAGCTCAGGAGCTGTATACAGTGCTCCAGGGAACCATATCAGCCCAATTGGGCTGATTGGTTCCCTTTAAACTCAATGTTAAAAGAGTTATCCACCATTAGAAAAACATGGCCACTTTCTTCTAGAGACTGAACTCTTGTCTCCAATTTGGCTGCAGGTTTTTCAACTTAGTTTCATTGAAGTGACTGGAGCTTAACTGCAAACTCCACCTGAACTGGAGACAAGGGTGTTGCTGTCTCTGGAAGAAAGTGCTCATGAAAGTGCAACACTGAATAACCCCTTTAACATGTTCAATAATTGAGGCTTTATACGATTTCTTTTGTAGTCAGGTCCTTCCTCAGTAATTTGTTATTAATCAGTTTAGATCAACTGTGGAGTAAAAGGATACAGCGAAAAGTCTGAAACTGGCCTACAGGCTAGGTCCCAATTTTTCCATTACAAGTTTGGTCATGTCCCTTCATCCCCTCACCCCTTATTAGAGTGATTTGGTAGCAGGGACTCTACATTAGCCTCCAGCCCAAGCTGACTGAAGTTCCTTCGGGTACTTTTAAATTCTCCTTCAACAATGCTCATTATGTATCCAAAAAAAACAAAAAAACGTCTGGCTGAGGAATTTCTGACCAGTTAGACCCTGAATGATCATGACGATGGTGACGATGGTGGCCCTACATTAATTTGGCTGAATTAAAACGTGATCAGAATTTCTCTTCTTTAAGCTACAAGGGCCTGGAAAAGACAGCTGACTACAAAAACTATCTATATATTATAGGATAATTTGTAATTTTTTGCAGATTCTTCCTCCCACCCCCGCATGCTCCAGCTTGAAATTCCGCCGGTGCCATAGGCTCCATTCTATGGTCAGGCGGACTCTATCCATAGAATGGAGTCTGTAGGATGGGCGGAGAGTCAAGCGGCATTAGTGGCAAGTTATCTACGTGATTTCCATAGTGTGCAAGGGCCCATAGAGAAAAAAAATTGTTGAATCATGCTTATTCCATTCAATCAAGTGGACCTGGGATTCTATTCTCATGTTCAGTGGGGGTCCTCCATGTAGGTGAATGCTGTTGGTTTATAGCTGCTGTGTCTCGGTAGTAGAAGCATCTCAGAAAGGATGGATTTTATTGGGTGGTGGAGGCTCCTGGTCAATTGCTCTTTCTACCCGCCCTGATGGGAACCTGAGCCGGCTCCATCAGAAAATCCCATTAGCATCACAATAAACCCAAACAAGATCATTTCTGTAATTAAAATATTGAAAAATAAATCAGTTACCCAGATGTAATTTAATCACAGAAAGGCATAAAAATATCATAAACTATAGAGATAACAAAATCGGGCAGTTATTGTGTGGATAGTTCTATAAGTAATCAGTCATCTGAATGTCCATTTGATGGATCTAGGGTTTCCTAGTTTATATAATATAGCTTTCTTGTTCCTAATGGAGTTATGATCTGTGTCGTTTATCTGTGATATATATTACTATCGTCCTTTATCGTTCCTTCATTAGGACATAAGACATTACGCTGGCTAAAGGTTTTGCAAAAACCAAACCCCACCCAGTGTTTTAGGACACTTTTTCAGGTCTTTCTATAATTGCCTGGATCAGCAACCTTTCCCTATGTGTGAACGGATGTCTAAATCTGTGAACATTTATTCTCCCAGTTCTCTTGTCTCCCTGTAGTTCTCATAGCCACCAGCCCCTCAGCACAGACGACTCCATTGTTGTGCCCTGAAAAGGGCAGTTAGTACCTACCTACCTAGGGCCTACCTAGCTCTCCCTGCCTGCAGAGCCAACCTCTCCCTGCAATATCTAGAAGCAGAATGGCGGCAGGATGTGTGACCGGCATTATTATACACCAGGGTCACATGTCCTGTCTGACATATTGCCAGGACAACAGTAAAGCTTACATGTTTGCTGATTGGCTGCCGAGCCATTAGCTCTGCAGCCTTTTTTTTTATAATAAATTATTTATTTCGTTTTTCAACAATAAAAGAAAACGTAGCACAAAATTTGCGTGGCATGAAGCAATAAAAAGGTAACAAGTGCCATATCTGACATGCAACAATTTCCATACAAATATAGTAGTTACAGAAGAAGTCCAGCAATACTATAAGGGAAGGAAAATTAACAAATTAGCCAAGGTCGTCATGGACTCCACTTAATTCGGGCCAAACATGAGCACATGTAACCATCAACAAGGTAAATCCAAGTCGGGGGGATGGCACTCACAATACGAAATGAACACCGGAAACAATAGGGAGAGGGCAAAGGGGGGAGCACCCTATCAAGTAAGAGCTGATAATAAGAATCCCATTGAGACCAAATGTTTGGAATTTCGCCAACCGATCTGAGAGGCAGACAAGTATTCCAATCTATGGACGTCTTGTATTTGGTTAATAAACTCCAACGCAGAAGGAATAAGCCTTTGTTTCCAGTACTTAGCTAAAAAAACATTTAGTTGCCGTGAGGATGTGAAGGAGAAGCCTGGTGCAATGCCTCCGTATATGTTTTTTTTTTTTTTTTGGGGGGGGGGGGGACATTGAGAATATAAGTGGGCGGGTCCAAGGGAAGTACTTGGTGAAGTACTCAATCTCCAATATGGTTTCAACCAAGGGCTGTCCCAAAAAATATGAGGGAGTTTTCCCGTCGCTAAAAAGGATCTCCAACAATCCACTAAGGTTGCTGGATACAGTTGGTGTAGAACATCGGGGGTGTGATAAAAATAATACAGAATTTTACACTTATTTTCCCTATAGGAAATGTAAGCGGAAGATTTAGCTTCCTGAGGCCAGATAATTTGACAAATGCCTCTAGATATGGCTCTATTCAAGTACTCCTCCCAATTTGTCATATAGAGATGTTGTCATTCTGGCTCCCCTTGAGGACCATTTAGGAGAGTGTATATAGACGTAATAAGCCCTCTCATAGAGGGAACACCTTTACCCAATTCAAATGATGTAGGATTCAGGAACAGCTTATGGCCATTGATTTCCAAAAGTCTGAGCCCGGTCTGATTCAGATTTTTGGAAGTCCGCTTCAAAATTCTTTTTTCTTGCTTTCTAAAATGGCAGCCACCATTTTAGAAAGCAGGAAGTGTTCTGGGTGGTAAAAGCGATTTCCCATGATGCCCAAAACACATCCAATCAGCAGGGCTGTTGCATTAGCCCCGTGTGACGTCGGTATTGCTTTAAGAGGAGCAGTCGCATGACCGCACAACGCAGTCGGCACAGAGAGAGGAGGGAGACTGTTAGCAGTGCACACAGCTCATCAGTGACAAAATGCTGCTGCTGCTGCACTGACTACTGAGAAGATATTATACAAAAGCAAAGACAAAAAGATTACTACTAAAGCGGAGAGGAGTAACATATAGTGATTGAGAGAGAAAAATTGAGATGGCGAAAGATAGATAGATTAGGCATAGGAAAGCAAAGGGTGCACAGAACAAAAACGTGCTATACAGATATACAAGTACTATAGTTGGACCCTTGGAAGAGTGTATATAACATAGGTGTTTTCCTGAGGCACAAATATATACCTTGTGCATGTGTGTAGAATAAAACTTAAAAAAAAAGTGCTATACAGATATACAAGTACTATAGTTGGACCCTCCAATGACTATTGCTGCTCCTTTACTGCATTTGTGACCTTTTTCCTGCATAGACCCTGTAATGGTGAGTTTTCTGCATAGACCCTTTAATGGTGAATTTCCTGCATAGACCCTGTAATTGTGAATATTAAAGTCTAAAAAAAAAATTGACTTTGAGATATTGAAAAGATAATGATGTTACTGACATGTAGAGCCCTAAATTCAACCAAATACACTACCCCCGTATCATATAGATGCTTTAAACTATGAAATCCGAAGAAATCCGAAATTTGGTTGAACCAAACTTTTCAAATTAATCCGGAAGTCCGGTCAGAACAAACTTTTGAAAAGTTTGCTCATCTCCAACGGTAACACTTGACGTTTAAGAGGACAGACAATATCTGCAAAATGATAAAATTCGGCTTCCTGCCCTGGAACTATAGTATAATGGTCCAAACTGTCATGCAGCAAATTAGTATAGAGTAAGGGTGTTAATAAGGAAGGGGTTGACCTCAACGGAAAAGTCCTAAGAGCTATCGACTAAACTTCTGTAGTGTCTTTCATCGTCCCTAAGAGCCCGGTTGGAAGATCTGAGGTGACCAAATCCTTTCAGAGGGGTGAATAGGCGGCATCCATAATTTTTCTATCACATTACATTTGTTGTATGCTATATGTCCAAGAAGGAATCCTTCTCAAGTGAACCGCAAAATAGTAATTATAAACACTCAGGACGGCAAGGCCTCCATAGGCTTTGCCTGCACAGAGCACCATTTGGGAAACCCCCTAAATGAAATGAAGCAGTGATGACTGGAATTTCATCAAAGCACTACAGAGAATTGGAACCGGCAACGTCTCTAAAAGATAAAGAAAATGTGGCAAAATACTCATTTTTTTTGCATTTATCCTGCCTATCAGGGAAAGTGGCAGCTTAGATCATTTAGCTAATTGCACGGATATTTCTTGAAAAGGGGAAGGGAAATTGTGCTCATATAGGGTATGCCATGACGCAGTAATGTTGGTACGAAGCTTGTAGATGAGCGAGTAAAGGAGTTGGGAGTTTAATGACCGTAGCTTCTGTTTTATTTAAATAACGTATATAGCCCAAAAAAGTAATGTATCTATCCTGGAGGATAGATGTATTTGCCAAGCCAGGGGCTCTATACTGAGAACAAACAAAAACAGGGGTAGGGGCCACCCCTGCCACATCGCACGGTGGCGGTCTATTCCTGAGCACCAACCCAGCATGACGTACTGCTGCTACTCAACATAAGTGGCTATAAAAAAAAAAAGGATACATTTACTTAACAATAGAATACAGATCTGGTACATGCAGTGACTCACAGGGGGCGTTTTCTCTGTCTGGAGGCATTCCCTTCCCTTTGTGTCCGGGCCACATCGCCATAACAGTTTCTCCTGAAGACTTTAGTGACACATTTGTGGTCCCTCACTCCTGAAGCCATACAATTTTCTACAGCAACATGATCTCCATCCTTTAAAACTGTCAACCTGCCCCTACTGCCAATACTCCGCCTGCTATTGCTTTATATACCCCTCATAGGCTCCCACTCAGGTCCCCTCAGATTACTGCTCATAGCTCCTTCTCTCATATGAGCTACAGCCTGGGACTCTCTATCTCAGCCCCCAAATTATCTCCATGCCCCATTTTCCTCTCCACAATCCTATTACAGACTCTTCATTACCTCATCCTCTTATGGAAAGTTATGCTTTAGATTCCGCATGGACTTTTCATGACATCATCAAAGGTCCTTATGCTACTAGTTGCTGATTGGCATCTAACATTGGCTCAGCTCTCTCAAACTAACACTCGGTGGTCGGTGGTCACCGAGGTCCTTCTCTGAGGGTAGCGACCTGGGAGTCACCCGCAGAAAAGTTCAACTGAGGGGGGGGGGGGGATGGGGAGGCAGTGGCATAATACATGAAGCAAAGACTAGTCCTAGACATTGAAGTTTCCCAATTAATGTGTGCATTTACCCAGGGGGGATAAGATGTTGGGCAAATGGGCGAGATAGTGGGGTACCAACAAGGCACCCCTGGATACACTGATCCACGGCTTCCTCGTAATAGGACAGGTTTGGTTCAGCTGTATATAGACTTGCCTAAACAATAGACAATTGCTTAAAAGTTTAGGAAACTTAGTAAGGCAATAGACATTTGTATTCTGACTGTTATGACACACAGCTGGCTTCACTGGCAGACAAAGTAAGATAAGAAAACAATACTTTTTCCAAGCACAGTGGGGATGCTGGTAGAGATAAGCGTTGAAACAGTCTCTACATACTATGGACACATGGGGTAGAAACGACCTTGACAAAAATAACTTAGAATACTTTGACGTGTAGGAGCTTGTTGTAGTTGTAATAGACTTTCTAGGTTTAAAGTGAGGGGGACTTGGGATTCTGCAGGCTACAGACTGGGGCCTATTCAGACATTGTGGCTCTCAGCTAGGGCTGTAGGAGAAAGTGCTGCATCCATGGATATAACATCCAAGCTATCTTGTAGGCACGAAGTGACACACCATAGGGATTACAGGCCCACCAAGTGGGTAGAGATAGCCATTGGGGATACCCCTTACAATCCTAGCAGGTTGTAATAGATACTCAGCCTATGCATAATCTTTGACTACTGATTTTTATGATATCGCAATAAACTTGCTTAGCGATCAGAAGTAGAAGAAAACAGCAATCCAGTGTGTATAGGTTTGTTCCTGTCTTTCACCACAGTATCTCCACTCGGTGCTCTAGCCTGACATGGCTAGGATCTCAGAAGCAGAAGAAATAAATAGGTGTCCCGCAGATGGGTCCTGCCTGCTTGGGCAAGGCATAAAAGAATCTCCTTACCAGGATCTCTGTAGTGCACTCTCTTACATACTCCCTTAACCCCTAGGCGACCCTGGACGTACCTGTACGTTCAGGGCCGCCTACGTGTGTTCAGAGCGGGCCGCGCTCTGAACCACCGCGGTCCTGGGTGCCGCATGTAGCCCGGGACCGCGGCTATTAGTGGGCAAGGTCCGATCGCCGTGCCCACTAATAAAGTAATCAAAGTTGACAGCTGCATCTGATTACTTGAATGCAGCCGATCCCTGGTGTCTAGTGGGGTGGATCGCTCCTCCAGGACGTTGTCCCGGAGGAGTGATCCACACATCCTCCTCCGTCCGGGCTCAGCTCCGTAATGACGCTGATCCCAGCTCGGCACTCGATTGCTTCTGGCTATAGCAGCCGGAAGCAATCAAAGTGCCTATTTCAACAATCTATGCTGTATATCTATGCAGCATAGATCTTAATGAAAGATCAGTGTGCTTATACTAGAAGTCCCCCATGGGGAATAACCTTAACCCCAGGGGGGAATAACCCTAACCCAAGGGGGAATAATAAAAGTCAGAATCACCCCCTTTTCCCATGTTATAAATAATAATAAATAAATAAATATGTTTGGTTATCGCCGTTTGCGTAATCGCCCGAACTATTCATTTATCACATTTCTGATCTTGCACGGTAAACGGCGTAAGCGTCAAAAAATCCCAAAGGGCAAAATTGCTCATTTTTGGTTGCATCAAATCCAGAAAAATTGTAATAGAAAGCGATTAAAAAGTCGCATATGCGCAATCAAGGTACCGATAGAAAGAACACATCATGGCGCAAAAAATGACTCCTGACACAGCCACATAGACCAAAGGATAAAAGCGCTATAAGCATGGGAATAGAGCGATTTTAACCCCTTAAGGACAGAGCCTGAAATGGCCTTAATGACAGAGACAAATTTTATGAATATGACCAGTGTCACTTTATTCATTAATAACTTCGGGATGCTTTTACCTATCAGTCTGATTCTGAGATTGTTTTCTCATGACATATTGTACTTTACATTTCTGGTAAATTGGAGTCGATACTCATAACGAATCTTTATGAAAAAACCCTAAATAATGTGAAAAAATGTGAAAAAATGCATTTTTCCAACTTTGAAACTTTTTTGCTTATACAGAAAGTGGTTATACCACATAAATTATATATTAAATAGCATTAGCAACATGTCTAATTTATGTTGGGGGCATTTATTAAACGATCTTTCATTTTTTTAGACAATAGGAAGCTTAAAACATTAGCGGCAAATTTCCAAATTTTCAGTAAAATTTCAAAATCACATATTTTTAGGGACCTGTTCAGGTTGACCCTCGATTCACACGTTGTAAGAGTGCGGCTGTATTTGCGGCTGTAATTGTGCGGCGGTATTTTTGGTGGTTCGTGTGTATGCTGGGAAGTATAGGATATGCGGCTGCACAGTGCACACTATGTATGAATCTACGGCCCTATCGTAAACGGACCCGTAAAAAATGAACAAGACCATTATTTGCGGCTGGACATGCGGCCGAGGATTGACAGGCGGTCCGTACGGAGTACTTCAAAAATAGCCGGCAATGATGCCGAATGCCGATGCCTCTAATAGTTACTATATTAAATTAATCAAAGACATTTTATTTGTAATCAAGACACTTTCGTTGATCAATAATTTATTTCTAACGAATCCATCATTTTGCAATTAAATATACTGTTAAAAAAAATAGATATATAAATAAATGTATATTTATCTATATATTTATTTTTTGACAGTATATTTAATTGCACAATGATGGATTCGTTAGAATTAAATTATTGACAAACGAAACTGAATTTATTTCCAAGAAAATGTGTTTTATTCATTAAATATTAATTAGTACAGGAAGCTCTATAAGCCGGTAATTCATATGCCGGCAATAGAGCATTCTGTACTAATCATCACTTTACTTTAATGAAAACATCAAATG
Organism: Dendropsophus ebraccatus; assembly: GCF_027789765.1. NCBI lineage: Eukaryota > Metazoa > Chordata > Amphibia > Anura > Hylidae > Dendropsophus > Dendropsophus ebraccatus. The sequence continues at coordinate 11,665,668 of NC_091458.1, forward strand.
TTTCTTCTAATTATGTTATGACAATAACATTATTAGAAGAAACATTAAGAATTATATGTGCGCTCAGCTGATTGGCTGATCGGCTGAGCGCACATATAATGAGCCGGTCCGCAGCACAGTGACTTCATTGTGCTGCGGACCAGCGAAGAGACAACATCGGGGTGAGTATAGAGCTCTCCCCACCCCCTCCCCGGCACTGCACCCCTCCCAGCAAGGAAGGGGGGGTCAGTTAACCCCTTCCTTGCTGGGATGGGTGCAGTCTGACATCAGTCTGGCCCCCCGGGGGTTAAGGGGGATGCAATACACCCTCCCTTAACCCCTTGGGGGCCAGACTGTAAGCAGCGATCTGTAAAGATGCTGCATACTGTAAGGTGCACAACACCGCTCACAATGATGGGTGTTGTGCTCCTGTTTGTGTGTTTTTTGTGTGTTTCTCCCTTTTTGTTTTTCAGATATCGGTATCCTGTGGATTACGTCGGATTCCGTGGACTACGTCGATGACCAGCGGTTGTTCTTTGAATTTTTTAAATAAAATGGTCAATGAGGGGTGTGGGGGTGTTTTTATTTGAATAAAAAAATTTGTAAACTTGTGTCTTGTCTTTATTTCTTTACTTTTTAGACTTAGTAGTGGAAGCCGTCTAATAGACGGAATCCATTACTAAGTTGGGGCCTAGTGTTAGCCGGTATAAAATGGCTAACACTAACCCCCTATTATTACCCCAGTACCCAATGCCACCAGGGGTACTGGGAAGAGCCGGGTGCCAGTGGTCCCGGAGCGTCAAAATTGGCGCTCCTGGACCGGGCGGCAGCAGGCTGGTAATATTTAGGCTGGGGAGGGCCTAAACCAATGGCTCTTCCCACCCTGGTGTTACCAGGCTGCTGTCGTTTGGTTTTTAACCCGGCTGGTTATAAAAATAGGGGGGACCCTATGCGTTTTTTTTTAATTATTTATTTATTTAAAAAAAAATTCACATAGGGTCCCCCCTATTTTTATAACCAGCCGGGTTAAAAACCAAACGACAGCAGCCTGGTAACACCAGGATGGGAAGAGCCATTGGTTTAGGCCCTCCCCAGCCTAAATCTTACCAGCCTGCTGCCGCCCGGTCCAGGAGCGCCAATATTGACGCTCCGGGACCACTGGCACCCGGCTCTTCCCAGTACCCCTGGTGGCATTGGGTACTGGGGTAATAATAGGGGGTTAGTGTTAGCCATTTTATACCGGCTAACACTAGGCCCCAACTTAGTAATGGATTCCGTCTATTAGACGGCTTCCACTACTAAGTCTAAAAAGTAAAGAAATAAAGACAAGACACAAGTTTACAAATTTTTTTATTCAAATAAAAACACCCCCACACCCCTCATTGACCATTTTATTTAAAAAATTCAAAGAACAACCGCTGGTCATCGACGTAGTCCACGGAATCCGACGTAATCCACAGGATACCGATATCTGAAAAACAAAAAGGGAGAAACACACAAAAAACACACAAACAGGAGCACAACACCCATCATTGTGAGCGGTGTTGTGCACCTTACAGTATGCAGCATCTTTACAGATCCCTGCTTACAGTCTGGCCCCCCAGGGGTTAAGGGAGGGTGTATTGCATCCCCCATAACCCCCGGGGGGCCAGACTGATGTCAGACTGCACCCATCCCAGCAAGGAAGGGGTTAACTGACCCCCCCTTCCTTGCTGGGAGGGGTGCAGTGCCGGGGAGGGGGTGGGGAGAGCTCTATACTCACCCCGATGTGTCCTCTTCGCTGGTCATCAGCACAATGAAGTCACTGTACTGCGGACCGGCTCATTATATGTGCGCTCAGCCGAACAGCCAATCAGCTGAGCGCACATATAATTCTAAATGTTTCTTCTAATAATGTTATTGTGATAACATAATTAGAAGAAACATTTGATGTTTTCATTAAAGTAAAGTGATGATTAGTACAGAATGCTCTATTGCCGGCAATATGAATTAACGGCTTATGGAGCTTCCTGTACTAATTAATATTTCATGAATAAAACACATTTTCGTTTAAATAAATACAGTTTCTTTGTTCAATAATTTAATTCTAACGAATCCATCATTGTGCAATTAAATATACTGTCAAAAAATAAATATATATATAAATATACATTTATTTATATATATATTTATTTTAACAGTATATTTAATTGCAAAATGATGGAATCGTTTACATTTAATTATTGAACAATAAAAGGGACTTTATTAGACAGAAAATGTGTTTTATTAATTCAATATATTAACCATGAGAGACATCGGCTATACTGCAGAGGATCGCAAACCCCGGTAATAGCGATTCATGTAAACTGTGTTCCCTGCTTTCCCAGATGCATCCAGAGGTGTTTCCATCACTTTCTTAACATTTTATTTGTTATTTTTAGTTGAACCAGATTTCCAAGTAAATGACCGTATGTTTTGAGCCGCATGTCTATTTTTTCCCACGGCCGGAGTTTCACCCGCACATTTACAGCCGCATAAAAAATACAGCCGCACAGTTACAGCGTGTGAATCCAGCCTTAAAGTGTTTTTGAGGGGCCTGTATGTTAGAAAGCCCCACAAAGCACCCCATTTCAGAAACTGCACCCCCCACACTCTGCAAAAGCATATCCAGAAAGTGTTTTAACCCTTTAGGGGAGTCACAGAAATAAAAGCCAAGTGTGTAAGAAATTTGAAAATTTTAATTTTCTGTGCAGAGATTTTATTGTAATCCAATATTTTTCATAATTATAAACCTATTACCAGAGAAATGCACCCCAATAATTATTGCCCTGTTTCTGCAGTTTATAGAAATACCCCATATGTGGCCCTATTGCGCTATTTGACGCAACCACAAGCCTCAGATATAAGGGAGCGCCTAGTGAATTTCAACGCCTCCGAACAATATGGCGTGAAAAAAGAAAAAAATATTTTTTACACTAAAATGTTGTTCTAGCCTTCAATTTTTCATTTTCTTAAAGGGATAAGAGGGAAAAAAAAGACACAAAATGTGTAGCGCAGTTTCTCCCGAGTACGGAAATACCCCACATGTGGCGATAAAGTGCCAAGGGGGCGCAGGACGAGCCTCCAAAGGGAAGGAGCGCCAATTGGCTTTTGGAAGCTGAATTTCACTGGATAGGATTTCAAGGGCCATGTCGCATTTACAGAGCCCTTGTGCTGCCAAGACACTGGAAACCCCCCACAAGTGACCCCATTCTGGAAACTACACCCCTCAAGGAATCTAACAAGGGGTGCAGTGAGCATATGGACCCCACTGGTGACGGGCACAAATGTGGAACAATGTGACGTGAAAGGGAAAATTTTCATTTTTTCACTTTCATGGCACAAATGTGCCCGTCATCAAGGGGTCCATATCCTCACTGCACCACTTGTTAGATTCCCTGAGGGGTGCAGTTTCCAGAATGGGGTCACTTGTGGGGGGTTTCCAGTGTTTTGGCAGCACGAGGGCTCTGTAAATGCGACATGGCGTTCATCATCCATTCTAGCCAAATCCAACCTCCAAAATCCAAATGGCGCTCCTTCCCTTCGGAGGCTTGTCCTGCACCCACATGGCGCTTTATGTCCACATGTGGGGTATTTACGGACTAAGGGGAAATTGCTCTACACATTTTTTTTTTCCTCTTTTAACCCCTTGTGAAAATGATAAATTCAAGGCATTTTCACGCCACATTGTTCCACATTTGTGCCCGTCACCAGTGGGGTCCATATGCTCACTACACCCCTTGTTACATTCCCTGAGGGGTGTAGTTTCCAGAATGGGGTCACTTGTGGGGGGTTTCAACTGTCTTGGCAACACAGGGGCCTTTTGAATGCAACATGGCCCCTCGAAATCCATTCCATCCAAATCCATCCTTCAAAAACCAAATGGCGCTCCTTCCCTTCGGAGGCTTACCCTGCACCTGCTTGGCGCTTTATGTCCACATGTGGGGTATTTCCGTACTCAGGGGAAATTGCGCTACACATTTAGTGTTTTTTTTTATCTTTTAGCCCCTTGTGAAAATGAAAAAATCATGACAAGATTAATGATTTTGAGCAAAAATTTTACAAAAATTACACTAAATGTTGGTCTAGCCTTGATTTTTTCCATTTCCACAAGGGGTTAAAAAAGAAAATGAACACAAAACGTGTAGGGTATTTTCCCCTGAGTACGAAAATACCCCACATGTGCACATGGGCACAGGGCAAGCCACCAAAGGGACAGAGCGCCATTTAGAGGCTGGAATGGAGGATGGAGGCCATGTCGCATTTACAAAGCTCCTGTGCTGCCAGGACAGTGGAAACCCCCGACAAGTGACCCCATTCTGGAAACTACACCCCATAAGGAATCTAACAAGGGGTGCAGTGAGCATTTGGACCCCACTGGTGACGGGCACTTATGTAGAACATGTGCCGAGAAAATAAAAAATACAATTTTTTTCATTTTCACGTCCCAAATGTGGCCGTCACCAGGGGGCCATATCCCCGCTGCCCCCCTTGTTAGATTCCTTATCGGGTGTAGTTTCCAGAATGGGGTCACTTGTGGGGGGTTTCTACTGTCCTGGCCGCACAGAGGCTTTGCAATTGCATCATGGCATCCTCTAATGGGAATGGCGGCCATACCTACTTAGCTGGGAAAAAGGGACAATTCTAATTTATTTGGGGGTATTAGGCCAATTATTGGTTTATAAGGTTGAAAATGACAGGTGTCCATCAAATTCAACCTGTGTTGACCCAGAGGAAGGCAAAAAACCCTCGTAAGGCAGATGACAGTAGCCTCATCACAGGGGAAAAATTCCTTCCTGACTCCATAATGGCGATCAGAATAATCCCTGGATCAACGTGACCCCTGAAATAGGAATAAGGGACAGAATTTAGATAATGTATAACCCCAATGATGTGTGGTGCGCCTTGGAGCGATCCAGTATGCAGAGGCCGGGGGGATCAGGACAGGTGGCACACTGGAAAATGGCGTCCTTCCTGATCCCCCTGTTACGCCACACTCTGCACTTCTTCTGGGGTCTCCCGTTTTCCAGTGTGGGGGACGTCACCTGGAAAATGTTGTCCTGGTGCAATACGGGGTCCCTCATATCCAGAAGTGCTGGGTCCGCTCCATGGCTGCTAAATATTAGGGCTCTATTACTACTTCTGATATGTTCGGATCGTGCCGCAAGCTACAGGGCAGCGAGGGACCGGAAGAGGGGGTGCTGGTATAAAAGTTATTCCCGTACAGGTGGTAACCTTTATCCAGCAGTGGGAAGATCAGTTCCCGGACGATCTTCCCACTTGTTCCGAGGATGGGAGGGGAGGGGGCATCTGGGGGCTGGATTCGGGTGTCCCTTCCTACATACACTCTAAGGGTACGTGCACACTGTGGAATGGCAAAGGATAACCCTTTGTGCATTCCGCAGTTGGCACCCGCCGGCGGAGTGATGCGGGCGCACGTCTCCATCCGTGTCATAGACTCCATTCTATGCACGGGCGGATTCCGCTCTCCGTCAAACGTGTTCATTCTTTGGACGGACGATGGAATCCGCCCGTGCATAGATTGGAGTCTATGACACGGGTGGAGACGCGCGCCCGCATCAGTCCGCCGGTGGGTGCCAGCTGCGGAATGCACGAAGGGTTATCCTTCGCCATTCCACAGTGTGCACGTACCCTAAATCTGTAAGTGTACCCAGAGGTATGCTCACAGAGTTTGTAGAATTTCACGCCATACCGCCATCATTGGGACGGTACTGGCGGAAAAGACGTGTCTGGGGGGCAGCGTACGCTAAGCTACCCCCAGACACGTCACTGGATGATGAGGATGAATGGAGGAAAGAAGGATGCCCCATTCATCCTCACTGGCTGTTTCGGTGTCGGAGGCAATAATAACGTATCCCTCTGACGCCGAAAACACCCTGGGGGCCATCTTTATATGGGGATTGATATATGGGGTATGTAGTGGTGTAGTGTCAAACTTTATTCAATGTAGTGTGGTGTAATGTAGTGTTTTTTATGTGTTTTTTTTACAGTAAGTATAAAAAAAACCTACGCCAACAAAGGCGTTGCTGATAAATGCCGCACTTATGTGCGGCACTTATCAGCAGACCGTGGCAGTAGGATATAGAAAAAAAACACCCTACGCCAAAAAGGAGGAGTTGCTGATTAGCAGCGCACTTTCGTGCGATGCTGATCAACACTCAGTGGCGATAGGGTGCGGAAAATAGAAAGAAAAAAAATTTGGAAAAAAAAAAACTTTTTCTACATTCTGAACATCCCTGTAGCTGCTGATAAGTGTATTACACATATCAGCCGCTAGGGGGCAGCAGAGCACAAAATCCGGAAAAAGACGAGGCTGGAGCCGAAAATAGCCGAAAAAAGCCGATGGGGACCGCCGGAAATAGCCGAAGACCGAATGAGAAGACGGAGGACGCCGCGAACCCGGAAGACGCCGATCAGGACCCCGGGACAGGTGAGTAATGTACAAATACCTGCTCTGGACCCCTCAGCTACCTAGCTGAGGGGTCCAGAGCAGATATTTACTATTTTGGGGGACTCTGATCGCCGTGCCACCGGTCCGATCGCCGTTCACGGCGATTGGGCCGGTGGCACCGTGACCACCATTACTTTTTACAGGTCATTACTTTTTACAGGTCATTCCGGGTGAGCCGATGACCCGGAAAGGTTCCGATCGCCGCTATTGGCTGATCTGAATTGATCAGCCATTAGCGGCGATCGTAAGCACAGGGGGTGTTAACAACCCCCCGTGCCGAGAAGCTAAGATGGCCTGCTATGATTTATAGCAGGCCATCTTCCCCGATCGCTGTGTGCGAACACGCAGCGATCGGGGAAACATCGGGCGTAAATTTAAGTACCAGGGCGTGAGGGCGTAAATTCACGCCCGATGTCGTTAAGGGGTTAAGGAACATTTATTTGTTAACAATGGTTTAAATTTTTTACAGGCCATCAGATACAATAAAAGTTATACATGTAACATATCATTGTAATCGTAACGACTAGAGGAACATGTATAACAAGTCAGTTTTACCAGGGCGAGAGGTGTAAAAACTAAAAACCCCCAAATAAAAGAAAAAATGCAGGGTTAATCACAACACAACTAGCCCCAACTTGGTGAGGTCTGGTTCCTTAAAAACAATTCAGAATGTGCCAAGAAATACTGGCAGACTCCTAGTCTCCACAGGGTTGCCCATGCCAAGGCCTCTCCAGACAGCAGGCCACCTGCACCTTGGAACATATTGTGGAGAACTTTTGCCAATGCAGCTCAAAGTGGTTCATGTACTGGTTCAAGAAGCCTCGGCAGGACTTTGGATTCCCATTGAGTTGAACGAACTAGGGATGGTACGAACCCACCGTTGTTCGGGTTCATATGAACCCGAACGCTCGGCATCGGATTACCGCTGTCTGCCCGCTCCGCTGCACGGAGCGGGCAGACAGCAGGAATCATTACCGAGGGTTCGGGTTCGTACGAACCCGAACCGAACTCGGTTCGGACTATCCCTAGTACAAACCTTAGCGTGCAAGATTTGATCAGTGATGACTGCTGAAGCTGGATGCAGCCCTAAAGCTGCCTGGAAAACATGGATACAGCCTGCTGGGTTCACACTATGTATATTTCAGGCTGTATTTGGTCCTCATGTCAGGTCCTCATAGCAACCAAAACCAGGAGTGGATGGAAAACACAGAAAGGATCTGTTCACACAATGGTGAAATTGAGTGGATGGCCGTCATATAACAGTAAATAACGGCCATTATTTCAATATAACAGCCGTTGTTTTAAGATAACAGCAAATATTTACCATTAAATGATGGCCATCCACTTAATTACAACATTACATGGACATAACCTTTCTGTGCTTTCAATCCACTCCTTATTTTGGTTGCTATGAGGACCTGAACCCAGCCTATGGCTGTATCCATATTTTTAGGACTTCCTAGGGAAGCATGCCACTTTAGCAGCCACCTCCAATGAAATGCCTCAAGCTCAGGTTCGGACGAATTTGAGCATTCTCGAAGTTTGCTCAACTCTAATTCCCATGATAGCAGAGGTAGACACACCACAAGGAAACTGCAACAACTGGAGGTGCTGGGACTTGTGCTTCCTCACAAAGCAGAGTTAAAATGGCATTCTGGCGGAACAATATGTCATCCAGGCTCTGCATCAGGAGTCTAAGTGAACTGTAGGTTTTCACCCTTTATTCCTCTCCTGGGTGTAAAAGCTGGACTTATGTGGCTAGAGAACTCCAGGTTGCTCCAAAGTGGGGCCCTGGTATGAGCAGCAGTTGGTCCCAAAGTTTGTGCAAGGCACTAGGGGAACAGGCAGAGTAAATGTGGGAAGTAAACCATGTCATCAGCAAGAGAGTCAGCGCAGTACCAGGGAAAAAATGAGGGGTCGGGCAGAAAGTGTAAACTGAGAGAAAGGCATGGGTAAGGATACACAGAAAATCTGCAGAATCACAATAAGTAACCCTAGCTAGGAATGCAGAGTTTAAGTAGCCACAGGTGGGATTGGATTGGTTGAAAGTAGGGATGGTCCGAACTTGCCGAGGTTCGGGTTTGTATGAACCTGAACTCTCGGCAATGATTCCCGCTGTCTGCCTGCTCCGTGGAGAGGGTGGATAAAGCGGGAGGACCGCCTGGAAAACTGGGATACAGCCTCGGCAGGTTCGGACCATCCCTAGTTGAAAGGTAGGAGCAGGTGGAGACAGGCCTACCCTTTAAATGCACAGAGGTGGAGGACAGAGGTGGCACTGCAGCTGTGGCTTAAAAAATGTAGATACTGGGAGCTGGGCAAACACCAGAGGACTGAAGCAGAGCCAGGCGAACTCATAACCTGTAATAATTGCTTGCACCTGTTTCAATATGTTTCCTGTATAAAAAAAACAAAAGAACACCTTTCCACACACTCAATCATACTCCATCCTCTTAAATATGGGCAAGAACAAAGAGCTGTCCAAGGACACCAGGGGCAAAATTGTAGACCTGCACCAGGCTGGGATAGCCTACAGGACAGTAAGCAAGCAGCTTGGTAAAAAGGCAACAACTTAAGGCCAAAAACACAAGACGACTGTCAATCTTCCTTATTCTAGCTCTCTAAGATCTTGCCTCATGGGATAAGGATGATTCTGAAAAAGTTTAAGAATCAGCCCAGAACTATGCGGAAACACCTGCTCAATGACTTGAAGAGAGCAGAGACCACATTCTCAAAGATTACCTTGAGTAACAAACTATGCTGTCATGGATTAAAATCCTGCAGGGCACGCAAGGTCCCCTTGCTGATACCAGCACATGTCCAGGCTTGTTTAAATTTAAACAATGACCATCTGGATGATCCAGAAGAGGCATGGGAGAAGGTCATGTGGTAAGATGAGACCAAAATAGAACTCTTTGATATCAACTCTACTTGCCGTGTTTGGAGGAAGAAGAAAGATAAGTACAACCCCAAGAACACAGACCCAACCATGAAGCATGGGAGTGGAAACATCATACTTTAAGGGTGCTTTTCTGGAAAGTGGGCAGGGCGACTGCACTATTTTAAATGGAGGATGGATACGGCCATATATTGCAAGATTTTGGCCAACAATCTACTTTCCTTAGTAAGAACATTAAAGATGGGTGGTGGTCGGACTTTCCAGGATGACAATAACCCAAGACACACGACCAGGGCAACTAAGGAATGGTTCCATAAGAAGTCACTCAACGGTGACTGCTGAGTTGGAGTCTACTGGAGTGGTTGTGGACCATTCAAATCACCGAATTTCTCCTTAATCTCGAATGGATTCCACGCTAGGCGGCTGAGGTCTTCTAGTATATAATAAAAGATAGAAGACAAAACAGGGTGCACACTACTTGGGAGATAGGACAGCCGGTCCCTGACACTATCCTACTACACCCTAGGTGTTCTGTCCCTCCAGACAGAGCTCCCGCCCTAATAAGGGCGACTCCGCCACTCTCACTCCTAGGGTCCCTAGTTAAACCCTAATAATCACCTATGGCTGTGTCCCAATGCATTTCATCTCCCGTTGGGGGAATCATCAGGGGATCAGATAGATATTCCAGTGCCACTTGAAAAAAAAAAAAAATTTTATGAAAGGGTGGAAGCTGCACGTATGGTGCTTGCTACGCGTATGGCGTCCCATACGCGTAGCAGGGGGGGGGGGGCGCCATACACGTAGCAGGCACCATACGTGCAGCTTCTACCCTTTTCATATATGATTCCCCCAACGGGAGATGAAATGCATTGGGACACAGCCACAAGTGATTATTAGGGTTTAACTAGGGACCCTAGGAGTGAGAGTGGCGGAGTCGCCCTTATTAGGGCGGGAGCTCTGTCTGGAGGGACAGAACACCTAGGGTGTAGTAGGATAGTGTCAGGGACCGGCTGTCCTATCTCCCAAGTAGTGTGCACCCTGTTTTGTCTTCTATCTTTTATTATATACTAGAAGACCTCAGCCGCCTAGCGTGGAATCCATTCGAGATTAAGGAGAAATTCGGTGATTTGAATGGTCCACAACCACTCCAGTACACTCCAACTCAGCAGTCACCGTTGAGTGGTAAGAAATTTACTTTCCTAGGTTACCTATTTTCATGTTTGTCTGGTATTTTTGGATATAAATTTTACTCTAAATTATTAAAAGTTATTTTTTAGACTATATTTTGTTATACTCCACCCTGTGACTTTTGGTAATATTTAGTGAGAGTATAAGTTGTGGTATCAGTATTGGATTTGAATTTTTCTAGAAAGTAATATGAAAGTACTCTGGTTACTTAAGGTTCTAGGTGATTTTTATATATTCATCACAGAATAATAATAATAATAATAATAAGAAGAAAAAGAAGAAGAAGAAGAAGAAATTTATATAGATACATATATATATATATATATATATATATATATATATATATATATATATATATCTCCTTATTCTACAAAACCAATATACAGTTGTCTTTACAATACCCTCAGGATCTCGTCCCAATAAAGAAAACTTTATTTATTGAAGACGTGTAAGTCATTAATGATCTCATTAGTTACAGTCAGCATCCTGTGTGGGATCCACTGGGCAGAAGTCCCTGGCGACTGCTCCTCTGTCTTATGTTATTCAGGAGAATTCCCTACCACCAATATAGTTCTATATAAGATGCAGTTTTTTGCAATGTAAACTAAATAAGGTCAGTAGGACCTTTACTTGAGTGTAAACCTTCATGAATCGGAGAAAATCTTTAGCAATGGAAAATGTGTCCATGGTCTTCAGCATCTATGACCTTGTCCTTTTAGGCCTCAAGGAGATGGAGCAGCTGAGATATTTATACTCTGTGGTCGTCTTTCTGATATATTTTGGCTCAGTGTTCTTATGTACATTAATTGTGTATGTTGTACAGGCCGAACAATCTCTCCATGAACCTATGTACATCTTCATATGTGGCCTGATGTGGAACCTTATGGTTGGAAGCTCAGCATCCCTCACCAAGTTGGCCATAGACTTGCTCTCTGGATGGACCACCATTTCTTTGTCACAATGTCTGGCCCAAGCCTACCTTATTCAGAGCTACGGTGTTATAGAGATGGTAACTTTCACCATCATGGCGTATGATAGATACCTGGCTGTTGGTTTTCCATTGAGATACCACTCTCTGATGACCAATAGGATGGCTCTACAGTGCTTGGCTATCTTCTGGTCAGTGATTTTAATATTCATGCTGATAAGTGTCTTGTTGGTGATCAGGTTAACACTATGTGGTAATGGCATTAATAATGTGTATTGTGAAACATTTTCTATTACCCGGTTGGCTTGTGGCAGCACAGTCATTAATGACATCTTTGGGACTTCATGGACCTTGTTGGTATATGTAGGCTCCTTAATGATTGTGATCTACTGCTATATACGGACATTTCTTGTCTGCCTGAAGATCTCTATGGAAGCCTCCCAGAAAGCCATCCATACACTGGTGACCCACATAATCACATTCTCTACTTTCACAGCAGCTTCTTTATTTGTAGTTTTCAGGTACAGGCTAAGTGGTGGATCTCTATCTACTGCGACACATGTTATAATCTCAGTAGGCGGTCTGCTGGTCTCAGTAATCCTTAATCCTCTGATGTATGGGATAAGGACCGAGGCTTTAAGGATGAAGATGATTCACACTTTAAAAGAAATCACTTATCGTGAGACATTGGGTAAATCTAAGAATGGGTTGACTATAAAATAATTGTATATTGATAAAAGTGAACCCCCAATATGCCAACGTTAAACTCAATATTAGGCTATGTTCACACTACGTATATTTGAGGCTGTATGTTTGAGGCTGTATAGCAACCAAAACAAGGAGTGGAATGAAAACACAGAAAGGCTATGTTCACATAATGTTGTAATTGAGTGGATGGCCGTCATTTAATGGCAAATATGTGCTGTTATTTTAAAACAACAGCTGTTGTATTGAAATAATGGCCGTTATATGGCGGCCATCCACTCAATTACAACATTGTGTGGACAGAGCCTTTCTGTGTTTTCAATCCACTCCTGGTTTTGGTTGCTATGAGGACCTGACATGAGGACCAAATACAGCCTCAAATATACATAGTGTGAACCCAGCCTTAAAATGTTAAATATTTCAGGCATTGCAAAATTTATTTTGCTTCTCAAAAATGTTTTATTGTTTCATTGTATAGAAACTAAGACATTTTAGCAATAATCTTTATATAGTTTTTATCCATTTTGTGTATTAACCCTTAGACGACCCTGGACGTAGGGTTACGTCATGGAAGTCTGTCCCCAGACGACCCATGACGTAACCTTACGTCCTGGGTGTTTCTCCCGCTATGAAGCGTGCTCCGGAGCGGAGCGCGCTTCATAGCAGGTGGGGGCCGGCTGCAATCAGCAGCCGGGACCTCACCGGTAATGACACGCTGCAGCGATCACGCTGCCGCGTGTCATTACCCCTTAAACGCCGCGATCATGGCGTGACCGCGGCGTTTAAGTGTAAGTGACAGGGGGAGTCCCCTGTCACTTACCGATCGGGACCCCCGCAGTGTGACTGCGGGGGTCCCGATCGTTGAAACGGACTGCCGGAGGTCTCTCACCTGCCTCCGTGCGGTCCGATCGGCGATCTGCTACACTGAGCCTGCACAGGCAGGCTCAATGAGCAGAGCGCCGATAACACTGATCAATGCTATGCCTATGGCATAGCATTCATCAGTGTAGAAATCAAAGTACTGTATGTAGAAGTCCCCCAAAGGGACTTCAAAAGTGTAAAAAAAAAAAAGTTCAAAACACTATTACACTACCCCAAAGCCCCTCCCCCAATAAAAGTCTAAATCACCCCCCTTTCCCATTATATAAATAAAACATATAAAAATGAATAAATAGATAAACATATAATATACCGTAGCGTGCGGAATTGTCCGATCTATTAAAATATAACAAGAATCATTGTGACCGGTAAACGGCGTACACGAAAAGAGGGGAAAAAGTGCGCAGATTACCGATTTTATGTTACATTATATATTAAAAAAAATCAATAAAAAGTGATCAAAACGTCCGATCTTCACAAATATGGTATTAATAAAAACTAGAGATCATGGCGGAAAAAATGACACCCCATACAGCCCCGTAGGTGAAAAAATAAAACCGTTATAAGCGTCACAATAGGCCCATTTTATTAATATTTAATTGGCAAAAAAAAGGATTTCATAAAAAAAATATATATAACATTAGAGAATCTGTGTAACCTGCATATGGTTGTGTTCGGACTGACCTATAGAATAATGGTATCATGTCGCTTTTACCATATAGTGCATTACGTAGACACAGGAACCCCCCAAACGTTACCATATTGCATTCTTTCTTACGATTTCACCTATTCATATCTTCATAAATAATATATTTGGAATTCCATCGTACAGGTTATGGTAAAATGAAAGACGCCATTACAAAGTACAACTATTCCTGTAACAAACAAGCACTTACATGGCTTGTAGATAGAAAACTGAGAGTGCTAGAGCTCTTAGAAGGGGAGGAGGGAAAAACGAAAACACTAAGATCAAAATTTGCGCGGTCCACTGGGTCATTTTGGGCCTGGTCCTCAAAGGGTTAAGCTCCTGTACAGACCTATATATATTGTGGTTATAGATTTCTAACATACCCTGTGTATTCAGGTGCTTCCTCTGTAATCTGTTATTAATCAGTTTAGATCAATTGTGGAGTAAAAAAAAGTCTGAAACTTGCCCACAGGCTAGGTCCCAGTTTCCCCATTGTGAGTTTGGTGGAAGCCTCTGCCTCCCCTCACCCCTTATTAGAGGGATTTGGTAGCAGTGACTCCACATTAGCCACCAGCCCAGGCTGACTGAAGTTCTCTTCCTTTAAAGGGGTACTCCAGTGTGTGGGCACTTTTTTACTGGGGGCTGGGGAGGAGGTGGCTGAGGAAAAAGACGTCCAATCACCTCCCCGGTTCCAGCGGCGGGTCCCGCGGCGCTCCGTTGCCCGGTTCCCGGCCGCTTCCGGGTGTCTGACGCGGGCCCGAGACGCGATGTCTCAGGTCCGCTCAGCCACTCAGTGAAGGAGGCGGGATCCGTTTCAAGTCCGCTTAGATCCCGCCTCCTTCACTGAGTGGCTGTGCGGACCTGAGATGTCACATCTCGGGCCCGCGTCAGACACCCAGAAGCGGACGGGAACCGGGCAATGGAGCACCACGATGTGGGACCCACCGCTGGAACCGGGGAGGTAAGTGGACGTCTTTTTCCTCGGCCACCTCCTCCCCGGTCCCAGTAAAAAAGTGCCCCCACACTGGAGTACCCCTTTAAATTTTAAAAGTTATTAAATTCATCATGCCCGTGTTTCTCACAGAGGTCTTGAAAACTAATTATACCCCCTGAGTCAAAAATCTGTTGTACCTTCGTGATCCCCTTTTAAATCGAAATTTGCCTATTACAATTTCTTGGGTATTTCTCTAATTCAACATTCTCCCAAAGGGTCGTGCACACAAGATTACCCTTTATTTCACATAGTGACTTCGTGAACCACCAAACTTTATTAACCATATACAGTACAAAATCTAATCTAATCTAATAATTCTAAAAAATCCTCTATCTGATAACAAGTGTTAGTGTATTTACAATATTTACAATTTCGCCAACCAGCTATGTGATTGAGTTTGCTTGATATAAAATATATTCTTAATTTGGGTATATCATATCCCCATCCTCTTTACGCGAAGCAAATGTGTTGTATTTTAACCTAACTCGCTTTCTGCCCCAAATTAAGTTCCCTAATGTGGTCTCCACTTTTTTTCATCCAAGCCTTACTTATCCAGATCGGGGAAGCATTAAAATAAAACAATAGAACCTATCACCCCTTCCCTGTATCCATCCCCTCCTTGATTGAACTTGATGGACATGTGTCTTCCGTGTTAACTATGTTAACTATGTAATAATTGCGTCAGGACAACTAATTTTATAATTGCTAGCCTATTGGCCATGCTTAACGACAGCTTCTTCCAAACCTGTACCCTTTTCTCCAATGCTTTCACATATGGGTTTAAATTGCTCTCACTATATCTGCCCCATTTGCCGTGATCTTCACACCCAGATACTCAAGCACATCACCACAGTTCAATACTTCCAAACCCCCTACTATTCCTTCCTCTTCCTCCTCACCTACAGGTAGCAAACAGGACTTGCCCCAGTTTTTCTCCAGACTGGACACTATTCTAAATTCTTCCAAGGCTCTCATAACTATTGGCAGACCTTTTACCACTTGTTTAAAGAAAATTAGGATGTTGTCTGCATAGAGAAGGATCCTATCCAGTCTACCCCGCACCCCTAATCTCTCAAACTCCAAACACTGCCTTACCCACAGCGCTAAAGGTTCAACATATAAGGCATACACCAAGGGGGATAGAGGGCATTCCTGACGGGTGCCCCTAAAAAGTGCAAATACATCAGATGGTATTCCATTTATAATTACTCTTGCTTCCGGACCCGAAAACAGAAGTTGTACATATCGGATAAATTGGTCCTCCAGCCTTATTCGGGAGAGAACAACCTAAAGGTAGTCCCACTCCACCCTGTTGAATGCCTTAGTAGCATCTAAAGACAGGACTGAGCGGGACCGCCCCTCTCCTGTCTGGACAGAAAAAAATCCACAATCAATTACTCCATCCCCTCCACACTTCTAACTATCCGTCCACCTTGATCTTTAATACCACAGATCTCCTGGCTATCCTGTTGGTTCTTCAAAATTTTACTCAGGAATTTATTAGGTTTCCCACTGATAAGGCTAGGTGATGTGATGTTACCTGCTTACACCGTACCTCTGGGACTACACCCATATATACAGCCCTCTAAAATAGAAGATCAGAGCGTTATCAGAGAGTGACAGAAAGATGGTCTGGAAGGAAGAAGGGAGTGTGAACTCCCGCTTACAATGATAATTTCCATGAACTCTGACGCATATGTTGGGTTTGCAATACTTGAATACATTGCATATGAGTAGTACTGTCCCATATTTTTTCTATAAAAGGTAAAACAAAACAATAAAGGGGGCGCTTCCCCAACTTATGTTACTGATACGTACATCAGTTGTCTGTGTCTGTGATATTAAGTTGTAAGCAGAACTGCAGCTGCTAACTCTCAATCAGGAACCATTCTATGCTGGGGAAAGTCTGATTTCATAAAATCAGACAAAACAAAAGTTAAACTTATCAGTTGGTGCCGGGAACAGGGATTTGACGTTCATTTGCAATCTAGAACACAGAGAGACAGGACATGGTGATTCATCTGTCATTGGACGCACAGATATATCTGGCCAGGTAAGAAAAACTTTTTTCTTACTTACTTTCTGTGCCTCAGAGTATCGGGTCAACCTAGACCTGTCCTTTGTGTTCTCTATATGCTTGCAATGTCGGGTCTAATATGTTAGACAGAGAACTCTAAATCAAGGTTAAAGTGTTGCATTGCCGTCGCTAACTGTTGTATGATTAAGATAAGGAAAGGGATTGCCGGACTTTATCACTTCTACGTCCTTTCGGGGAGGCTGTGATTAATGCTTAAACCTGGTAATTCAGCATAACATCAAGAACAGTTAAATGTTAAGAACTGGAACCCATCATCTTTAAGGGAGAGCTATGGGAAATTGAATAGCTAAGATATAGTAAGCGATGGGCATGAGAAGATGCTGTACAAAAGCTAAAACAGGTCTTGAGGAGGTTTGATATGAAGGCAGACACATGCCTTAACCCCACCAACCTCTGGATCTCTGACCAATACCTGGGAAACTCTTCACGCTCCTGTGCACAGTTATTTTACCTTGTGGGTAGGTAACCAGGCCTACATGTAACAGACGCAGGGCAAATGGGTCATTGGAATTTCCGGGAACCTTAGGGGTCAATCTAAGAACTATCCATAGTGAGGTAGAGGATGCTTAGGCAACTAAGGTGGGAATCAAGGATTAGGGTGCTAAGAGGGGAGGCTGTGGAGTAGACAGATGGAGTAGAGGCTGGAGAGAAGAAAGCCAGGAGGGGAAGATAGAAGCACAGGTCTAGCTTGGTGGACATGGGCCTGTGGCCAACAAAATCCAAAATAGGCAGAATATTGTAGTGTGTGGCAGACCCAAGCCACATCATTTTGTTACACCATTGTACCCAGTTTATATCCGTATACAATTGATAAGATATGAATCCCCAGATCCTGCAGGAGCCAACCTACCCACAATGATGGTGTATAGACCCTATGTTCTGCAGGAATTTTGCCCATGGTCAGCCGTTGAAGTAGTTACTTTGATTCATAGTGCCCCTGACCTAATAGTAAGACCAATGCCTTTTTGGAGGTGGGAAGCATAAATTTAACCCTTTAAGGACTTGGCCCATTTTCGTTTTTGCGTTTTCGGTTTTTCCTCCTTGTGTTTAAAAGGCCATAGCACTTGCATTTTTCCACCTAGAGACCCACATGAGCCCTTATTTTTTGCGTCACTAATTGTAATTTGCAAAAAAAAATAGCAAATTTATTTGGGGGGGGGGGGATTTGTTTTTACGCCATTAACCCTGGGGTAAAACTGACTTGTTATGCATGTTCCTCAAGTCGTTATGATTAAAACGATATGTAACATGTATAACTTATATTGTATCTGATGGCCTGTAAAAAATTAAAACCATTGTTAACAAATATACGTTCCTTAAAATCGCTCCATTCCCAGGCTTATAGCACTTTTATCCTTTGGTCTATGGGGCTGTGTCAGGTGTCATTTTTTGTGCCATGATGTTTACTTTCTATCGGTACCTTGATTGTGCATATACGACTTTTTGATCGCTTTTTATAAAAAAAATTCTGGATTTGATGCGACCAAAAATGCGCAATTTTGCACTTTGGGCCGTTTACAGTGCGAGATCAGGAATGCGATTAATTAAAAGTTCGGGCGATTACGCACGCGACAATAGCAAACATGTTTATTTATTTATTTATTTACTTTTATTTAAAATATGGGAAAAGGGGAGTGATTCAGATTTTTTTTTTTTTACATATATACTAGAAATATACTAGAAGCCCCCCTGGGGTTAGGGTTATTCCCCCTGGGGTTAGGGTTATTCCCCCCTGAGGTTAGGGTTATTCTCCCTGTGGGACTTCTAGTATATACACTTTAATCTCTCATTGAGATCTTTGCTGTATACTTTTACAGCAAAGATCAATGAGATCGGCACTCGTTTGCTTTCGGCTGCTGTAGCCGATAACAAACGAGTGCCGAGCCGGGGACGGCGCCATCTTGGAGCGGTCCCCGGCCAGCAGCAGGTACGGAGATCGCTCGGAGGAGCGATCTCCTCCACTAGACACCAGGGAACGGCTGCGTCCAGTAATCAGATGCAGCTGTCATGTTTGACAGCTGCATCTGATTACTGTATTAGGGGGCGCGGCGATCGGACTGTGCCCGCTAATAGCTGTGGTCCCGGGTTACAAGCGGCACCCGGGACCACCGCAGCCATGCGGCCCCGTTCTGAACACCTCTTGCGGGTGTATGACATACGGGTACGTCATGTGTCCTTAAGAGGTTAAAGGGGTAGCGCAGTGCTACACATTTATTCACTAAATAACACACATTATAAAGATATACAGCTTTGTAATGTGTGTTGTTTAAGTGAATGGCCCCCTTCCCCGTGTTCCCCGATTTACCTATTGCCATCCAGTCTATGCCCTTGATAAGTCATTCTGCCAAGTTTATAGATAGGAAGAGCTTATTGAATGAATGGACTCATTTCAGTTAATTTAGTTAAGTTTTGTCTGGAAAAACATGTATTGCGCCCCCAGATTTTACTACAAATTATACAGAGACGCTGAAGCTGCTGACACTTATGTTTTACATGACATTTTCAATATGTCTTTTATTTGATTTATAGCAAAAGAAGGTTAATATGATACTAGCCGGGGATAACATGTTATATTACTTTATTATTATTTTTTTTTTGTTTTAACAGTTTTGTGATGATTACAACCAACTAGTGCATGCTCTAAGCCAAGCTTGGGCCCAATCATGACTGTGTAGTTTTATCCCTAGTAAAGCCAAACCCATATCCATGGCTAGGCAATAGAGATGAGCGAACCGGGTTCAGGTTCGAGTCCATCCGAACCCGAACATTCGGCATTTGATTAGCGGCGGCTGCTGAACTTGGATAAAGCTCTAAGGCTATGTGGAAATCATGGATATAGTCATTGGCTGTATCCATGTTTTCCAGACAACCTTAGAGCTTTATCCAACTTCAGCAGCCACCGCTAATCAAATGCCGAACGTTCGGGTTCGGATCGACTCAAACCCGAACCCGGTTCGCTCATCTCTACTAGGCAACTATGTGTGCACTCCTTATCACCCACCTGCAAGGAATCTGTTATATCCCTGGAAGAAGACTCGGTGTTGAGACTTCGCATTCATGAAGTTTCCATATCGCACTTGCGCTGCTTTCAAGTTATCCCAGGCAGTTGTTGTCCCTAATGTACTGAATTCCTGAATACTTCTAGCAATATTCCCTCTTACATTTTCCTCCTCCTCTCTAAATGTCCTTCTACAGATCTTAATTTGTTTAAGGATAGCCCCTCTGAGGAAAGCCTTGAAAGCATCCCACACTACCAACGGACAAGCAGTGTCTCTATTAATCTGCTAGAATCCAGTTATTTCTTGCTTAATTCCCTCCTTGTTTTTAATGATAGACAACCAGTAAGGGTTAATTCTCATGCTCAGGGGGGAGTCGGGGGAACGTCCCCCACCGAGCTCCACCAAGAGGTAGGCATGGTCGGACACCGTCTTAGGCTCATACTTTGCTTTTACAATGCTGCGCATAGTGGCCTTATTACATAGCAGCAGGTCAATCCGAGAAGCTCCTATCCACAGCTGGATCCATGGTGCAGTTAAAGTCATCCAAGATATATATTTGGTCATATGTTTTATACCTGATATACTCAAGAAGCTTAGACAAGATATCTGTCTTCTGTCTTAAACGGGAATGGGGGGGGGGGGATGTAAATAAAAGCCAACACTACCTTCCTCCCATCTAATTCCCCATACAAGAACACATAACCCCCCCGTTCATTCATCTTAGACCTGAAAGTTTAGACCTGAAAGTGTGGACACACACGGATACCCCAGCAGAGTATGTGGGCAAGGTGGAATGAAATTCATAACTAGCCCAATATTTCTTCAATTTTCCCAAACTGTCTTTGTCCACATGAGTCTCTATTAACCCCACAATAGTGGGAAGGTGCCTATTAATAATATCCACCATCGCACTTGTCTTTCCTCGGTCCGCTATTCCACGAACGTTCCACATTAGTATCCTAGTCATCTTAAGAGAACCCTACGTGAACCAAAGAACCAAGGAAGAGGAGCAACAAAGAGGGAAAAGAACTTAAATGGCAGCGCTGACAGCGCTTGTTTGCTCCTCAGAGTCGAGCCATGGAATACGGCCTTAACTTAGGGAATTGTTTCTCAATCTCAGAGATTCTATCTCTCACAACCTGTGTGTCTTGTCTAATCAGGGAAACCTCTGAGGAGACAACACCCACTTGTGCAACAAGCCCAGCAACGATATTGTCACATTTCATTATTTCTGCCAGAATTTCCTCAAGTCCGACTGGAGATGCTGGCCTTATTTCATCTCGCAATATACCACCCGCCTCATCATCAGCCAAGGTGGAATATCTCAAGCCCAAGGAGGGGGCCCCCAAAGAGACCCTTCCCGAGCCCCGGGCACCCATTGCGCCAGGATATTTAAAAAATTTCTCCATATTAACGGAGGTGTTCGCCTCTTTTGCTGTGACACCTCCTCTCCTCCGAGTTGGAGCCTTCACTGACATTTTGCCAACCCAGCTTTTATGGCTATGTGTAGCACCAGGCAGCTAGCCTGATATATTAACCTCCGCAACAAAGACCAGTATATACTTAATCTATTGAGATTAAGCACCATATGCAGCGTTAGACAGTAGAGTATTCTTATAATAAATAATGTGAGTCGTCAAGATTTGTAATAGTCTCAACATACAGTATCTCACACAATCCATAGCTAACGTAGCTCTCTTGACTGTCGTACCGTATGGGGCAATGAACAAGGTATCTTCAGTCAGTAAATAACTAAACCCCTTAAACCATTTGAATGGTACCCAGCAAGCTTTAAAATTATTAAGCATCAAAGAACATTACAGTATATCAGTCCATAGCATAGAGCATACATTTATATACCAAGGGATTACAGGTGTAAGGGGCAATCCAGTTCATTAACTATGCATATCCTGTAAGGAAAAAAGTTCCTTTAAGGCTTTAGTCGCTTATCCTCGAGTGAGCAGATCTCCCCACAAGGAACTTTCCAGTTGAAAGGCTTGTTCTTCTTTGTGCTGACCTCCTGCGACCCCAGATCTCCAGACCAATATCGGCTTAAAAGAAGAGTGGAAGAGTCAACAACAGGTATACCTGCCACCCACATATTTAGTTTTAAGAGCAATGACTGAATTGCCATCTGGCATTCACTTTTCTTTATGTCCGAAATTTTTGACTCATATGAAAAGTACAGTGATGGTAGCCCATATTATCACCTGTTACTCTCTCCCTCAGAGGTTATAGTAGTGCCCCTCGCATTGCTTCCCACAGGTTGTCAAGTCCACTTGTGTTATTCACTAACATATAGCTTAGATTTGGCTAAGTTCAGCTTTATGCACCACGAGATGACAATAGTGCCTGTAAAGGAGAGGAGTCACTTAATGAGCCTGCACAGGGTCTCAATCCATGACTGCACAAGTCACATTTATAATGGCAAATACTGTATGTACATATATCACATAGTCTCATGCGACTTCTATTGACTGCTTTAGATCATCTTGTCTGGGCACCCAGGTAAATATACCAGAATATGACGCCAAGCGGGCTGATGCTGCATCGGGGACAGATCCGCACAGTAAACCTCGCCTCTCCCGACAGCAATGTCTTGCCTCCACAACGCCAATGACCGCTAGTGACCGGGTCCACATAAAACACATCCGCCTCCATACAGCACAGCACGCTCCAACTGCCGACCATCTCAGAGACCTCCATTCCATCACCCCGCAGCTCAGACCTCAGGTATCGGCTTTACACAGCAGCATGGGGTCGAGAGGGAGGGACAGGGACGCGTGCGGCTCCTCCGTCATGCCGCCAGTCTGCCCCCCCCCCTAAAATAATGCAGTTGTCAGCACAACTGTAACGCTGCCAGACAAGACTCACCATCAGTGACACCATCCTGTTCCCTCCTCTACTGTGCTCATCCTGGAAGGAACCTGCTGGTTTAGCGACATTGCCTACTGACAGTATGTGGCACCCTCTCCACCCACCCATTTAGTTTCTACAATTCTCGTCAGGATCTGCTGGCCTGGGAGGGAGTCAACTTTCCTTCACCTTTAGACAGCTTGGAACCCCCTGCCTTGGGGGAGGTGGTCATGGGAGAACAGAGTCCAATGAGCACTGACCGCTTCCTGCTGTAGCCACTCCCTTCTTTTTATAGCCTGCAGCCACATGTCAGCCCGCCCCCTCCCCCTTTTCCTTAGACTCATGAAAGCAGCTGGTTTTACCAGACCGCCCTCCATCTAGTTATTAAGATTATGTGCATTGGATTACGTCACAGCTGGCAGATTTACACATGCTAAGCAGACTAGGGGTTGTGAGGCAGACTTTCACCTCTCCATAGTTCGGGATCAAGTGCCCATTAAGAGTTTGGTTGTTATTTAAAGTTCGGAACTTGGTGTCATTATGTTTTTACAGGTTCATAAAATAAAAGCTGTGGCCGATACACCACCCAGCAAATTAAGGTCATGACTCCACTTTTGCTGGAGGGCAGCATTATTATTAGGTTGGGCTTGTTTGGAGCCTATATGCTGTCTGGGGCTGCTAGTGCCTTCAGATGTCTTCTTCTGCCCTCTTCTGCAGTGGCACAGCTGGCCAGTAGGGTACGCAGGCAGTCATCTGCTCTGGGTTTACAGTCAGCTTGTCCCACGACCCAGCTTGTTGACCGCATGTAAACAGCCTGTTCTCTGGTGCCTTGCACTGACTTCATTGGGTTCTTACTCACACCGAGATCACACTTGTGGAGAGACCTGGTGTCCTCTAGCCGCAGAAGTCCAGCGTCCACATCGTGTCACAGGATAAAGGGCGAAGAGGGCTGTTAAGACTCCAGTCCCTGGTGTGGCCTAAAGCCAAACCGGTTCGGTAGAGCAGCAGGTCCACACTCGGTGTCTATTACAATAGTATTGCTGGCCAAGTGCATCGGCCAAACTGGACTGGTCTACAACCAAACAAGGAAATGTGAACAAGCCGGGCATAGCATGAACGAGAAATAAGACAAGATGGGAAGGTTTTTATCTGGTTTCTATATATTTATTCCAGCATAAAATTAAAGTAATCAAATTCTGTATATATGAATTGTAGACTAATCCTTATTCTACATAACCTTTATACAGTTACCATTATAATACCCTCAGGACCTCATTCTAATAAACAAATCTTCATCAGTGAAGAGTCAGTAATGATCTCATTAGTTACAGTCAGCATCCTGTGAGTGATCCGCTGGGCAGAAGTCCCTGACGACTACTCATCTGTTTTATGTTATTCTAGAGACTTCCCTACCACCAATATAGTTCTATATAAGATAAGATATGTCTAAGATTTTTGTATAGTTGAGTGAATACAATCAGCAGAGCCATTACTAACATCACAGTGTAACTCTACATGAACTGGAGAAAAGTGTTTAGCAATGGAAAATGTGTCCATGGTCCTCGGCATCTACGACTTTGTTCTTTTAGGCCTCAAGGAGATGGAGCAGCTGAGATATTTCTACTCTGTGGTCGCCCTTGTAATTTATTTCGGATCAACATTCTTATGCATATTAATTCTGTATGTTGTATGGGCAGAACATTCTCTCCATGAACCTATGTACATCTTCATATGTAACTTAGTGGGGAACGTTATGTTTGGCAGCTCAGCATTCCTCCCCAAGTTGGCCATAGACTTGTTCTCTGGATGGACCACCATCCCTCTGTCTGGATGTCTGACACAAGCATACTTTTTACAGAGCTACGCTGCTACAGAGATGGTAACTTTCACCATCATGGCGTATGATAGATACCTGGCTGTTGGTTTCCCATTGAGATACCACTCTCTGATGACACATAAGATGGCCATACAGTCCTTGGCTGTCTTCTGGTCAGTAATTTTAATAAGTGAGGTGGTAATTGTCATGTTGGTGGTCAGGTTAACAATATGTGGTAATGGCATCAATAATGTGTTCTGTGAAACAGTGTCACTTACCCGGTTGGCTTGTGGTAGTACATTTATCAATGACGTTTTTGGGACTACTTGGACCTTGCTGATATACGTAGGCTCCTTAATCCTTGTGATCTACTGCTACATACAGACATTAATTGTCTGCCTGAAGATCTCCATGGAAGCCTCCCAGAAAGCCATCCATACACTGGTGACCCACATAATCACGTTCTCTACTTTCATAGCAGCTTCTTTATTTGTCGCTTTCAGATATAGACTAAATGGTGGATCTCTATCTACTGCCACACACGTTATAATCTCAATAGGCGGTCTGCTGGTTTCCATCATCATAAACCCTCTGATCTATGGGATAAGGACTGAAGCGTTAAGGATTAAGATGATTCACACTTTAAAGGAGATCATTCATCGGGAGACATTGGGTAAATCCAAGAATCATTGCTTTGTATTAAAGACTATAAAATAATTGTATAATAAGTGGTCCCTTAATGTGCCAAAGTTTAACTCAAGATGAATTAAAGTGTTCAATAATTCAGGCTTTATATTATTTCTTTTATTTTTCAAAAATGTTTTATTGCTTCATTGTAAGTTATTTTACCAATAATCTTGATATAAAATCCTTTTCCATTTTGAGTATTCAGCTCCTGTACAGACTGATGTATTTTGGGGTTTTATATTACTAACATGTCCTGTGTATGCAGGTCTTTCCTCTGTTATTAATTAGTTTCGATCAACTGTGGAGCATAATGATACTGTGAAAATTGTGATACCGGACTAACAACAGGTTCGTATTAGAGTCATTCTCTAAAGGGCTAGGACCCAGTTGTCCCATTATATGTTTGGTAGAAGCCCCTTAACCCCCTTCACCCCTTATTGGAACGATTTGGCAGTAGCGACTCCCTATTAACCGTCATCTTAAGCTATTTGAGGTTTTCTTCCTTACTTTATTCTTGAATTCTCCCAACAACAAGACTCATCATGTATCCAAAGGAAATCGATGTTTGACTGATGAAATTCTGACTAGTGGAACCCTGAGTGATCCCAACGATCGTGACTCCTTATTCCATTGGTGGAAGAAAATGATGACTGGACTTGCACACTTTCTCTCCATAGAGCTCCACAATTTATCTATAATATCTTCCTAAGGCCCATGAAAATAAAAGGAGTGGCAGCATTAATATCTGACCACCATTACAATTAATCAAGTGGATCTGGAGACCCCATTCTCATGTTCAGTGGGGCTCCTACAGGCTGGTGAGTGCTATTACTCACATGTCTAGGTAGTAGGAATATCTCAGAAGGGATTGAGAGTAGTAGGTGGTGGTGGAGGGTCCTGGCCCCCTGTGGAACCAGTTCAGCAGAACCCCAAAGCCCGCCCCCTGCCAAAAGTAAACTAGACCCCTCAAAGAATTAATCTAGGGGCATAATCAGTTTTTAAAACCTCAGGTGTTTGAAAAAAGCTTTTAGCAAAATATATGTATTTTTGGCTCAAAATCTCATGCATAAGCAACTCATTGAGTCTTATATCATTTCTCTTATGGCAGTACCCCACTTGTGATCATCAACTGCTATGTGTGCTATGTCAGCATACAGCAGGGAGCAGATGTGTAGCAGTGTCATTTTGCATATCTAGTACAGATTTTGCTTACATTGTTTTTGGGCACCATGCACATTTGCAGTGTCCCCTGCGGTACCAGTGCAGTGGAACCCCCGCCCCTTTAAAAAATAAATAAATACGCCCCTCAAATAATTCCTTCAGGCGTGTTGTGCACATTTTGACCCCATACCAACTGGTGTTTTCGGGGCCATAATGTGAATCAGATGGCGCAAAGTGAGAATCGCAATTTTTCCACAGGCATGCCACTTCAGTATATGTTGCGCTCGGCTTGTACCCCTAGAGATGCGCACCCCTTTAATTAAGGCCTTGTTGGAAAATGTATCAGATGCCTGTTTATGAAAAGACACGATACTGCTGCCAATATCATTTCTATTCCTTTAGTCTCCTCCAATGTACAGTCCCATGTTAGGATAGAAGTATATCCTTCCCTCGGTCCCCCAACATCTCTTCTCACAGCCTACTCTAACATACAGCCCTATGTAAATAACACCACTTCCCCCCTTCAGCCTCCTCCAACTTGCAGTCCTATGTAAACAACTTTGCTCCCATTCTGTGCCTTCCCTCTTCATTCCCTCTGGTTTCCATCATACAGACATGTAAGGGAGCTCACTGACTCACACCTTACCATACTGATATTACTTTCTGTCCCTGCATTGTATCTGGGAGGTCCCGCCCCTTCCTGTGACATCATACCTTTCGGGAGCAGCTCCTTTTATATAGTGAGATTTTTCCTGTCAATTTATGGCAGCCGAGTCCTGACACACAGGGCACCTATCAGAAGCCTCAGCTGTTCTCTTTACCTAATGGAGGGGTGATGTCAGACTGGGGTACCTTGGGCCCACCAGAGACCATTGTAGGGCCCCACCCTACAGCTACAAATATAACCAACACCAAACCTTCCGAGCTGTGGGTTGGTACGAGTTGGTACTTTGGAGTTTTGCTAACATTTTGGGTGCTTTTGGACTTTGTTCTTATATTTCAGGCACACAAGTCAAAACTTTTGATTGATTGTAGACTAAATATATATAATGTTACCATATTATCACCGGAAGGTCACAGTTACTGACCAAATCCAGTAAGCCAAGACCAATATTACTGATAATACCACCATATAAGTAACAAATAATATCGCCAGTCCCTCACCACCACTATGACTATCATTAATTAAAATGAAATAAAAATTTACCTTTTTTGTGCGGTGCTGTGGAGCTGTCTAGATGCTGCTATGGACACCCACATGTATGGGCCAGCAATGGTGATGTCAACACAGCATTGCTAAGCAAAAACATTAGGTAAATCAGAGGAGCCTGACCACCAAATCAGGAGGCGTGAGCCGGCAGGGCATAGCATGAGAGGTAATTAGGGGAGATGGGAATATCCCTTTAAGTTAAAGGGAACCAATCACCTCAAAAATGCATATATAGCTTTTTAAATGTGCTGTTAGAGCCCACAGCACACTTTCCATACATGTTTCTATATACTCCCTGCCTCCCCCGTGTAATTCATAAAGTAACTTTATAAAACTGGCGCCCGGTATGCAAATTACATCAGGTAGTCACCTGGGCGGTGTTCTGCTAGATGGTAGTCACAGTCAGTCCGGGTCCCCTGGGCGTTCTTCGGCGGTAATCACCCAGTAGCTCCGACGTCACTCGGGAGCGCGCCGTGCACAACGTCGGCGCACCTATGTTCTTAAGCCGCCGCGCATGCGCAGTACAGCCGCTCCCATTCAGGCTGTACTGCGCCTGTGCAGAATAGCCTAGAACTCCGGCCTGAATGGGAGCGGCTGTACTGCGCATGCGCGGCGGCTTAAGAACATGGGTGCGCCGACGTTGTGCACGGCGCGCTCCCGAGTGACGTCGGAGCTACTGGGTGATTTGAATCACGCCCAGAGGGGCGTGATTACCGCCGAAGAACGCCCAGGGGACCCGGACTGACTGTGACTACCATCTAGCCGAACACCGCCCAGGTGACTACCTGATGTAATTTGCATACCGGGCGCCAGTTTTATAAAATTACTTTATGGATTATACGGGGGAGGCAGGGAGTATATAGAAATATGTATGGAAAGTGTGCTGTGGGCTCTAACAGCACATTTAAAAAGCTATATATGCGTTTTTGAGGTGATTGGTTCCCTTTAAGTTTTACCCCAGTGTTATAGTAAAATTATTATTAATGATAAACATAATAAAAATAATAAAAAAGTTTCTGATACTGACAGGACTGTAGGTAGAATAGCCTGAAAAATGAAGAGAAAGAACACAAACAGTGAGCCCTAATCTAGTCCCAACAGCTGACCCTGCCTACTTGCCACAACAGTCCTAGATAACTGTGGAAAACCATAGAAACTGTCCCTACTTGCAATAAGGTGATAATACGGATAGTCTAATAGCCAACATGGAGAACAGTTCTGTGAGACAGTTTATAGGAGGTCATGGGCCTGGTACAAGATGTGATTGGACCAGACACAGATACAGATATAATACAGGGTGAGTGGAAAGACCAGATGTCACTCATCAAAGCAAAAGAGAGGTTAAGTGGCCAGAGGGAACTAGCAGATAAGAGATAAGTGTGGTAAGAATTCAATCAGCAGAGCTCAAGAAATACAGCTGTGTTAAGACAAGTACAAATAAAACATAGAATGCAAATACATAATATAACTAAAGAGCACAGTCTCGGCCATTTACCACGAGCCGAGGACAGCGTCAAGTCCTGAACAGGCATGGACATAGCATAAAGATCTTTTTATCTGTGTGTCAGGAATGTGCAGTAGCCTGGTGTGAACTGGGCCTGGTTTGTTGTGACACACCCGACTGCTTTTCATCCAGCAATGCAGGAGTTAACCTGAGCTCTGCAGGATTTTAATGCTTCAGCTGAACCTGGTGCTGGGATCAGGGCTGGTCCATTCAGCTGCTGGACCTAGCCTCTGATCCTGGATAAATAACAGCTAGCTGCTCACTTCAATGCTGGCTATTTCAGTTCATACCTGGATCCCAGCTTCCCTGTGTCTACTCCTGTTATTCCCTTTCTAATTCCCTCTGACTGCTCGGCTTTTTATCCGACCTACCGCTTGACCTTTGACTATCCAATTGTATTGCTGATTTTGTACTGCATTGTCCGTGTGGTTTTGACTTGGCTCGTTTACCTTTCTCTATTGTGTTTGTCTGTCTGTCCCGTTTTGTGTCTCACTCATACAGCATAGGGAACGCCTTTGTGGTTGTCCATAGCCGCCTAGCGCCGATTGAGGCAAGTAGGTAGGGACAGTGGGTGGGTTCAGACTCAGGGCCAACTGACTTGTCGTGTCCGTACCATCCTGCCCTGACACTGTGTAGACAAATCCTTATTCTGTCAGCGTTCTGTGTGTGATCAACTGGGCAGAAGTCCCTACGGCTGCTCATCTTTTTTATGTTATTCAGCAGAATTCCCTACCAAAAAGATATAGTTCTATATTACATCCAGTTTTTGTGATGTTGAGTAAATCCAGTCAGCAGAGCCATTACTAACATCATGGTATAAATCCACATGAACCAGGGCAAAGTCTTTAGAAATGGTTAAAGTGTCCATGATCTTCAGCATCTACGACTTTGTTCTTTTAGGCCTCAAGGAGATAATTCTACTCTGTGGTCGTCCTTCTAATTTATTTCAGCTCAATGTTCTTATCCACCTTTAATTGTGTTTGTTGTATGGACAAAACAATCTCACCATCTTCATATATGACCTGGTGGAACCTTATGGTTAGAAGCTCGGCATTCCTCCCCAAGTTGGCCATAGACTTGCTCTCTGGATGTACCACCATCTCTCTGTCTTGATGTCTGACACAAGCATACTTATGCAGAGCTACGCTGTTATAGAGTTGGTAACTTTCCCCATAATGGCGTATGACAGATACCTGGCTGTTCTAAAACAGTTTCTGGCAGCAACATAGTGGCTATTCACGAAAAAAGAACGCACATTTATGCGATTCTTGACAAAGCTGTATGCTTTTTCAAATTCCGGGACCACAGCTTCTTTCTGTACAGGACACTGCATTTCGATGTTTAAGCCATCCAGCCAAAGGAGGAGGTGGAGGAGGTGTCTGATCTCTCTGACAGTGTTCTGGGCATAAGCCACTCTGGCCTCTTCGGGACAGCTGCACTCTCAGTATGGCTTGAAGGCCTCCATGGGACTGCTGCACACTTGCTATGGCTTGGCGGCCTCTCTGGGACTCCTGCGTCCTCAGGCATGATTGATGGCCTCTTTGGGACTACTGCACGGTTAGTATGGCTTGACAGCCTCTGTGGGACTGCTGCACCCTCAGGCACGCTTGGCGGCAGCTCTCGGTGAGCTGCATGCTTGACTTGAAGGCTATGGTGAAACTGCTGCATGCTCAATTTAACTTTACAGCCTCTCTGGGACAGCTGCACCCCCATAATGGCTTGACAGCCTCTTCTGCACAATCAGGCATGCTTGATGGCCTCTCTGGGACAGTTGCACACTCAGTATGACTTGAAGGCCTCAGTAGGACTGCTCCATGCTCAGGCACACTTGACGGCCTCTCTGGGACAGCTGCATGCTTACTATGGCTTGAGGACCTCTCTTAGACTTCTACATTCTAGTCACTTACTCTGGGCCCAGCTCAGCTTCCCATCTGCACTACACTGCCAAAACACAGGGATGTAGATGAAGTTTTGCATTGATGTTTAGCAGGCTTTTCTGGCACCGGTTTTGATACGTTTTTGTGTGTGTGTGTGTGTGTGTCGGGGGGGGGGGGGGGGGGGGGGGATGCCGCAAAACTGTATGCAAAAATGCTTGAAACAGTGCCCAAAAAAGCTTAGATGCTGCTATGGATGCCTGCACGCATGGGCCAGAAATGGTGATGTCAACACAACATTGCACACAAAGAGCATCAGTGAAATTAGAGGAGCCTGTCCACCACCAAAAACCTTTTAAGTTTTTAGCTGCTTTCGGTGAATTCATCCCAGGATGATGATAATAATAATATAATAATAATAATAATAATAATAATAATAATAATAATAATAATAATAATAATTAAATAAATCAATAAATTTTTTCTATAAATATTCTGTATTAATAAATAATAGACAAATCCTTATTCGACATAACCAACATACAGTTGTCATAATAATCCCTCAGGACCTCATCCCAATAAACAAAACTTCATGAGTAAAGATGTTAATAAGTCATTACTGATCTCATTAGTTACAGTCAGCGTTCTGTGTGTGATCCACTGGGCAGAAGTCCCTGACGGCTCCCGCTGCTCATCTGTCTTACGTTATTCAGGAGAATTCCCTACCGCCAATATAGTTCTATATAAGATTTAGATTTTTTTTAACGTTAAGAAAATTCATTCAGCAGAGCCATTACTAACATCACAGTGTAACTACATGAACTGGGTAGGTCTTTAGCGATGGTAAATGTGTCTTTGGTCTACAGCATCCAAGACTTTGTTCTTTTAGGACTCAAGGAGATGGAGCAGCTGAGATATCTCTACTCTGTGGTCGCCCTTCTAATATATTTTTGCTCAATATTCTTATCCACATTAATTGTGCATGTTGTATGGACAGAACAATCTCTCCATGAACCTATGTACATCTTCATATGTGGACTGGTGGGGAACGGTATGGTTGGCAGCTCCGCATTACTCCCCAAGTTGGCCATAGACTTGTTCTCTGGATGGACCACCATCTCTCTGTCTGTATGTCTGACACAAGCATTCTTTATTCAGAGCTACGCTGTCATAGAGATGGTAACCTTTACCATCATGGCGTATGATAGGTTCCTGGCTGTGGGTTTCCCATTGAGATACCACTCTCTGATGACCAATAGGATGGCTCTACAGTCCTTGGCTATTATCTGGTCAGTGATTTTATTAAGTGAGGTGGTAGTTGTCCTGTTGGTGGTCAGGTTAACAATATGTGGTAATGGCATCAATAATGTGTACTGTGAAACGACTTCTCTTACCAGGTTGGCTTGTGGCAGCACAGTCATCAATGACATTTTTGGGACTTCCTGGACCTTGCTGATATACGTAGGCTCCTTAATGATTGTCATCTACTGCTACATACGGACATTTCTTGTCTGCCTGAAGATCTCTATGGAAGCCTCCCAGAAAGCCATCCATACACTGGTGACCCACATAATCACATTCTCTACTTTCATAGCAGCTTCTTTATTTGTAGTTTTCAAGTATAGGATAAATGGTGGAACGCTATCTACCGTT
Source organism: Dendropsophus ebraccatus (assembly GCF_027789765.1). Lineage (NCBI taxonomy): Eukaryota > Metazoa > Chordata > Amphibia > Anura > Hylidae > Dendropsophus > Dendropsophus ebraccatus. The sequence goes on from NC_091458.1 coordinate 11,698,273, forward strand.
ACACACGTTATAATCTCAGTAGGCGGTCTGCTGGTCTCAGTCACCATCAACCCTCTGATCTATGGGATAAGGACCGAGGCTTTAAGGATGAAGATGATTCACACTTTGGGGCAAGTCATTCATCAGGAGACATTGGGTAAATCCAAGTAATTCTTGGTTTGGGTTGCCTAGGAACTGTTTTTATATTATTATGTGTGACTTGAAATTAACTAAAGTGTTCAATAACTCTGCCTTTATGTGATTTCTTTTGCTTTTCAAAAATGTTTTATTTCAAAGTGTTTTCCACTTTGAGTTTTCAGTACAGACCTATGTATCTTGTGGTTATAGATTACTATATACCCTGTGTATTCAGCTCCTGTACAGACCTATGTATCTTGTGGTTATAGATTACTATATACCCTGTGTATTCAGCTCCTGTACAGACCTATGTATCTTGTGGTTATAGATTACTATATACCCTGTGTATTCACCTCCTGTACAGACCTATGTATCTTGTGGTTATAGATTACTATATACCCTGTGTATTCAGCTCCTGTACAGACCTATGTATCTTGTGGTTATAGATTACTATATACCCTGTGTATTCAGCTCCTGTACAGACCTATGTATCTTGTGGTTATAGATTACTATATACCCTGTGTATTCAGCTCCTGTACAGACCTATGTATCTTGTGGTTATACATTACTATATACCCTGTGTATTCAGCTCCTGTACAGACCTATGTATCTTGTGGTTATAGATTACTATATACCCTGTGTATTCAGCTCCTGTACAGATCTATGTATCTTGTGGTTATAGATTACTATATACCCTGTGTATTCAGCTCCTGTACAGACCTATGTATCTTGTGGTTATAGATTACTATATACCCTGTGTATTCAGCTCCTGTACAGACCTATGTATCTTGTGGTTATAGATTACTATATACCCTGTGTATTCAGCTCCTTCCTGTTAATAATAGTGTTAGGGCCCTATTACACGGGATGACTATTGTGCGAAAAATCTTATATTGTTCAAATTTAAACTATAATCATTCTGTGTAATTGCAGGCAACAATCGAAAAATCGTTTGTGTGTCGTTGATCGTTGATTTAGATCGGAGGGTCCTATTACACGGAGTAATTTTTAACGATTAACGACTAATGATAGGCGATCGCAAACAAAATTTTTATTGTTAACCTGAAATCGTTTACCATATTACACAGAACGATGGTCGTTAGTTACGATCGTTACTACGATCGTTATTGCGATCGTTAGTATAATCGTTTAAATCCATCTGATCTCAGGGAAACAATGAACAATGTGCAATTACACTGAACGATTAGTGAAAAAATGCGGAACTTGAGCGAACGAACGTGGAATTACAGCGAACGATTAACAATGATTTTAGGTTCAGATTTAAATCAACGATCAACGACATACGAACGATTTTTTGATCATTGCCTGCAATTACACAGAACAATTATCGTTTAAATTCGAACGATATAACGTTTTCGCACCATAATCGTTCTGTGTAATAGGGCCCTGAACCTAAAATCATTGTTAATCAATCACTAATCGTTCGCTGTAATTCCACATTCGTTCGCTCAAGTTCCGCATTTGTTCACTAATCGTTCCGTGTAATTGCACATTGTTCATTGTTTTGCTGGGATCAGAAGGAATAAACGATCCTAGTAACAATCGCAATAACGATCGTAACTAACGACCATCGTTCTGTGTAATATGGTGAATGATTTTAGGTTAACGATAAACAATTTTGTTTGCGATCGTTTTATCATTAGTCGTTAATCTTTAAAAATCGCTCCGTGTAATAGGACCCTTATACTGGGCTAAAATTGCATTCATATTAGAGTCATTTTCTAAAGTGCTAGGTCCTAGTTTTCCTATTCTACATTGATTGGAAGCCACTTGATCCCCTCACCCTTTATTGGAGTGATTTGGTAACAGCAACTCAATACTAACCTCCAGTTCAAGATTAATTGCTTCATTGTTATTCCTTAAGAGTGCGTTCACACATACAGGATCTGCAGCAGATTTGATGGCGCAGATTTGAAGTTGCAGATTCAAATCAAATCTGCAGCTTCAAATCTGCGCCATCAAATCTGCTGCAGATCATGTCATGTGAATGCACCCTAAAGGGGTTGTCCAGTGAAAATCTTTTTCTTTCAAATCAACTGGTGTCAGAAAGTTATATAGATTAGTATTTTACTTCTATTAAAAAATCTCAAGTCTTCCCGTACTTATTAGCTGCTGTATGTCCTGCAGCAAATGTTTTATTTTCAGTCTGACACACTGCTCTGTGCTGACATCTCTGGCCAAGACAGGAACTGTCCAGAGCAGGAGAGGTTTTCTATGGGGATTCATAGAAAACCGAGACAGAGTTCCTGTCAGCAGAGATGTCAGCAGAGAGCACTGTGTCAGACTGAAAATAAAACATTTCCTGCAGGACATACAGCAGCTAATAAGTACGGGAAGACTTGAGATTTTTTAATAGAAGTAAAATACAAATCTATATAACTTTCTGACACCAGTTGATTTGAAAGAAAAAGATTTTCGCTGGACAACCCCTTGAATTCTTTGCCAACAATGTATCCAATGGAAATCGGTTTCTGACTGATGAGATTCTGACTAGTGAGACCCTGAATGATCACAACGATTGTGAACCCCCAATCATCTGGTTGAATGAAATGGCGATTGGGCTTGATAACTTTCTCTTCTTTGAGCTCCATTAACCTGAAGAATATTCATTAGGTCCATAGAGATAAAAAGAGTGGTAGAATATATCTCTCTCTGTATATAGAGATGTATATCTGACCGCCACTCCATCCAACCAAGTGGACTTGGGACCCCATTCTCATATTCAGTGGGGGTCCTACAGGTAGGTGAGTACCGGAGTATCTCAGATAGGCTGGAGGGTGTTGGGTGGTGAAGGAATCTGAACAATTGCTCTTTCTACTCTCCCTGATGGAAACCTGAGCCCACTCCACCAGATCCTCTGTAGCATTGCCCCAACTCAAACAAGATTATTTCTGTTGAGAACGTCTTAAACGTTTTTTTGCCTCAATATTTCTATAAGTAATTAGTCTTCTGAATTCTCTGGGTTTCTTAGTTTATACAATAAAGATTTCATGTTTCTAATTAAGTTATGTTCTATGTTGTTTTGTATTACTATCAGTGCCAGCCTTTATCTTTGCGGCTATACGTGCCATGTACATGTGAGTAAAATGAGTAGTCCTTTTCACCCGGATGCAGTAGTCTCCACACATCATTTAACTGCAATAAGTGAAGGGATCGTCTCATTCCATTTTCCTTATTGTATGAGAACAAGGAGTCCAGTTGTGGGTTCAGGGCTACATTCAAGTCGCCCCGAAGGACAATTTCTCCCTGAGTGAACTCTGTCAAAGCATCCAAAGCCTGAAAAAGCAATGCGTGCTGTCCATGGTTGGGAGCATAGATGTTAGCGATTGTGAATACTTGGCCCATAATAGGACAGCGCACAAAAAGGTACCGTGCCTCTGGGTCTTCCCTCGTCTCCAGAATGGTACAAGGTACGGATTTGTGAAAAAATATCGCTACACCTTCAGTCTTACCTAGGGCATTACTGCTATGGTACCATGTAGGGAAATACTCGTTTTTAAAAGCAGAGATCTGAGTGTTCAGAAAATACAGTTCCTGCACACATAGAATTTTAGTAGCCACTTTCTGCATTGAATATAAGATCTGTGACCTTTTTTCTGGAACATTGAAACCCTGTACATTCAGGGTAGATATTTTAAGTGATATCATGATCTAACACAATACACAAAATAGGATGGTGTTAAAAAAACAAAACAAAAAAAACAAAAGAGAGGACCGCGTTGGCAAAAGTAAAGGGGAGAAACAAAAACAGATACACAATCAAACTCAAATAGCTACACTTAAACAGAGGTAGCAAACAACTAAATGGCAACAACTAGTTGCTCTTCGGTAGTGGTTTACAACCAACTAACTACTATGGGGGGGGGGGGGGTACAAATTCCTTGCACCTTCAGTAAGCAGGAAAGGAAAAAACAGCTTTCACAACATAGGTGGTCTGGGCCTATAACAATCCTTATAGGGGATTTAGAAATAAGAAAGGGAAGAACATCCTTAACCACTCTTATATGGGGGCAAATGCTCAATTATAAATTAGCATCTAACTGCCATGGGCGGAGTGTCTCGAGGATATAGTCCCAAGTGTCGGAGAGTACAACAGATCAGTCCTCAAGACCCAACCGTGATTCGGATCTTCGTCGTCTCCTGGAGCGCTAAGGTCTAGGGGACAGATATAGGGGGCTTCTCCATTGTTTGGGAGGGGCAGAAGGAGGAATCATCACATAGGGGTCTCGCAGGATCGCCTCCCACTCCGGCACAATAACCGCTGGTAGATCTAAGACACACAGGAACGCTGGTATATCCTCCGGTACCTTTACTGCCCACACCTTTCCTTTGCGGATGACCTGAAGGGCAAATGGGAAGCCCCACCTATAAGGGATATTTCTCGTCTGAAGGAGATGAAGCAGTGGTTTCATTGTAGCACGGAGAAGCAGAGTCCTCCTAGAGTTATTTTCACGCCATCAAAGTCTTTTTCCCTGGCTAGCTGGGCTTTTTACATAATCTTTTCCCTAACTGCATAATAATGGATGCGGCATATGACATCCCTGGAAATGATCGGGACGTAAGGCCTTATGGGCTCTGTCAATTTCAATGTGGGGGGTCCCCCAAAAGCATATTGAAGACTCCTGTTAGTGTAGATATCAGATCAGTGGTAGGCAGCGCCTCAGGGAGCCCTCTGATCCTAATATTATTCCGCCTGTTCCTATTTTCTAAGGCATCCATATGTGAGAAGACATGTTGTTGCTGGGATACTTGGGCTGTAAGCGTCTCTTGCAAAGCGGACACTGTGCTCTGAATGGACACTTTAAAGGTTTCCAAGTCCTGTACCTTTGTTTGCAAGACTGTACTACTCCCAAGTCCTTCCGCCATGCTGCTTTAAGGTCAGAGGCAAGTGTGACAAGGTCAGACTTAGAGGGAAGAGGAGTCAGGAGGGCTCGCAGCTCTGGATGGCCTTGTAATATGGCTACAGCATCCTCACTGGGTGGTATGGTTTATTCTTTCAAATGTCTGTACTCAAACTTCTAGATATTTTAGCAGGATCATTTGTAGTCTGCTCTTCCTGCTGTGTGAAGAGCAGTTGAGACATCTCTAATGAATCCTCACAAGCATTCTGAGGGGACAGGGGTGATGAAGCAGGAATCCATCTTGTGTGAGCATTGAGGCTGGCATCTGTATTCATGTGTAATATGCTGTCCCTCCGCTCTTGCTGCTAATGGCATCAGGCCCTGGGTGTCCTGCCTCTGTGAGGCCTTTTTCCTCCCTCTTTGAGCAGGACTGGGGGAGCGCATGTGCGTGGTTAGAGAGGCCCACGTTTCCTGCATCCCCTCATGAAAGACTGTCATGGGAGAAACTGAAAGTACTGGGGTGTCAGAATGGTACCTTGTAGTCGGCTCCCGGCCACTCTGATCAGTCACTTGCAAGTGCGAACTCCTCATGCTGCGCTGCGGAGGATGTGAGCAAGATGGCGGCACTCCCGGGTCGTGACCTCCGCTCTCACCAGGCAGGTCGGCCAGGGTGTAAAATAGTTATAGAGGGTCGGTCTTGGTGTATAATGATTGGCTCCTTGGCTGAGTGTTGTCTCTATTACACGGGCAATATCTCTTCGATTCTGTCTTGATTTGGCAGATAATCACCCCATGTAATGAGGCCCTTAGATCCTTTTAACATGGCCGGCATGAGCCTTCAAATGAGGGCAGAGTCTTTACCAGGCTGCGTCAATGATGCAGCTTGACTGCACCAACAATCGACCTATTCTTTTTATTATAATAACAATCTTTACTCAAGAAAACATCAAAAACAGCATCATTCTTGTCCTCAGTTTCTGTTGCATTGAAGGTAATGGAGCGGAATTTCAATTGCCCATACAATGTGAAAAAAGAAGAAAGCAGCTATGTTTTTTCTAGTGATGGACAGCCCCTTTAAACTCTTCATGAAATAGAAAAAAGCAGGGAGAGCAGGATAATAAACAAAGTAAATTTACCCATCTTTGTGCCGCTCCCAGGTCCCGTACATGGCGCCAGCCGTCATCTTCAGCTGGAATCTGGGTACGTCACGTACCTGATTCTTACAACTACAATGTCACAGCCTTGCTGAGCGATTGCACACTTAGCCAGTCGTATACAGGGAAAAGGGGCAAATTCTTCCTGCACCTACTCCCTGGTGTACGCCAGGGGCGCAATGATGGTAAATGTCCCCCAGAATGTGCACGTTACATAGATGAATTCATCCACACATCCATTACACAAATTTATAGCACTGTCTTTTAGTAATATTCAATTTGTTGCCCTTAGACACCAATCACAGCTCAGCTTCAATTTCTTGTATTGCTCTGGTAAAATAAAAGCTGAGCTGTGATTGGTTATATGGGAGTTGTGATAAGTTGCTATGGGCTACAGAGAGAACCTTACTATAAAACAGCGCTATACATCTCCCCCATGTTGTAAATCTAGGTTCACATTACATGTCCACATACATATTATAGACAGATAACACATACATAAATGTAGATTACATATATGTACAGTACCTGAGATTGTTTTCTCGTGACATATTGTACTTCGCATTTCTTGGAAATTGGAGTCAATACCTATAACAAATCTTTATGAAAAAACCCAAAATAGCGTGAAAAATTGTGAAAAAATGCATTTTTCCAACTTTAAAACTTTTCTGCTTATACAGAAAATGGTTATACCACATAAATTATATATTAAATAGCATTAGCAACATGTCTACTTTATGTTGGCGCCATTTATTAAACTATATTTCATTTTTTTTTAGACAATAGAAAGCTTAAAACATAAGCAACAAATTTCCAAATTTTCAGTAAAATTTCAAAATCAGATATTTTTAGGGACCTGTTCAGGTGAATTCAAGTGTATTTGAGGGGACTGTGTGTTAGAAAGCCCCACAAAGCACCCCATTTCAGAAACTGCACCCTCTAAACTCTGCTAAAGCACATCCAGAAAGTGTTTTAACCCTTTAGGGGAGTCACAGAAATAAAAGCTAATTGTGTAAGAAATTTGAAAATTTTAATTTTCTATGCAGGGATTTTATTGTAATCCAATATTTTTCATAATTATAAACTTATTACCAGAGAAATGCACCCCAATATTGATTGCCCCATTTCTGCAGTTTATAGAAATACCCCATATGTGGCCCTATTGTGCTATTTGACGCAACCACAAGCCTCAGATATAAAGGAGCGCCTAGTGAATTTCAATGGCTCCGTTATATTTGGTCATTTTTGACTGTACCACTTCAGGTTGGCAGAGGCTCTGGGGTGCCAAAACCTAAAAAACACCCCTAAAGGGACACCATTTAGAAAACTACACCCCTGAAGGAATGTAACAAGGGGTGCAGTGAGCATCTGGACCCCACAGGTGCTTCACAGATTTTCCGAACAATATGGTGTGAAAAAAGACTAAAGTATTTTTTACACTAAAACGTTGTTCTAGCCTTCAATTTTTCATTTTCACAAAGGGATAAAAGGAAAAAAAAAAACACAAAATGTGTAGCACAGTTTCTTCCGAGTACAGAAATACCCCACATGTGGACATAAAGTGCCAAGCGGGCGCAGGACGAGCCTCCAAAGGGAAGGAGCGCCAATTGGCTTTTGGAAGCTGGATTTCACTGGAATGGATTTCAAGGGCCATGTCGCATTTACAGAGCCCTCGTGCTGCCAAGACACTGGAAACCCCCCACAAGTGACCCCATTCTGGAAACTACACCCCTCAAGGAATCTAACAAGGGGTGCAGTGAGCATATGGACCCCACTGGTGACGGGCACAAATGTGGAACAATGTGACGTGAAAGTGAAAATTTTCATTTTTTCACTTTCACGACACAAATGTGCCCGTCATCAAGGGGTCCATATCCTCATTGCTCCCCTTGTTAGATTCCTTGAGGGGTGCAGTTTCCAGAATGGGGTCACTTGTGGGAGGTTTCCAGTGTTTTGACAGCACGAGGGCTCTGTAAATGCGACATGGCGTTCATCATCCATTCTAGCCAAATCCAACCTCTAAAATCCAAATGGCGCTCCTTCCCTTCGGAGGCTTGCCCTGCACCCACATGGCGCTTTATGTCCACATGTGGGGTATTTACGGACTCAGGGGAAATTGCTCTACAAATTTTATGTTTTTTTTTCTCTTTTAACCCCTTGTGAAAATGATAAATTCAAGGCTAGACCAACTTTATAGTGTAAAAAATGTAATATTTCATTTTCACGCCACATTGTTTCACATTTGTGCCCGTCACCAGTGGGGTCCATATGCTCACTACACCCCTTGTTACATTCCTTGAGGGGTTTAGTTTCCATAATGGGGTCACATGTGGGGGGTTTCAACTGTCTTGGCAACATAGAGGCCTTTTAAATGCAACATGGCCCCTCGAAATCCATTCCAGCCAAATCCAGCCTCAAAAAACCAAATGGTGCACCTTCCCTTTGGAGGCTTACCCTGCACCCGCATGGCGCTTTATGTCCACATGTGGGGTATTTCCGTACTCAGGGGAAATTGCTCTACACATTGTGTTTTTTTTTTTATCTTTTAGCCCCTTGTGAAAATGAAAAAATCAAGACAAGATCAATGATTTAGAGTAAAAATTAAAAAAAAAAAATTACACTAAATGTTGGTCTAGCCTTGATTTTTTTCCATTTCCACAAGGGGTAAAAAAAGAAAATAAAAGCAAAACGTGTAGGGTAAATACCCCTACACGAAAATACCCCACATGTGGACATAATGTGCCATATGGGCACAGGGCAAGCCACCAAAGGGACAGAGCGCCATTTAGAGGCTGGAATGGAGGATGGAGGCCATGTCGCAATTTCAAAGCTCCTGTGCTGCCAGGACAGTAGAAACCCCCCACAAGTGACCCCATTCTAGAAACTACACCCCATAAGGAATCTAACAAGGGGTGCAGTGAGCATATGGACCCCACTGGTGATGGGCACATGTGTTGAAGATGTGCCGTGAAAATAAAAAATACAATTTTTTTCATTTTCACGTCCCAAATGTGGCCGTCACTAGGGGGCCATATACCCACTGTCCCCCTTGTTAGATTCCTTATGAGGTGTAGTTTCCAGAATGGGGTCACTAGTGGGGGGTTTCTACTGTCCTGGCCGCACAGAGGCTTTGTAATTGCATCATGGCATCCTCTAATGGGAATGGCGGCCATACCTACTTAGCTGGGGAAAAGGGACAATTCTAATTTATTTGGGGGTATTAGGCCAATTATTAGTTTATAAGGTTGAAAATGACTGGTGTCCATCAAACTCAACCTGTGTTGATCCAGAGAAAGGTAAAAAAAAACCTTGTAAGGCAGATGACAGTAGCCTCATCACAGGGAAAAAATTCCTTCCATAATGGCGATCAGAATAATCCAAGGATCAACGTGACCCCTGAAATAGGAATAAGGGACAAAATATAGATAATGTAGAACCCCAATGACGTGTGGTGCGCCTTGGAGCGATCCAGTATGCAGAGGTCGGGGTGATCAGGACAGGTGTCACACTGGAAAATGGCGTCCTTCCTGATCCCCCTGTTACCCCACACTCTGTACTTCTTCTGGGGTCTCCAGTTCTCCAGTGTGGGGGACGTCACCTGGAAAATGTTGTCCTGGTGCGATACGGGGTCCTTCATATCCAGAAGCGCTGGGTCCGCTCCATGGCTGCTAAATATTAAGGCGCTATTACTACTTCTGATATGTTCGGATCGTGCCGCAAGCTACAGTAGCTCGGGCAGCGAGGGACCAGAAGAGGGGGTGCTGGTATAAAAGTTATCCCCATACAGGTGGTGACCTTTATCCAGCAGTGGGAAGATCAGTTCCCCAACGATCTCCCCACTAACTCCGAGGATTGGGGGTGGGGGGCATCTGGGGGCTGGATTCGGGTGTCCCTTCCTTCATACACTCTAAGGGTACGTGCACACTGCGGAATGGTGAAGGATAACCCTTTGTGCATTCCGCAGCTGGCACATGCAGGTGCACGTCTCCGTCCGTGTCATAGACTCCATTCTATGCACGGGCGGATTCCGCTCTCCGTCCAACATGTTCATTCTTTGGACGGGCGATGGAATCCGCCTGTGCATAACATGGAGTCTATGACACGGGTGGAGACGCGCGCCTGCATCAGTCCGCCGGTGGGTGCCAGCTGCGGAATGCACAAAGGGTTATCCTTCACCATTCCGCAGTGTGCACATACCCGAAATCTGTAAGTGTACCCTGAGGTACGCTCACAGAGTTTGTAGAATTTCACGCCATACCGTCATCTCTTATTGGGACGGTACTGGCGGAAAAGACGTGTCTGGAGGGGGCATCGTACGCTACGCTACCCCCAGACACGTCACTGGATGATGAGGATGAATGGAGGAACGAAGGATCCCCCCATTCATCCTCACTGGCTGTTTCAGTGTCGGAGGCAATAATAACGTATGCGTCCGACGTCGAAAACACGCCGGGGGCCACTTTTATATAGGGATTGGTATATGGGGTATGTAGTGGTGTAGTGTAAAACTTTATTCAATGTAGTGTAGTGTGCTGTAATGTAGTGTTTTTTTACTTGTTTTTTTACAGTAAGTATAAAAAAAAACCTACGCCAAAAATGGTGTTGCTGATAAATGCCACACTTATGTGCGGCACTTATCAGCAGACCGTGGCAGTAGGATATAGAAAAAAACCACCCTACACCAAAAAGGAGGAGTTGCTGATTAGCAGCGCACTTTCGTGCGATGCTGATCAACAATCAGCGGCGATAGGGTGCGGAAAATAGAAAAAAAAATTTGGAAAAAAAACAAACTTTTACTACATTCTGAACATCCCTATAGTGGCTGATACGTGTATTACACTTATCAGCCGCTAGGGGGCAGCAGAGCGCAAGATCCGAAAAAAGACGAGGCTGGAGCCGGAAAAATACGAAAAAAGCCGATGGGGACCGCCGGAAAGAGCCGAAGACGCCACGGAATGACGGAGGACGCCGCGAACCCGGAAGACGCCGATCAGGACCCCAGGACAGGTGAGTTATGTACAAATACCTGCTCTGGACTGGTCCGGAGCAGGTATTTATTACTTGTGGGTACTGTGATCGCCGTGAACTGCCGGCCGGCTTTCGGGACGGTGGTACCGTGACCACCATTACTTTTTACAGTACTGACCGCCATTTTTTTCCGGGTCATCGGGCCACCGACGGCCCGGAAAGGTTCCGATCGCAGCTATGGGCTGATCGGCCAATAGCGGCGATCGTCGGCATGGGGGGGGGTTTACAACCCTCTATGCCGACAGGGAGAGATGGCCTGCTATGTATTATAGCAGGCTATCTCCCCCGATCGGGACCCTCTTAAAGGACCCGTGTACCGGTACGTCATGGGTCCTTAAGTGACAGTGATCCATGACGTAACGGTACAACATGAGTCCTTAAGAGGTTAATCAGCTTTAATCAAATACTGTGAAAAGTCTGAAAATGGACTAAAACAGGTTCATATTAGAGTCAATTTCTAAAGGGCTAGGTTCTAGTGTTCCCATTTCAAGTTTGATGGAAGCCCCTTTATCCCCTTCTTGCTTATTGGAGTGATTTGGTAGCAGCGACTCCACACTAACCTCCAGCTCAAGTTGACTGAAGTTGTCTTCATTATGGTATTCTTAAAGGTGTTGTCCAGCGCTACAAAGGCACGGCCACTTTCTTCCAGAGCCAACACGACTCTTGTCTCTAGTTCAGGTGTGGTTAGCAATTAAGCTCCATTCACTTTAATAAAACTTACAAAAAAAAGTAATAAAACCTGCAGCCAAACTGGAGACAAGAGCCATGCTGGAGAAAGTAACCATGTTTTTTCAGAGATGGACAACCCCTTTAAATTCTCCCGACAAGAGGATTTATCATGTAGCCAATGGAAATCTAAAGAAATTCTCACTAGTAAGACCCTGAATGATCACAATGATGGTGATTCCACATTCATCTTGTTGAATTTAATTGTGATTGGACTTGCACACTCTTTCTCTCTATTGAGCTCTAGGGGCTTGATGAAGACTACTAAGTACATGATCTGCCTCAGGCCCATTAGGATCGATTGGCATTATAATATCTGACCACCACTACATTTAATCAAGTGGACCTGGCCAATTGCTCTTTCTGCCCTTCCTGATGGGAACCTGAGCCCACTCCCACCAGAAAATTATTTGTAGAATCAGCCCAACCCCAACAAAATTTTTGTGAAGGAAAATCTAATAATAAAACATCAGTAACAATAGAGTAACAATTAACTATCCATGTGATGTGCTCTTCCTCAGGATAATGTCTGTCAGTTCTTACCTGGGCCGTTCCATAAGTAATCAGTCCTCTGTATTGTCTGTTGAATGGATCTATGGTTTACTAATTTATACAATAAAGCTTTCTTGCTTCTAATGAAGTTACAATCCATGTTGTTTATCTGTTTTATGTATAACTATTAGCATAAGCCTCTCTCTCTTCTTCATTAGGACATAGAGCATTAGCTGCATTTTCTTTTGGAGCCTTAAGGACCTATAACATGGCCCAACCAATGGCTACAAATGAGGGTAAAGTCTTTGAGGCTCAATCCATGATGCAGCCTGACTGCACCAACAATCGACCCAGTCATATAATAATAATAATGTAATGCCTGGAGTAGTGGATCCACTGGACCGTCACCAGCGATAGCACTGACCTCACCAGGGAGCGGAGTCTAAGGGGCCGCTGGTTTTCACCAGAGCCCGCCGCAAGGCGGGATGGACTTGCTGCGGCAGGCGACCCCCAGGTCACTACCCCTGGCTTGGTTGCTAGTGACGGCAGGCGAGGCGTGGCAGGAGCAGTAGGCAGGAGATGGTGCAGGCAGAGGTCTGTAGGCGTAACCGCAGGTGACAGGTCCCCGCACAAGGACGCCGGCGGCTGCATGGGGCAGGAGGAGGTCACGGCGGTGGCCCGGAACACGGGACGCCGCCGCGGCCGTGACAGTACCCCCCTCCTTTGGCTTCCCCCTCTTTCTTGCCTGCAGAAGGCGGCATCAGGCAAATCTTGGTATTCTGCCGGTAGGCCGGACAAAGGCTTGGCGGGCTCGGGTGACAACATAGAACGCTTAGGCTGAGGTGACCTCAGACACTGGTTGGAACAGTCCTGAGCCCAACTGAGAATCTTCCCGGTTCTCCAGTCCAGTTTAGGGGCATGTAATTGCAGCCAAGGGAGTCCCAGGAGGATGGTGGATGAAGAATGGGGCAGGACGTAGAAGGAGATCTTTTCCAGATGTGAAGTGCCCACCTGGAGGACTAGAGGTGCGGTCTGGTAGTGCACATGGTCGGTAAGAATCTCGCCCGTGACCGAGGAGATAGACAGGGGTCTGGCTAGTGGTGTCACGGGTAGCCGCCATCTCTGGACCAATGTAGCTGCAATAAAATTGCCTGCTGACCCAGAATCGAGAAAGGCAGTAGTTTGGTGAGTTTGTCCTAAGGGTGTCTGGATGGAAACTGGCACAGACAAACTTGGAGAGGTGGCATTCACACTCAGGGAGACCTCTCCCACCGGACCTAGGTGCTGGAGTTTCCCGGACGCTTGAGGAAGTTGGGGACATCTCAGCCGAAAGTGATCCGAACCACTGCAGTAGAGGCAGAGATTCAGCTCCAGACGACGAAGTCTTTCATCAGGCGTCAGGTGAGCCCGTTCCACCTGCATAGGAATCTCAGGAGTCGACTGGGACTCCGGAACGTCAGGATACTGGAAGACCGGCGCCAGCTGGTAATGGCGACGGGACAGGCCTAGTCGCCGTTCATGCCAGACCTCCTCCTCCCTCTCAGAAAAACGAGTATCGACCCTGGTGGCCAGTAGGATGAGTTCGTTCAGGGAGGTAGGTAGGTCTTGGGCGGAAAGCACGTCTCTCACCCGACTGGACAGACCCCTCTTGAAGGTGGCTATTAGAGCGGCCTCATTCCAGTCTAATTCTGCCGCCAGGGTGCGGAACTGGATGGCGTAGTCACCAACAGAGGAGCTCCCTTGAGAGAGGTTGAGGAGAGCAGTTTTTAGCTGAAGAGGCACGGGCAGGTTCCTCAAAGACAGAGCGGAACTCGGCCAGGAAAATTCGGAGATTAGCAGCAACAGAATCATCTCGGTCCCACAGCGGCGTGGCCCAGGCCAGAGCCCTACCCTCCAATAGGCTGATGATGAAAGCCACTTTAGAGCGCTCGGTGGGAAACTGACTACTTAAAAGTTCAATATGCATGGTGCACTGAGTCAGGAATCCTCTGCACAACTTGGAGTCACCAGAGTATTTGCTTGGGAGAGCCAGTCGGAGTGTAGAAAAAGCAGCAGGAGGTGGTGAGCGCTGGGCAGTAGTCTGCTGCTGTAAGGCGGCAGTGAGTTGCTGGATCTGCTGCGACTGTTGCTGGATTTGTTGCGCCTGTTAGGCGACCACTCGAGCTATGTCACGGATATCAGGCACCTCGCCGGGATCCATGGTTGGAGCCTACTGTAACGCCTGGAGTAGTGGATCCACTGGACCGTCACCAGCGATAGCACTGACCTCACCAGGGAGTCTAAGGGGCCGCTGGTTTTCACCAGAGCCCGCTGCAAGGCGGGATGGACTTGCTGCGGCAGGCGACCCCCAGGTCGCTACCCCTGGCTTGGTTGCTAGTGACGGCAGGCGAGGCGTGGCAGGAGCAGTAGGCAGGAGATGGTGCAGGCAGAGGTCTGTAGGCGTAACCGCAGGTGATAGGCTGAGCACAGGCGCAATGAAGTGACAGGGGAGCAGGAACCAGGAACAAGGACTAGGGACCAGGTAGCGGATAGGAAACAGGAACAACAGGGGGCTGGGCCAAACGCTATGGGAAGCATGTAGAGGCTCCAACACAAGGGACAGGGCATGCTGGGATTTATAGGGAGTGCTAGGTGCAATTAACCAATTAAGGGCGGACTGGTGCTTTAAATCTGAGACAGCCAGCGCCCTAGGAGGCGGAGACGCGCGCGCCGGCCGGCACAGACGGAGACAGGAGCGGAGGAGAGGTGAGGCGCCACCAGGGGCCGAACTAGCAGCAGCGCCGGGTCCCCGCACAAGGACGCCGGCGGCTGAATGGGGCAGGAGGAGTTCGCGGCGGTGGCCCAGAACACGGGACGCCGCCGCGGCCGTTGAAAAATAATAATAATAATAATAATAATAATAATAGTAATAATTTCTACTCAAGAAAATGTGCAGCCGAATAACAATGATGTTAAAAGAGCTATCCTGGCTTACAAAAACATGGCTGCTTACTAGAGATGAGCGAACCTGGAGCATGCTGGAGTCCATCCAAACCCGAACTTTCGGCATTTGATTAGCGGTGGCTGCTGAAGTTGGATAAAGCCCTAAGGCTATGTGGAAAACATGGATATAGTCATTGGCTGTATCCATGGTTTCCAGACAACCTTAGAGTTTTATCCAAGTTTAGCAGCCACCGCTAATCAAATGCAGATCGGACTTGAACCTGAACCCGGTTTGCTCATCTCTACTGCTTACTTATTTTTTTAAAAACAGCACCACTCTTCTCCTTAGTTTGGGAATAGTAGTTCGGCTGAGTTACATTGATGGTAAAGAAGCTGAATTGCAATACATACGACCTGTTTTTTCAAAAAAGAAGTTATGTGTTTTCCAGTCCTGGATAACCCTTTAACCCCTTTGTTACCGAGCTAGCTAGGCTCATATGTCACTTTAACCCCTTAACGACATCGGGCGTAAATTTAGGCCCTGATGCCGGTAAGGGAGTTCAGAGCGGGGCCGCGCGGCGGCCCCGCTCTGAACCGCGCCGGTCCCGGGTGCCGCGTGTAGCCCGGGACCGTAGGTATTAGCGGGCACGGTCCGATCGCCGTGCCCGCTAATACAGTAATCGGATGCAGCTGTCAAAGTTGACAGCTGCATCCGATTACCGGACGCAGCGTCATCCCTGGTGTCTAGTGGGGAGATCACTCCTCCGGGATGTTATCCCGGAGGAGCGATCTCCGTAAATGAAGCCGGCCGGGGACCGCTCCAAGATGGCGCCGTCCCCGGCTCGGCACTCGTTTACTTCCGGCTGCAGCAGCCGGAAGTAAACGAGTGCCTATCTCATGGATCTCTGCAGCATATCTATGCTGCAGAGATCTCAATGAGAGATCAAAGCACTTATACTAGAAGTCCCTAGGGGGAATAACCCCAACCCCAGGGGGGCTTCTAGTATAAGTGTAAAAGTTAAAAAAAAATGTCATTATTAGTAAAAATCCCCCTCCCCTAATAAAAGTCTGAATCACCCCCCTTTTCCCAGGTTATAAATAAAAGTAAATAAATAAATAAACATGTTTGCTATCGCCGCGTGCGTAATCGCCCGAACTATTAATTAATCCCATTCCTGATCTCACACAGTAAATGGCGTCAGCGCAAAAAAATCCCAAAGTGCAAAATTGCGCATTTTTGGTCGCATCAAATCCAGAAAAATTGTAATAAAAAGCGATCAAAAAGTTGTATATGCGCAATCAAGGTACCGATAGAAATAACACATCATGGCGCAAAAAATGACACCTGACACAGCCCCATAGACCAAAGGATAAAAGCACTATAAGCCTGGGAATGGAGCAGTTTTAAGTGTCGTATATTTGTTGACAATGGTTTAATTTTTTTACAGGCCATCAGATACAATATAAGTTATACATGTTACATATCGTTTTAATCGTAACGACTTGAGGAACATACATAACAAGTCAGTTTTACCCCATGGCGAATGACGTAAAAACACATTTCCCCCAAATAAACAAAATGCGTTTTTTTTTTTCAATTTCACCACACTTTGAATTTTTTTCTGGTTTCGCAGTGTACTTTATGCAAAAATTCAGCCTGTCATTGCAAAGTACCATTAGTGACGCAAAAAATAAGGGCTCATGTGGGTCTCTAGGTGGAAAAATGCAAGTGCTATGGCCTTTTATGCACAAGGAGGAAAAAACAAAAACGCAAAAATCAAAATTTGCTCTGTCCTTAAAGGGTTAAGATCAAGGTCCATCTTTCAAATCTGACATGTGTCAATAGATTCAATAATGTTGTATTGTATGTCATACAATTTTTGGGAAAGCTGCCACTGCAGTTCTTGTGCCAAAATCAAAAGAGGATTCAACAGAAAAGAGAAGACAAGTCCTCCCTTATATTTTCCACCCCATTTGAATCCTATGGTTATGGTACAAAAACTGCAGTGGTAACTTTTCAAAATATTGCCATGTGTGATTCCAGCATAACAGCCCTTTTACTTTCTAAGAACATCAGAAGGCTTAGAAGTTTACAAGAAATTTTTCAATAAAATTTCCAACATTAATTCTGTTAAGCTACTGTAACGTAAAGTAGTGGACTGTATACAGGGCCGGCTCCAGGTTTTTGTGGGCCCTTGGGCGACAGAGGCTCAGCGGGCCCCTTTGTGGAGCAAATTATGTGGCGACACTAAAATAGCAGGTATAGTTAGACCCCCTCAGTGCCCCATATAGTAAATAGATGTTCTCTGGCATACTTGAGAAGGGCTCTAAGTAGTAGTTAAAATGTTGCGCTTTTGGACTTTTGGATATTCAGTGACTTACAGGTGATGTCTTCCCTGATCAGAGTTGTTCAGTTTTCTTTTTCTTTCCATCAGGCCCAAGCCACAACTCTTCTTTCCAGAATCTGTCAGAGAAACATTTTAGCTTCTTTGGTCCAGCACATTGGTGCCCCCATATACAATAGTCCCCTCTCCCTTTGTAATATGCCCATATATAATAGTCCCCCCTCCCTTTGTAATATACCCATATACAATAGTCCCCTCTCCCTCTGTAATATGCCCATATATAATAGTCCCCCCTCCCTTTGTAATATGCCCATATACAATAGTCCCCTCTCCCTCTGTAATATGCCCATATACAATAGCCCCCCTCCCTTTGTAATATGCCCATATACAATAGTCCCCCCTCCCTTTGTAATATGCCCATATACAATAGCCCCCCTCCCTTTGTAATATGCCCATATACAATAGTCCCCCCTCCCTTTGTAATATGCCCATATACAATAGTCCCCCCTCCCTTTGTAATATGCCCATATACAATAGCCCCCCTCCCTTTGTAATATGCCCATATACAATAGTCCCCCCTCCCTTTGTAATATGCCCATGTATACCCCACCCCCTTGTAATATCATAATAGAGAATAGTCCCCCCCCCCTTGTAACATCCCCATAAAGATTCGGCATACCCTTTATAATATCCCCATATAGAATATGCAGCCCCCGTGGGAAACAAATAAAAAACATATTCACCTGTCTCTGCCACATCAATCCCCAGCAGCGCCGTCTTCTTCTTTTTCCTGTTCCCGGCGGCGTCTTCTGCTCTGCCTTCCTGGATCCTCTGCGGCGCGTCCAGGAAGTGACGTCAGCCGTCAGGGGAGCGCTGCAGACGTGCCTGCGTGTGGCACGTCTGCTACACAGAGGGGGATCTTTAGGGGCAGAGCGGGCCGGGCAGAGCAGCTGAGTGAGTAGCGCGGCGGCCGGCCGCGCTGTTCACAACAGCTGCAGAGGGCCGCCGGTGTGAAACCGTCGGTCCACCAATCTGGGGATGCATCCCTTCACCGGGCGGCAGGGATGCGGGCGGCATTGCTCCGGTGGCTAATCATTCCGGTGGGCAAGTGCCGGGGGGCCCCCTGAGGGCCTGTGGGCCCCGGCATTTGCCCGAGTAAGCCGGGTGCTGACGCCGGCCCTGACTGTATACCAGCTCCATCCTGTATCAATAAGACACTGGGAGCAGGGAAAGTGTTTAAATCTTCGTAACACTGTAATGACACATGTAATGATACATGATGGTGGCTGGGAATAGGGTCCACTACAATGCTTACCCATCTGTACGTTCCGCACACTTTGAAACGCGACTCGGACATTATATAATACATCACACATACATTTCTTTGTTTGCTACAAGTCTATTCAGATTTGGCTAGCGGTTAACCGTTTGCTATTTACCTTTACCTTCCTCTGACTTTATTCTATCTTGCTGACTTGGTACTATATTTTCTATTTAAGAGTTAGACTAGAGATGAGCGAAGCAGCTGAAAATTTGATTTGCGAGGTTCACAAATTTCGGGTCAGATTTAATAATATTTGCCGATCAAATGCAAACAAATCTCATTATAACAGCCAAACTATACTAGCTACAATAGTGGGATGTTGTTATAGTGTCTAAAATTAAAAAAATGACCATTAAAAAAAATGTCAGTCAGCCAGTCAATCATTCAACTTCCGCCATGGGCAGCAGTGGACCTTGGTGTAGCAGAATAAAATATATACATTTTCTAATTAACCATTTAAAACGTTCCAATCCCCCTTCATGTACCCTTTCACCTTCCCATGTGTGGCACCCTTTGTATCCCCAATAGTGCCAATTTCATTTCCATTTCAACTTATTTAATTTTGATTTTAAAGTAGACATACATTGATTCAGCATGAGCTACAATCTGGTAAAAGTTCAACTGACGAGCCATCATCATTAACAGCCTTTACGAACCATTCAGGGGTGGTTATAGTGGGGATCCCAACAGGCTTGGATTTAAGTTGCAGCACCCAGTAAGACCCAGTGGTCAGGCGAATACTAGCCAGGTTGGTATTGTGGATAAGATCCTTCAAAGTTACAGATCCATGGCAGTCAGTAGTCAATCCTGGAGTCAGCGCTCATCAGAAGGGTCCTTAAGTAGTAGTGCCAACACCAATTTATGCTAAGGCAGGATGTTTCCTCTGCCCTGTCTCGTGTCATGTCTCGGCCCCAAGACAGGTTTCAAGGGCCATCAGCAAAAGAGCTTCTGTCAAGCCTAGTGCTCCCCCCAGAGTCTCAGCAGCTCTACCCTGAAGATCTTTTATATACACAAAAATGTGCACATTACATAGGTAAATTCTTACACACATACCTTATAGGGATGGTCCGAACCTGCCAAGGTTCGGGTTCGTACGAACCTGAACTCTCGGTAATGATTCCCGTTCCGTGGAGAGGGTGGATACAGCCGGAGGACCACCTGGAAAACTGGGATACAGCCTATGGCTATGGCTATATCCCAGTTTTCCAGGTGGTCCTCCGGCTGTATCTACCTGCTGCACGGACCGGCCAGACAGTGGGAATCATTGCCGAGAGTTCAGGTTCATACGAACCCGAACCTTGGCAGGTTCGGACCATCCCTAATACCTTACACACATTTATAGCACTGTCCTATACTAATATTCTCTTTGTTTCCCCTTAGGTATCAATCACAGCTCAGCTCAGCTCTGAGAAACAGAGAGAGTCTTACTATAAAACAGCGCCATACATCTCTCCCATACAGTAGAACAAGGTTCATATTACACGTCCACATATAAATTACACAAATATTAAATAAAGGCAAATTATATATAAAGTATGCATATACAGCATAATCACACACACACATACTGCAATTTAGGTCTAGATGCTAATATGGATGCCCACAATGGTGATTGGCACCCGATGATTTTAGGTTGGGCCTAAAGAAATGATCAGTCGATGACTGTTTCATCGGCTGATCGTTGTCTCTATTACAGTGAGGGATAATCGGCCACATTTTTTTAATTTTTTTTAGCACATAGCCAAAATGTCCAAGCATTCCCAAAAACTGGCCCTTCTCAGGGTATGGCCAGTGTCAGCAGCCAAGGCGGCACAGAAGGTGGTCCCAGTACAACAGACATTCCTAGGAGTGGTGATTGGGTATCTGAGACCCAGATGCAGTTGCCAGTGCCATCTGAAAGAGCGCTCATCCTGAACTTGGCAGAATCCCTTGACCCGGAGACACTAGATGTGGAGGATCTGTTCAAGGCATCTCTTGAGAGGGAAGAAGACCTTAGGCCAGCGGTACTTCACATGACCCAGAGCAGTGGATAGAGCCAAGCAGGGGCAGCTTGTAGTCGCAGTATGGGATCGTACTGCATGGCTGTTGATGACTCAAGCTTGATAGAGGGAAAGTTTGGTCCTGATTATGAGGAGGAAGATGATGATGTTGCAGACCTCCTTGGCATCATCATTAGAGGATGGAGTTGTCTTCGTGCCACCAACTCAGCGTCCGCTTCCATCCAAGCAGCAGTCAGGAAACGGAATCCAGTGTGGCCGCTCGGAAGAACTGCCCCCTGCGATTAGTGGTGTGGCAGTTCTTCCATGCTGGCGACGGAAAATAGAATTCTCTCAGCTGTAACATATGTAAGCAGAAAGTGGGTTGGGGTTTGGGTCAAAACCCAGGCACCACTTCCATGTGTCAGCATATCAAGTGCCACCACCCCATTGAATAGAAGAACCGGGACCCCCAGTCTTCCCCCAAATTAAGCAATCTTATTTTTTTTAACATAAGTAATTTTACCCCTTAAATTATTAGGATATTCCTGCAGCAAATCCCCTAGAAAAGATATATTTACAAAACCCCAGGGGAGATTTATTAAACAGGTGTAATATACAGGCCTTTCCTTGTTCTCCAGGCTTGTGAAAGCAGCAGCACATGTGGTGGGACCCAGAAACAGACAGAGAAAGTGAAAGAGAAGATTAAAAATGGATGTGGAGAAGCTCATTCACCTCATAGAAGAACGCCCCTACTTGTGGAACAAAAGAGATGCATTTTATGTGAACCGAACAGGAAGGGACAAGGGATGGTCTGAGATTGCCCATGAAATTTATGGCCAGCAATGGGCATCAGGGTCCAAGAAAGAGAAACAGGAATTGGGTATGTATGTATGTATGTATGTATGTATGTTTTGTTTTTTAAGCCATGTAGTACACAATTTTATTGGTATTTCATAAGTGTACTGTGTTTTATCAGTGGAAAGACTGAAATCAAGGTGGCAGACATGCAGGGATCAGTTCAAGAGGGAGATGCAGATGAGAAGCCGCAGTGGAGATGGACGTATGCCCAAGAGAACATATGTGTACACAGAACAATTAATGTTCCTGAAACAAGTCCTGGACGTTGGCTCGTAAGTTTTTTTTTACCATTAATAATGCCTATAATGCCCCTCCTGTGAAACTACAACCCCCACCATACCTACACTGCCCCTCCTGTGAAACTACAACCCCCACCATACCTACACTGCCCCTCCTGTGAAACTACAACCCCCACCATACCTAAAGTGCCCCTCCTGTGAAACTACAACCCCCACCATACCTAAAGTGTCCCTCCTGTGAAACTACAACCCCCAGCATGGCTAGAATGTCCATTTTTTATTATAAAGTTTTTATTACATCTTTGTAGAACATCTGATAATCTGGTAGCAGAAGATGAGGCTTCTGGTAGCTCCCAAGAAAATCAGGAGAAAGAAGTTCCGGATTCAAGGGAGGAGGAATCCATGGAGGCTGCTGAAAACCTGGACACATCTCCAGCTGAATCAGTGCAAATTTGCCCACGTCGTAAGAGAGAAAACCGTAATGTGGTGTCAACCAAATCACAAATTGACAGTGAGATGAGGTAAGGCTCTTCCAAGCACTGTCAACAGGTCATAGAGACATGTACATAGAGACTTCATATTTTTCTTTTTATAGGTCCTCGAAATACTGAAGAAACGTGGAGAGCAGAAGCCAAACCAGCTGTTCTGCAACAGCCTGGCAGTTGCACTGGACAGTGTACCTGAAGAGAAACGCCAGAGATGCTATGGGACTCTGTTGGCTGTGGTTAAGACTTTTAGCAAACATTTTGACCCAGACAAACTCTCCAAAATTGCAGATATGTTTAAGTATGGGGACACCCCAACCATCGCCACCCCTACCCAAACCTTATACACTCCTTCCCCCAATCACCACTCTCCCATACAGCGATACCCGCCTCGACCACATTCCCAACACTCCCATGAGTGGTATACCCCTCCTAACAGCCAGGATTGGGCATGCAGAAGCCCTCAAAATACACCACAACCGGCAGAGCACGTGTCTTCCACTCCCTACTCTCAGGATCTGTTTGAAGTGTAAATGTTAGTTCACATTAGTTTTTTAAAGTTTGGATTTTCATTTAATAATTGGTGTTGAATCTGTGAGTTTGCTCAACTGGTGTCTTGAAGGGGTAGTGTGTTGTTTATAATTTTTTCACTCAACACATTTGAACTTTAAAATGTGTGTTATGTTAGTGAATGGTCCCCCCCCCCCCCCCTACGCCAGACCAGACAGTGTGATGCACTTCACTCACCAGATTCGTGCAAAGCCCTGGGCACCATCTTCATTATCACCAGATGTTGCCCAGGGGTTTGACTCGATTCTCATGAGTATAGTGCATGACACTTTCGGGTCTGCCGTAGGGTTGAGGGGAACCGGGAAAGGGGCCAATCACTAATATAACACACATTACAAAGTTTTTGAAAAGTTTATTTTGTAGTGAATCTACAAAAGCCATAGTACACCGTTATATATTGCACCCACGAGTGGGATACCCCACCAACCAGCCTGGATTAGTCATGCTGGTGAAAATGTCAACATGACAGGTGGAGCAGGCATCTACCCCTCCATTTTCTCAGTATTTTTTTTTAAGTTTTTATTTAACATAGCTTTCACAAAGTTTGGAGTTTGTGTTTGATGTAAGCATTTGTGATATAAAGAAAATATGTGAGTTTCTACTGGAGTATTAAAAAAAAAACAATTTGCGATCATGGTTTGTCCGTTTATTTCACACCACATACAACATTTGTTATTTGAATGGCTCAATAGTGCTACATCAGCCTTTCCTTTTCCCAAAAAGTTCAGGGTGGCCCGTGGACTTTGACATATGTCCTCAGATGATGAGGTCTTAGTTGATAATTGTGCCTACATTACTCATTTTGAAAACTGAGAATGAGAATGTGGACACAAATATCGCAAGCTCGCAGCCCACGTCAAGGGGCCTCATCTACCGCGAGTCCCTAACTAACTAACACAGGAACCAAAACTAAACTAACTAATAGAACTTGAAGCACCAGTCCAGAATCAAAGTCTCTTAACAGATATCCCTCTGCCATGGTACTGCTCCTGTTGGTGATATAAAGTAGTCTGCGTAGAAGTCCCGGACAGCCAATCCTGACGATCCAGGCCTTCCTTGCAGGTTCCCTTCCAACGGGATGGGGGCAGACTGCATGGCTGACATCTGTTCCTCCGGGATGACTGTGTCATAATGAATCCTGACGTAGTTGTGAAGGATAACACAAGCCTGTATCACCCTTCTTAACTTTGTCAGGAGTTAACTGAAGGGCAGACTGCATTACCCGCCACTTGGAGCTCAGAATTCCAAAGGCGCACTCCACATACCACCTCGCACGAGTGAGATGATAATTGAAAATGCACCTCCGGTCATCCAAGCCTCGCCTTGGAAAAGGACGCAAGAGGTGGGTCTGTAAGCCAAACCCTTCATCAGCCACAATCACAAATGGAGCTGGAGGTCCAGATGATCCAGGTAGAGGCCTTGATTCCAGGATGCCCAGGTGGTTGGACTTCAGCATCTCTCCAATTCTGGAAGCCCTAAAAACACCAGCATCCGCTGCGCTTTCATAGGCCCCTATATCCACAACCACAAACCGATAGTCACTGTCAGCTAATGCCAACAGGACCACCGAGAAATAATGTTTGTAATTGAAATACAGGGACCCAGAATTAGATGGCTTCTTCACACGAATATGCTTTCCATCCAGGGCACCGATGCAGTTTGGAAACTGCGCTGTTGCTTCAAAGCCCCCAGCGATGCGGATCCAATCTTCAGGCTGGGGGGGTGGCATTACTTGGGCCCTCAGACGCTCCCAGATGGCTGAGCAGGTCAATCCAACAATAGAGGATATTGTGGAAATCCCCAACGCAAACTCATAATGCAGGCATGCAAATGAGTTACCAGTGGCAAGAAATCTGCAATAAAAGACAGTAAAGATTATTAGTATTTAAAAATTTTCAAGAAACAATAGTAGCATTTTAATACACAACATAATAATAACGCACCTGAGGGTCACAAGGAGCCTTTCTTCTGGTGAAATTGCCTCTCGCATTACTGTATCCCGGTATAGTAGTCCTGGACGCAGGTCAGCAAGGAGGCGATCAAAGGTCGCAATGGTCATCCGGCAATAGTTCTGGAACTTGTCAGGATACCTTCGCAGGTCGGTGTACAGCTGATGAAACTGTCCCCTTTCCGGGCGCGCAGAGACAATGGGGTGTACCCAGTATCTCCGACGCTTGCTCCTCGGCTCTTCTTTAAGCGTGTCCTGCTCTCCAAAGCGCCGGGAAACAAGCCAGGTCAGGAGTGCTTCATCAGCTACTTGATCGGTCATCTTCACTGTGATAAGTAAAGTCAAAAACCAAAGCTAGACAAGCAGAGGTAAATAACAGAACTGTCTCACAGCAAAGCAAACCAGAAATGGCAAAGTAAAATGGCTGACAAGCGATCATGTGACTTATTTTAGGGGTTTGGCAACCTTTTTTTTTTTTTTTTTTTTTTTTTTTTTTTAAACTACTCAACTTTAATCACTTGTATAAAGCAGTCAGCAGCAAAAACGGCTTTACGGAAATACAGATGGAATACGGATGTCCAATCCGCAATTTCTCACGGGTTGTTTCAGGACCAGAAAAAAATACTGAACGTGTGCATAAGGCCTTACTATAAAAGGGATGCAGAAAGGTGAGCATATCTACTTGGCCTGTGCAGGAGAGCCTAATACTATATTTAAGCTGCACACTGGATATCTACTATATGGGGCATACACAAAGAGGCCTATTACTATATAGGGGCTAAACAGGGAGGTCCAATATTATAGGGGAGTAAAACTGAGGGGCATAATACTATATGGGAGATCCACTGATGCTATATAAGAGCAGCACAGAGGGGCCTTATATTATATGGGGGCACAGAAGGGCCAATACATATGTAAAGTTTGTAAAGGGATTGTGCAAGATTTAGGAGCCAAATGTTTGTCTTGCAGATTTAATGGAGATGACATTTTGGGGGCAACCCCCTTACTCATGCGTAGGGTGCCCCCGAAACGTTGCGTCACGGCAGAAAGGAATGCCCACTCTGTAGTATGCACACCCGATACTCTCTTATATGAATATATGAATCACAAGCCAACACTGTTATAATTATAAGTGGTCCAGCAAGATATATTTGAAAGTATATAGACAGGCTAGTGGAAGCCGAAGTGACTGTTGAGCACAAATGTTCACTTCATCATGAAGGAATATTGGACATTACACTCACACAGCATTATATAAAATATTGTTAATGGAGATGAGTCTTGGCTGGGAGAAGGTCTCATAATGGCCATATGAGAAAGAAAAACTGAAAAGGGGAATGACTCTGATCAGAGAAGCCTACCCCCTGTAATTGACTGTGAGTCACTGGATGTAACTGCACTGTAATCACTTGGGGGGAGATTTATCAAAGAGTGTACACTGGTATAAACTGCCCATGGTAACCAATTACAGCTCAGCTTTTAGCTCTTGTAAAACGAGAGCTGAACTGTGATTGGTTGCTATGGGCAGTTTACACCAGTTTATATTTTACACCCTTTGGTAAATCTGGGCATTTGTGTGCAGAGCCTTTGTAGAGCTGAATCTAGCTCTACATGGTCACTCTGAGTATACCCACGTTGTATACTGTGCTGCCCTTTTTTTGCTGACGGTAATATACTGACTACTGTCTAAAACTTGAATGCATTTCTCTTTTTGGCTAGTATTATCCTTTTTTTGAAAACAAAGCGCAAAAAAATCATCTGCCATGCAGTATAGTACCAGTGGTATCCATTCTAACCAGGGGCATAGTGTGACAGTCTTGGAGTGGTAACTGAGTATACCCCGCTGTATTCCGATCTACACTTTTTGGCTGATAGTACTATACTCACAACTGTCAAAAATTTTAGTACATTTTTTTTGTGGCTTGTTTTATCCCTTTTTGAACACAAAGCACAAAAATCCTCTGTCATCGCTTCTCTGCCTTTTGGAGGAACTCAAGTGTAGTATCTGTTCTAATCTTATCATCTGATATGCCCCCTATCTGGGGACCATATATTACATGGATTTTAGAACAGGGAGAAGAATAAAGAGCTTGCTGTGTTTTCTCCAGGCATTGAGCTGGTATTGCAGTGCTTCCAGGTTGAGTGCAAAATAAAAAATAAAAATCGTCTGCCATACAGTATAGTATTAGTATAGTCCTTCTTCGTGTTTCTACAAGTAAATGTACAGGAAAGCGAGTGTCATTGGACTTTATCTTGGGATGGGTGCACAATATTATCAGCCTGTAAAAGTGGCATAATTACGGGAGCTGGAAGTCTTTAAGTCTTTATTCTGTGGCCACTTAGGCCATCAGTGCTTGGAAAATATAAATAATTGTTGCCATCAGTGCCTGTCTAATTTAACGGAAAGAAGTGGTAATCCAACACTTGAAGCAGAGAAGTTCATTTATTTTTCCAATGCCAAGTATACAATCAACACCTACGTGCAACACCACATAGGTGTTGATTGTATACTTGGCATTGGAAAAATAAATGAACTTCTCTGCTTCAAGTGCTGGATTACTGCTTCTTTCCTTTGAATTGTACTACCACACATTTGCCAGATGTGAATCTGGGGCACCAGAGAGTTCATGGTTGGTGAGCTGACAACACACTCCTTCTACCTGTCTAATATATACAAGTGTTGGGACGACTAGACCATCAGTTCATTGCTAATATATACAAGCGTTTGGTCAGTTAGGCCATCACGGCATGGCTAATATATACAAGCGTTTGGTCAGTTAGGCCATCACAGAATGGCTAATATATACAAGTGTTGCTGGAGTTAGGAAATTGTTCTAAGAAAAATATAAGGAAAGCTACAAAGAAGAGATGTGGCTGCTGCTGGGGGTGGTGATGAAGCTGCTGCGTCTGTAGGGAGGGGATGTGGTAGATCTGTGCCTTCTATGTCAGAGAATATAACACCTTTCTCTAGTGCAAGAAAACACCAGGGTCAGCAGCATCATTTATTATGACAAAATACCGTTCGCCAAACTGTCGGCCAAGAACAAGTGAACGCTTTGGTAGATTTTATGACACAGAGTGTCTCTAGTTTTATAGGGTTGTCTTCCACCAATTCCTCTGCTACTGAGAACAGTGACCTCTCCGCCTCACCCCCTTGCAAATCTGCAAAACAGTATGACTATTGCTGATTGATGACTCTGCTGCCCTTGATTTAGTAGGCCATACACCTGCCCTAGTTAAAGACTTGGAATGCACAGATGCCCAACCACTTCTGACAGGGAATAAGCACATGGGAAGGGTGGTGCAAATGGGAAGAGGACCATTGTAGGACATCTCTGACGATGATGAAATCCAAGTGCCAATTGCTGAGACTTTTAGCAGTGAAGAGACTTGGAAGGTGGCAAAGAGTGGGTGGAAGGCGATGGGAGGGGTGATGATGAGGTCCTAGACTCCACATTGGCTGAAAGGCCATGACAATACAGAGAAAGAGGTGGTGGTCACTCATTCCTAGCAACAGGGTAAGAGGGAGCAGGGGGGCAAAAGAACAGCAGACAGACTGGAACCAGCAAGGAACTAAGTGGGCCACAGCCAGTTCGGAGGAGTTCTCTGGGATGACATTTCTTTCACTAAAGTGCTGAGGACAAGACATGGGTGGTTTGCACGCTGTGCCACCAGGGCCTCAAGCGAGGAGTAAATGTCAATAACCTAAGCATTTACCTGCATGATAAGGCACCGAAATGCAAATTATGAGTTGCAGTGGATCAGACACCAGAAAATCCAACAAACATCTGAGGCTCCCTCTTCTGCTTCTGTTCCCTCTGACTTTTCATCAACCTCTCCAGTGAGAGGGCCACCACCCCCAGCATCATCAGCCATGCCCACTCCATTCCAGAGAAGCATGCAGCTTTCCAACCCTCAAACCCTAGAGAGAAGGCAAATACCCCCTTCACATCCATGAGCTATGCTTCTGAATGGTAGTATTGCAAAATTGCTGCACTTTGAAATGCTTCCATTCAGGCTGAAGGAGACGGACAGTTTTAAAAACTGTTGGTTGCGGCTATTCCACAGTACATTTTTCCCAGCCTCCATTAGGCTCCAGGCGGGCCACCTGCACCAAGATAAGGCGTGCGCAGTGCAAAGCCATCAGTACCAAGGTCCACATTATCACTGATACGTTGGCCAGTAAGAACGGTCAGGGACATTACATCTCCCTAACTGTCCACTGTGTTAATGTAGTATAGACTGGACCTTACATGGCCACAGTTTTGGATCTACTACCATGTCATGTCATGTTCTACTACCACCCAGGATTACTGGAAAACAATCCTTGCCCCCGGTTGCCTAAAACATTTTTGAAAAACAAAATAAATAATATAAAGCCTGAAATATTTAATACTTTAATTTATCTTGAGTTAAACTTTGGCGCACTGGGGGATCGCTAATAACAATATAAAATCATTTCATAGGCAACGTAAACCAATAATTATTTGGATTTACCCCAATTCTGTCTCTGAATGATTTCCTTTAAAGTGTGAATCATCTTTATCCTTAAAGCTTCAGTCCTTATCCCATAGATCAGAGGGTTTATGGTGACGGAGACCAGCAGACCAGTGATTGAGATTACAACGTGTGTCACAGTAGATACAGAACCACTATTTAGCCTATAC
The DNA here is from genome assembly GCF_027789765.1 of Dendropsophus ebraccatus. NCBI lineage: Eukaryota > Metazoa > Chordata > Amphibia > Anura > Hylidae > Dendropsophus > Dendropsophus ebraccatus. The sequence continues at coordinate 11,727,989 of NC_091458.1, forward strand.
CTGAAAGCGACAAATAAAGAAGCTGCCATGAAAGTAGAGTAAGTCATTATGTGGGTCACCAGTGTATGGATGGCTTTCTGGGAGGCTTCCATAGAGATCTTCAAGCAGACAAGAAATGTCCGTATGTAGCAGTAGATCACAATCATTAAGGAACTGATAAAGGCCACTAAGGTCCAAGTAGTGCCAAAAATGTCATTGATGACTGTGCTGCCACAAGACAACCGGGTAAGAGACAATGTTTCACAGTAAACATTATTAATGCCATTACCACATATTGTTATCCTGATCACCAACAGGACAGCTACCAACATAACTATTAAAACCCCCGACCAGATGATAGCCAAGGACTGTAGAGCCTTCCTATTAATCATAAGAGAATGGTATCTCAATGGAAAACCAACAGCCAAGTACCTGTCAAATGCCATGATGGTGAAAGTTACCACCTCTATAACACCACAACTCTGTATAAAGTATGCTTGGGTCAGACATCCAGACAGAGAGATGGTGGTACATCCAGATAGCAAGTCTATGGCCAACTTTGGAAGGAAGGCTGAGCTTCCAACCATAACGTTCCCCACCAGGCTACATATGAAGATGTACATAGGTTCATGGAGAGATTGTTCTGTCCATACAACATACACGATTAATGTGGATAAGAATATTGAGCAGAAATATATTAGAAGGGCGACCACAGAGTATAAATATCTCATCTGCTCCATCTCCTTGAGTCCTAAAAGAACAAAATCATAGATGCTGAGGACCATGGACACATTTACCATTGCTAAAAGCTTTGCTCCGGTTCATGTAGTTACACTGTGATGTCAGTAAATCTTATATAGAACTATATCGGCGGTAGGGAATTCTCCAGAATAACATAAAGACAGAGGAGCAGTCTCCAGAGACTTCTGCCCAGAATGCTGACTGTAACTAATGAGATCATTAATGACTTACACGTCTTCACTGGTGGAGTTTTGTTTATTAGGACGAGATCCTAAGGGTATTGCAATAACAACTCTACACAGTATGTTATGTAAAAAATGGATTTGTCTATTATTTATAGAGAATATCATAGAGAATAGAAAATACCTAAATAAGATAAAAATTTTAAAGGGTTCTACTAGAGATGAGCAAAGCAGCTGAGAATTTGTTTCGTGAGGTTTGCGAACTTTGGGTAAAACTCATTTAGATTTGCAAAGCAAATGCAAACCAATTTTAATAAAACAGCCAAACTATAGTAGCTACAATACTGGGACTACTACAAAGTTACAAATTTGTTAACGCGTGTTCTTTTAAATGTGTCAAAAAATGTCAATCAGCCAGTTAACCATTCAATTTCCATCATTGACAGCAGTGCACATCGGTAAACCAGTGGCGTAAGATCAATTTTTCCCAGGACAGCAGTGGACATTGGTGAATCAGTAGTGTATAATTACCTTTTTTCCATGGATATCAATGTACGCTGGTGGATCAGGAGGTGGTGGGAAAGGGGCAGCTCTCTGACTCTCATGGACCCTGACAGGCCTAGGACAGACAGTTGAGGTTGCTAACTTTAGCGGGACTTTCCTTATTTTTGTTAAAATATTAGAGAAATGAAAGAAAGCCCCCAATGAATATACACTCAGAACCTATATATATAGACAGATAGATACATATATAACTTTTTTAACATGTCAAGTAAAATTACTGTAATCCAACAGTTGAGCTGAATGGACCGTCAACCTGCCAAAAAAAGGCCAAAAAAAGGGAAATGAAAACCTAGTCAATTAGGACAGACCATAAAACCCCACCAGCAACAGAAAAAAAGGGAATAGAAAAAAGGCCAGATTCAAAAAGGATTCGCAGTGATTGTATTGAATAAAAGAGTGGCAAATTTTACAACCACCTTAAGTTGAAGATTTTCCTATTGTACTTTATTTTCTTTAAAAAGAAATGCATCTCTTTGGGTGTTTAAGCTGTCATCAAATTAAATGACCAGGGAAGGTGGATACTAGAGATGAGCGAACCACGAGCATGCTGGAGTCCATCCGAACCCGAACTTTCGGTTCGCTCATCTCTAGTGGATACCCCTGATGGGGTATGGGAGTGACCGTCCCATCCCCATTTTGGTCACTCCCAAAAAAACTCACTCTAATGGTGCATTCACATGTCGCTTCAGGGCTGCTGCGTAAAACCATTCACGGATCCTTATGCTGGTCAGTACTATGTATACTTTTGGAAATACATAGTTTTACTATTGAACTAGGTATCCGCCCGCCCTATAGTACTGAAAGGTGGTTGAAAAACAGCTGCACATCCGCTAAGGGTTTTAAGAAACAGAAAACAAAAAGCAACCATTGAAGGGTGAATGCACTAGAGATGAGGAAAGGTAACCTGCCTCTCAGCAACAGATAGCTGCTGGGAGTAGCTTTAGAGGTTTCTAGAGATGAGCGAACCGGGTTCGAGTCCATCCGAACCCAAACTTTCGGCATTTGATTAGCGGTGGCTGCTGAACTTGGATAAAGCTCTAAGGTTGTCTGAAAAACATGGATACAGCCAATGACTATATCCATGTTTTCCACATAGCCTTAGGGCTTTATCCAACTTCAGCAGCCACCGCTAATCAAATGCCAAAAGTTCGGGCTCGGATGGACTCGAGCATGCTCCAGGTTCGCTCATCTCTAGAGGTTTCTTATATCATGTTTAGAGGACAATATCCTCTGTGATATATACCCCTTCAAGAACCCTTCCTATAGCTTTAAACCACTCAAGGACCACAAGAACGATTAAAACATCACACAACAAGTACCCCATGAGGAACCATTGTATGAACTCTAACTACCCTTGCACATTGGACTGTGGCAAGGCATGAAGCTGGTGTGGATAATATATGCTACATATGTTGGAAATGTTTTGGCATGGGCACTACTTTTAAGAATGGGGGGTATCAAAAGGGTGTAAAGTAGAACTGGATCAGTTGCCCTTTAGCAACCGATCAGATTCAACTTTTCATTCTTCACAGATCCCTTGGAAAATGAAAGGTGGAATCTTATAGGCTGCTAGGGGCAACAGAGACATTTCTATATCTCACCCATGGTTGATACTAAAGCTTATTCAGCTACATTAAAAACCAACATCAGAAGTTAGTATATAATTTGATCAAACCATATTGCCTCATGTAACACTTGAGTTCCTCCTCTAGCCATGGTGCAGGGTCGTCAGCGACCACCACCACCACTGCAAAGCAAGCGCCCACAGGGGGAAGGGGTCCAGCGATTCCAATGTAGCTAAACCAAGCCCCCAGGGCCAGGGCTGCACCACCTTGCAGACACAGCCGGCAGAGGCAATGGCCGCCAACCAACACCTAGTGTGAACAGATCCAAAAGCCCACTTCATGTGCTCCCAGCTAGGCTGGGAAAGAGGAGGTACTTACCATGCACATCACCTCCCGCTAATTGGTCACATATGGGTCTTATTGTGAGGAGTGCTAACCCCCCCCCCCCCCAAAAAAAAAAAAAAAAAAAGCAAGAATACATAAAATGAACAAGCCCGGAAAGCAAGGAAAGACCCATGTGTGGGGGATAGTGCGGCCCTGGCCCTGGGGGCTTGGTTCTGCGACACTGGGGTCGCTGGATGACTGGGATGCTCCCCTCATGGGCACTGGCTTTGCGGTGGTGGTGGTCGCCAATGGACACTGCACCATGGCTAGAGGAGGAACTCATGTGTATCAGAAGACCTGCACGTGGTACATGGGGCAATATGGTTTGATCAAATTATATACTAACTTCTGATGTTGGTTTTTAATGTAGCTGAATAATCTTTAGTATCAAACATGGGTGAGATGTGCAGCCATGTTCTTCTTTTCCAAGCTTGAATAATCAGTATAACTTTTTCATACCAGCTGACTTATTTTTCCTCCACCTTTACGTTTTTTTACCAATTTCTGTATATTCATCATAAAATAAAAAAAATAATATTTTTCTTCCATAAATATTGTGCATTTAAAAAAATAGATACATTCCTATTCTACATAACCTATATACCATTGTCATTACAATACCCTCAGGATCTCGTCCCAATATACAAAACTTAATCAAGTAAGTAGCTGGGTTAATGTAGTTAGAGGGACCAGTAAGGGATCCAAGAAAAGGAAGGCCACTTCTCCTACTATATGCCCAAGCAAAATTGCCAAGTTAGGTGATGATGCAAGGGCGTCTGTGTCAGAAATGGCAGCTCTAGTGGAACCTGTTCTCCCTAACAGCCGGGGGAACAGTCCAACTAGTAGTGGGCGGGATGGTATTGTAGGTAGGCCTAGACAGTTAGTGGTTGTAGGGGATTCTATAATCAGGAAGACGGATAGAATAATTTGTCGCCAAGACCGCCTCAACCAAATGGTTTGCTGTCTCCCTGGTGCCAGGGTTCGGCATGTGGTAGAAAGGGTGGATAAATTACTTGGGGGGGGGCTGGGGATGACCCAGCTGTCGTGGTCCATGTGGGAACCAATGACAGGATACAAGGTAGGTGGAGGTCTATTAAAAATAATTTTAGAGAACTAGGTGCTAAGTTGAAGGGGAGGACCTCCAAGGTTGTATTCTCTGGAATACTGCCTGTGCCATGTGCATCGCAGGAAAGACAGCGGGAGCTTAGGGAGTTAAATGCATGGCTCAAGTCGTGGTGTAGAGAAGAAGGGTTTGGGTTTTTAGAGCACTGGGCTGAATTTTCATTGGGGTACAAACTGTTTTGCGCAGATAATTTGCACCTTAATGGAAGGGGGTCCGCTGTGCTGGGGGAGAGAATCCTAGAAGGGGTGGAGAGGTTTTTAAACTAGGGATGTGGAGGGAGGACAATGTAGTATGTAATGTAGTGGCAGATAGGTTAGAGAGGGGACAGAACAATGAGGAGGGAGGAGAAGGGTCCTGTAGGGGGAGGATAAGAGCAGTGGATAGGGAGATCCATATGTTGCGGATGAACAGTGGGGATGATTGTAGCCACAGCACAGTAATAACTCCTAGTTCTTATAATGTAGCGGTTAAACTCGATGGTAATATAAAGTGTATGGTTACTAATGCCAGACGTCTAGCCAGCAAGATGGGGGAGCTGGAGGCCTTGGTTCTGGAGGAGTCCATTGATGTGGTTGGTGTGACTGAGACATGGCTGGGCTCCTCACATGACTGGGCTGTCAATATTCAGGGATTTACGTTGTTCAGAAGGGACCGGGTGGGCAGAAGGGGAGGAGGAGGATGTCTGTATGTCAGAAATGATATTAAAGTGAGTGTAAAAGATGCAATAGTGGGCGATGACTGTGATGATGTGGAAGCATTGTGGGTAGAACTACAGAAGGAGGTAAAGAGTGAAAAAATTATTCTTGGTGTAATCTATAGACCCCCCAACATTACTGAGGAGGTAGATGGCCAGTTAAATAGACAAATAGAGCGGGCTGCCCGGGAGGGGACAGTAGTGGTAATGGGGGACCTCAACTACCCAGATATAGATTGGGGTCACGGTTCAGCTAAATCCACAAAGGGGAGGAAATTTCTTAACCTCCTGCAGGATAATTTTCTGGGCCAGTTTGTGGAGGAGCCAACTAGAAGTGATGCCTTGTTGGATCTGGTTATTTCTAACACCGCTGAGCTGGTTGGGGATGTCACTGTCCATGAACACCTGGGGAATAGTGACCGCAATATAATGACTTTTAGCTTAAAGTGTAGAAAAGACAAACATGTTGGGAGGGCAAAAACTCTTAATTTTAAAAGGGCCAATTTTCCTGGGTTAAGGGCAGAACTTCAGGGCATAGACTGGGGGCGGCTGCTGTCACATACTGATACAGCTAATAAATGGAAAATCTTCAAATCCACATTAAATAACTGTACTGCCAAATATATTCCTATGGGTAACAAATATAAACGGTTCAAATCCAATCCCACATGGCTTACAACCGAGGTTAGAAGGGCTATAAATGAGAAAAAAGGGGCATTCAAAAAATATAAATCAGAGGGGTCAGCTGTAGCATTTAAACATTACAAAGAAGTCAACAAAACCTGTAAAAATGTAATAAAAGCAGCAAAAATTCACAAGGAAAGACAGGTAGCTATAGAAAGCAAAAGAAACCCCCAAAATTCTTCAAATATATTAATGCAAAAAAACCAAGGTCACAGCATGTAGGACCCCTAAATAATGGTGACGGGGAGTTAACAACTGGGGATCAGGAGAAAGCTGAGTTACTTAATGGCTTCTTCAGTTCTGTATATACAAAAGAAGAAGATGGAGCTGTGGTGGGCGGGGCCAGTACTGAGGTGGGTGGGGCCAGTGCTGCTAACACATGTAATGAAAATCCAAGTAACGGAAATATAGGTGCCGTTACACCATAATCACGTAAGGTCCAGTGGTCAAGAAGAACTAGAGTAATCACCGGCGTACATGGATTACTTAGGACTGTCTAATACTTAACTTTTAATAATTCATTTAAAATATACAACAAAAAGGTCCACACAGACAACCAAAAGACATCCACTAATGTGCTCTATGTACAGTGAAGTAACCTGAAGGACAGATATGCACATCGGGGAGATAATCCCGCGTCCCCGAAGGGATACTAATGAATAGGGACTGCAGGCCAGCTACCGAAATAAATAAGATATAATCTAAGAGTAAGGGAGAGAAAAGAAAGGAGAGTGGTGGTGTACCCTACTCTCTGCCCTAATTACCTCTTGCCCTGCCTTTTGGGGAACCCACCTCCTTAATAGGGTGGCCCCAACCACGATGACAGTCCCTTCCTTATTGCACGTGCCCAGGAGGAAACAAGGAACACAGAAGACAGAAAAGAGTGAAAAAACAGTGTAAACTCAATACCACCTTTAAAAACAAACAGCAAGAGATATCATTATATATACACAGTACCAATTTCATAAGCTGTGCTTGTTCCTACACAGCACAAATTTCATAAGCTGTGCTCGTTCCGACGCGTTTCAACCACCCCAATTATGGACGGATTCATCAGGGAACACACATAGCACTCCAGAGGATGTGCTTAAACCAATTCCTGCTGTGAGGGATGTCCTCTAATCACAAAAGTACTTATGGACCTCTTAGGAATGGAAAAACATAATATGGTAATAAATCACTGGTGCTCGATATGGTGACATACGACAGGAAAGTAACCCCATATAAATGGATAAATTGGTTGTACTTAGCTATGTAGATGGAATAAATCAATGCAGCCTGCGAGGATCCATGTTCACCCCACGATGAGAGGGTGACACTGAGTCAAAAGCAGGTCAGGCTTTTATACCGGCTTGTGTAATATCACTTCCGGGTTGCGGTTGGTGTATTAGTGCGATCACGTGACCTGGATACGGTCACGTGACTAAGCTCCGATACTAGCTAGATACTTATCGGATGACCTCCGCCTCAACAAAGGGTGCATAAGTACCACTTACCCAGCTGCACAAGATGACATAGATGCCGAGAATGCCAAAGATAACAATAGTAACCCTTATAGTACTGTTCCGCGACCACTTCCGATTGCCGGAACGCAAGTGCGTTCCAAATGGCGGAAGTGCGTCATATAGCAAGTAAATGGGTTCTGAGTGGAGCGCAAAATGCGTTCCACCCGCAACTTTAATGATAAGGACGCAATAATGGCATCCAGAGTGACACATCCCATAGTTGGTAAACAAAAAAAGCCATACCAAAATGTAATCCATAAATCATGTAGGCACCTAGTAGTGTGTATGGGAGCAGTTCATCATGATACATGCCGTTAGCTAGTAAATAAAGTAATCATAATCAGAGAACGGTATATTATAACTATAACTCTAACCAATAATTGATAGATAATAGAGAAATATAAAACAGTCATAACCAAACATAGGCTACCCACACAAAAAATAAATTTCATGATGGGCAGCGAGATCACCAGGTATGGTTATAGTTGTGAGAGGTTATATTCCCAGGCTAATGAAATCACTAAGTATCCACAACCTTAGGTGGTTACCCAGAGGACAGTCACCAAGAGCAAATAATAAGGGCATTTTTAACCAATAAATGATGAAAACACAAGTGCTTCATTGAGGCCCCTTGGACTCACAGTCCCAAGTCTGTAGATCCACTGGGCCTCTTTTTGGAGGAGGCGTTTATCCAGATCACCCCCCCTAGGTGAGGGTCGTAGCACCTCAATCACCTGGAACTTAACCGTCCATGGATCATCCTGGTGGACCAATCGCATGTGTTTGGCGAGAGGTTTATCTCGACTATGTGAGATATCTCCCATATGCTCTAATATACGTCTGCGTAATTCCCGCTTCATTTTGCCGACATACTGAAGGGGGCACGGGCAGCTTGCCAAGTAGATGACCCCTGAGGTCTTGCAGTTAGCAAATTCCCGATTAGTATAATGCTTATCATCTGCCCCACGGAAGGAACGTGCTTGTAGTATGTACCTGCAGGCCTTACAAGCCCCACACTTAAATGTGCCCTCCATTCGAGCCTGTCTAAGCCACATATGCGTGGATGGAGGGGAGTAGTGACTATGCACCAGGCGGTCACCTAAATTTCTACCCCGTCTATAGGTGACAGCCGGTCTGTCATCCACTAGTTGGGAAACCACAGGATCAGATTTAAGAATTGGCCAAAAGCGATTGAGTATGTCCCTAATCTGGGTCGCCGATGAGTCATAGGTCCCTATGATTCTCGTCTTTGAAAGTCCATCCATTGGTGTGTCCCTAGGTACCAGTAAAGTCCGTCTATCTCGTTGTTTGGCCTCCTTATAGGCGGTCTTGAGTACATGATCAGGGTATCCTCGGTCGCGGAATCGCTTATACAGCGTTTCCGCTTCTTGTTTAAATGCATTCGGGGAGGAACAATTGCGCCGAGCCCTGAGGTACTGTCCCTTCGGGATACCTCGGCGGAGTGGTTTTGGGTGATAGCTATCCCACCGTAGCAGACAGTTACCGGCCGTGGGTTTTCGGTAAATGGCCGTATCTAGCCTACCATCACTCCCTTTCTTAAGGGTAACATCCAGGAAACACAATTCTTGTTCCTGGATTTCATAGGTGAACCTCATCCCAATGTTGTTGGTGTTGAGGCACTGCATGAAATCCACGAACTCACTGCGCGTGCCCGACCAAATAACTGCCACATCGTCAATATACCTAGCCCATAATTGAATATGCTGCTGGTATTCCAACAGGTGATCGCCAAAGACCATAGCTTCCTCCCACCAGCCCAGGAACAGGTTTGCGTAAGTGGGCGCCACAGGGGCGCCCATAGCAGTGCCCCTGAGCTGGTGGAAGATATGAGAAGCAAAAAGGAAATAGTTCTTGGTCAGAACAAATTCCAAAAGTTGTAGAATAAATGCATTATGTGGTCTATTATGGGTACTTCTGCTACCTAGAAAATGACCCACCGCTTTGAGTCCTAGTTCATGATGAATGGAACTGTAGAGGGCCTCTACATCTATGGAGCAGAGCAGATGGTGTTGTTCCAAGATGACATCTTGAGTGCGCAGCAACAAGTCAGTGGTGTCACGCAGGTAAGATGGCAAAGAGAGTACAAACGGCCTAAGAATTTTATCCAGGTATATCCCTACGTTCTGGGTTAGGTTGTCAACACCCGAGACGATGGGGCGACACTTTAAGGGTGTCAATCCCTTATGGACTTTAGGAAGTCCATAGAAGGTTGCCAACTGTGGGGAGGCTGGGTACATAAAATTAAACTCATTCTGAACGATAAGTTTATTGTTTTTAGCTTGGTCCAGGATATTTTTAAGCTCCTTTTGAAATAATAAAGTAGGGTCAGATTGTAGCAATGTATAGTTGGACCTATCCTTAAGGACCTGTTGGCACATCGTGACGTAATCATTATGGTCCATGATCACCAAATTGCCCCCTTTATCCGAGGGTTTGATGACCAGGGACCTATCCCTTTCCAATGAGACCAAAGCTTTTCTCTCCTCAAAGGACAAATTGTGTCTGATAACAGGGGGGCTAATGTCCAGTTGTTCGATGGCCTGGATGACGACCTGTAAGAAAGCGTCAATGACGTCGTGGTCCCCCACTGGTGGCATTCTGGTGCTCTTGGGTCTAAGATCAGTAAAGGGACCCGTCCCCGGAGCCCTATTTTGTTCATTGAGGAGGGAAGACAGCGTATCAATACTAGCAAGATCCATCATGTCTAGTGTCGGATCCTGATGGATCCGTTGATTTCTCATCAGGAAGAACTTTTTCCACCTCAGTGACCTACTAAACAGGTGAAGATCTTTTATCCAACCAAATGTGTCCCTTTTGTTGGTAGGGATAAAGGATAGTCCCTTCAATAGAAGGGAGGTCTCTGCTCTAGACAAGTTATGATGTGACAAATTAATAATTTGGTTATCAGTTAGAGTCCCTGTATGATTTACCCCTGTGTGGGTGGGAGTGGACCCCTGTCCAAAAAAGGCACAGTGGAAGTAGAGGAGGAGGCACTGGAGAAAGATCGTGTATTGTACCCCCTTCCTCGATTCATGTTTCCCCTTCCCCTCTGCTGGCTCCATGTTCCAGACCCTCTGTTTCTATTGTAATGTGTGTACTTTTTGTTCTCTCGGTTTTCCCTCCTTGATTCCCTCCTTGATTCGGAGTCTGAGGTGTCTGTATCCGAGGAGGTGTAATCAGTATCATAAGCATTATACTAATCGGGAATTTGCTAACTGCAAGACCTCAGGGGTCATCTACTTGGCAAGCTGCCCGTGCCCCCTTCAGTATGTCGGCAAAACGAAGCGGGAATTACGCAGACGTATATTAGAGCATATGGGAGATATCTCACATAGTCGAGATAAACCTCTCGCCAAACACATGCGATTGGTCCACCAGGATGATCCATGGACGGTTAAGTTCCAGGTGATTGAGGTGCTACGACCCTCACCTAGGGGGGGTGATCTGGATAAACGCCTCCTCCAAAAAGAGGCCCAGTGGATCTACAGACTTGGGACTGTGAGTCCAAGGGGCCTCAATGAAGCACTTGTGTTTTCATCATTTATTGGTTAAAAATGCCCTTATTATTTGCTCTTGGTGACTGTCCTCTGGGTAACCACCTAAGGTTGTGGATACTTAGTGATTTCATTAGCCTGGGAATATAACCTCTCACAACTATAACCATACCTGGTGATCTCGCTGCCCATCATGAAATTTATTTTTTGTGTGGCTAGCCTATGTTTGGTTATGACTGTTTTATATTTCTCTATTATCTATCAATTATTGGTTAGAGTTATAGTTATAATATACCGTTCTCTGATTATGATTACTTTATTTACTAGCTAACGGCATGTATCATGATGAACTGCTCCCATACACACTACTAGGTGCCTACATGATTTATGGATTACATTTTGGTATGGCTTTTTTTGTTTACCAACTATGGGATGTGTCACTCTGGATGCCATTATTGCGTCCTTATCATTAAAGTTGCGGGTGGAACGCATTTTGCGCTCCACTCAGAACCCATTTACTTGCTATATGACGCACTTCCGCCATTTGGAACGCACTTGCGTTCCGGCAATCGGAAGTGGTCGCGGAACAGTACTATAAGGGTTACTATTGTTATCTTTGGCATTCTCGGCATCTATGTCATCTTGTGCAGCTGGGTAAGTGGTACTTATGCACCCTTTGTTGAGGCGGAGGTCATCCGATAAGTATCTAGCTAGTATCGGAGCTTAGTCACGTGACCGTATCCAGGTCACGTGATCGCACTAATACACCAACCGCAACCCGGAAGTGATATTACACAAGCCGGTATAAAAGCCTGACCTGCTTTTGACTCAGTGTCACCCTCTCATCGTGGGGTGAACATGGATCCTCGCAGGCTGCATTGATTTATTCCATCTACATAGCTAAGTACAACCAATTTATCCATTTATATGGGGTTACTTTCCTGTCGTATGTCACCATATCGAGCACCAGTGATTTATTACCATATTATGTTTTTCCATTCCTAAGAGGTCCATAAGTACTTTTGTGATTAGAGGACATCCCTCACAGCAGGAATTGGTTTAAGCACATCCTCTGGAGTGCTATGTGTGTTCCCTGATGAATCCGTCCATAATTGGGGTGGTTGAAACGCGTCGGAACGAGCACAGCTTATGAAATTTGTGCTGTGTAGGAACAAGCACAGCTTATGAAATTGGTACTGTGTATATATAATGATATCTCTTGCTGTTTGTTTTTAAAGGTGGTATTGAGTTTACACTGTTTTTTCACTCTTTTCTGTCTTCTGTGTTCCTTGTTTCCTCCTGGGCACGTGCAATAAGGAAGGGACTGTCATCGTGGTTGGGGCCACCCTATTAAGGAGGTGGGTTCCCCAAAAGGCAGGGCAAGAGGTAATTAGGGCAGAGAGTAGGGTACACCACCACTCTCCTTTCTTTTCTCTCCCTTACTCTTAGATTATATCTTATTTATTTCGGTAGCTGGCCTGCAGTCCCTATTCATTAGTATCCCTTCGGGGACGCGGGATTATCTCCCCGATGTGCATATCTGTCCTTCAGGTTACTTCACTGTACATAGAGCACATTAGTGGATGTCTTTTGGTTGTCTGTGTGGACCTTTTTGTTGTATATTTTAAATGAATTATTAAAAGTTAAGTATTAGACAGTCCTAAGTGGTCCATGTACGCCGGTGATTACTAACACATGTAATGTACTGAACTGGTTTACTATATATATGGTCCAAGATAAATTAAACAAACTCAATGTAACCAAAGCTCCAGGGCCTGATGGATTACACCCCAGAGTTCTTAGGGAACTCAGTTCTGTAATTTCTCTACCCTTGTATAAAATATTTATTAATTCTTTGCTTACTGGTATTGTGCCGAGGGACTGGTGTAAGGCAAATGTACTGCCGATCTTCAAAAAGGGCTCTCGAACTTCCCCAGGTAACTACAGACCTGTAAGCTTAACGTCCATTGTGGGGAAACTATTTGAGGGGCTTATAAGGGACTACATCCAGGAATATGTAGTGGCTAATAGTATTATAAGTGATAACCAGCATGGTTTTACTAAGGATAGAAGCTGTCAAACCAACCTGATATGTTTCTATGAATAGGTGAGTAGAAGCCTGGATGGCAGCGCGTCTGTGGATATCGTGTACCTGGATTTTGCAAAAGCGTTTGACACAGTTCCTCATGGACGTCTGATGGGTAAGTTAAAGTCTATCGGTTTGGAAAATTTAATGTGTAACTGGATTGAAAACTGGCTTAATAATCGTACCCAGAGAGTGGTGGTCAATGATTCCTACTCCGAATGGTCCCCGGTAATAAGTGGTGTACCCCAAGGGTCAGTACTGGGCCCTCTTCTGTTTAACTTGTTTATTAATGATATTTAGAATGGAATTAACAGCAATGTTTCTATCTTTGCAGATGACACCAAGCTTTGTAGTACAGTACAGTCTATGGAGGATGTGCAGATGTTACAGGCTTTGTAGTACAGTACAGTCTATGGAGGATGTGCAGATGTTACAGGATGACTTAGACACACTGAGTGTTTGGGCATCCACTTGGCAAATGAGGTTCAATGTGGATAAATGTAAAGTTCTGCACCTGGGTACTAATAATCCGCATGCATCATATGTCCTGGGGGGAGTTACTCTGGGAGAGTCGCTGATGGAGAAGGATCTGGGTGTACTTGTAGATCATAAACTACAGAACAGCACACAATGTCAGTCAGCTGCTTCTAAGGCCAGCAGGATATTGTCATGCATTAAAACAGGCATGGACTCTCGGGACAGGGATATAATATTACCGCTCTATAAAGCTTTGGTGCGGCCCCATCTGGAGTATGATGTCCAGTTTTGGAACCCGATTCATAAAAAGGATGTTCTAGAGCTGGAGAGGGTACAAAGACGGGCAACTAAACTAATAAGGGGAATGGAGCATCTTAGTTATGAGGAGAGATTAAAAGAATTACATTTGTTTAGTCTGGAGAAGAGACGTTTAAGGGGAGATATGATTAACTTATTTAAATATATAAATGGCCCCTACAAGAGATATGGGGAAAAGATGTTCCAGGTAAAACCCCCTCAAAGGACAAGAGGGCACTGCCTCCGCCTGGAGAGACAAGGGGGCACTGCCTCCGCCTGGAGAGACAAGGTGGCGCTGCCTCTGCCCGGAGAGACAAGGGGGCGCTGCCTCCGCCTGAAGAGACAAGGGGGCGCTGCCTCCGCCTGGAGAGACAAGGGGGCGCTGCCTCCGCCTGAAGAAAAAAAGGTTCAATCTCCGGAGGCGACAAGCCTTCTTTACAATGAGAACTGTGAATCTGTGGAACAGTCTACCCCAAGATCTGGTCACAGCAACAACAGTAGAGGGCTTCAAAACAGGGCTAGACAAGTTCTTAGAGCAAAATAATATAAATGCATATGTATAGAACTATCACCCCTCCCCCTTCCCTGTATCCATCCCCTCCTTGTATATCCCCCTTCCCTGTATCCATCCCCTCCTTGGTTGAACTTGATGGACATGTGTCTTTTTTCAACCGTATTAACTATGTAACTATGTAACTATGTAAGACGTGTAAGTCCTTAATGATCTCATTAGTTACAGTCAGCGTCCTGTGTGTGATCGACTGGGCAGAAGTCCCTGACGACTGCTCATCTGTCTTATATTTTTCTGGACAATTCCCTACCGCCAATATAGATGTATATAAGATGCAGTTTTGTGTAATGTTAAGTAAATAAGGTCAGTAGGGCCTTCGCTTCACTGTAAACCTACAGGAACAGGAGAATATCTTTAGCAATGGAAAATGTGTCTATAGTCTTTAGTATGTATAACTTTGTTTTTTCAGGACTCAAGGAGATGGAGCCGCTAAGATATTTCTACTCTGTGGTCGCCCTTCTAATATATTTCTGTTCAATGATCTTATCTACATTAATTGTGTATGTTGTATGGACAGAACAATCTCTCCAAGAACCTATGTACATCTTCATATGTAACCTGGTGGGGAATGTTATGGTTGGAAGCTCGGCATTCCTCCCCAAGTTGGCCATAGACTTGCTCTCCGGATGTACCACCATCTCTCTGTCTGGATGTCTGACCCAAGCGTTTGCTACTGTTGAGATACTAACGTTTACCATCATGGCGTATGATAGATACCTGGCTGTTGGTTTTCCATTGAGATACCACTCTCTGATGACCACTAAGATGGCTCTACAGTCCTTGGCTATCATCTGGTTGGTAGTTTTAATAAGTGAGGTGGTAGTTGTCCTGTTGGTGGTCAGGTTAACAATATGTGGTAATGGCATAAATAATGTGTACTGTGAAACAACCTCTCTTACCAGGTTGGCTTGTGGCAGCATAGTCATCAATGACGTTTTTGGGACTTCCTGGACCTTGCTGATTTACGTAGGCTCCTTAATCATTGTCATCTACTGCTACATACAGACATTTCTTGTCTGCCTGAAGATCTCTATGGAAGCCTCCCAGAAAGCCATCCATACACTGGTGACCCATATAATCACATTCTCTACTTTCATGGCATCCTCCTTATTTGTAGTTTTCAAGTATAGAATAAATAGTGGTTCTCTATCTATTGTGACACATGTCATAATCTCAGTAGGTGCTCTGCTGGTCTCCACCACCCTAAATCCTCTGATCTATGGGATAAGAACAGAAGCTTTAAGGATGAAGATGATTCACACTTTAAAGGAAATCACTCATCAGGAGACATTGGGTAAATCTAAGAATTGTTGCTTTGGGTTGTCTATCAACTAATTTTATATTGATACAAGTGAACTTCCAATGTGCCAAAGTTTAACTGAAGATAAATTAAAGTGTTTAATAATAATAGGCATTATACGATTCCTTTTGCTTAACAAAAAAGTTTTATTGCTTTACTTTATAGAAACTAAGTAATTTTAACAACAATGAATCTTTTTTATTTTGAGAATCCAGCCCCTGTACAAAACTCTGTATCTTGTGGTTATAAGGGACAGTTCACACGGAGTAAAACCACGGCGGAGAATCCCGTCAGCCTCCGTGCCATACAGGCAGTCTATGGGAGGACTCGCGCCTCCTCTCTCTGCGCCTCTCCACTCGAAAGAATTGACATGTCAATTCTTCCGAGCAAATAGGCGTGGGAAGATGAGTCGCACGAGCCCTCCCTTAGACTGCCTGTATGACACGGAGGCTGGGGGATTCCGTGGCGGAGAGTTCCGCAGTGGAATTCCACCAGTTTTACCCCATGTGAACTGGCCCTTAATGTGTTAAACCTGTGTTAGTTATAGTTGCTCTTTCTACCCACCCGGTTGAGAACCTGAGCCCACTTAAGTAGAAAATGCTCCATAGCTTCAGTACAACCCAACCAAGACAATATCTGTGAATGTAAATATAAAATACCAAATCAGTTACGCAGATGTAATTTGGCCACAAAAAGGGATAAAAATATTATAGAGTGACAATGGACTACTGCTGTGATGCTCTCAACCTTATCAGGATAAAAAAGTCTATCATTTTTTTCCGGGACAGTTTTATAAGTAATTAGTCCTCTGAATTGTCTGTTAAATGGATCTATGGCTTACTAGTTTATACAATAAATCTTCCATGTTCCTAATGGTGTCATGATTTTTGCAGTTTTTCTGCCAGCTGCATTGTCTATTGGAGTCTTAGGGTCCTACTAGACGGGTGATTATCTGCCCAATGAGTTAGAATCAGGCAGATATCATCAAGTGTAATAAAGACCACCATCAGCCAAGGAGCTGAGTATAGAAATAACACTCTACTTACCTCTCCAGGCTCCCTGGTGTCCTCCTGCCTGTTCCCCACTCACCGTAGCCTCTGCTGACACTTCCTAACCTGTCTGTGCAGTGACAGGCCACTCACTGATTACCCGCCTCGGCGCTGTCCTGTCTCGTTTAGTGAGTGGTTGCAAAGATGGCTCTAGACATGCCAGCGGCAGCTGCAAGGAGCAGGAAGGAAGATACCAGGGACTGTGGATAGGTAGGTCATAACTTGATAATTTTCTATATATACGGCAAGGGCTGACGAAGTCCGTGTAGCACTTGTTGCACGATCATTGAGCCATGTAATAGGCTCGATAAGTGAGTGCCAGTCTAACAGTTTGTCGCTCACTTTTGGATTTTTTCAA
This sequence comes from Dendropsophus ebraccatus, assembly GCF_027789765.1. NCBI lineage: Eukaryota > Metazoa > Chordata > Amphibia > Anura > Hylidae > Dendropsophus > Dendropsophus ebraccatus. The sequence continues at coordinate 11,745,063 of NC_091458.1, forward strand.
ACTGAAGTGGTAAACCATTAGAACCCCCCTGAGAAGGCCCCATTTTGGAAATTAATCCCTCAAGGAATTTATCTACAGCAGTAGTGAACTTTTGACCTACTACCAATGTTTCATAGAGTTGAAACTATATCTGTAGTTTCAACTTAAATTAACATAATTTTCACAAGGAACGCAAGAGAATATGTACCCCCACATTTGTTATGCAATTCCCTTGAGTAAAGCAGTGCCCCATACGTGGTGATCAACTGCTGTTTGAGTATACGGTAGGGCTCAGAAGAAAAGGTCCGATTTTGCTAGAAACATTATTGGGCACCACACTCATTTGCAGTGCCCCCTGTAAACCAGTTCAGTGTCTGGTTGTCTGGAAAACATGGATACAGCCAATGACTATATCCATGTTTTCTACATAGCCTTAGGGCTTTATCCAACTTCAGCAGCCACCGCTAATCAAATGCCGAAAGTTCGGGTTCGGATGGACTCCAGCATGCTCCAGGTTCGCTCATCTCTAGTATCCACCTTCCCTGTTCATTTAATCTGAAGACAGCTTAAACACCCAAAGAGATGCATTTCTTTTTAAAGAAAATACAGTACAGTAGGAAAATCTTCTTCAACTTGAGGTCGTTGTAAAATTTGCCACTCTTTTATTCAATACAATCACTGCGAATCCTTTTTGAATCTGGCCTTTTCTCTATTCCCTTTTTTTCTGTTGCTGGTGGGGTTTTATGGTCTGTCCTAATTGACTAGGTTTTCATTTCCATTTTTTGGCAGGTTGACGGTCCATTCAGCTCAACTGTTGGATTTTACTTGACATGTTAAAAAAGTTATATATATATATCTATCTGTCTATATATATAGGTTCTGAGTGTATATTCATTGGGGGCTTTCTTTCATTTCTCTAATATTTTAACAAAAATAAGGAAAGTCCCGCTAAAGTTACCAACCTCAACTGTCTGTCCTAGGCCTGTCAGGGTCGATGAGAGTCAGAGAGCTGCCCCTTTCCCGCCACCTCCTGATCCACCAGCGTACATTGATATCCATGGAAAAAAGGTAATTATACACTGCTGATTCACCAATGTCCACTGCTGTCCTGGGAAAGAATTGATCTTACGCCATGTCGGAAATTGAATAATTAACTGGCTCATTGACATTTTTTTTAAAGTTTTGATTTTCCATTTTTTGACACATTTAAAAGAACATGCGTTAACAAATTTGTAACTTTGTAATAGTCCCAGTACTGTAGCGACTATAGTCTGGCTGTTTTATTGAAATTTGTCTGCACTCGATTCGCGAATCTAAATTAGTTTGACCCAAAATTTCCGAACTTTGCGGAACAAATTCTCAGCCGCTTCCCTCATCTCTAGTACCCTTTCAAAATTTTATCTGATTTAGATGTATGAATATATCTATGAAGGATAGACAAATCCATTTTCTACATAACCTACTGTATATAGAGTTGTTAGTACAATACCCTCAGGATCCTAATAAACAAAACTCCATCAGTGAAGACGTGTAAGTCATTAATGATCTCATTAGTTACAGTCAGCGTCCTGTGTGGGATCCACTGGGCAGAATTCTCTAGAGACTGCTCATCTGTCTTTATGTTATTCTGGAGAATTCCCTACCGCCAATATAGTTCTATATAAGATTTATACTTTTGTAATGTCAGCAGAGCCATTACTGACATCACAGTGTAACTACATGAACCGGAGCAAAGCTTTTAGCAATGGTAAATGTGTCCATGGTCCTCAGCATCTATGATTTTGTTCTTTTAGGACTCAAGGAGATGGAGAACCTGAGATATTTCTACTCTGTGGTCGCCCTTCTAATATATTTCTGCTCAATATTCTTATCCACATTAATCGTGTATGTTGTATGGACAGAACAATCTCTCCATGAACCTATGTACATCTTCATATGTAGCCTGGTGGGGAACGTTATGGTTGGAAGCTCAGCCTTCCTTCCAAAGCTGGCCATAGACTTGCTCTCCGGATGTACTACCATCTCTCTGTCTGGATGTCTGACCCAAGCATACTTTATACAGAGTTGTGGTGTTATAGAGGTGGTAACTTTCACCATCATGGCATTTGACAGGTACTTGGCTGTTGGTTTTCCATTGAGATACCACTCTCTTATGATTAATAGGAAGGCTCTACATTCCTTGGCTATCATCTGGTCGGGGGTTTTAATAGTTATGTTGGTAGCTGTCCTGTTGGTGGTCAGGTTAACACTATGTGGTAATAGCATTAATAATGTTTACTGTGAAACATTGTCTCTTACCCGGTTGTCTTGTGGCAGCACATTCATCAATGACATTTTTGGCACTACTTGGACCTTAGTGGCCTTTATCAGTTCCTTAATTATCGTGATCTACTGCTACATACGGACATTTCTTGTCTGCCTGAAGATCTCTATGGAAGCCTCCCAGAAAGCCATCCATACATTGGTGACCCACATAATGACTTACTCTACTTTCATGGCAGCTATTTTATTTGTCACTTTCAGGTATAGGCTAAATAGTGGTTCTGTATCTACTGTGACGCACGTTGTAATCTCAATCACTGGTCTACTAGTCTCCGTCACCATAAACCCTCTGATCTATGGGATAAGGACTGAAGCTTTAAGGATAAAGATGATTCACACTTTAAAAGAAATCATTCAGAGACAGAATTGGGGTAAATCCAAATAATTATTGGTTTAGGTTGCCTATAAAATGATTTTATATTGTTATTAGCGATCCCCCAGTGTGCCAAAGTTTAACTCAAGATAAATTAAAGTATTAAATATTTCAGGCTTTATATTATTTGTTTTGCTTTTCAAAAATGTTTTAGGAGGCAACCGGGGGCAAGGATTGTTCTCCAGTAATCCTGGGTGGTAGTAGAACATGACATGATATGGTAGTAGATCCAAAACTTTGGCCATGTAAGGTCCAGTCTCAACTACATTAACACAGTGGACAGTTAGGGAGATGTAACGCCCCTGACCACTCTTACTGGCCAACGTATCAGTGATAATGTGGACCTTGGTACTGATGGCTTTGCACTGCGCACGCCTTATCTTGGTGCAGGTGGCCCGCCTGGAACCTAATGGAGGCTGGGAAAAATGTACTGTGGAATAGCCGCAACCAACAGTTTTTTAAACTGTCCGTCTCCTTCAGCCTGAATGGAAGCATTTCAAAGTGCAGCAATTTTGCAATACTACCGTTCAGAAGTACCGTTCTCTCTAGGGTTTGGAGGTTGGAAAGCTGCATGCTTCTCTGGAATGGGGTGGACATGGCTGGTGATGCTGGGGGTGGTGGCCCTCTCACTGGAGAGGTTGATGAAAAGTCAGAGAGAACAGAAGCAGAAGAGGGAGCCTCAGATGTTTGTTGGATTTTCTGGTGTCTGATCCACTGCAGCTCATAATTTGCATTTCGGTGCCTTATCATGCAGGTAATGCTCAGGCTATTGACATTTACTCCTCGATTCTTGCTTGAGGCCCTGGTGGCACAGCGTGCAAACCACCCATGTCTTGTCCTCAGCATTTTAGTGAAAGATATGTCATCCCAAAGAACTTCTCCAAACTGGCTGTGGTCTGCTTAGTTCCTTGCTGGTTCCAGTCTGTCTGCTGTTCTTTTGCCCCCCTGCTCCCTCTTACCCTGTTGCTAGGAATGAGTGACCACCACCTCTTTCTCTGTGATGTCATGGCCTTTCAGCCAATGTGGCGTCTAGGACCTCATCATCACCCCTCCCATCGCCTTCCACCCACTCTTTGCCACCTTCCAAGTCTCTTCACTGCTAAAAGTCTCAGCAATTGGCACTTGGATTTCATCATCGTCAGAGATGTCCTACAATGGTCCTCTTCCCATTTGCACCACCCTTCCCATGTGCTTATTCCCTGTCAGAAGTGGTTGGGCATCTGTGCATTCCAAGTCTTTAACTAGGGCAGGTATATGGCCTACTAAATCAAGGGCAGCAGAGTCATCAATCAGCAATAGTGATTGCTCCGTGACATGGTGCTCATACTGTTTTGTGGATTTGCAAGGGGGTGAGGCGGAGGGGTCTCTGTTTTCAGTAGCAGAGGAATTGGTGGAAGCCAACCCTAAGGAACTAGAGACACTCTGTGTCAAAAAATCTACCAAAACGTTCACTTGTTCTTGGACGACAGTTTGGCGAACGGTATTTTGTCCTAATAAATGATGCTGCTGACCCTGGTGTTTTCTTGCACTAGAGAAAGGTGTTATATTCTCTGACATAGAAGGCACAGATCTACCACATGCGCTCCCTACAGACGCAGCAGCTTCATCACCACCCCCAGCAGCATCCACATCTCTTCTTTGTAGCTTTCCTTATATTTTTCTTAGAACAATTACCTAACTCCAGCAACACTTGTATATATTAGTCATTCTGTGATGGCCTAACTGACCAAACACTTGTATATATTAGCCATGCCGTGATGGCCTAACTGACCAAACGCTTGTATATATTAGCCATGAACTGATGGTCTAGTCGTCCCAACACTTGTATATATTAGACAGGTAGAAGGAGTGTGTTGTCAGCTCACCAACCATGAACTCTCTGGTGCCCCAGATTCACATCTGGCAAATGTGTGGTAGTACAATTCAAAGGAAAGAAGCGGTAATCCAGCACTTGAAGCTGAGAAGTTCATTTATTTTTCCAATGCCAAGTATACAGTCAACACCTACGTGGTGTTGCACGTAGGTGTTGATTGTATACTTGGCATTGGAAAAATAAATGAACTTCTCTGCTTCAAGTGCTGGATTACCACTTCTTTCCGATAAATTAGACAGGCACTGATGGCAACAATTATTTATATTTTCCAAGCACTGATGGCCTAAGTGGCCCAAAGCAACCACTTTTTTTTTGCCACAGAATAATGGCCTAACTGTGTTAACACTTTGCTCTTTTTTTGTGTCGCATGCACTTACTGCCCAGCTATGGCAATACTTGTACAGAAAGAAAGAGCGGCGCTCCATAGCACAGATCAGACGGTACAGTCGGTGTGAGTATAATATGAGAACTCTCCCCTGTGGAGGTTGTGCAGAAAGAGGCACAACACTCAGATCAGCATGTAACCGGACCGCAGCCTCTCCCCCGAAAGGTCCAATGGGATCTATAGCAATGCAGATAAAAACACCTCCTCTCCGTGGGTAGGGAGATGACAGGCGCAGGTCCAAGGGTGAGGCAGGCAGATAAGAATGAAAATGGATTTATTAAAATGCTTAAAGGGCGACACAACGCGTTTCTAAACCGGACTGGTTTCTTTGTCAAGTGTCATATCTTTCATATTGGTTTAGAACGCGTTGTGTTGCCCTTTAAGCATTTTAATAAATCCATTTTCATTCTTATCTGCCTGCCTCACCCTTGGACCTGCGCCTGTCAACTCCCTACCCACGGAGAAGAGGTGTTTTTTCTGCATGGCAATACTTGGGTATCTCACACAGCTCCTAACTCATATGTACTGGCCACGCAGCTCCTCACAGGTGTACTGGCCCAGGGCAATTAGTTAAATGTTCCTGCCTGTATGTCCCTGCCTGTCAGCAGCACCCTCTACCTATACAACAGCAGAATGACGGCGGGATGCATGACAGCAGGATAACATGTCCTGCCTGTCCAACATGCAGTGCTCACAGCCATGAAGTTTGTTCAATGGTTGGTCAGTAGCCTTTCAACAAACTTTATTAAATGTACGAACACCAGAGTCGAATACTTATTTCAGGTCCACTCATCACTACTAATGACCTATCCTTTGATTAGCTCATAAATCCATTTCGCATAGAAAACCCCCTTTAACGTCCTTCCACAATATTGAAACATAGAAACATAGAAGATTGACGGCAGAAAAAGACCACTGGGTCCATCTAGTCTGCCCTTTTAGTATTTCCATTCTTATTATCTTAGGACAGATACTGTATATGTTTATCCCAGGAGTGTTTAAAATTTGTTATTGTAGATTTACCATTCACATCTGCTGTAAGTTTGTATCAAGTATCTACTACTCTTTCAGGAAAGTAATATTTTCAGTTCAGTTTTTTACTAAGAACTCTTCCCTCCTGAACCTTACTTAGTCCTATAACATATTTAAAGGTTTCAGTCATGTCCCCTCTTTCTCTTCTTTCCTCCAGACTATACAGATTCAAGTCTTTCCTGATATGGTTTATGCCTCACACCCTCCACCATTTTTCTAGCCGTCTTTGGACCCGTTCTATTTTATCAATGTCGTTTTTTAGGTGAGGTCTCCAGAACTGGACACAGTATTCCAGATGTGGCCTCACCAGAACTCTATACAGCGGGATCGCAATCTCCCTCTTCCTACTGGTTATACCTCTAGCTATACAGCCCAGCATACCATTATATATATATATATATATATATATATATATATATATATATACACCCCAGCATACCATTATATATATACAGCCCAGCATACCATTATATATATACAGCCCAGCATACCATTATATATATACAGCCCAGCATACCATTATATATATACAGCCCAGCATAGGATTTACTTTTTCCACCACCTGGTTGCACTGGTGACTCATTTTAAGGCTGTCAGAAATCACTACCCCTAAATCCTTCTAAAGTCTTTTCCAACACAGTACTGCCAATGTGATACTCGGATAAAGGATTCCTCCTCCCCAAGTGCATATTGTGTTCGGTTTTTCAATTAATTTAGATCAGTGGTGGAGCAAAAAGACAATGAGAGAATCCTGGTGAATTACAACCAATGACATACCATACGATCAAGAGAATGGTGACCCTATATTCATTAGGCTGAATGGAATGGTGAACACTGTTACTCCTATGGTCCTGACAAAGACAACTGAGTACATGACATAGCTACAGTATCGTCATCAGACCCATTGGCTTAAATGGGGTAGCAGCAAGAATGTTTGGAGTGCTGTTTCCTGAGGAACCTTTTTCATTTGTAGTAACATTATCTCAAAAGAGGTATTGGGTACTGGGTGGAAAAGACTTCCGTCCAATATCTTCTTCTGTAGTTAGAACCTAAACCCACTCCACAATAAAACCCTCTATAGCATCAGCCCAACCCCATTAAGATAATTTCTGTAAATGTGATTGTAAAAGTGCCAAATTAGTTATCCAGATGTAATATGGGAACAAAAACTACTTAAAAATATCATAGATTGACAAGAGTCTATCCCAAAGAGTGTCTTAACCCCCTGTGGGCCATACTGTGCTCAATTGGTGGGAAGGTTAAACTTACCTTCCCGGTGTCCAGACTGTATTTACAGCCACTGATTGGCTGAGCAGAGACTTGAGCAGACACACAAAAACACCAAAAAATGCAACAGCTCACCACTTATGGCAAGATACAGACCCAATACAGATTTGAAAATGGCTAAAAGCAATCCCCCCCCTTAAAGACTTCCAGCTCCCGTAATTACGCCACTTTTACAGGCTGATAATATTGTGCACCCATCCCAAGATAAAGTCCAATGACACTCGCTTTCCTGTACATTTACTTGTAGAAACACCAAGAAGGACTATACTAATATTATACTGTATGGCAGACGATTTTTATTTTTTATTTTGCACTCAACCTGGAAGCACTGCAATACCAGGTCAATGCCTGGAGAAAACACAGCAAGCTCTTTATTCTTCTCCCTGTTCTAAAATCCATGTAATATATGGTCCCCAGATAGGGGACATATCAGATGATAAGATTAGAACAGATACTACACTTGAGTTCCTCCAAAAGGCAGAGGAGCGATGACAGAGGATTTTTGTGCTTTGTGTTCAAAAAGGGATAAAACAAGCCACAAAAAAAAATGTACTAAAATTTTTGACAGTTGTGAGTATAGTACTATCAGCCAAAAAGTGTAGATCGGAATAGAGAGGGGTATACTCAGTTACTACTCCAAGACTGTCACACTATGCCCCTGGTTAGAATGGATACCACTGGTACTATACTGCATGGCAGATGATTTTTTTTTGTGCTTTGTTTTAAAAAAAAGGATAATACTAGCCAAAAAGAGAAATGCATTCAAGTTTTAGACAGTAGTCAGTATATTACCGTCAGCAAAAAAAGGGCAGCACAATATACAACGTGGGTATACTCAGTCAGAGTAACCATGTAAAGCTAGATTCAGCTCTACAAAGGCTCTGCACACCAATGCCCAGATTTAGCAAAGGGTGTAAAATATAAACTGGTGTAAACTGCCCATAGCAACCAATCACAGTTCAGCTCTCGTTTTACAAGAACTGAAAGCTGAGCTGTAATTGGTTACCATGGGCAGTTTATACCAGTGTACACTCTTTGATAAATCTCCCCCCAAGTGATTACAGTGCAGTTACATCCAGTGACTCACAGTCAATTACAGGGGGTAGGCTTCTCTGATCAGAGTCATTCCTCTTTTCAGTTTTTCTTTCTCATATGGCCATTATGAGACCTTCTCCCAGCCAAGACTCATCTCCATTAACAATATTTTATATAATGCTGTGTGAGTGTAATGTCCAATATTCCTTCATGATGAAGTGAACATTTGTGCTCAACAGTCACTTCGGCTTCCACTAGCCTGTCAATATACTTTCAAATATATCTTGCTGGAGCACTTATAATTATAACAGTATTGACTTGTGATTCATATATTCATATAAGAGTATAGGGTGAGCATACTACAGAGTGGGCATTCCTTTCTGCCGTGACGCGACGTTTCGGGGGCAACCCACGCATGAGTAAGGGGGTTGCCCCCAAAATGTCATCTCCATTAAATTTGCAAGACAAACATTTGGCTCCTAAATCTTGCACAATCCCTTTACAAACTTTACACATATATTGGCCCTTCTGTGCCCCCATATAATATAAGGCCCCTCTGTGCTGCTCTTATATAGCATCAGTGGATCTCCCATTAAGTATTATGCCCCTCAGTTTTACTCCCCTATAATATTGGACCTCCCTGTTTAGCCCCTATATAGTAATAGGCCTCTTTGTGTATGCCCCATATAGTAGATAACCCGTGTGCAGCTTCAATATAGTATTAGGCTCTCCTGCACAGGCCAAGTAGATATGCTCACCTTTCTGCATCCCTTTTATAGTAACAGGTCCTGTGTGCAGCCCCATAAAGTCAATGCATCAAGGGGAATCCCCTGCTCTCAAGTGGGAACATCACAGTTGAGGGACATTGGATTTTTCACCTGTAGTACCAGCTCCGTAGGACACTCAGCTGTTTGCCCTTTGATACTGTTTTTGGATTTCTTACCAACTCTGGGCTACTTTGATGAGACAAGCACCCACTCTACATTGCTTACGTCAAGTCTCTAGCCATGGTGCAGGGTCGTCAGCGACCACCACCACTGCAAAGCAAGCGCCCACAGGGGGAAGGAGTCCAGCGATTCCAATGTAGCTAAACCAAGCCCCCAGGGCCAGGGCTGCACCACCTTGCAGACACAGCAGGCAGAGGCAATGGCCGCCAACCAACACCTAGTGTGAACAGATCCAAAAACCCACTTCATGTGCTCCCAGCTAGGCTGGGAAAGAGGAGGTACTTACCATGCACATCACTTCCCGCTAATTGGTTACATATGGGTCTTATTGTGAGAAGTGCTAACCCCCCCCCCCAAAAAAAAAAAAACAAGGAAGCCCGGAAAACAAGGAAAGACCATTGTGTGGGGGATAGTGCGACCCTGGGGGCTTGGTTCTGCGACACTGGGGTCGCTGGACGACTGAGATGCTCCACCCATGGGCACTGGTTTTGTGGTGGTGGTGGTGGTGGTCGCCGAGGAGGAACTCGTGTATCAGAAGACCTGCACGTGGTACATGGGGCAATATGGTTTGATCAAATTATATACTAACTTCTGATGTTGGTTTTTAATGTAGCTGAATAATCTTTAGTATCAAACATGGGTGAGATGTGCAGCCATGTTCTTCTTCTCCAAGCTTGAATAATCAGAATATCTTTCTCATACCAGCTGATTTATTTTTCCTCCACCTTTACATTTTTCACCAATTTCTGTATATTCATCACAAAATAAAAAAAATAATATTTTTCTTCCATAAATATTCAGCATTTAAAAAAATAGATAAATTCTTATTGTACATAACCTATATACCGTTGTCATTACAATACCCTTAGGATCTCGTCCCAACATACAAAACTTAATCAGTGAAGACGTGTAAGTCCTTAATGATCTCATTAGTTACAGTTGGCGTCCTGTGTGTGATCCACTGGGCAGAAGTCCCTGACGACTGCTCGTCTGTCTTATATTTTTCTGGACAATTCCCTACCGCCAATATAGATCTATATAAGATGCAGTTTTGTGTAATGTTAAGTAAATAAGGTGAGTAGGGCCTTCGCTTCATTGTAAACCTACAGGAACAGGAGAATATCTTTAGCAATGGAAAATGTGTCTATGGTCTTTAGTATGTATAACTTTGTTTTTTTAGGACTTAAGGAGATGGAGCCGCTGAGATATTTCTACTCTGTGGTCGCCCTTCTAATATATTTTGGCTCAATGTTCTTATCTACATTAATTGTATACGTTGTATGGACAGAACAATCTCTCCAAGAACCTATGTACATCTTCATATGTAACCTGGTGGGGAACGTCATGGTTGGCAGTTCAGCATTTCTCCCCAAGTTAGCCATAGATTTGCTCTCCGGATGTACCACCATCTCTCTGTCTGGATGTCTGGCCCAAGCATACTTCATACAGAGCTTTGCTACTGTTGAGATACTTACTTTTACTATCATGGCCTTTGATAGGTACTTGGCTGTTGGTTTTCCATTGAGATACCACTCTCTGATGACCAATAAGAAGGCTCTACAGTTCTTGACTATTATCTGGTTGGTAGTTTTAATAAGTGAGGTAGTAATTGTAATGTTGGTGGTCAGGTTAACAATATGCGGAAATAGCATCAATAATGTGTACTGTGAAACAACCTCTCTTACCCGGTTGGCTTGTGGCAGCACAGTTATCAATGACATTTTTGGGACTTCCTGGACCTTGCTGATTTACGGAGGCTCCTTAATCATTGTCATCTACTGCTACATACGGACATTTCTTGTCTGCCTGAAGATCTCTATGGAAGCCTCCCAGAAAGCCATCCATACACTGGTGACCCATATAATCACATTCTCTACTTTCATGGCATCCTCCTTATTTGTAGTTTTCAAGTACAGGATAAATAGTGGTTCTCTATCTATTGTGACACATGTCATAATCTCAGTAGGTGCTCTGCTGGTCTCCACCACCCTAAATCCTCTGGTCTATGGGATAAGAACAGAAGCTTTAAGGATGAAGATGGTTCACACTTTAAAGGAAATCACTCATCGGGAGACATTGGGTAAATCTAAGAATTGTTGCTTTGGGTTGTCTATCAACTAATTTTATATTGATACAAGTGAACTTTCAATGTGCCAAAGTTTAACTGAAGATAAATTAAAGTGTTTAATAATAAAAGGCATTATACGATTCCTTTTGCTTAACAAAAAAGTTTTATTGCTTTACTTTATAGAAACTAAGTAATTTTAATAACAATGAATCTCTTTTTATTTTGAGAATCCAGCTTCTGTACAGAACTCTGTATCTTGTGGTTATAAGGGACAGTTCACACGGAGTAAAACCACGGCGGAGAATCCCGTCAGCCTCCGTGCCATACAGGCAGTCTATGGGAGGACTCGCGCCTCCTCTCTCTGCGCCTCTCCACTCGAAAGAATTGACATGTCAATTCTTCCGAGCAAATAGGCGTGGAGAGATGAGTCGCAAGAGCCCTCCCTTAGACTGCCTGTATGACACGGAGGCTGGGGGATTCCGTGGCGGAGAGTTCCGCCGTGGAATTCCACCAGTTTACCCCATGTAAACTGGCCCTTAATGTGTTAAACCTGTGTTAGTTATAGTTGCTCTTTCTACCCTCCCTGTTGAGAACCTGAGCCCACTTAAGTAGAAAATGCTCCATAGCTTCAGTACAACCCAACCAAGACAATATCTGTGAATGTAAATATTAAATACCAAATCAGTTACGCAGATGTAATTTGGCCACAAAAAGGGATAAAAATATTATAGAGTGACAATGGACTACTGCTGTGATGCTCTCAACCTTATCAGGATAAAAAAGTCTATCATTTTTTTCCGGGACAGTTTTATAAGTAATTAGTCCTCTGAATTGTCTGTTAAATGGATCTATGGCTTACTAGTTTATACAATAAATCCTCCATGTTCCTAATGGTGTCATGATTTTTGCAGTTTTTCTGCCAGCTGCATTGTCTATTGGAGTCTTAGGGTCCTACTAGACGGGTGATTATCTGCCCAATGAGTTATAATCAGGCAGATATCATCAAGTGTGATAAAGACCACCATCAGCCAAGGAGCTGAGTATAGAAATAACACTCTACTTACCTCTCCAGGCTCCCTGGTGTCCTCCTGCCTGTTCCCCACTCACCGTAGCCTCTGCTGACACTTCCTAACCTGTCTGTGCAGTGGTTGCAAAGATGGCTCTAGACATGCCAGCGGCAGCTGCAAGGAGCAGGAAGGAAGATACCAGGGACTGTGGATAGGTAGGTCATAACTTGATCATTTTCTATATACAGCAAGGGCTGACGAAGTCCGTGTAGCACTTGTTGCACGATCATTGAGCCATGTAATAGGCTCGATAAGTGAGTGCCAGTCTAACAGTTTGTCGCTCACTTTTGGATTTTTTCAAACTGAAGTGGTAAACCATTAGAACCCCCCTGAAAAGGCCCCATTTTGGAAATTAATCCCTCAAGGAATTTATCTACAGCAGTAGTGAACTTTTGACCTATTACCAATGTTTCATAGAGTTGAAACTATATCTGTAGTTTCAACTTAAATTAACATAATTTTCACAAGGAACGCAAGAGAATATGTACCCCCACATTTGTTATGCAATTCCCTTGAGTAAAGCAGTGCCCCATACGTGGTGATCAACTGCTGTTTGAGCATACGGCAGGGCTCAGAAGGAAAGGAGCTCCGATTTTGCTAGAAACATTATTGGGCACCACACTCATTTGCAGTGCCCCCTGTGAACCAGTTCAGTTGACAAATTCTTCCAGTTGTGTAGTGAGTGTCTGAACCCTACTGGTTTTTGAGAAAGGCTTTTTCCATTGGGGCACGACAATCGAAATTGTATGTTTTTTTCTAGTAAAAAATTATTTTGGGCACAAATTTTTGATAAGAGTCTAAGTCCACTTTACCAGAAAATCCATTGTAGCATCAGCCCAACCCAAAGAAAATAAGTTCTTTAATTGTGATTGTGAGGGATGAAAATAGTTAACCATAAAATGCCTGGGATGTAGCCTGTAGAAGAGGGCGAGAAGACCTTGAAACTGTTGAGCCATGAGTTTCAAGGCCATTGTTGGTGTTGCATCTGAAAGTTTGGATAATAAATAGAGATGAATGAAGCAAATCCGGCGAATCAAAATTCGCTGCAAATTGGGCCGTCAATACGCTTGGTTCTGTGAAGCGAATTCCCACCAATCCGTGGAGGAAACTTGCAAATAAACGAAATGGCGGTTGTACATGCTGTCTAGAGAGTTACTGGGCGGGAGTTTCATTAGACTGGTTAATTGAATTTTTTTTTAATTGTGATTTTCCAATTTTTTACACTTTTACAAGAATATGCATTAACAAATTTGTCCTTCTGTAATAGTCCCCGAACTGTTTTATTAAAATATTAATAAATTTGACCCAAATTTGCAAAGTTTGCGAAATGAATTTCTGTCTTCTTCGCTCTATTATCTCTAAAAATAATTTGTATTACTAACTTTTCTAATCACGAGTCGGATAATAACCATATTTGTAGTTAACATGCTACTTCAATACAAACTAAACATCAATATGTACTGTATGTAACATCTAAGCCAATGGGTACCTATGGGCCATCCATGCCCTCTTGGCATTATACCTTCCTAGTATAAATATGTGTTTGTTTTTTCAATAAACTACAGTATGAGCTTGTTTTACAGAATTTGGTTTCTGTTTAACCCCTTAAGGACAGAGCCAATTTTGATTTTTGCGTTTTCGTTTTTTCCTCCTTGTGCATAAAAGGCCATAGCACTTGCATTTTTCCACCTAGAGACCCACATGAGCCCTTATTTTTTGCATCACTAATTGTACTTTGCAATTACAGGCTGAATTTTTGCATAAAGTATACTGCGAAACCAGAAAAAAATTCAAAGTGTGGTGAAATTGAAAAAAAACGCATTTTGTTTATTTGGAGGAAATGTGTTTTATGCCATTCGCCCTGGGGTAAAACTGACTTGTTATGCACGTTCCTCAAGTTGTTACGATTAAAACGATATATAACATGTATAACTTTTCTTGTATCTGATGGCCTGTAAAAAATTCAAACCATTGTCAACAAATATATGTCACTAAAAACCGCTCCATTCCCAGGCTTATAGCGCTTTTATCCTTTGGTCTATGGGGCTGTCTCAGGTGTCATTCTTTGCGCCATGATGTGTTCTTTCTATCGGTACCTTGATTGCGCATATACGACTTTTTGATCGCTTTTTATTACAATTTTTCTGGATTTGATGCGACCAAAAATGCGCAATTTTGCACTTTGGGATTTTTTTGCGCTGACGCCGTTTACCGTACGAGATCAGGAATGTGATTAATTAATAGTTCGGGTGATTACGCACGCGGCGATAGCAAACATGTTTGTTTATTTATTTACTTTTATTTATAACCTGGGAAAAGGGGGGTGATTCAGACTTTTATTAGGGGAGGGGGCTTTTTATTCACAACAACACTTTTCTTATTTTTTTTACACATATACTAGAAGCCCCCCTGGGGTTAGGGTTATTCCCCCTAGGGGACTTCTAGTATATACACTTTGATCTCTCATTGAGATCTCTGCAGCATAGATATGCTGCAGAGATCCATGAGATAGGCACTCGTTTACTTCCGGCTGCTGCAGCCGGAAACAAACGAGTGCCGAGTCGGGGACGGCGCCATCTTGGAGCGGTCCCCGGACGGCTTCAGAAACGGAGATCGCATCTCCGGGATAACATCCCGGAGGAGCGATCTCCTCCACTAGACACCAGGGAGATGCTGGATCCGGTAATCGGATGCAGCTGTCATGTTTGACAGCTGCATCTGATTACTGTATTAGCGGGCACGGCGATCGGACCGTGCCCGCTAATACCTACGGTCCCGGGCTACACGCGGCACCCGGGACCGCCGCGGTTCAGAGCGGGGACGCCGCGTGACCCCGCTCTGAACGCCCTTACCGGCAATAGGGCGTACCTATACGCCCTTTGTCGTTAAGGGGTTAAAGTCTTCAAAGCCTGAAATTACCATATTGATCATTTAGAATCTCACTAGGACTGGCCATGGGGCAGATTTCACCCACATTTACTGGTGCCCAAGAACAGGCACTGGCATTATACCTTAAATTCACACCCAAACCATGGAGGAATAGTTTGGAGAACTGGCAGACCAGACCAGCTGCAGCATAGCTAAGAAACTTTATTCTTATAAAATCCTGCTCTGTGTCTCCTCTGAACTACTCCTCTCTGGTATGTAATTTATGCTTGAGAAATGAGAAAATATAAATTGGGGAAATTGGAAAAAAAGAATGCAATATGGTAACTTTTGGGGGTCCCTGTGCCTGTATAATGCGCTATACGGTAAAAGCAACATGATATCATTATTCCATAGATCAGTCCGAACACAACCATATGCAGGTTTACACAGATTCTCTGATGTTTTATTTATTTTTTTAATGAAATCCTTTTTTTGCAATTAATTAGTAACAAATGGTCCTATTGTGACTCCTATAACGGTTTTAGTTTTTCCTTTCATTGTCTTTACTATTAAACTCAATTAAAGACAAAGGGTGGTCAGTCCACCTGAAGTAGAATAAAGCACCAACAGCCGTCGTTGCACAGTCGTCGGGCGGCCAAACTGCGAAAACATTTTAAAATTTAATAAACGGACAGGAGAAAACGTTGCGGGAACATAGCCTATAGATGACAATACAAAGTAATAAAAAAAAAGTACAGCTGCGCGATTATTCAAATGAAATCGCCATTAAAGCCACTACAATTCTTCAGAATCATAAATTTGAATTTAGCCATGCCAGTGTGGACAGGTCTATTACCGCGCAAGGAGAGGACATTGCGCTGCTGCTCTACTTATACTTTTCAGTAGCAGCTGAGGACCTCCCACATCATCATGGCGGCAGGTCCTCGGCTGACACACACAGCCGGTACAGCCTCCTACAACTGCCGGGATCAGGGCTCACTCCAACCCTGGCAGTATAATACCTTAAAGGTTGTATGCAACTGGCTCAAAAGCTAAGCCCATTCCATATCAGGTGATATGGCTGATAATATCGGCTGATAATGACAGTAATCAGCATTTGAACAGTATGGGCGCACATGTTGGTAGAGGGCTAGCCTGAGGCCTTTACACAGCCTCAGTGATCAACAAGATGGGAAGGATTTCATAGACCAGTGCTTCTTAAACTTTTTTTACTGGAGCTCACCCAACTACCCACAGCAATGCCTGGGTCTCACCAGACTCACCGGAAGGATGCCAGGCCTCACCATCTGTGGTGGAAATTCATTCAGTAATAAAAACTATTGCTCAGTCTACCCTTCATTTGTCTCCTTAACACTGTATAATATTAAAATAAGTGCAAAATGAGTCAATAATGTTCCTAAACCAGAGATTGTTCCAATACTCGCAACCTATTGGGACGTAAGGGGCTAAGTATCAGGTAGGTTTGGTGATCTTACCACTGGGAGGCACCCCTTGGCTGGGTCCTTCCCTGGAGAGATATCTGGCTATTCCCGTGTTTTGAGACTCGCAACTGAGGCTCCACGGACCCCTTTTGCATATTCAAACTTCAGTACTTCATTGGATTTTTTTCACTGATCTCCCTGAGCTCAGTGATTGCTTTTGCTGGTCTACTTTTTATTGCCAGAATCCAACTCCACACTGATGAGGGGCAATAACCAAAAACAGCTGTCTGTAGATGGATGCCTGGCTTTGCTAACCCTTGTCTGGCTTTGCTAACTCACGAATAAGTTAGACTCTGACACAAAATAGGTATTTCCCTATTTATGTTCCAATACTTCCAACCACGAGGGAATTAAGGGGCTTCATATCAGGGTGGTTTGGTGATCTCCCCACTCATCTGAGCCTCCACGTATCCCCCCTTTTTTTTGGAATATTTAACACAGAGAATGTTGCAGCCAGAGAAAGGACTGCGCAGCTTTTACTTTCCTAAAAATACCTCCCCAGCGGTGCCTCACCAACAACTAGGGGGTGCCTCACTGGTGAGTCCCGCCTCTCAGTTTAAAAAGCACTGTGATAGAATTTGCTGAGAAGGTGGTCATGGAATGTGACAGGAATCAGTCTGAGAGCTTTCTGGTTGTTAAAGTGATACTGTCACCACCCTTCAACTGCTTTAATTAACGATTGACAGTGTCACCTAGGCGGGGCATCACAGCAGTTGGATGAGAGTGGACCCAACTGCTATGAGACCCCGCCTAGGTGACACTGTCTACTGATTAAATAAAGCAATTTTAGAGCAGAAAAAAGACACAGTTTTATACAGGTATTTATTGAATACACAGCATCTAAGCTTCTGAGTAGTGCACAGAAACACACATAGAGTAAAGGGAATGACAATATCACTTTTTTCTGATTTCTATAATTTGAATTCAATATTTTGACATACATGTTTTATATCTATAGATAATGGACACCCCCTAGGTCCAGAAAACCTATGCATAGAAGGGACTTCAAAATATCCATATTTGTTCTTTATCTTACTAGTTGTCAGCAGTATCCCCAGCAGTTTAACAGTCTCCAATGATCCAATTAGTTCAGTTACTCTGGAGGCCACTAGGCAGAAGTCCCTTACCCAGAGGTCTCCAGCTACTTATCTGTTATCCAGGATAATTCCACTGTTTTAATTCTATATAAGAATCTTTTTTCCAGACACAACGATCCAGTCCATAGGGCCATTACTAACACGGCATGAATTTGAGCAAGGTCTTTAACAATGGTAAATGTGTCCATGGTCTTTAACATCCAAGACTTTGTTCTCTTAGGACTCAAGGAAATGGAGCAGCTGAGATATTTATACTCCATGGTCGCCCTTGTAATATATCTCTGCACAATATTCCTATGCACATTAATTGTATACGTTGTATGGGCAGAACAATCTCTCCATGAGCCTATGTACATCTTCATATGTAACCTAGTAGGAAACGTTATTGTTGGCAGTTCAGCATTTCTCCCCAAGTTGGCCATAGACTTGCTCTCCGGATGTACCACCATCTCTCTCTCTGAATGTCTGACTCAAGCATTCTGTATTCAGAGCTTTGCTTTTGTAGAGATACTAACTTTCACCATCATGGCATATGATAGGTACCTGGCTGTTGGTTTCCCATTGCGATACCATTCTTTGATGACCAATAAAAAGGCTCTTCAGTTCTTAACTATCATCTGGTTGATAGTCTTAATTGGCAGGTTGGTGGGTGTCATGTTGGTCGTCAGGTTAACACTATGCGGCGATAGCATCAATAATGTTTACTGTGAAACAACGTCTCTTGTCCGGTTGGCTTGTGCTAGTACAGCCGTCAACGACATTTGGGGCACTACTTGGACTTTGCTGACAGACATAGGCTCCTTAATGATTGTGATCTACTGCTACATACGGACATTTCTTGTCTGTATGAACATCTCTTTCGAAGCCTCCCAGAAAGCCATCCATACACTGGTGACCCACATAATCACGTTCTCAACTTTCATGGCAGCTTCTTTATTTGTCGGATTCAAATATCGGTTAAATAGTGGTTCTCTACCTACTGTGACACATGTTATAATCTCAGTAGGTGGTATGATGGTCTCCATAATCCTAAATCCTCTGATCTATGGGATAAGGACAGAAGCTTTAAAGATGAAGATGATTCTCACTTTAAAGAAAATCATTAGGAAGCAGACTTTGGGTAATGTGTCATTGCTGTTTGGAAAATAACTGTATTTTTAATAAGTGAACCAAAGTGTGTGCCAAAGTTTCCATTTACTTTAAATGGAACCTATTTCTATTAGTTTAGTATGTAGTTCTGGGCGGTTTCAGAATAGTCATATATAGAATCTGGGACAGGAATCGTGCTCCAAGCCTCCAGAGGAGTCTTTGTCTATGATTAGTGATGAGCGAACCTCGAGCATGCTGGAGTCGATCCGAACACGAACTTTCGGCATGTGATTAGCGGTGGCTGCTGAACTTGGATAAAGCCCTAAGGCTGTCTGGAAAACATGGATATAGTCATTGGCTGTATCCATGTTTTCCAGACAACCTTAGAGCTTTATCCAAGTTCTGCAGCCCCCGCTAATCAAATACTGAACGTTCGGGTTCGGATCGACTCGAACCCGAACCTGGTTCACTCATCTCTATCTATGATTGACAGATCTCTTCCTATTGCCGTATAAAGTCAATTCTGTAAATTGCTGATCATTTGAATCACATTTCTTGCATACACAGGAAGATATATTGTATTGCTAGAGCTCACATATGTTAAGATCATGGAACATTTTAAGGTCTAATGTAATTATGCTTTTAAGTTATTGTCTAATGTCTAAGTTGTGCTTAAAGTTGGATTTGAGGCTCTTTTGTGATGTGATGACAATGTATTTTTATGTAATTAACCATATAAAAACATCTTTACTCAATAACTATATTTAAATCAGAACAAAATCTTCAAACATCTGGTCTAGGCCATTTTTAGGAGGCTCATCCGGGATCTGAGTGGATGTCTGACCATAAAGCTGACAGACTGGGAGACCAAGTTTCCACGGTATAATGTAAATTTTATACCTATGTTTACTCTCCCAGTCCTGGGTCTACTATACTATTTGATGTATGTCACTTAATATCAATCCTGATAATATTTTGGGTATTTGTTAACCTCATAATACTCTTTGTAATCTGTGGGTGCATGATCGGTACCTTAACAGATCCACAGAAACTTGAAGATTGTTGGCAGAAAAAGACCACTACGTCCATTGTATTTTCCAGTGTATAAGGCGACTGGGCGTATTATACCACCCCTGACTTTTAAGAAGATTGTCAGGGGTTCGCCTTATACGCGGTTAAATAAAGAAAAAAAACTCAAAAAACATTTAAGTCACCTGGGGCCCGTTCCTGGAAATGGCGCACCTTGCCGTGTGACGTACACTGCCATGCATTGAAGATCCCTGAACCTCTCCCGGGCAGCGGAGCATCTCATCGGTGAAGCTCAGAGACGCTGAGCTGCCGGGAGAGTTTCGGGAGAATGAGAGAGGCTTCAGGAACTTCCGTCGCCTCTCTCATTCTCCCGAAGCTCTCCCGGCAGCCGAGCGTCTCCAAGCCTCTCCAATGAGACGCTTGGCTGCCCACGAGACGTTTGGGGATCTCCGGCGCAGACGCAGGCAGTGTACGTCACACTGCCTGTGCCAGGAATGGTATGGGAGGTGCGCCGATGCGGGGAACAGGCCCCAGGTGAGTTAACTGTTTTTTTAATAGTGGTCGACCATACCCGGCGTAAGACGACCCCCAACTTCTAAGAAGAATTTTCCGGATTAAAAAGTCATCTTATACGCCAGAAAATATGGTAGTCTTCACTTTTAGTAACTACTTTCTTATTATCTTAGGATAGATATATGTTTCTCCCAGGCAGGTTTATATTCTGTTATTGTAGACAGTGTGTGGATAGATTTTCTGCAGGCCCATCTGTTCTGTTAACAAATCTGTAAAACCTTCTGCAAAGGTCTGAAACCTGTCTAGTTTTTATCATCTTTTAAGATAAACATAAAAAGTGAATATGATTTCTTGTATTTTGACTTAATTAATTTATCTCTTACCGGCCTTCTATAAAAAGACATCACAAGACGTACATATCTGGTTGCCAATACACAAAGGTGCCAGTCAAGACATCTGTCACTACTATTGTACATATGAAGGGTCTAGGATTCTCCAATGGTCTCTAACCAATTCCTCTGAAGCCACATGTGGCTTGCGATCCTATATTGTGTGGCTTACCATAGGAGTCATGACTACTCTGTATGCGCTGCCATTTTATAGCATTGCAGAAATAGCTTTACCAGCAAACCATACCAATTTGGATAGTGTACGTTTTTTACAATTGCAAAATTTGCAAACGTTTATAAATTCTTAATTTTTGGTTCTCTACATTTAATAAAAATAGTTTTTGTTTCTAACGTGACTCTCGACACTCAAAGAGGTGGTTCACAAGGTACCTCTGCAATATGACAGGGTAAATATTTTGAGGTAGAAACACTAGGTAATAGTCTTTCTTTATGGCAGAGTAATAACCCCGTCATGTTGCATAGAAATTCAGTGTTTGCTTTTTAATATTTTCTTCTTGTCTTTAGAGCGTACCTATAATTTCGATCAAGTGTCAGGATACCCTTTAAAAACCCTGGGCAGGTTCATAGTCTGCTACTAAAGCGAGTGGTGTACAGAACTGCTGGAGCGCCATAGCTTTGCATTGTAGGTGTATTATATTACAAGTCCATGGTGCTTCCGACAGCTCCGTCCGTACACCTTTCGCTTTAATGACTAATGACTAGAGATGAGCGGAACTCCAGCATGCTGAGTTGCACCCATCTCCACTAACGACTAAGAAAAAAAGCCTCATTAAAGCATTACACAGCAATTAGTCTATTTTTTATTGATTGATACTAAGCTGAAAGCAGAGACCAGACTGACAATCAAGTAGGAACAGGTGAGGAGGGAACAAGGAGGTTTGGGAACACCTCGTTGACACTTTGCACTGGAAAATAAAAGCATGTATTTCTATTTTCTGGAAGCACAGACAGCTATATATATGAAAGGTACCATGTGTCTCTTTGACCTATGTCAAGCAATATGGAACTATAGAACAATGTGCTATTATCTCCAATCAAGTCAAAACTAGAGATGAGCGAACCTGGAGCATGCTCGAGTCGATCCGAACCCAAACTTTCGGCATTTGATTAGCGGTGGCTGCTGAAGTTGGATAGAGCCCTAAGGCTATGTGGAAAACATGGATATAGTCATTGGCTGTATCCATGTTTTCCAGACAACCTTAGAGCTTTATCCAAGTTCAGCAGCCCCCGCTAATCAAATGCCGAACGTTTGGGTTCGGATCGACTCAAACCTGAACCCGGTTCGCTCATCTCTAGTCAAAACCCATATGAATTGTGCCACTACATATGTGATCTATTTATTGGAGTGTCCATGTGGACTGCAGTATATAGGAAGGACACAAAACCACCTACGTATGCGCCTAAATAAACATTGCAGTAATATCTCTAAGGGGTTTGCATATCATAGTGTGTCCAGTCATGCGGCGATCAGTCACAATTGTAGTATAGAGGGTTTCACACTTACTGTATGCCTATAGAATGTCTCCCCTTCACCATCCGACAACGCTTTGCAACCTTGCGAAAGCGAGAGATGTACTGGATTTTTAAAATGGCCACACTCCCTCCTGAAGGTCTAAATGAAACAATTGAAAGTAATTTTTAAGTATTTATTCAGGTTTCTTAACTTTATATAGGCGGTTTTAGCTAATGTGGATATATATATATATATATATATATATATATATATATATATATATGTATTATACACACACAATTTTTATGATCAGTACCATCTCTATGCTGATGATACCCAGCTATATACCTCCTCCCGTGATATCACCCCGGCACTTCTACAGAACACCAGTAACTGTCTGTCTGCCGTCTCTAACGTTAAGTCCTCCCTATTCCTAAAACTAAACCTTGCAAAGACTGAGCTTTTTGTATTCCCTCCCTCTGCTGGCCGCCCTCCACCTGACATCTCCATCTCTGTCTGTGGTGCGACCATAACCCCTGGACAACAAGCCGCTGCCTTGGGGTTATGTGTGACTCGGATCTGTCCTTCACTCTTCATATTAAATCTCTTTCACGTTCCTGTAACCTGCATCTAAAAAACATCTCTAAAATCTGTCCCTTCCTTCCTGTCAAATCTGCTAAAACTCTTATTGTCGCTTTGATTCATTCCTGTCTAGACTACAGCAATTCCTTACTAATCGGCCTTCCTTCCTCTAAACTCTCCTCTCTCCAGTCCATTCTCAATACAGCGGCCAGGCTCATCTCCATGTCCAGCCGCTATACCAATGCCTCCGCCCTGTGCCAGTCACTATACCGATGCCTCCCCCTGTGCCAGTCACTACATTGGCTCCCTATTAAACACAGGATACAATACAAAGTCCTCCTGCTCACCCATAAAGCTCTCCACAGTGCTGCACCTCCCTATATCTCCTCCCTCATCTCTGTCTACCGCCCTACCAGGGCCGTCTTACCCATTGGGCATGGTAGGCGTCACAGCGGGCAGGGGCCCCCTAGGACGCAAGGGTCCCCGGGCAGCCGCCTCCCATGTCCAATGGGTAAGACGGCCCTGCGCCCCCCCCCCCTTCCCCTTCTCTTGCGACCGCAAGCACTTTCTTGCTTGCAGTCGCAAGAGGAAATCCGGCCCCGGCTGATGCGTCGCTCCCTGGGGGATTCTCCGGTAGCGCACGCATCAGGAACCTCAGTGCGCGTCGCTGGGGCTTCCTGTACCGGAAGTCCCGGCCTGGGCGAACACTGAGCTTCCGGATGTGTGCGCTCCCGGAGAATCCCCCGGGGAGCGACGCATCAGCCGGGGGCAGAAGAGGAGAGGAAGCAGCGACGGGGGAGCGCTGGTAGGTGAGTTGGGTGTTTGTTTTTTTTATCTGCTGTGCAGGGGGGAGCCATCTATAAGGGGGGAATACGGGGGAGCCATCTATAAGGGGGGAATACGGGGGAGCCATCTATAAGGGGGGATACAGGGGGAGCCATCTATAGGGGATATACAGGGGGGAGCCATCTATAGGGGGGGATACAGGGGGAGCCATCTAAAGGGGGGATACAGGGGGGAGCCATCTATAGGGGGGAAACAGAGGGAGCCATCTATAGGGGGGATACAGAGGGGAGCCATCTATAAGGGGAATATAGGGGGGAGCCATCTATAGGGGGGGATACAGGGGGAGCCATCTATAGGGGGGGATACAGGTGGGAGCCATCTATATGAGGGGGGGGATACAGGGGGGAGCCATCTATAGGGGGGGATACAGGGGGGAGCCATCTATACGAGGGGGAAGGGGGGGATACACGGGGAGCCATCTATAGGGGGAATACAGGGGGGAGCCATCTAAACGAGGTGGGGGATACAGGGGGGAGCCATCTATAAGGGGGGAATATGGGGGAGCCATCTATAGGGGGGATACAGGGGAGAGCCATCTATACGGGGGGGATACAGGGGGGAGCCATCTATAAGGGGGTAATACAGGGGGGAGCCATCCATAAGGGGGTAATACAGGGGGAGCCATCTATAAGGGGGTAATACAGGGGGGAGCCATCTATAAGGGGGTAATACAGGGGGGAGCCATCTATAAGGGGGTAATACAGGGGGAGCCATCTATAAGGGGGTAATACAGGGGGAGCCATCTATACGGGGGGATACAGGGGGAGCCATCTATAAGGGGGGGATACAGGGGGGAGCCATCTATAAGGGGGGGATACAGGGGGGAGCCATCTATAACGGGGTAATACAGGGGGAGCCATCTATAAGGGGCCAATACAGATGTGCAGTGTGTAGAGAGATGAGGATGGTGACAGAGTGTGGAGCCTAATATGTCTGTCTGGCAGATTCTGTGGATTCGTGGCTCAGAGAAGTTCTCATAACGGCACAGGGCAAATGGAAAAGACGATGAAAAGGGAAGAACTCCGATCAGAGAAGACGTCCCATGTGAGTCACTTGATGTATCTGCACTGTAATGTATATGGTGTACAGGACCTGTGTAGAGCTGGGTACCTCTATATGACTGGATGAGGTGATAGTGATCTGTGTACAGTGGATTAGTCAGTAGCAGCGGTGGTGTTAGTCAGTATGCGGTGGTAATATTTGTTGCTTGTTATCTGGCATATATATAGAGACGGGCAAAACAACATGTCTCATATAGACAGAGGAGCAACAACATGACTATTATATTATATATGAACCATGTTGTTTCCCTGTATTCTGGGAAACAACATGGTTCATATATAATATAATAGTCATGTTGTTGCCCCTCTGTATATATGAGACATGTTGTTTTGCCCGTCTCTATATATAAGCCATGTTGTTTCCCTGTATATTGTATTATACAGTATACATACAGGGAGACAACATGGTTCTCATATATAATAGTCATGTTGTTGCCCCTCTGTATATATAAGACGTGTTGCACTGGTGTGACAATAAACCCTGCAGATTGCTGTTGGAAGTGCTGTCTCCATTGCGTTTCTTGGATACTTTGAAGCCAACCTGGTCTGGTTTGGTGAGGCATGCACGGTTATTTTTTGTTTTTGCACTGCTGAAAGACTGTGTTGTGGATTAAAGTTTGTGTTAACAATAATTTGTATTTTTTATTGTACGTCATTGTACTGGCTAGGGGCGGGGTTGCAAAGATGGGGGGGTTTGATTGCGGTGGCCGCAGGGGGTGGGGCCCAATTCGCACCTCTGCCCAGGGGCCCATAATGCTGTTAAGACGGCCCTGC